>NC_140593.1:873326995-873926995 GCF_964204655.1 Triturus cristatus
CCGGCATGGAATCTGAATGTGGTCCTGACGGAGCTCATGAAGGCACCGTTTGAACCCATTCACAAGGCCACACTGCAGATGCTGACTATGAAAACAGCCTTTCTGGTGGCCATAACCTCACTACGCAGGGTGAGCGAGCTTCAAGCACTAACGCTGCAGGAACCCTACATTCAGATTCACAAAGATAGAATAGTCCTGAGAACGGACCCACACTTCATGCCCAAGGTAGTGTCGGCGTTCCACATAAATCAGACTATCCAGATACCAAGTTTCTTCCAAAACCCGACTACAAACGCAGAAAAGGCACTGCACACCCTCGATGCCAGAAGAGCGGTGATGCACTACATTGAGAGAACCAAAGAACTCAGGAAGTCGAAACAGCTGTTTGTGTCCTTTGCTACTAGCTTCATGGGTAGGCCAGTGACTAAGGGCACCATCGCAAGGTGGATTGCCCTCACTATTCAATTCTGCCACAAACAGGCTGGACAGGAGCTAGCGGAGGGGCCGCAGGCTCACTCCACAAGGAAGAAAGGGGCCACCGTGGCCTTCCTGGCGAACACGCCCATCCAGGACATATGCCTCGCGGCAACTTGGGCATCTGTGCACACGTTCACGAAACACTACTGCGTGGACATTCAGATGAACAAGGAAGCACAGGTTGGACAGAAGGTGCTTCAGCACATTTTCAACGACCAACGCTCATCTACCACCCAGCCGCCACAGAACTAGGAAAACCGCTACAAAATCGATGCACAGCATAGTGAATCCAGAAAGATTCACGCTGCAAAACGAATAGTTTCTTACCTGTCGGTGTAGTTTTGCAGCTTGAAGATCTTTCTGGATTCACTAGCGAACCCACCCACCTCCGCCAGGAAGATGAGGCTGGAGGAAGAGGGGGTAAAATGGAAAAGATCAAAGAAATACAAACATACAGATAAAGGGACAAGAAGGATTAATCAATCGCCTAGGGTTAAAAAAAAAAAAAAAAAGGAAAGGAAAGGGAAAAAAGAACCCGAAGATGGCGCCCCAAAGGTGGGACTTCCGCAGGAAGCACGACGACGTCACGGGAGGTGCACCAAATGGTGTACGTCGACGCCCACCTGGGCTACAAAAAAAAAAAAAAAAAAACAAAGAAAAGAAAAGACTACGAATCCGGACCCAAACACAAGATCGCGGAATAATGCACAGCATAGTGAATCCAGAAAGATCTTCAAGCTGCAAAACTACACCGACAGGTAAGAAACTATTCGTTCTCCTACGTCTCCTTTCTTTCACTAATTTGCCGCTGTATCTTCCCACGTCCTTCTTCCGCTCCTTTGAACTTAAGCTTGGCGACCTTATATGGAAGAGATCCCATTGTAGGGTGGCCCTTTTAAAACTGTACTACCATCCACCCAGGGAGGATTGGCGGTACCTAACCTGGAACATTATTCTTAGCGTCCCCGGTACAGTGGGTGACTCTTTGGATGATGGGATTACACCTTTCAGATATAGCAGCAGATGGTCCTCCCTGTTGCTTGGACGCTGTCCTTTATTTGTTCCATCCATGCTCTGGGACATCCCAACCTCGACCTATACTACTGCAAGTGACCTATCGTTGCTTCAGTCGTTATTTATTCCTCACCAAACAAATGACATCGTATGCCCCTGCAACTCCGTCATTAGGTTTGCCCAGAGGTAACAAGATGACACTGGCTGAGATTTTGGCATGGCATGCCGCAGGCATACATACATTGAGACTTGTACCATGATGGTGTACTCATGACGTGTGAAACCCAGGAAGAGGGGCTGCCCCCAGGGCCCTTCATTGGTCACACCTCTTGGATTTGTACACTACATCACCATGGGGGGGGGGGGGGGGGTTGAAATGCAAGAACCACAAGCTCATCTCGCACTTCAATATCTCAATGTAATGGGGAGGACGACGACCTCACCCGGTAGTTTGTGGATGCACTCTGACTGAAAACTGCCACTGCATTGACCTCACTTCAGCATCATTGGGAGACTAATCTGGCTTGCCCATGCACCTCTAAAGAATGGAACATGATTCTGGCAGGTCCCACACACATCCCTCATAACACCAGGTTTCTGCTGTTACAGCTCTACAATCTACTTAAAGCAGATCTCCCACCTGAGACGATGAATTGTTATTTTTATAAGCTGTATGTGGTTCCCCCTCCCCCCCCCCGCGTTGCATCCATCCTGACGCTGATGTTTTACATATGTTAGTCATGTCCCCCATTACTGCAATACTGGGATGGGGTCAGACCATTTGTTTGCTTCCACAGAACGGCAACTTACTTGCACATGGGAGGTTTGTATATTGAGTATAATCCTGAGCTAAAAAGCACAGGGCTACTACATGTTTTCTGAACCTATGCTTTTTAGTAGCCAAACGACACATTATGAAGCGCCGGAAACCACGAACTATAATGGCCTGGTCACGTTCCAGCCTCACCTGGGTTAGAGCAGAGGGAGTTTCTCTCTGTAGGGAAGAGACTCTAGGATTACGCAAATACCCCATTTCATCCACCTGGGACGTAATCTTACAAACTGAACTATATCCTGAGGTGGAAACCAGTGAAGTGAGGCTACCGACCCATAGATAATACCCGATTAGGCCTATTTGCTCAAGTCCTAATATCAGTATCTGTACTGTTTGTGTAGATATTGAAATGTGTACCAAGTGACCCTTGACCTTCATTGTGAAGATGGTAACTCGCCCAAGGCGAATTGGAATTGTATTGAGAGGCAGCAAACCCTTCTTGTTTCCCTTTCACCCCCACCCAACCTTGTTCTACCCCTTCTCATAATGTTTATTCTTGTAACCTCTGAGCTAACTGGTTGCTCATGGTTAATTTGTTTATACTTGTTTGATGTCCTTACCATGGACTGTTATGGTAATTATACCTGTTCACTGGCTGCTTGTCTTTGGAGATAGTTTTCTTTGCCATGCTTTGTATGCCAGTAATTCCTATGTCCAAGGGAATGCATACCCCCTCAGATCAACTGTAATGTGCTCCCTAACGTCTTATTTTGTTACTAATCCGTTATTAACACCCTTGTATTTCTATTCCACCCGATATTGAACTCTAATGTCAAGAAATCTTAGATCAAACAAAAATCTGAAGTAGGCGGATGTTCCCACTACTTTCTGATACCTAAAATGAATATAGGTCTTCGTCCTATTTTAGACCTCCGAACCAGCCATCTTTTCCTCAAAGGAGAAATTCAAGGTGCTCACTTTCGCTTAAGTCTTGTATGCCCTATACCAATAAGACTGGCTGGTAGTATTTGACTTGCAAGATGCATATTTTCACATCCCCATCATGCCTGCGCTTCAAGGAAGGCCATGAGCACTTTCAGTTCATGGTGCTCCCCTATGGCCTTACCAGCGCCCCTTGGTGGTTCACAAAGGTGATTGCGATGGTGGCTGCTCTTCTGCGTAGGTTGGGGGTTTCAGTCTCTAACCCCCACCTTGATGACTGCCTGAAGGTGGCCTTGCCCCAGACTGTCGTTTTCTACCTCCAGACTACAGCAGACCTGCATTCGCTGAGGTCCACTATAAAAGTACCAGTTGCACCGGACTACTCCTCAGACGCTCCCTTTCACTGGAGCTGTTCTGGACATGCTTGCCCGGAGGATAACCTGAATCTGCACTGATTCCAGGATATTCAGGTTATGATTCCGATGTTTCATTCTCTATCATGGATTTCGTTGAGGGACTCGGAGGCTACCCGGTGTCAAGGCCTCCTGCATCCTGTTGGTAAATCATGCTAGATGGCATATGCGGGCTCTGCAGTAGGAACTGAAGTTTCGGTAGGTGCAGCATCAGGGAAATCTCACTGATGTGGTCCAGATCTCGGTGGGATCTGGAAAGGAATTGCAGTGGTGGCTAACAAACCGCAATTGGGTCAGAGGAAAACCACTCTCCCTTCCCCAGCTAGATCTCACAGTAGTGACAGATGTCCCTCCTGGGATGGGGTGACCATCTGGGAGAGGCGAGATCAGAGGACTCTGGCCTCCGGAAAAATTCGGACTCCACATCAACCTGTTGGAGATCTGGGCGATCCGACTAACATTGAAATAATTTCTGACCTCCGTTAGGAAAGTTAGTGCAAGTGTTCACGGACACCACCACTGACCTATGGTACTGCAATAAGCGGGGTGAGGTTGTGGATCATTTGTCAAGAGGCCTTGCGTCTCTGGACATGGCTGGAGCAGCAGGGAATATCCCTGGTGGTCCAACACCTGGCAGGTTCTGTGAATGCCAAGGTGGACAAACTCCGCTTGTTAGGCCTAGCGGATCATGAGTGGCATCTTCCCTCGGTGGCTCATGGTTTCTTTCAGCAGTGGGTAGAGCCTTGGTTGGAACTGTTCGCCTCCAAAGAGATCAGACAATGTCAGCAGTTCTGCATGTTGGAGATTCCATGGTGGCAACCGCTCAGCTGCACTTTTGTGTACTGAGTGCAGCTCAGGCCTCCTGTATGCCTTGCCGCCCACACCACTCCTGCCCAGAGCTCTCAAAATGATCAGGAATGACCGGACCCAAGTCATTATTGTGGCTGTGGACTGGGCACGGAGAGTTTGGTATCACGAGCTACTGAAAATGTGCATGGATACGCTGCTTAAGCTGCCACTTTAAGCTGGCCTTCTGTTGCAGGGATGGTCCTCCACCCGAACCGGTCAACTCTCTGCCTCCTTGTGTGGAGATTGAGCAGCGACGGTTTCTTTTGACCTTCCTCCCGAAGTTTGTAAAGTTATTCTGGCAGCCCTCCACAAAATGGGTATTCGTCTGCCGTTGGAAAAATGTGTGCAATTTTGTACAGAAGTCTACTGACCCTCTTTCTGATATTGTACTCTTTATTCCTACCCTTGCCCAGCAGGGCTCGGCTCTGGGTACTCAAGGGTCATCTTTCTGCTCTTTCAGCTTTCCTGCGGCTACCTGATCAACCCTCTTTAAATCCCCTATTGTAAATAGATTTCTGAAAGGGCTTGTACATATGTTCCCTCTTTGCCCTTCATCATGCCTCAGTGGGATCTGAACTTCGTTCTCACTTACCTCCTGTGTGCTCCGTTTGAGCCATTTCACAATTGCCCCCTTAGGCTGCTTACCATCAAGAAAACCTTTCTAGTGGCAGCAATGACTGCCCGGAGAGTGAGTTGTGAGAAAGTGCCATCTTTCTTGCATGGTATGCCCCCACTTTTTGCTGAACTGCTGAATGTACTTTGACTGAGTATGCCCTGGACTCCTGCCAATCAGGTGCCCAGGGTCTATGTTCCTTCCCTAAAAACCTCAAACCCAAATTGGCAAACCCTGGCCACATGTTTGCCCCTGGTAAATGGTACCCTAGGTACCCAGGACCTTGTGACCAGGGAAGGCCTCTAAGGGCTGCAGCACTCATTGTGCCACCCTTAGAGGCCCTGTACCCTTACGCACACGCACACACTCACACACACACACACACACACACACACACACACCCACACCCCCCCCCCCCCCGGCAGGCTGAGTGTCTGGGTACAAGACAAAACAAAGAGCCGACATGGCACCCATCCCTGTGTGCCATGCCCACCACCTACACTGCCCTGACATACATCAGCCACCCCTCTAGCTGGGTGCCCTATGCCAGTGGTGTGGGCACAGGAGCATGAGCCCTGTGCCCCTACAGTTCCCAGGTCCATTACTGGGCACTGTAAGTGCAGTGCTGCCATTTAAGAGTACATGGTGCTGAGAGCTCGTCAAACACAAACTCCACAGCACCATAATGGCAACACTGAAGACTGATGCCAGTATGGGATTTAATGTACCAAGCACCACAGAGGGCATCTTGGAGATGCCCCCTGAAACCTAGCCTACAATCCACGTCTGGCCTGAGAGGCTGCCTAGGCTGCCACACAGCAAACGTGTTGCTGTACCCCTGGGTAGGAGAGTCCCTGCTCTCCTGGGCCTGCAACAATGCACATCCTGGGCGAGGTGCTAGGTCTCCTCCCCAGGATGGACAGGGGGAAGCTTCAAAGGCATGCCAACTCTGCGAGCTTCCCCAGGCCACTTGCAGCCCCCATTCTGGTGGGAAGCCTGGCCGGAAACCCCAAATAAGGACAGGGGATGTGCCAGCCTGCTAACCCCACCCCTCAGGTGGGGGAGGCAAGGTGAAGCACATCTCCGGGCGCTTGCCATCTTGAAGATGGGAGGCCCTGCCCAAGCAGGACTAGGCTACTGCCCCCTTCCCACAGGAGAGTGACAGAATAGGGGATGTACCCACCCCAGGACAGGGACCCATTGGTCCCTGCCCTTTACCTACCTGTAACGCCCCTAAATCTAGTATTTAGGGGCACCCTGAACCTTCCTTCCCCAGATTCCAAAATACAAAGAAGAGCAAGAAGAAAGAAGACCTGCCGTGCAGCTGCTAAGAGGAAGACACCAACTGCTTCGGCCCCAGCCCTACCGGCCTGTCGACCCTCGAACCTGCTCCTACTACATCCCGGCACCTCTTGTGGCCAGCAACCTCACAAATTCCGGAGGACCTGGCTACCTTTTGGCTCTAAGCACCTGGGACTCCCATGAGCAGAGGCTCTGCTAAAAATCAGCTTCTAATCCCTGGCATCAGCCCGGAACCGCGAACCCTGCACACTCTGCACCCGCCAAGCCTGGCCTATGCCGGAGTGGACAAAGACCACGAGGACGACCCCCCCGGTGACTCTGACCCAGAGTCCGGCACCCAAGGACTTCTCTCGACGCTCCTGACTAAGCCTGCAGCCTCAGAACCAGGTACCCCCCCAACCGTGATCAACAGAGGGTAAGATTTCCCAACACCAAAAGGCGCCCTGCGGCCCCCTGTGCCTAACTCCTGGGTACCTAACTATCCTCCAACTACCCAATTTACCTCTCGAAGTGGTGGTGGCACCTGAAGAATCTCCGTCCCTGAACTTGCAGCCTTTTTTCAACCAGGAGCTTTCCCATTGAAACCAATTGAGCCCCGAAGGCTCAAAAGCACCCTGCACCCAGCCACCCGAGTGGCCCTGGCAGTGTAACCTCTACACCTATCTACTTCTCCCATTTGCCCTGAGCAAGTGACCAGGAGCCCAGCTCCCCCAGCCGCGTGGCCTGATAGTCAGCAGCCACCAACCAAGGCCCCCCTGCCTCCCATAGGATAAAATTGGGCCTAACTCACTCTGTACCCGGCTGCCCCTGTGCCGCTGAGGGTGTAACCACTGTACCAACCTGACCCTGGGAGACCCCTGAGTCTGTGCCCAGAACCTTAACTTTGCCAGTCGGGTACTTACCCAAAAGCCGATAACTCACTTTTCTTCCATAGGGTAACATTGACTGGTTTCTTCTAAAATTTCTTTAAAGTGTGGAGTTTCTAAAACTTAAAATATTCACCAAAAATCAGCTGAGTAACAAACGAAAATACTCGCGTGCTATTAGGAGAAATCCCAGTGCTTGATCTTGGTGCCCAGCACTGACCCTGAAATATATTCACAACCGTACTTACCAGTAACCCAATTTTCTTCCATAGGAAACCATTGACTGTTTTTCTGTGAAAATTCTCAAGTGTCAATTTTTGCAAACTTCAAATATTCGTTAAAAATCGTACCAACTGTGAAAACGTAATTACTTACCTGTTTTAGATGGAGGTCCCAGTACTGAGTCTAGGCACCCAGTACTGGATTACAAAAGCAACTAGAACATACTATACCTGCAAATTGAATTTTCTTCCATAGGGAATCATTGACTGTTTTCTATGAAATTTCTTCTAAGTGTCAACTTTTAAAATGGCAAAATATTGCCTACAAATCATTACAGTAACTAAGTAGACTTTCATCACTTGTTTCTAAGAAATGTCCCAGGACTGAATCTAGGATCCAGTCCTGGAATTACAAAAGTAATCTATTGCAAATAACTTAAAGCTTCCATTGAACTCCATGCATTATTGTGTTGCCTATTGCATGCAACAACCTGTAACTTTCTACAAAAGCCAATTGCATATTGCAAAAGTATTTACCTAAAGCATCATTCTCAGAAAGTATATTTTAATACCTATTTTTGGTTCTAAAATAAAACTAACCTATATATTTTTTTATATAAACCATTGGCCTAGAGTTCAGTTATTGAGTGTGTGAGACCATTTGCTGACTGTGTGCAACAAATGCTTTACACTGTCCTCTGATACTTCCTTACTGCTCGACCAAGCTACCACTTTAGAGAGTAAGGTTATATTTAACTTTAGCCTCTGCCAAACCTCTGGGGACTGTGGACTCTGTACACACTGTACCTATTTGGAAACAGTATATACAGAGCCACTTTCTCACTTGAGTGAGCTGCAGACTTAATCATCCAAGCCTCCCCATTTTATGGTATTCCCAGACAAGGTGGTGCTTCACACCCGGACCTCTTTGCTACCAAAGGTGGTGACCCCATTGCATTTGGGACAGTCACCCTGCCCACCTTTTATGCTCCTCTACATTCCACTAAAGAGGAGGAAAACTCCACGAAAGGACCCAGAAAGAGGGTTGTCGTTCTACTTCAACCGCACAAGAGTTCTGGGTGGATGAGCAACTCTTCTAGGGATATGTAGGGGCTACTGGGTGGATGAGCAACTCTTCTAGGGATATGTAGGGGCTAAAAAGGTCAGGCAATTCATAAACTAACCATTTTGCGCTGGGTTGTTCTCTGGCTAGAGATCTGCTATGCCCTGACTAAAAAGAAGCCTCTTCAGGGTTAACTGGCCAATTCCACTAGGGGGAAAAGCTAAGACCACGGCGTTGGCTCCGTTGTGTTCTAGTTCTATACATTTTCCAGGAAGCAACGTGGGCGTCTTTGCACGTTTGCCAAACACTGCTGCATTTACAGTTGGTCTACAGGGACGGGCATTTCTCCTATTCGGTCCTACAGGACTTTTTAGTTTAGTCAATCGGTCCGCAGCCCAATGCCTGGATGTTATGGCTTGGGTATCTATTCAAAGGTGATGCATCTGCATCTAGAAGTCTATATCAGATAAGCAAGTTTCTTATCTCTGGTACCGCGGTATCTGGTAGAGACCATATTTAACTGCAGATTCCTTACAGACCCACCCATGCCTCTCTGCACTGGACACATTTATAGGGCTAGGGTTGCTACCTTTTCAGGACCCTAGTATGACACGCGCTAGTCAGTTCACTTCATTACTCTGCGCTTCTGCTGTGGAAAGTTGGAAAAGGTAACTGACCTTCGCATGCCTGGGTGGCGCCTATATAGGTGTCCGGGATGTCTCATCCAGCGATGGCATGCAGGGATATTGCTTGCGCAAATGTTTCCAGGACCAGTCTGGTGCCTGTGAAATTCAAAGGTAAGGAATCTGCAGCTAGATAGTTTCTACCGGATAATGCATTACTGCAGGTAACTTGTTCTTCGGTGCTGTGGTTCTTTCTGAATCCTGGTTCTGTGTTTAAAAGATGGCCAAGCTTGAGGTGGGCTGAGAGTTGCTTGTTGAGGGGCTTTTCAATCACTTTGGTTGGACGGGGGGGGGGGGTAAGGAAATGGATTGGAAGTTCAGTTGGTTTGGGCCGGCTGTGGGCTTCTTGAGGAGAGTGATTTCTGCAAGTTTCCATTCATCCAGTAAAGTGGCGGACGTGATGGAGGTGTTGATGTGGGTCAGGATGGTCTGATTGGTGGTGATCCCAACTTGTTAAATGTGGTGGGGGCATGGGTCCGTTGGAGCCCCGGAGTTGATGGCCTGCTTGATTGTTCCTGTGTCGTTTCTAGTGAGGGATGTCCATTCAGTCAGGTGGCAGTCTTGGGTGGTGGTGAGTGGTTAAGCAATGAGTTCTCTGGGGTTTGGTTAGGGTTCAAAGTTGCTGTAGAGGTTTCCTATTTTGCTGTGGAAGAAGTTGCGTAAGTTGTCGCAGAGTTGTTGGGAGGCAGCAATGTTGACAGAGGCTGAGGGCGAGGGGAAATCCTTGGTGATCGAAAATCTCCTGGCAGCTTTTGGAGCTTTCTTCGATATGGTCCACTAGTGCTTTCTAGGTTTCACATGTATAGCGCCTGCGCTTTGCTTGTAAAACCTATTGTATTTAATAGATCTTAAAAAGGGGTTACATCCTGCCCTCACTTATTGGTCTGTGTGCTTGTCACTTTAATTTTCCTTGTTTCTGTTGGTTGGAGGAGTTCTGTTCAGTGGTGGGTTCTCCCCCCCCCCCTTCTTTTTCCTGAGCGCACGCATTTCTGGTGTGCTTGTGTGCGGACGCAGAGACTCTAACCCGGCTCCCTAGCGCCAAGGTCAGCAGTTCTGTCCCATACGCCACATCCTCTGTCCCCTTTTATTTTCATTACATGTTCTAGCCTCCCTCTGAAATGCAAGCCACACATTTCAGATACCTAGAGTTTAGTTTGAATATCGCTGTTTCTCAGCGCAAGTAAAGATCGCACCGATAAAGTTGTGAAAACATTTTTGAACAGTTACTATTTTACTCTATTTCAACATACATCGAGGTACCTTTATGAAATGATTTGTCTTCTACACTAAAAGTAAAATAGTTTGGTAAACTGTGCCCTTTGACTCGACTGGATGTTGACGTGCAGTGGATGCGCGCGTGCGCTAGAGGAACTGCGCCCCTTTTGTTCCACAATTTAAAGAGGTTTCCTTCAGTTCGATAGTGTGAAGGAACTATCCTGAAAGTCTGTTCCTTCTCACAGCTGAAGAGGAATGTGACCTTCACTTGATCACTGCTGGACAGAGTAGTGTACAAAGAACTCATCACGCCAACCTACATCTCCCGACACGTGACGTCTGTCTTGCCTTTTAAATGCTTATATTTGCTCCTTGTTTCTTCTGTTTCCGTTCTTGTGTGAGATTTAAACTTCGAGTGAAACTAGAGAGATAAAAATTATACCGGGGTGAATTGTCCTTTACTGATTCGGTGCGGGTGTTTGGAAGGGGTGAAAGGCGCTCACAGTGCACAAAAGAACCACCAAGTTTTCTTGAGGTCCGCGCCCTCATAGCAGCAAGAAAATGGCTTTCGAGTGCAACCAAAGAGTGGGACTGGTCGAGTGGTTTTCGGCGGTTCCAAAATACGAACAAATGTTAAAATCATTTCTGTCGCTCTTTAAGCTGTAGATATTATTATTGTTATTGCAAAAGCGCTGTTACCTGCACAGTAGGCCTTCGTTAATACATGCTTGGCTGACGTGTCCTGAGTGCTTTTCTCTGCTGCGAGTGATTATGCCGCAGAAAGCTTCAGAGAGGAGTTCCAGGTTACTGCCATTTTATGATCTTGCATTAAAATGCCACTGCAAATCACTTCTCTGCTGGTCGGCTTGCGACTATGGGACACCTTATTTGATTGACCGTAGATACCATCTTTTCAGGGTCTTGGACACAGGGGGGGACTATTTTTGATAAGAGGTTTGTGCTTGTGGGGTAATTTAGTTAAGCTAAATAAATTACCGGCATGAAATAAAATCACTTCTAAATTACATCTGTATCGTCTTTATAGTTTCCAGTGCCTAGTTTTCGGAAATTGCCATCTTTAGTCATGTTGCGAGACCATACAAAAGTTCCCTGCCTATTTTTTTATTTTTATCAAAATAGATATTTTGGCTCCCTCTGGTGACGACTTGGTGCATGAAATGCATTCTGAAAACTGATATAGGCATTTTGCTATGAGTTACGATGGAAACGAAATGTTACTGAACATTCCAACCTAAGTTATTAGCCAGAAAATGAAGACGCAAGTGGATTCTCATACTCCTTGAAGTACGCTCCCTGCTTGACGCGTTCACGGCAAGGCAGAGTCCGGAAGATATCCGAAATATTAATGGCAGCGCTTTAAGTGGATTTTGATGTTTTCTCTCTGTAGTGAAAATGTGCCTCGTCACAATTTGCACACCTGTTCATGTAGCGCTGCTTCGTGCTCTCATGCAGCTGGTTGTGTTCTACCGGCAGACGCACGTCAGACTGCCACGCGTACAAATATTTATGCTTTAAAATAGGGTTCACTCTTTTATATGAATGTACCAGCGCTGGAATTGCAAGCTTTATGCCAGTAACTCCTGAATTGTAGGTCAGTGCGTGGCAATACAAAGGAAGTGTGCTAATGACAATCGGCTTAACACTGGGAAGGTGTCTGTCTGCACGCCCGCCCACCTCCCTCTCAGTTGTGTTGCTTCAGTTTGGTGCTGCGAAATTGTACTTAATGCTTTTTTTAGTCACTCGGAGCGCCTCGTGCATTTTCAGTATCGGAGCTATCCACATCCTCCCATTGGGCCACCTAATGCTTATAACTTGTGGACGAGTCTATGCGATGCATACTTTTAGCCATCTCTGCGTCTTCTACACTGTGCAAAGCTCAGCCAGTGCTCACTACACCCTGACTTGCAGCACCAGGACGCGCAGCATCGTGAAAGCTAATGTGCAGAGCTGCCGACATCGGAACTTGGTTCCGAGTCCCGGCGTTGAGTAATACATCCTGTGATTTTAGTTAACTTCTTAATCTTACCGTTCATGAAAGTCTTCTCTTGAGTAACGGAACCTCATGCTCACGTAAAGCACTTTAATGCATTTGGACCAAATTTGCGCTATGTTAAAAAAAAAAAAAGTGGTCTGAACTCTTCTCAGTTTATATTTGCTGTGCGCTTTTAATTTGGGAACAGGGGAAGCTCAGTCGGTGGTAGCACATCCAGACTAGCAGCACCCCCTGCTAGTCTTCTGTTGTAGTAACTGTCCATTCATCTGAACCCAAACCTGCTGAACCTCTGGCACAGAGCGCTCTGCCAGTGCCCACGACCAGCAAGCTCTTTTGATGGCTAGTCAGTCACCTTAGGGCTGGAGCCTGGATTCTCATGGCACCAGCAATTGTTGCCATCCCTCTGCCACCATACATAGTACTACTCCTTTTAACTATTCTCCCCACTTTATAATTAAGGCTTCCAGTTTTCCGTTTTTACAGATAAATCCAGACTGAAAACAGTGTCTTGTCTGTATTTATTTTTAAAAGCGGAAAAATACTAAAAATGGTTCTTCTTGTGAGAAACTCTCCATGCTCTTTCATGAATTCTAGGCAACAGCTGAGCAGGCAGACTGCATAAAGGGTTAACATACAGGATGAGATTTCCTTAAATACAGGCATATGTTAAAATATATTTGTAGTACAACGCTAATCTGTACCTGTGAGTGTAGTCTTTTGTTATATGTGGCTGCTTAGTTTGCTAAAATGTGACGGGCATCCATGTGAGTGCACGTCCAATAGTTTTTCGTTTCAGCTGGTACAAAGCACATTAACGTTATGTGGACAAGGTTATGTGGAATCAAATACTGGCACAGGCAAAAATCAAAAGTAATACCTCTATTAATATTCTGATTGATATTATACACACTTAATTGTAAAAATAAAAATTAGCGACCAAATGAGGGATTGGAGACATTTTAGCAGATTATCTGCAAATTCATTTTTTGATTTAATCTTCTAAAAACGGGATAACGTACTTTTTGATTTAAAAAAAAAAACTGTCTAGCCCCATAAAATGAGGTCTCCTCAATGTATGGCCTTATGACTTGCCTATTCAAAATTACTGTATTTCTAGCTAGTGTCTTGATGTGTTATGCATATTGCAGCTTTTCAACTGCTATTCAGATTTTACAGACGTAGCAACTCTAGTTTATACACAAATCTTTTAAATACTGTTTTGCTAGACTAACTATTTTCTCAAGGATGTAAAGAAATAAATACATGCAGCCTCTCGTTTAACGTGCAATGAGCTCCGCCCTAGTCCAAGGTGCATCGCCTTGCTCAACACAGGGTAGCAATCTTTAAGCTTGACCAAATGCCCAGCCATCAAATTCTTTGAGAACAAAAATTTCTTCCAACATCAACCCACCTTTTTGGAATGGCCTCATGCGAACGCCATAGTGATAATTAAAACCAAGTGACCTCAAAAAGAATACTACGATCAAGGACCTATTTGGGCTCGGGTAAATGTGTGATTTTTTTATTTTTATTTTAATACCAATCCGATATTTGTGGGGGTTGATCATCTCAAGGTGTTTACTTTTCATAGCCCACTAAACAACTTTATTGTACATTTGATCTGCATGACTTGTGCTTTTTTAGATTGTCATTCTATTCTTAACACAACAGGTTCTAAGAGGAAATAATTGCCTTTGAATATTAGTAAAGGTTTTATCTATGATTACCAGCGGCCATATTACATAAGTGCTCTGGGACGACAGTGCATTGGTAATTGGAAGTGGTCTACACTGTACTATGCAATGGTTTCTATCTGCGGGAGACGACCACTGATATGATGGATATTGCGGCTGGCAATTGTAATTGAGTAATGCAATAAAAATTGTTTTTGCAAAAAAAAAAAAAAGTGCTCTGGGACGCAATGGGACTTTGCACCCTCAGGGCACTTTGGTATAACAGAATGGGCCACAGACACTTGTGCAGCCCCTTCTGTAATGCAAATGGCGCTGTCGTACATATAGTGCTATCAAGAGAGGGTGTTCGCTCAATTTGCATGGGAGGTGTGGCCTTTGCAAATGAGGGGATATTTTTTCCCTCTGCACCTACTCTGTATTACCAACATGTGCGCAGAGGCAAACATGCCCTTAGGAGGCAGGGTGTTCGCAGTCTAGGCAGTGAAAATTAGGTACTCTGTGCACTACATGTGCAAAGGGGCTGCAGATCCTCCTGAATTTCCTTTGAGATCATGCCTTAGCTTACCATTTGCAAGTAGTGGATTCATTTTATGAACTCGCTATGCTCGGAGGGATGTTTTCCTTCCAGTACAAGGCAAGGAGTATCTACGCCTTTCCTGTAATTTGTCAAGTGTCCTCTTGGTGACTGATTCAATCCAAAGACTGCTGTGACAACTCCTAACAGCAGAATGCAAAGTACCCCAACACCCTTTCGGTCCCAGAGTTCTGGAATGAGGTCTCGATCCGTGTCCGTCACCACTGTATGTGCCTTTCGTATTTTTACCTTACTGCCGGATATCTGATCACATGGGATGATTATGGCGCAGTCTCAAGCTTGATATTCCATTCGTTCATTATCTTGTGAGCCGACTCTATATGGAGTGCTCCTGTTTATAGGTTTCTGGGATTTTGCCAGCCACGCAAAGTCACTCAGTGGCATAACCCTGCCACCCCCTGCTTCCTATAAGATTCCTCACTTTCTGATGCACCCTTTTTTTCAAACTTTGACATTGACCATCCTATTGCAACCTTAAGGGGTACCACTTAATAGTACTTCACAATGTCTGGGCAAAGAACTCCTATCCCCCACTCGTGTAGTCTGTTTGCCAGGATTTGGTAAAAAAGAATTGCTGTGTGTTTAGAAGTGCTATCTGCCTAAACGACTTGCAGGTCTACACATTTTTCCTTGTATTATGAATACAGGATGATGCCTGCTTTCTGCATAGAGCAGAAAGGGCCATCCAGTTGTGTGAAGATATTGAACAGGGAAGTGTACGTTTTCTCTAACTGAAGGAGGAAGGCTTTGTAGAACAATGTAGTTAGCCGAATTGGGCCCATGGTTTTGTTAGGATTAATATTTTCCTGTTCTGCGTTCTTCAGAAACCTCTAAGGTCCTTGGATTCCTCTAGGTTACTAGAAGAGGGTTGGCCCATTACTGTCCTGCACGTAAGCTGCTGCTCCCTCTTAGTCCGTAGAGCAAAGATAATTGTTAAAAATATTCATGAAAAGTTGACTGCTGCTCACTTTCCTTCGCCCATGTAGCCATTCCCATCCCATGTGTTCTAGGACTAGCTGAAACAGCAGATTTCTTCCAAGCAATATGCCCCCCTCCCCTTCTCATAAAAGTTCTTCCTCAGTTTCAGTAAGATCAACTCTGATCTGTTTGTACTGCATGTAATTGTCAAATATGGTGCGTCCTGAACTCTTTTCTTCTGTTTCTGAGTTTGGGATTCGACATGGTTGATTAAGGAGATGTGCATAAGCTCTAACTGGCTTTGTGCAAATCCTCCCACAGTGAGGCCAGTCCCTAAGCCAGCTACTTGTTGGGACCCAACTTGCACTCAGCCAGACATGCTTTCAAGTCCTCTTTCATGCATGTACCCATTGCCTCGCCTGTCCTCACTTTTTTTAGTGTTTGGGTGCTTTCTAGATCACCTATTTTTCTTTTTTGCCAAAGTTGAGCATGCCGGGCCTCCTTCTTTAGACCAGCCTCTCTCCTTTAAAGGGATTAGGACATTAATCACGCCTGCTGGTGCATCTCTTGAATGTGATGCTTATCAGTATCCAGAGTCCCCTCATACACAGGGCTGCATGAATTATGCGGCATGATTAGTTAAGTTATACGGCAAGAAAGGGCAGATTATGCAGCATACTTTATGATAGGATAACTTTATAATTACCGGTTCTCACTGAGCAATTGTTTAACTTGACACCCAAAGCCGCAAGCAGCTTTAAAGATAGTCACCCCTTGCGAAGTGCTTTCCACTGCACAGCAGTTTTTGTAGCTGTGTTTAGTAACATTTGAATTGTTTAGGCTAGAATTTTTTTTTTTTGGGGGGCGGGGGGGGGGGGGGGGGGGTGTCAAAAGCTGAAAATGATGTACCAGCTGATGCATTATTTGGCATAAGCAGAAAATCCATAATTGGGCAGAAAACGCCACAGCTGCAGAATCTCCTAATTCTAGTGGCCCTGCTCACACAGCAATATTCTGTCCTCACAGGTTGCTTGTTTACGTTTAAAGGACAGATGCTTAAACTGTACTCCTTGGCAGCTCTTTAAAAACAACCAATGGCAAATCTATCTGTTTCAACTATGTGACCTCTATTGGCTATGTCAACGTGATTTTAACATATTGCTCAGCAGCACAAGCTCGTGTTTAACAGCAGCTGTTGATCTAAGTCTGTGTGCACATGTGTATGTTTGAGTGTAACTAAAAAACAAAATGCTGCATGATTTAAAAGTTGAACAGTCATGCCCAGTGTAGCGTCAGGAATCCATTTAAAGAAGCCACAGGTCAGAACCTCGAACCCAGTGATAAAAGGCCATATGAAGTAAACATTGGAAGACCCACGCCATGAGGCTACTAAAGGATAAAATTGGGGTAGTGAGCGGAAAACCAGCTAGGCCAGCACCTAGAAACTATCCAAGGGAAGCCAGGGGAAACCATTAAAAAAGCTTTGTAGTATGGTGGGGGTCAGTGCGTGGGGCCACCGGGAGGCAAAATTAAAGAAACCAGCAGCTCACCGCCTATCATTTTTTGCATAAGCTGTAGAAAACAAACACTGTAGGGGGAATCAGAGGCAACTTAGAGAGAGTTCTAGAAAATAAGCAGAAACATACAATCAAAATGATAAAGGCACAGAGGGATGGGAGAAAGGCACAAGGATGAAAAGAGCCTGACTAGTGAGGGCGGTGGCAGGATGGAGAAAGCAGTACAGCAGTGGGGAGAGACAGGTGAAATGGCGCAGATTGTCACCTCTCCTTGAGTACAGACAGATTTAGGAAAGAAGGGGCAAGCAAAGGAGGGTGCAGACTATTGGGGGTGGGTCAAAATGGAGGAGGGTGGGGCGTGGATGCGCAAACGTAAATTAAGAGTGCCTGCTGGGCAGTGATAGGACACTGGTCACCAGAAACAGTACTTGGTCCAAGCTCCAAAGCATGGACAAAGAATCTGAAGAGTAGGAGGAAACACGGGGCCAGGAGAAGCTGCTGACCAATAGGAAGCAAGACCCATGTGGGGGCCAGCCCATGGTAATAAATGCAATGGATTTCTCAAGCGCTGTGCAGGCAAAACTCAATCACTAAGGGCTTCCACCAAAGTGCTAGTTGCATTAAAGGGGGGTCATTATCCCTCTCAATGTCCCTGACCTCCCCAACACAGTCCAGTGCAGAGGGAATTTCTCTTTTTCAGCTCCACAAATGGAGTCCTCCCGTGAGGCTCCCTGCTGCACAATTCTTTTTTAATTTTTTTATTGATTTTGCTTCAGTGGTCCAGAGCCTATTTACTCCCAATGTCTGGGCAGTCTTACCTAGACACTCCGTAGCAGATCCTATGCTGCTGCAATCCTGGTTCCAAGTCTGAGATCTCCTGATTGATGTGTGAAGGTCTAGCCCCCACGTTTCTTGTTTTCCCTGACCTATTCTTCCTGCCACACGCATTGAATGTTCAGCCGGGGAGGGGGTGTCCAGTTCTTCCCACTACTTAGGGACTTGTTAAGCCACTGGGCCTGGTTCTGCTGCCTCTTACACAGCCACCATTTATTTTGCTCTGGCTCTGCCAGTGGGAAGGACGAATGATGTGGACCTGCTCAGGCCTACTGAACATGCACCCAGAGTTCCAATCGTTCAGCCTTTTCAGGCCTTTGAACACTTAAGTTACATGGCCCCAGAGGATCATAGCTGCCATTTTGGCCACCAGCTCGGGAAGACCTCATCCTGACTTCCTGCAGATCCCTGACCACACACCAAGCTCTTCAACCACCCTGTGGTCCAGGGGTCAGAGGCTCGATAGAGCGACTTCCACTGTTTGACTTTTATATCCTCCATGCTGAGCATGACTGCGAGGTATAAAGCCGTGCAGAGGAGTTTTCACCATACTGCCATTTTAGGCAGAAGTCCGAAACAAATATTTTAAATAAACCTGGAGCCTTTCTCATTGACCCACTTCCCTGTACATGCATTTAAATAGCAATATGCATAGGCTAATTTCTGTCGCAGTACATTTGGGGAGTTCTTCTCAACTGCTCTGATTATCTGTTGTAGAATTGTTGGCAGTTTAACTTCAGATGTAGTAAAGCAAGTTGCTTCATTTGTCTGAAACCATGTTTTTTCCACATCTCCCATCCAATTCCATAATCCTTGGCCAGCAAACTTAGCTGCACTCAAAATATGCGCTTCTCGTGTCGACCAGAGTTCTCCAGCTTTTCTGTATTAAGAGCTACATATGTTCAATGAAAGTAAACCTGAGCTACTAAGTGTTGTATGGTGACTACATCGGACAAGATTACATTAGTGGCCACGACTGTAAGCAGTGATCACATCAGTGCATCAGACACGGTTCCAGTAGTAATGCAAATAAGGGCTAGATCTATCTGGTATGCCTACACGGGGTAATGCAAAACTGCCCTAGTTGCAAAGCCCCTGGCACCAAGGTTATAAGAGTAGTAATCCTCCCCAGCACCACATGATTTATCATTCAAATATCCGCTTTATATTGTGGAAATTCAAACATTTTTCTCCAAGGTAACCTTAGGAATACACAATTTTCAATTTTGGAATACATGTTAATTCGACCAAGCAAAAGCCTCTAATTTAGAAGGCTGAACATAGGAGCGCTACTTAGAGATAGCTGGAGAGCTACTAGTAGCTCACAGGCTACTTATTCAATAAGCCTCGTGTAGACTAAGTGTTTTGGTGTTTATTGGTATATCCGTGTGCTTTGAAAAAGCCCTCTTTCCATTTAAGTTTGTTCCCATTCATCTATCCGTTCTCCATACTTGATACTTTTGAGTTTCTGGCGCCACTTTTATGCAATCATTCAAGCTTCTTCCACCTTCCTTGTAAGTTTGTATTTATTTTCCTGGGTTTGAACAGTCTGCTGTTCAGTACAGAGATTAATAACCTTTATAGACTACATTATTTTCCAGTTTGTGGTTATTAAACCTGCCTTTAAAATGTAAGGGCTTCTGCCAGTTTGTGTTATTGAAAGGTTGGAGTCGTGCTTGGGCTGTTGTGCAGTCTAGTTAAAATATGTACTAAAAAGCAGGAACTAAATTTGTGGTATTTATTTTGCATTCTTCCAAGCCTCGCTAGTTGATACGTGGAATTAATCGAGAGGCTGGTTAGGGGGTGGGTGATGTAGCAGTGGGGGATTGAAGGTAAGTGCAAATAGAGTGGAGCAGAAAACAAACAAAAAACAAGCGCTGGTGCAATGCAGAGCTGGAGGTGTATTTGTGGCCAGTCAAGACAGGGTGGCCAATACCAGAATGGCAAGTGCACCTGGAAGGAGTCTTATGCACAGGAAGTGCAGTCAATGATTAGCTAAATTGTGCAGCGGGTAAAGGAAGCATTAAGTAGAGTGGGCACAGATTGTGGTATGGATGCTCTTTCGTAAGCAAAGGAAGCCCAAAGCAAAAGGGGATTTGGTGAGGTGAGCTGCCGTGTTATATTCATACTTTGTTTTAAGGAAAATTTGTAAGCAAGATGTTTGGGTTTTTTTTTTTTATTTATTTTTTTTTTTTTTACACATATTGTATAAATTATACGGTTATTGGCTTTGTGCTGATCAAATGTAAATCAAATATGTAATCAAATATGCGATTAGCACAATTGTAAGGACTGTGGGCTATCTTTCTTATTTGCTGCCCAAATATTGCTACTAGATGACTGTGTAATCATTGCTTAATTGTCTCACTTTTCTATATTTTCACAGGTGGATCTTAATTTCCCACCCTTCGTTTCAGAAGGTGCCAAAGATTTGATATCAAGACTGTTGCGCCACAATCCTGCCCAGAGATTACCGCTGAAAAGTGTTATTGAACACCCGTGGGTCAAAGCAAATTCCCGCCGCGTGCTGCCTCCCGTGTACACTGCCAAGCCATAAGAACGCTCCATGCCTATTGGCAGGATTTGTAAATAAGCGGATTCCTTATGTGTTTTTTAAACCAATATTTAACTTCCTTTATTTGTTGTCAGGTCTCTGTTTTGTGTCTGTTAGTCCATTTGTACAAAAACTCATTTATATAATTGAGGCTATTAATAAACAATTTAATAAATGGGTCTTCATTTTGAGGAACGTTACTGATTAATTGTTAGAAAATAGTTGCAAAGTGGTATGTGTATAACCTGGTGTTGGTTAGGCTTCTGGAGCCAAGTGTTAGGTTGCTGGGCCTTGCATTTGGAAGTTGATCTTGTCTCACTCTAGGTTCTGATGCTAGTTTATCAGTACTGGTGGAGTTCCTAGGATTGTGCTTTGGTGCCAAAGACTTCCCAAAGCCCCATCTTAATTTCAGCTGTCCAACACGTTTTATACGGCTAGGATGGTTCTTATTGTCCATTTCAATGAAATATGAAGCATTGGTGTTGTACATAGTATGCCGCTCGGATCTTGCTCCTTTACGATACCCCTCAATGAGACCATGCACACCTCCCAGGTCACAGCACAATCCCCCTGTAAAGGCCCCATAGACTACCTGGGGTCAAGGATAACTAGTCTCCATGGATTAGTTAAGGCAGGCTATTCATCCACATATAGATGTTCTAAACCGTATATATGGTTCATTAATACAATGTCTTTACTATTCGGGAGTGCATTCTAAGGAAATGATCTGTAAGCTCAGCTTGCATTAATGACCCTGGTTCTGATATAAAACATTACACATTTTGTCGAGTCGTAACAAATTGTTGCTGATTGTGTCTCAGTATGTTATTTTATATGCATATATGTGCAGCAGAATGGAAGCGGGTTTGGTGATTTTATTTTGAGGGCAAATCATGTACCCAAACAATCTTTGTTAAACTTGGTAAAACATGGGTGTAAGTCACAAAGTGCTACTGAATTATTGTGCAGATTTGTGGGCCAACTCAAATTACCATTTCTTATGGAGATTTCTAACTGCAGATTCTTCAGATTGACTACCCAGGCGTCAAACTGGATCTGGAAATTTAAAGCAGTTAATCTGCGTGATAGGTGGTATCATGTGGCTTCTCGCTGATGTTTATTTTCTGGAAGTAACGTGCCTAGCTGCAAATAAACACCACCCATGTGGGCTGTCAGTTTATTTATTTTTGCACCTTCAGTCGTGGGTCTGGACCTTCTCCGCGGTCTTTAGACCAGAATTTTCCTCTCCAATTGTACAGTATGCGAGGGAAATATCACTATCTCTTTTCTTAAGATCTTGCTTACAAGGAAAGTGCTTCTTTCGCTGTTGTGATGCAGAGGGCAGCTGAAGTACTGGACTTTACAACTCCCAACCATGGAAAGGTAATACTAATGTATTAACTGAAGTATTGCAAATTGGCAAGGTTCCCACTGAGCCAATGTTACCCATCAATGCAGCACTTAGTCCCATCTATTTCGGGCCAAGCCCATCAACAGACCGATTGCCCTGCGCCTGATGACCCTGCCTTCCAATTGCAACACCCCATTCTGAAGAACCTGGTGGTCAAGCTTCCACCAGGAGGGTTAATCAAAACACTTTCCCTACAACTCCTCCTGATTGTGGGTCCAAAGAAATCAAGACTTTAGACAAAAGGATATACTCCTCCATGACCTTTGCTCTTAAATTGGTCAATCAGAAACACAACAGAATATACTCTACCCCTGTTAATGAAAAAATGTACAGTGTATCAAATGTTTGAATGCAAACTAAATGGCACTCTCACTGGATTAAGGTAATATGGCATATATATATATATATATACATATAGACACCCAAAAAGATTTATACAAAAACAATAAATATAATGGAATTTTTGTTTTTTTAATATTTTTATTTCATTATCAGTGCTACTTTTTAGTATGTATAAATAAAAAGTTTGTCAAATTCTTCACAAAAGTGATCACAATGAATGAATCATGTAATTTGTTTATATAATAAAAGGTTCTAGACACGCAGTATATATCAAAATTTCATACAAAAGGAATACACAACGGAATAACGAAAAAACAGGTTCCCAATCAAAGAAAAAGAAGAAAATTATTTACCCCAGTATTGGAACTTTCATAGATTCTCATGCTTTGTATCATTCCCCGTCGTCGGAATGGGAGCCTCGGTAACAAAAATATATATATATATATATATATATATATATATATATACATATGTATAACCATAGAAACAAAAGAGAAAAATAGGCCTAGGCCTCATCTCATTTTGTAGTATATCACCCTCTTTGTGTAAAAGAGCCCAAACTTTTGCCAGGGCCAATCAGCACAGCCTCACCCTCTGGAACCTTCCTGAGAGAGCTCAGAGCCTCAGATTTTTCTACCGCACGTTGTGCTAGGGAGTCTCCACTGAGCTCTGCTCAGTTTTTTCACAGAGTTACTTTTGGATATCTTTATTACCATCTTTTGAGACAGAATGTCAGAAAAGGAGAAGAAAGCGTTATTTAGGGCTTGTGCCTCTTGTGGGAAGAAGAGACTGTTTGTGGAAGACAGGCATGAGAACTGCATATACTGCCTGTACCCGGAACACAAGGCCACCGACTGTAAAATCTGTCGGACCTTCTCAACCAAGACCTTGAGAGACAGAGAGGGGCGCTTGCTGACGTGGCTGCCGAAGATAAAGACCAGGGAGGTCATTTCTTCGGATGAGGAAGAATCTATCTCTGGCACCTCCTCCAGGAGATCGAAGAAGAGGGGTAGGTCATCTCCCTCCACTTCTGCGGAACCCCCTCTCAAAGCCCCTCACGGGATCTCTGACAGGTCTGAGGAGGCTGGTCCCAAGAAATCTCCTCACGACAGTGTAAAGGAGAGGCAGGGACGGGCTACTGTGGACATAGCCCCTAAGGACAATAAGGGGGTTGCTACATCTACCCCTCCGTCCCAGAAGGAGAAGCCGGTAAAGAAACAGGCGGCAGAAACTCCTCAGTCAGTGCCACTGAAGAAACCGCGTCCGTCGACGCAGGCGGCAGCAGGTACGTCGACGACGATCTCCTCAGTTAAGCCTATTTCCATGGGGTCGTCCACGAGACCGTCGACAATATCTATTTCGTCGTCTTCGACGGCGGTGTCGACGACGAAGACCACGTCGACGATGACGACGACGAGTTCGTCGATGTTGATGACTACAAGACAAGTTCGTCGACGAGACTGTCGACGGGTGCTCCGCCGACGATGAAGCATACTCCGTCGACGAAAAAGAAGGCTCCGTCGACGACTGCCCCGTCGACGACTGCCCCGTCGACGGCTGCCCCGTCGACGACTGCTCCGTCGACGAGGATTACAGGACTGTCGACGGCCTCATTGTCGACGACGATTTCAGCTCCGTCGACGACAGTTGCCTTTCAGTCGTCGTCGAGTGCGTCGACATTGGAAGTCCCGTTGCTATCGACTCCGTCGACGAGACCGCCGACGACGAAAAATTTGGATTTTTCAACCCAAAGATTACTAATTACACCGGACATGACTTCCCCTAGGCGGGTCACGCCTTTGCCACCATCCATGCTTCTCGAGGACTCGGAGGAGGATGAGGAGGATGGGCAGTTTGGGGACGCATACAGCCCTTCGGACCTGAATGTCAAACAGCAGGACACAGATACGGAGGAGTTTTATGGCCCAGAGGGGCAGGAGGGGCACCAACCGGGATTACGCCCCTGCAATCTAAGGCAGGACCTAATTGCCTTGCCAGTGGCTTTGGTGTCGGATTTGCAACAGATGCTGCAGGACTATAGATCTCGTTTTCCGACGTTGCCGGATCGCACTCCAGTGCGTCCTTCACCTTTGAAAGTGCCACGTGACAGGCCAATGGACTTGCCACCTCTACCAAGAGAGGTACCTCGGTCCATTTCACCAGTGCTGCCCTTGGTGGTTCTCACCTAAAAAAGAGCACAATCCCTATACTCTGACACAATGGTATCAAACTTTAGACTTTAACACTCATCAACGTAAAAAGACATTAAATTTTCATAGCATTTATTAAAAAAGTATACATATAATTCATAAAATCAATACTGACATTACATATGCTTAAAAACACAAGACATAACAAGTACACATTGTTATCTGATCCACAAAACTGTTATGAGCCCGCATAACAGAAAAAGATTATAAAGACAATAAACTTTGTCATTGATTACGCATCCTATCGAATCATGTAACTGCTATGGTTGGTGATACATATGTACTCTTATATCTACTCGCAGTCAACCACGGTTCTTCTTTGGATTGCGTTATTATAGATGCGTCGACGCGTTTCGATGGTTCTTCTTGTTAATCCATCTTTATCAAGACTTGTAATAGGCTTTGGGTCTTCCTCAATTTTACGGGGACTGACTGCCTGCGTATTATTAAAATTCGTCCTGGTGTTTATTTTCGAAGCCGTAGGTACATGGCATATCCCATTCACTACTTCTCGCCTCTTAATGGAGTCGTCAATTTCAACCAGGGTGACGGAGGTCCCAGTTACTCCTCCTGTATTTACGTCACCTCTTAATGAAGACGTCAATTTCAACCGAGGTGACGGAGGTCCAAGTTACTCCTCCTATATTCTCGTCACCTCGGGGAATCAGACCGTCGGCTTCGTGCGCGGGAGTATAACTCAATTCGCTTCGCTTTGGGGAAGCGAATTGAGTTATACTCCCGCGCACGAAGCCGACGGTCTGATTCCCCGAGGTGACGAGAATATAGGAGGAGTAACTTGGACCTCCGTCACCTCGGTTGAAATTGACGTCTTCATTAAGAGGTGACGTAAATACAGGAGGAGTAACTGGGACCTCCGTCACCCTGGTTGAAATTGACGACTCCATTAAGAGGCGAGAAGTAGTGAATGGGATATGCCATGTACCTACGGCTTCGAAAATAAACACCAGGACGAATTTTAATAATACGCAGGCAGTCAGTCCCCGTAAAATTGAGGAAGACCCAAAGCCTATTACAAGTCTTGATAAAGATGGATTAACAAGAAGAACCATCGAAACGCGTCGACGCATCTATAATAACGCAATCCAAAGAAGAACCGTGGTTGACTGCGAGTAGATATAAGAGTACATATGTATCACCAACCATAGCAGTTACATGATTCGATAGGATGCGTAATCAATGACAAAGTTTATTGTCTTTATAATCTTTTTCTGTTATGCGGGCTCATAACAGTTTTGTGGATCAGATAACAATGTGTACTTGTTATGTCTTGTGTTTTTAAGCATATGTAATGTCAGTATTGATTTTATGAATTATATGTATACTTTTTTAATAAATGCTATGAAAATTTAATGTCTTTTTACGTTGATGAGTGTTAAAGTCTAAAGTTTGATACCATTGTGTCAGAGTATAGGGATTGTGCTCTTTTTTAGGAGTAAGCTGTACCCCATTCCCTGTAAAAGACAAGGGGTCTCTCTCGGTTTCTCCGATAAAAAAGCCCTTGGTGGTTCCCCAACCTTCAGGTACGGAACCTGCTGATGATGACGCGGATGATGGAGATACGGACGAAGACGACGAGGGACAGGTGATCCCTCTTACAGATCCAGGGGATCCAGATGGGGACCCTGATGATACACAGGATCCTGATGCTGTAGGCCGAGAGACAAATATATCGCCTCCGGTGGACATTGGTGGTTTCCATAATTTGATGGAACGGGCATCCAAGAGGTTTGGTTTGCCATTTACGGCGGAGCAGTCCGACTGCTTCCTATATGACTTTAAAGCCCAATATAAGAAGTCTGTAAGATCCATACCCATTATAGAACATGTCTGGGATGAGGGACTGAAGACAATGCAGAATCCAGCAACCGTCATTCCGGTTCTTCCCCGGCTGGAGAAGAAATACAAGGCACCAGAGGGCAGTCCTGCGTGTCTTCTAGGACAACCTAAGCCGGATTCTGTTATTTCACAAGCTGCTCAAAGTAAATCTAAGAATCCGTCCACTCCTTTAACCACGCCTCCAGATAAAGAAGGCAGAAGACTGGACAATGTGGGTAAAAGATTCTCCACCATGGCCAGCTTGTTGGTGCGAGCAGCTAATTCTCTGGCTATTCTGGGCAGATACGACCGCTAGATGTGGTGTGATATGGAACCATTCCTGGACCAGCTACCAGAAACTAGTCAAGACGAAGCCAGACAGGTGCTGATGGAGGGAGAACGATGCTCTTCGGAAGTCATCGACTGTGCGATGGACATTGCCTCAACTGCTTTCAGGGCTTTGGCGGGCTCAGCCGTCTTGCGCCGCCAAGGCTGGTTGAAGGCGACTTGGTTTCGCCAGGAGGTCCAGAATAAGATCTTGGACCTCCCCTTTGACGGAGAGATGCTTTTTGGAAAGCATGTGGATGACGCCCTCCAAAGCATTAAAAAGGACACCGATACAGCTAAGTCCTTAGGCTCTTTGACCTACCGCAAAGTGCCATTTAAGGGGGCACGTGGTCGGGGGTTTTCTAACTACAGAGGAAACCAACGACAGTATTCCTCTCAATCTGGACAGTCTTATAAAGGACAATATTCCAGCCAGCGCCAAGGACAGTCGGCGTCTTTCTCTCGGCAGTCCCAGAGAGGACGTCAGAATCGTCAGGGACGAGACAACGCCAAGAGGCAATAGCGGCCTCCTGGCTCTGGCTACTGTTCCTCCCCTGCCACAAACACCGGTCGGGGGCAGGATATCTTTTTGTCTGGACAGCTGGGTGCGTTTAACATCGGACCGGTGGGTCTTGAACATAGTTCAGAGTGGCCATACGTTGGAGTTCCAAGATCTTCCTCCAACAAGAGCTCCAGACGCCCGTGCAGCGAAACATCTCCGACTATTACATCTCGAAGCCCACCAGCTTTTCATCAAGGGGGCGATAGAGCCCGTGCCACTTTCTCAAAGGGGCAAGGGGTTTTATTCCAGGTTCTTCCTGGTTCGGAAGAAGGAGGAGGCATGGCGTCCTATACTAGACCTCAGGGAGCTCAACACCTATCTCATCAAGCTCTCTTTCAGGATGGTCACACTCCAGGATATTCTAAGGCTGCTCAATCCTGGAGATTTTTTGGCATCCCTGGATTTAGAGGATGCTTACTTTCATGTTCCGATCCACCCAGCTCACAGGCAATATCTACGCTTCACAGTAGGCAAGAGCCATTTCCAGTTCAAGGTGCTCCCGTTTGGCCTTCGGTCGGCACCCCGCATTTTCACGAAGATGCTGGCACCAGTTGCTGCTTTCCTGAGGAAGCAGTCCTTGGAAGTGTTCCCGTACTTGGACGACTGGCTCATCAAGGCTCCGACGTTCAGGGCAACGTCTCAGGCTGTGTCAACTTGCATAAGATTGTTCGCCCATTTGGGTCTTCAGCTCAATGTGTCCAAGTCGGAACTGATACCCTCCAGGTCACGGAAGTTCCTTGGGGCAATTCTGGACACGAGACGATGCACGGCTCGTCCGTCAGAGGAGCGTCAGGGCAAACCGGCCGCTTCCGCTCGTCTAATACTGCACAGGAGACATGTATCGGTTCGACAGTACAAGTCCTTGCTCGGATCAATCTCATCCTGCATACCTTTGATACCGCATTGCAGGCTACATATGCGTCCTCTACAAGAGGAGCTGGACAAACAGTGGCGTCAGGCAGAAGGATCGTTCAACGACAAAGTATGGATAACACCTGCCATGCGCACGGCTTGCGAATTGTGGCTGGTGAAGGAAAACATCGCAGGAGGATTAACGTTCCGAATCCCTCCTTCTCCTATGGTGGTGACCACGGATGCTTCCCTAGAAGGGTGGGGAGCTGTCCTCCAGGAGCTTCAGGTCAGCGGTCACTGGAGTCCAGCAGACAGACTGCGCCACATCAATCTTTTGGAGCTGAGGGCCATTCACTTAGCCTTGCTGGCGTTCCTCCCCAGGCTTCAGAACCGTGCAGTGCTGGTCCGGACAGACAACACTACGGCCATGCACTATATAAACAAGCAAGGGGGAACGAGATCACGGACGCTGTCCAAAGAAGCTCAGGTGATCTGGGAATTTGCCATCTCTCACGGGATCACTCTGCGAGCCGAGCACCTGGCGGGGTGTCTCAACATCACAGCGGATGCTCTTAGTCGGCAGACGAAGGTGACACACGAGTGGGAGCTGGATCAGGCCACTCTGGAGGCAGTGTTCAAGAAATGGGGTACACCGACCATAGACCTCTTTGCGACCCCGGAGAACGCCAAGTGCCGGTTTTACGCAAGCAAGGTTCCCCAGCGTGGGTCTCTGGGGAATGCCCTTTCGATTGCTTGGTTCGGCGCATTTTGCTACGCCTTTCCTCCGATTCCCCTCATTCCTCGAGTCCTCAGGAAGGTCAGGGCAGAACCATGCAAAATGATCCTCATTGCTCCAGCATGGGCGCGGCAGTTCTGGTACTCGGAACTCCTACTTCTCTCCCAAGATCGCCAGATTCGCTTGCCACTGATTCCATCTCTGTTATCGAGGAATCAGGGGCAAGTCCTCCATCCGGATCCGGAGTCACTTCATTTGTCAGCGTGGCTCCTGAACACAGAGAATTCCGCCACCTGAATCTGTCTAAGGAATGCAGGGATGTTCTATCTCAGGCACGGGCACCAAGCACTAATAAGACCTACAGGGCAAAGTGGAAGAGATTTTGCCTTTGGTGCCAGAGGAATAAACTCCATCCTTACAAATCCCTGCCACATCAGATTCTGCCCTACATCCTGTCTCTGGCTAAATCAGGTCTGGCGCACTCTTCGATCAAGGT
The DNA here is from genome assembly GCF_964204655.1 of Triturus cristatus. Lineage (NCBI taxonomy): Eukaryota > Metazoa > Chordata > Amphibia > Caudata > Salamandridae > Triturus > Triturus cristatus. The sequence continues at coordinate 873,356,327 of NC_140593.1, forward strand.
GCATCTGGCTGCCTTATCCCGCTTTCGACGGAAGACATCGGGGCCATCTCTATGGTCTGCAAGGATTGTTAAGCAGTTCCTTAAGGGGTTATTTCGGATGTATCCTCCGGTCAGGCCACCTCCGCCTATCTGGCAGCTTAACCTGGTACTGGCTCAACTGATGAAAGCGCCCTTTGAGCCGATTCACAAAGCGGACTTGAAGTTCCTATCTTGGAAACTGGCCCTTCTCCTAGCATTGACTTCGGCTTGGAGAGTTAGTGAACTCCAGGCTCTCTCTATAGTGGAGCCTTTTCTACAGTTCAAGAGGGATGTCATGATTTTGAGAACCAACCCAAAATTCATCCCGAAGGTGCCTTCAGAGTTTCATTTGAATGAACCCTTAATTTTGAACTCCTTTTTTCCGCGTCCTTCCACTCAAGCGGAACGAACATTGCATTCTTTGGATGTCCAAAGATGCCTGAAATTCTATCTGGAGCGCACACGCTCTTTCAGAAAGTCTACTCAACTGTTTATCGCCTACAGTGCACCACGGAAGGGGTTACCGCTCGCCAAGAGTGGCATTTCCCGCTGGATCTCCAGTGCAATTCAGTACTGTCATCAGGCTGCGGGCAAACCTTTGGATAAAAGGGCCCGGGCGCATTCTACCAGAGCGATGGCGTCTTCAGTGGCTCTCTTTGCTGGAGTGGCGATTAAGGACATCTGCAGGGCAGCAACGTGGAGCAGTGTACACACCTTCACGAAGCACTACTGCCTGGAATCGGTGGGACGAGCTGACGCTGCTGTTGGTCAAGCAGTCCTCCGGAATCTTTTTCAATGAGAGGTGAGCTTTCCCTACAATCCCTCCATCCTGGTAAGCACATTTGGTTTCAGTAATGGTTGTTTTATCATGTGCACTGAGATGATTTTGTGAAGCCATGTAATTACCGAAATGTGCTTGTCGTGATCTACTGCTTGCTATTCTGATACAAAGCATGAGAATCTATGAAAGTTCCAATACTGGGGTAAGAAAACAAGTTACTTACCTGTAACTTTGGTTCCCCAGTATTGGTAGCTTTCATAGATTCTCATGCGCCCACCCACCTCCCCTGGGAAAGCTCTGCCGGTTTACTAAGGTAGTGGCTGTTGGCACAACGGCTACGAAAATCTGAGGCTCTGAGCTCTCTCAGGAAGGTTCCAGAGGGTGAGGCTGTGCTGATTGGCCCTGGCAAAAGTTTGGGCTCTTTTACACAAAGAGGGTGATATACTACAAAATGAGATGAGGCCTAGGCCTATTTTTCTCTTTGTTTCTATGGTTATACATATGTATATATATATATATTTTTGTTACCGAGGCTCCCATTCCGACGACGGGGAATGATACAAAGCATGAGAATCTATGAAAGTTACCAATACTGGGGAACCAAAGTTACAGGTAAGTAACTTGTTTTCTTCTGATCAGACATAGAAACATTCAAATCCAAACAACTTGCATTCATACAACATCTCATAAACACAATTCATTCAGGAACAACCCAAAAACACTCATAAGCCCCACTCAAAAGAAAGAAATGAAGAATCCCAGGGTATTCTAATAGTTGGTCAGGATAAATGTAAAAACGTATATCTGGAGTACACCAATACAATCAATGGGAGTAGAGGGGGCCTGATCACCAACGCAGACGCGCGTTTCGGTGAGAACTCCTAGTCGGGAGTACCACCTTCAGGGCGTAATAGAAAAACACCAAAAAATGGGACCTGTAGAAATAAAATGGCGAATTAGGTGTCTACATGTATAAAAGATTTTTCTTACCAAATACAATACATTATGTATACTATATATAATAACAGCCAAAGTATGAGTAAAATCCAAACCGAGTGCCAAATCCTAGAATAGATGAATAGATAAATTCTTCCTTTTAATTCTATTTACCTCAAATGTAGATAGACAGGCACTAAAAAACCAATTGGAAAAATAAGAACGAATGAAAGAAAAAGGAAAACGAATCAAAAAAACACATGACAAAACTTTATGCAAAGACTGCACGAACAGATGTAAGATGGTATACAAACGAAGACTTACCTGCGTTGATACGAAAGAAAGAACTGTTCAGCGCGAATGTATTCTAGATGAAGTTCCACGAAGATGGAGGAACCACTTAAAAAAACAAAGGAAAAAATGCATAAAGATGTAGAAAGATAACAGACAAAAAAGCACTTCAAAACAATATTCAGGAAAATAAATCAGCCAGCTGTCACCATTCAAACAATAGCTTTATTTAACCTAGAGACTCTGCTGGTGTAGTTTCAAGGCATTGAGGAAAAGAGAAATTACCTAGATTCCACGAAAGGTCAAATCTGCAGGAGTAAATTGAACCAGCTGGACCTTAATGAGAAATAGATTCGTTTTTATCCTCACTCCTTTTCTTCTTTTTTTGATTTAGTCAACAAGGGAAAATTCCAACAAATGCTCTCCTGGTGCCCAAGATAGAAAAAAAACCGGTAGAAGAATACTAATCTAAGGAGAAAACGCTACAAGTCCCTTAATGAGCGACACATTAGCACTCAAAGGTGAATGCGAATTCACAAACAGCCTAAACATCAATCAGGTGAGGATGGCTGCATACCCATTGCTGAAAGGTACGACTACACTCTAAGAAAATTCCGGTCAACAAAGCGATAATACTAATCAGGTAAGAATAATCGCCTGATAGAGTAAAAACCAGCTCACCTGGATCTAGATAGATTCCAGCGAGCCCCCTTCAAATAGTAAATGGCTAAAGAGTCAAGGAGTCTTTTTCAACGCGGCAAGAATGTAGTAGTAACAGATGCTGAAAGAAAAAAAGAAGAAAGAAGACTCAGATTAAGTAAAACGAAACAAAAGTTGCTCAAAGTAATAGACAAAAACACAGCTGTATATGCGAGGCTGACAAGTGGAGCCATACATAAAATACATAGAATCACCTTAATAGATAAACTCAGCGTCAAAAAACGATCGGCCGACGTCCGGATAGCACAAATCAACCGAGGATGGTCGCAGACAAGGGAGAGTCTGCCAAGGTACGAAATTTAAATCCTCCAGACAAGCCCTGCCTAAAGTGAGAACAAATCAGCTCGGGGGGGCGTGTCAGAACGAACTAATCAGTAAGGCCCATACACATAAACAACGAAGACTGCCTATACGGGGACTGAAATAGCAGTCCTACGAAAACCGCAAGGTCTGAACAGATCACCTCGGGGGGGGGCATATCAGAATGAAACAATCAGTGAGACCGATACACATAGACAACGAAAAAGGCCTATACAGGGACAGAAATAGCAGTCCTGTGAATACAACAAGACCTGGACAAATCAACTCGGGGGCATGTCAGGGCATGTCAGAACGAGCCAATCAGTAAGGCCGATACACACCAACAACAAAAAAAAAAAGGGCCTATATGAGGACGGAAATAGCAGTCCTGTGGATACAGAAAGTCCTGAAGAACAGATTGGAATCAGGGTATGACAGTAATCCAATACACTATATTGCCAACGACAAAACCAATAAAACAATATAGACAAACAATAAAAAAGAGGACAACAAAGACAAAAACTAATGAATAAAATAACACTGCCAATATAAAACAAAGAGGAAAATATAAAATGAATTAATCAGTCAACAATAAAGGCAGAAGGATCCTATAAGATAGCATTTTCCCATGGAAGGGATTCGTTAAGGCCCCTATTCTTAGTATCAAGGACAAAAATCCCAAAAACCTCACGTTTTTTACGCGTGTTATCCGGATTCAAGCTTTTCTGAGGCTGTATTTTTTCCAGTATTATCCAACGTAGATCGCCCTCTTTGTGGTCCTTTTCCGCCCAATGGCCCACTAGATGAGCAGCATGTTTGAGCCGTCTAATGTTGGATTTATGCTCTCCAATACGGACCCTAACCTCCCTCGAGGTTTCACCGACATAAGTCAGTGAGCATGGACATTGGATAGCATAAATACAATTGGACGTCCTGCAATTAGTCATCTCTTTAAGTTCAGCAGTGAAGCCATTCACACAAAAAGAAATATCAACTATGGCATGTGCCACATTTGTGATTGCCCTTCACAAGGGAGGCTCCTTCGATAGATTTTTGTAGCCATGTTTTCTGGTCAGAGGTCTTAGCTTTGACCAGTAAATTCCTGAGATTCTTGTTCCCGCGGAAGGCAAAAACTGGTTTGGGCAGAGCCAATGATTGTTCGCCCAATTTCAAAAGGTGCCACTCAGAGTTGACAATTTGTCTGATCTTATTATTGAATGGCGAATGTTTGGTTACACAATCAAGTTTGTCAGTAGGTTCCTGAGATTTACTTTGGAACATGGAGTCTCGGTTATAGAACCGTGCCCTTTTTAGTGCTTTCTGACTAACCTCGGAGGGTATCCTCTATTGATGAATTTCTGCTTCATAGTTTCTGCATTGTGGAGGTAATCCTTAATAGAGGTACAGTTTCTGCGTAAACGCAGAAACTGACTAAAAGGAATCCCATCCTTCTGGCTCCTAGGGTGGAAGCTCTCAAAATGGAGCAGGGTATTTCTAGCAGTAGGTTTTGTATAGAGAGAAACCATAATCTTTGATTCATGGTGTTCCACCCACACATCAAGAAATTCAAGTTTAGTAGTGCTGAAATGGGCAGTGAACCTGATGTTACAATCAGCCGCATTGAGCCGTTCAATATAGTCCTTCAAAGTGTCTTGGTCGCCAGCCCAGATGAAAAAGACCATCAATGTAGCGCGGCCAATGCCGCACATTCTCGAAAAATGGTGCGACCTCATTGAAGATGTTAGATTTCTCATAGTTGCCCATCTACAGACAGGCGATGCTCGGTGCGCAGGCTCCCCCCATGCTAACACCTTGTACTTGTTGATACATCTGCCCGTCAAACTCAAAAGTTTTCTTCCAGGACAATCTCTAAGCTTTTAATCATAAAGGTCTTGTTGGATAAAGATAGATCAGAATGAATGATGTTGCGGACTACTCTGCATGCCTCTGCCTGGGGGATATTAGAATACAGAGATTCGACATCGAGAGTTACCAAAAACTCCCGGCCACAGTCCTAATCAAGACCCTCAATTTTGGAGATCAAATGCCCTGTATCCTTCACATAGGAGGGCAAATCGCCCACCATGGGCTGAAGAAACCTGTCAAGGTATTTGGATAAAGGCTCCGTGGCGGAGCCAATAGTTGAGACAATCGGTCTCAAAGGTGGATCAAATTGGTCCTTATGGGTCTTTGGCAGGCCATAGATAATAGGGATACGAGTATAGGTGGGTGTAAGGAAGAGAGCTTCAGACATGCAAATGTCACCTCTCTCAACTCCTCGTTCTACTTCTTGGAGAATGCGTCTTTTAATTCTAGGTTCAGGGTTAAGCATGATTTTGCAATTATGTTTGGGGGAACCCAGTAACTCGCATCTTTTCTTTATACCTTTTGGTATCAAAAAGGACAATGCCACCACCCTTGTCACATGGTTTGATTGTGAGGCTGTTATCATTTTTAAGAGACATAAGGGCAGAGTTCTCTTCCTTAGATATTAAAAGGAGGAGCCGGGATAAACTTTATAGATTTCTCAATTCTGCTAATGACCGCTTTCTCAAACAGATTGACTTCCGTACCCAACATGTCCAAACCCGGAGTGAAATTTGAGGGGGGTTTTAACCCAGATCGATTATTATTATTGGTGTTGGAATTCTTATCCAAAAAGAACTTTCTCAACCTTACTTTGCGAAAAAAGGCATGTAGGTCCTGAAAAAGTTCACATTTGTTTATTCTAGTTCATGGAACAAATGATAGACCCTTCGTAAGTAATGTGACGGCAGTATGGTCCATTTTGTGTGTAGATAAATTAAAAATGGTGATAGTGTTCAAGTTCTCCAATACTGCTGTTGGCGGGTTTGGATGTATCTTTGTGGTTGTGCTGGGTCCTGGTATTGACCCCTCTGATGGAAACTCTGGGATCGGTTCTGAAAACGGTTTTGGTACCTTGGGCAATAATTGCCACGACGGTTCCCTAAAAAACGATTCTCTGGTGCAGACCGTTCAGAGGTATGTCCATGTGGTGGATTACTATATGGGGAACCCTCACTGTCCGAGTCCGTTGTGTCCGAGAAAGGAATGACCCGTTTGTTGCCCCAATTAGAATAGTTGGTGTTTGAGGAACCTTCGTTGTAATAAGTATAGAAGTTCTCTCCCAAAAATGGATAGACACGTTCTTGGGAGAAATTTCTAATATCTTTCCGAAGTTTATCAGTTTTCCTCTTTAAGAGGTATTCACTGAAAGAATCAAGTTCAGAGGCAATGTCTTCCAACCTCTTTTTACAGCCTTCTATGGTATGTGATTGTTTCAATTTATCTTCTAGATCTTGGATTTCTTTATTAAGGAGTTGGACAATGCCAGCTGTCTCCTTGGCTATATTACCTTTTGAGGTACAGTGGTTCAGTTTTTACCAGCTGTTCCAGACTACTTTTTGGCATCTGACACTGACTAATCAGGATGGCTGCGATTGGCAACTTCTGTAATACATTTAGGACTGGACATAACTGAATGCTTGGGCACCAGTGTGTCTATGAGATCCACAGGTTTAAGAGGGGGCATCTTTAATAAATACGACCTTCGACTGATCCTGCCTTTTTGATGATAAAGCTGACTGGGGTGCTTTTAAGGGAACAGATCCACAGCACGTTCTTTGGGCTGGTCTACCCCCACAAGGTAGTTCTACCAGCAATTTCAACCTTTTCATGGTTGCAGTAAAGGTTTTCAGGTCTGTCCATGCCTGACTTCCCTACACAGCCTTTTCGCTTTTGTGGCAAAAGCTGCAATTCCCAGAGACCATGTGGTCAGCTGGAGTAATGTGCAGCTTAGTCCCCCACCCCTCCAGCGACTGGAATCGCAAACCTCTGTACTGTGTCCTTGCTGACAAGCAGCCTCCCTGTCTGAGGCAGGAGCCAATATTACTCTCCAAGGGGGCAGGGCATCGTAACTGACAAGTGGGTCATACAAAACTCACTTTTTTCTACCCCCACCGCACCTCACCTCACCACCCTTAAGTCGGCTGATTGAGGACAATTTGTTTGTATTTACAGGAGGATGTGCAGGCCTTTTTGGCCAAATAAGCCATAGAGGTGGCCCGGCTTCATAAATGGGCACCGGTTGTAATTTCTGCTATTTTATGTTGCCTAAGAAGGATGGAGAGCTCCATCCTATTCTAGACCTGTGCCCTCTCTATGCCTCCCTGTGACATTAAAGATGCTCACCCTGGCCCAGGTTTTGTCTGCCCTCAACACTGAAGAATATATGGTCGCGTTGGACCAGCAGGGTTCTTATTGCCACATCCTGTCCTGCTGCACTACAGGAGCTATCTGCAGTTCAGTGGGCGAGGAGCATTTTTAGTTCACAGCTCTCCTTTGGTTTCACCAGTGCCCCTTGCGTGTTCACAAAAGTTATGGTGGTCGCAGGGCATCTTCGACGGTCATGGGTCCAGATCTTCCCATACCTCAACAGGCTGCTAAAAGCGGGCTTGCCCCAACAATCGTCCTCCATCTCCAGACTGGTGAACATCTTTGGGGTTTACTATCAATAAGCTTAAGTCACACTAACTCTTCTTTCGCATATGGCTCCCTTTCATCAGAGCCAATCTGGATATGGTTTGATTTTGTGCCTTTTCTCCAAGAACAGTGACTCCAGGACAGTTTGGCCCTGATGTTTCAGTCTCTGTCCTGGATCTCTGTGCGGATGAGTTAGGCTGCTGGGAATGTTGGCCTCCAACATCCTAGTGTTACATGGCAGATTGCATTCGCAGGCTCTATAGTGGGATTTACAATTCCTGTGGATACAACATTGGGGAAATCTGTTGCATTGTATCCAGATTTCGGAGGAGGCTGCAAAAGATCAGCAGTGGTGGCTACTGCCGCATCGATTCGGTGAGTGACATTCCCTTTTAGTTATCCCGCCCAGAGCTGTTGGTGGTCACAAGATGCATCACTACTTGTTTGCATCTCACTGGTCATATGGGAGAGTGGAGAGTAGAGACTCCACAAGTACTTGTTGGAGTTGTGATTCACTCGGCATAAGTCATTCTTTACCACCATCAAAGGAAATCTGGTCTTGGACCATGTGCCCGAAGGCCCTACGCCTCATAAAGAGGCTAGACCACCAATGGATTTCCATGGTATGAACGCTCGGACGGATCTTTAAATGCCAGGGTGGAAGAACTTAGCAGCAGATATCCAGCTGATCATGAATTTGATTTACACCAAGCGGTGGCACAGGCCTTTTTCCAGCAGTGGGGAGACCCTTGACTCAATCTTTTCACCAGTTGTGATAGGATTTTTGAAAAGTTTCCAACCTTTTCTTTTTTTGTTTTTTTCTCCAAAACTTTGGTGTCCCAGTGGGGCTTAAACTTGGTCCTTGCTTTCTGAATGTGCACCCCTTTGAGCCGCTGTCCTACTGTCCCATGAGAATTCTTAACTTAAAGCCCATATTTTTCATCGCTATAATATCCGCTGAGTGTGTGGGCGTACTTCAAGCCCTCTGTGTAAATCCACCTTACATAAGTTAGTTTTGAGCACCCGGGCTTGCTTTCTACTGAAAAGTGGTCACTCCATTCCATGTCGGTCAGGCTATCACTGTCCCGGCAATCTTTGCTCCACCTCATCCCTCCAAGGAGGAAGAGATTCAATTACTTGGATCCTAAAAGAGCATTGAGGTTCTATATCAATCGTACCAAGGCACATCAGGTGGACAATCGGCTTTGTAGGTTTTGTCCCGGAGCAGAAACCGTAAAGCAGTGCAAAAGTGGACGATCTCCTGATGGATTGTGTTCTGCATAAAGCTATCTACGCACTGACTAAGCAGTGTCCACACTGCTTGCAGCTAATTCCGCCCAAGCTGCTACCATTGCTCTTGCACGCAAAGTGCCTGTTTTGTGCATCTGTCAGGCTGCCAAGTGAGCTTTTGTTCACACCTTGACGAAGCATTACTACCTCAACAGTCTAGTCCTTCAAGAGGGGCATTTTGCTTGCTTGGTCTTTGGACTTTGGTCTTAGCCAGTTCAGACCCGTCGCCATGGGAGATGAGGCTTTGGTATCTATTCACAAGGCAAGAATTATACAGTTAGAAGTATCCACCAGAAGTTGCTTACCTTTGGTAACTGTCTTTCTAGTGGGTGATCAGTCACTGCAGATTTCTCACGGACCCTCACACCACCTTATGTGGCTGTTTACCATCTGAAAGGGTAACTGACCTACAGAATTGCGTACTGGGCAAACCAATTTGCTGATGGGCTCTGCGACTGACTGAGTGGAAAGACTAGAAAGCAACTGACTGCAACATGCATGGGTAGTTCTATGCAGCTCCACAGCTCGCTTCTAGAGCAGAACGATGTCTGTGCGCAGCTGCACAACTCAACCTGCTGATGAGCAGATGCAATGCTGGAAGGTTTCTGGATCTAGTCTGACATCCATTCACAAGGTGATCGGTTAAAGGATGCACCAGAAAGATCGTTACTGAAGATAATTAACTTGTTCTCTAAAGTCTCATTTAATTAAACGTTTGAATGCCAATATTTAAAAAAAATTATAATGGAAATCTGTGTAAGACCAAAGTGGAACCTATTAAAATCACAGAAGCGCACCTTCAAGGCTGACCATACATATTTGCAGACTTACAACTTTGATGCATTCTAAAAAAAAATAATTAAGTGGATCTGTTAACTTATAGTTGCAGATTTGTAGGCGTACTCCTAGCAGACCTTTATTCTATTTTAGCCTGTGAAAATGTGTGCCTATATTTTCTCTTGCAAGAGTTTGCCCTGCAACTGCAAATTAATTTGGAAGAACTTTCCCCCAGAGGTTAGAGGGTTTTGTAAAATGCCACTCCATGCTTCCCATGGAGAAACCCCCACTTCCCATGGAGAAACTCCCTTCTCCCTGGAAAATATTTTGCTGCTTCCTTGCCAGGAGAAAACCTCTGAACGTATCTGGGTTGAGGAGTGATGGGGAATTGGTGAATGCCCTTTTACATCGGAGCATTCAATCCTGCAACAACCATTTCCTAGCTAGTTCCAGGCCCTGTGAGTGATTTGCTCACATAAAATGATTTGCTTGCATGAAGATTTCCGGACTGAAAAAGCAATTTACAAGTCTTATCTGATAGACTACTAACCGCAGATTCCTTCACGTAGAATTATCCGTGAGACTGGATCCGGAAACTTTTTGCCACAGCAGCCCTGCTCACCGGGGGCAGGGCGACATCACGTGACTCCGCCCAGGTGGCGTCCGCGCACGTGACATCAGCAAGGTCACACAAGACCCACCCCGGCGCGCCCATGTCAGTTTTTTTTTTTTCCTTTTCCGCGTGCAACGCAGATCCGTTCCTTGCTGCGGGCCTGTTTTAGGCCCCCTTTCTTCCATTCTTTTTTGGTAGAAACAGTGTGCGAATGCCTTCGGGCTTTAAAACTTGCACATTTTGTGGGAGTCTTATGTCGTTGACGGACCCTCACCTTATTTGCATATGGTGTTTGGGGGAGGATCGCGACACCTCAGATTGTGCGGCGTGCCAGAAGTTGAAGCTGAAGCCGCGGCGGGAGCGCTGAATGTACTTCTCTCTGCGTGTCTCTCCAGGTTGACGTCCTCCCGGTCTGCTTCAGCGGACAGCTTCAGATCCAGCTGTGGTAATAGTCCTTGCCTTTCTCCGATCGTCACGTGAGCGTCGCTCCCCGGTGGGTAAGTGTTGCAGTTCGTCCCCGGGGGCTGGTTTCCGGCCTACCGGGGGCGTGGACTCTCCGCGAGTGATGCAGCCCCGCGTTTCACCCTATCCACCGTTTTCCGGTGTTGGAGCATCGAGAGTCCAGATGGATACTTATGCGGCTGCCTTGCAGGCCTCACTGCCGTCTCCTCCTCCTTCCCCTCCTCGGGCAACGGCGTCTGCCTCGCCGCAAACCCCCGCGTGGGTCCCTGTGGTGTCGCAGGAGGTCGCTGGGGCTCGGGTTGTATCCCCGAGCCCCTCGGCAGGGTGGTCCTGTCTAAGGCCGAAGTGACGCCGCTACGGCGCCGGCAGCAGCTGGAGCATGCAGAGCCACAGGGTCAGTGGCCTCTCCTCGTTCTGCTCCAGGTCGAGGGCAGAACCCTCGTACCTCCTCACAGGTGGCTGCCTCGTTGGAGGGCGAGTCAGAGGTTGTATCGTCCCTGGCGCTGCCACAGGGGTTGCTGGGTGACTTTCGCCTCCTTCTGGGCTGTGGCCGGCGGAGGGCTTCGGGCCCCTCCCCGGGCCCATCCTGTTGCCCCACGCAGGTGTTTGCCTCGGTGGGGATCGGGCCGGCTTGTCCCGGCGCAGCTCCGGGGCGGCTCCAGCTCTACTCCAGTCCCTGGTTCGATCTCCGGTGCGGGGTGACTTGGAGGTCCCTTGCCTGGCGACACCGGATGGCGCCGGTGTCCTGCCTCAAGTGGCAGACTCTACGGCTCCGCGCAGGGGTCGTTCCACAGATTTGTCTTCGGATGCTCCTTCCTCTCCGGAGGCAGGCTGCATATTGGTATTGTCCTCCCTGGAGACTGGTCGTCATGTGGTGTTCTTTTCACCGGCATCGAAGGGTGTCTCCCTGCCCTTCCTGAGGCAGGGGTGTTCATCGGAAGAGTGGCAGGTCCCTCATTCTTCGGCTCCTCCTGACTTCCAGGTCTGGCCCTTGCCTACCCCGCTTGGCCTCTGGGACGGCCGCCTTAGTTTGCAGCAGTCACCCACAGAGGAGCTGCTTTCTCCACCACGGGGCCCTACGGATGCGGGTGCGGCCTTCGCTCACGTGGTGTCCACGGCTGTGGGCATCCTACACATGGGTGACCCGGCGGCTCACTTTCCGGCAAACCATCTGTTGGAGGTCCTCCACCAGGGCTCTGGTGAGAGGGAATTCTTGCCTTTGACGGTTCGCTCCTTTCTACCTTGACTGGGGCTTGGAGGCGTCCTGCCTCCAGGGACCTGGTGCCTCCGCATCTTCTGCATCTGCACCTTCCGATGCCGCGTGACCCGGCATGTTTGTCCGTTCACTCCTCAGCTGCCAGTCCCCTTCTGCGGACTGCTTTTCCCTCCCTGTTGGCCCTGCTGTCCAGAGTAGCCAGCTGGCTGGACACTTGGAGACGCAACATTTTCACCTCAACCAGCGCGGCCCTGCGGGCCCTTAACACCTTGTGTGTGCTGGCTAGGGCCTCCTGTTTGTGGGACTCGGCTGTGTCTCTGGGGTCTGCAGCGTCCCAGGAGCCTGCTCAGGTGGATTTGCAGCACCATGCGTTGGATAGCCAGCAGCTTGCGGCGTTTTTGCTCCGCTCCGGAAGTCTTGAGGTGCTGGGCCGGGCCATGGCTTCCTCAGTCACTCTCCGTCGCCATGCTTGGCTTCGGTACGGCGCCTTCCCTGAACATTTTCGGGAGAGGCTCATCTCCCATTTGATGGCAGTCTGTTTCATGCGCCGGCCGACTCCGCCATCCAGAGGCTCTTGGCAGGGCTCCGTCCTCCTCCTTCTCCTCTGTCCCCCTCCTCAGTGACTTCTGAGTTAGGGTTGCTCTTGGGCCGCTTTAGGCCGGCGGTTCTAGTGGTGTTTATATGGCTGTTTACGTCCTTACTTGGGACTTTGGCATTGTTGGCTGCTGGATGGCCCCTTTGTTGTTGTGTGTGAATTCTGCAGGAGTTGTTGCGCAGACTTGGCTCTGAGATTGGGCCTTCTGTTTTGCTTGGGCTGCTGTCAAGCCTGTAGTGGGATGTTTTTTCCCAGTGGTTTTTGTTTCGTCCTCTGCTGCAGAAGTTCTTCCAAGCAGGGTTCCCATATTTTGGGACTTCACGTGCCCTATGTGGGGTTATGGTAGCTGTCATATGGCTTGCGCTCTGCTGGAGGGTTCTGGTCGCCTTCGGGTACCTGTTCTCCATGTGTTTACGTAGGTTGCTTTTGCTTCCAGAGGTCGTGTGCGCGGCCACTCGTGGTGGCCCGGGCCTCTCCTCCTCTCCCTGCTCCTGTTCTGCAGTCTGGGATGTCCCTGTGTTCTCCCTTGCCAGGCGTTGCCTACTTGGTCTTCCTGGGGCCTCGGGCTGTTCTTCTTGCTTCTGGCCTTGACGACCAGCATTGTTCTGGCTGGCAGGCTGCTCTCCATCTGGGATGGGCTCGCTGCCTTCTCCTTGGTTTCCTTGGGCCCTCTAGGCTTCTTCTTTTTCTTCCGTCTTCCTGTCTTGGTATTGGGCGGAAGCTATGCTGCCTTGTGGGGGAGTGGGGTGCTTCGGGCTCTCCGTCCTTGCCTGTGGTTCCTCTGCTGTGAGTGTACGAGCCTCTTCAGCCTTCCTTCCCTCCTACGTCCCCTTAGGGTCAGTGGCGTTCTGCTTGTTGGGGTTCCCTTGGCCTGGCAGATGCAAGGTTCTACCTGGTCCACAGATTTGGTCCCCTGTGGGGCCCTCTGTTCTTTTTTGGCTGGTGGGGTCCTTTCGCAGACCCTCCTTCCCAGGGGGTATTGCTAGTGTATCTATTCTACGTGAAGGAATCTGTGGCTAGTAGTCTCTATCAGATGTACGAGTTGCTTACCTTTGGTAACGATGTATCTGGTAGAGACGATTCTAGCAGCAGATTCCTTCACGGCCTGCCCTTCCTCCCCTATTCTGCGAGGACCCTGCGGTTGGTCTTCGGTACTCGCCTCCCGGGGGGGGGGGGGGGGCTGTCTCCTGTGAGTGCCTTCCTTGTTTTTGACGGGTGGCTCCTTCTGGGGGGCGGTTCGTTCCTCCCTTGGTTCTTGGCGAATGGGGTTTCGGTGCTCCGGTACCCTGCTGCTCTGGCTACTCCAGGTTTGGGGGGGGAGATTGCTTCTATCCTTTTCCTCCCTCCCCTCCCTGCCTTCCATTGCTATCCTCTGGTTTGAAGGTCCTCTCTCCATGTCTTGCCCTTGTCCTTGTGGGTGGTTGCCCTCTAGGTTGGGGTGGCTTGGTGGTTGTTGTCCCTCTGTCTTGGAACTGGTCCCATTCCTTGCTCAGAATGAGGGAGGTGGGCTTCCAACGTGTGCCATGACTTTTATGCCTGTTATTCCCTTCGGGCACAGGGATGGGAGGTTGTGTGCGGGCAGGGTGGCTGCGCAGGTTTCTGCTTGTTCTTCTTTCCCTGCCCTTAGGGTCTGCGGTGTTGGCACTACCCTGGTGGTGGTGTTAGTCACCGTTTCTATCCACTTTTTCTGCTCTTCGCACACTGTTTCCATGCTCCCACAGTTTTTATCTGGTGGTTCCGCGCTGTGGTGCGAAAAGTTCTCTGAAGAAAACTGACGTGGGCACGTCGGTGCGGTTCTTCTGTGACCTCGCTGACGTCACATGCGCGTATGATGCCTGGGCGGAGTCGCGTGATGTCACCCTGCCCCTGGCGCGCAGGGATGCTGCGGTAAAAAGTTTCCAGATCCAGTCTCACGCCTGGGGATAATTCTACGTGAAGGAATCTGCGGCTCGAATTGTCTCTACCAGATACATCGTTACTGAAGGTAAGTTACTTGTACGTCAGGATCAAAATGTTATAAGCCATGTAACCATTTACGCTTAGCAAAGTTTATCTAACTGTAAATGTTCAGTCATTGATGTAGCACATTCTGATTGATACTTATCACTTCAGATTACTGAACTTTAGAATGTTCCAGCCACCTGACTGGATCTAGAAAATACTATTCACACAGACGCCTGTGCACCAGTAGATGGTGCTGTTTGGTTACACAGTGACCTTGCACTGCCTTAGAAATGACAGACCAGAACCACAGATGGGTGCCACCTCAATACACTGACATGTTCCTGTCTCGCTGCGCCCTTTAAGGTAGGTAGATGCTGACCTCCACTCAACTTGATTGGTCTTACGCCAACTGCAATACAAAACCAGCATTGGAAATGCAATAGGTTTCACATTTGCTTGAGTTAGGGCTATTGGCGTTGTGAATGACTGTCTTTTACCCATGTGTTATGGAGTGTATGTATGTGGTGTGTAATGGAAATTTGGATTGGATTGGAATTTAGTTGTGGAATTGTGGAGTGGATTTGTGTAGTAGGATTATGTGGCGTGTGCAGTGGAATTATGTGGATAGTAATTATGTGGTATTGAGTACTGGAATTATGTGGAGTGGGACTGTTTTAGAGTAATTATTTGGAATGGTATTTTGTGTTGTGGAGTGGTATGTAGTGGAGTTTAATTATGTGGTGTGCTGTTGAATTTTGTGGAATTCTGTCGTGTGGCTGCATGTGTTGTATAATTGTGGTGAGTGGAATTATGTGATTTGCGGTCTAATTATGGGGTGTAGATAAGAAATGTGGAATTGGATTGTGGCGTGGAACTATGTGGATAGATTAGCCTTTTTAGTGATGGAAAAAAATAAATAGGTAGGAGCTCCGCTCCAGCCCTGTCTTTGGGTGTGAAAAAGAAAGGAATATGAAGAACCATGCAGTGAAATAGGTCCCAAGTTGAAGAGTGAAAGAAGAACTTGGGCTGTTTTCTGCAAGGATACCAGCATACTTACTTGTATCTTAGTGAAAGAGGCTGACTGACATGACTGCCAACTGGAATGCTAGGGTCCGCAGCATTACTACCCAGTTTTGCAAGGCTGGCAGCACGAAGCACTATTACCCAGCCTTGCAGGCCAGCAGCGCATGGCACTACCATTCAGTGTCCGAGTTCAGGCAGTGGGCACACAGCACAACCACGGTGGGGTCTTCAGTACACACACTACTATTGTACCACTTTGGCCTATAGGACAATTTCTCCTCATCAGCTGCCAGCACATAGCACTACTAATGTTTCACATTGTTCCAACCGCAATTGGAACTAAAAGTTGCATGTTGGTTGGAAGAGCACTGCCCTATCAGTATTCCTCTTAGTAGTCATGACAAAGTATTACCAACGTCCCATATTGGCTGACACTACATTGCCCTAAGTTCACTTTGGCCGACACCAGATATTAAAATGCATTAGACAGGAATCCCACGGTTACAAATAGGCTAGCTGTACATAGCACTATAAATGTCCCACTTGAAGGCAAAAGATCTTATGTCGCCCCTTGACTGGTAGCATACAGCACTACAAATGTTCCTCGCTCACCTTGAGTTTGAAACGCTGCTCAGTTGCTGGGGAGTACATAACACTACCGCAGTGCCTCCTAGACCAGCACAATATAAAACTGCATAGTGCTACAGCCTTACAATGTTTCGTTCAATGGTTTCTGCACTTTGTGTGTGGGCATTAGTTTAATTTTATTCAGTTCTGGCTCAAAAATGGACTTTATACATCTAACTGAGCTCCGTGTAAGGTAAGCAGTTCCATTTAGTCACAAGCAACACTAACTTTAAGGAAGGCTGTCTCCAGCCAACTCTGCCATAGAAGTCCTCACCCTGCAACATTTTAAGGGTGGTTGTGCGAGGGTAGGTGGTATCTCTTCTGCCCCCACTCTGGCATGAGAGAAACAAGCTCACTTGGTGCAACAGTGGCAAAGGGTGGAGCGGGGGTGCTGAGCGTTGGACGAGGGTCACAAGCACTCACAGCGGCAACACAAGGCAGGATGCGGACCCAGCAGTGGAAGAGGTCTGGACCTGCTGGGACCAGCAGGAGATATGCTCATGGTGAGAGTACATGCGAGGCAGCTCGTAGATGGGTTTTAGCGTCACAGTAGTTGCTGCTCGGCAGGGTTGTGTAGTGACTGCCCTAGCCATGATGAACTTACTAGCGATAATGCCATTCAAACGACCCGCTGTATCTTCTTACAGTAATGGTATTAATTCACTTGGGTGGATGGGCAGATTGCAGCTGTCCTAGCAAAACTCATTCAGTCCCTCTTAAAAATAAGCCCAAAAGCAATCTAATATCTTACCAAAAGAAGCCCAACTCTGTCGACATCCAAAATAGCAAAGGCTAAAAAAAAAAAAAAATTCAAGCAATGGAGTGGGAGGCGTGACTCGTGGGGCAGCATTAACACAACTATGGCATTCAGCAGAGGGAGGAATACTATATTAAAATGTAACCTGCTATGGCACCGAAGCTGAACACATGCAAACGGTAACGGAGCAGGAAACAAAGGAAAACATAGTCCCTCCAAAGAACAGGTAAAGAACCATAGCGTAATTAGACAATACATCAGTGCTCCGTGGGAGGATCGGAAGAGGAAAAGGAGGGACAAAGGCAGGACTGACAACTAACGAGCAAAGAGTTTGAAAGGACACTAACCTAGATAAATGTAATGGGCTAAGTATAACCCCACAAAACAGATTCCTCACCTATACACTTCCAGGTGTCTGGCTGCAGCCTAAAGAATTTTCCTAGCAGTACCTCTGCGTGCCATTAGATGGTGTTGGTCAGCTTAACCGCGTGACGTCCACATTGTCGTCAGCTCTTTTCTTTCCGCGCCAGCCAGCACAGATGCTTCAAAGAAAGCTTACCCCCTGTCATTTTTTGACACTCTTCGACTTTTTGTTGACTTCCTTTGGTGTAGAAGGGATGTCTAGCAAGAAGACCTCGGGGTTCAAGCTGTGCAGCACCGGTCACCACACCATGTCTGTCACGTACCCCCCACTTGGTGTGTCTCTGGTGCCTGGAGTCTACCACAACAGTCGTGCTCTGATTGCCGGTGCATGGCACCAAAAGCTTTGAAGGCGTGGTCCCTAAAGATACTCTCGGGCCGGCACCTCGGAGGGCACTCTGTCGATCTCCATCACGGTCCCTGTCGAGAGGAAGGTCTGAGCACCATCCATAGGATAGAAGTCTTCTTCCAAGTCATCATGGTCAGGTAAGAGGCATCACAAAAAGCACAAGAAGTCTAAGCATGCTTTGACTTTGCCACAACCGTTGCATGATGAGTAGGAGGAACCTTTGCATTCAAGACCGCGCCCAGTTCCACAGAGCAAGTGCCTGGGAAGGCGCTGCATTTTCCTCCCTTTCTGGGAGCGACCCCTGCACATCTTAGAGTTCTATCATGCCATGTGTGCCATATTTGTGCGCTCGGCCTCGGCATGCTCAAATGAAGGAGTCCCCGTGGGTTCCATGCCTTCGGCTCCAGCCATGGCCTCCTATTGTTCCTGGGTCCGGACCGGTGTAAGCCACATCTTCAGTGACCTTCCCAGATGCTGCGTCTGCCGCCGAGGTCCTCGCCGGTGCCCCCAGACTGCACCTCCCCAATCCTCATTGCAGATGACAGAGCGTGTCTGGATTCCACTGAGACTGGAGTCTTACGGCTCCATAACGTTCAACCTGCCATATCCTCATTGGTTAGGGATGGATGAGTAGGCTTGGGAGGCGGAGCAGGATCCCTTAGAAATACCACAGCCTAAGGACATCGACAGGTATGAGTAACTGGATGATGCCAGTGGCGTTGACACCTCCCTAGATTTTTGCATTTGGTCTCCCCCCCCTAATCTGGATACGGAGGAAGGGACATCATTCTCTATAGTGGTGCGTAGGGCTGTGGAGATCTTGGACCTGCATCTCCCTACAGTGGCAGTCAAAACTAACATTTTGACAGAGGACTTGCAGCCTGGTGTCTCCACCCTGGAACCCTTGCTTCCTTTCAATGAGGCCTTGATGGAATTTCTCTTGGGCACCTAGTCCAAGCCCAGCACAGGTGCTCCTGTGAGCAGAACGATTGCCTGCTGCCATCGCCCTGCACCAGGCAACTCAGCCTTCCTCCCCACCCCACAAAGATTAGTGAGTTCAAGCTTCCACTTCCTGTGGTGCGTTCCCTTCTGCTCCCCAAGACAGGGAATCCAAGAGACCGGAAAGCTTTGGGAAGAAAATGTTCTCATTCCCCAGTCTAGCATTGCGGTCGGTGAACACTGCATGCCTTTTGGGCCGTTATTCCCATTTAATATGAGATACGGTTGCACAGGTGCTGCTCTGAGTAGGACTGGATTCTACTCTCCCAAGCTATTTCAGAAGGGACTGATGCAGTGAAGTTCGCCATCCAATGTGGCTTAGACACTACAGACTCACTGGGCAGATCGATTTCCACGATGGTGGCCGTACATCACCACGCCTGGCTGAAGACGTCTGATTTTTTTGGGCCATGTCCAGGCTAATCTTATGGTCTCTTCGTAGATCAAGCAGATGGCGGACTTGAGCGTTTCAAGGACTCTCGGGCTACGGCCTAGTCCTTGAGCCTCACCACAACATCCCGGCCTGTTTTTTTCTCCTTTCGTGGCTGTAGAAGGGGCTACCACCTGTGCCAACCCTATACTGGCCAAAGGGTGCTGCAAGTTCAACAGCCGCTGCGGGCTGCAGACATGGTTCATCTCGACCTCAAGGGTCCGTAGGCCAGATGTCGAGTCACAACCCCCCCCTTCACTGCAAAACCCTCCTAATCCAATCCTTCACGGGCAGTGGGTGGCAGAATACGCCATCTCTACCGCTGGCGGGACTTCACCTAGGACAGGTGGCTGTTGCAAATCGTCTGAAGGGGCTACTTCTTCCCCTTCGAGAATACCCCTCCATCCATGCCTCCAGTTTACGATCGGCTGACTGAGGATCACCTTGCCCTACAAAGTCAAAACTCTCCTGGCCAAGGGAGCTATAGAGAGGGTGCCCGGGCCAGAATAGGCTGTGGTTGTTACTCTCACTATTTTCTGGTCCCAAAGAGAAATTAGGTCTTCGTCCTATCCTCAACCTCGGTGCCCTCAACTACTTTCTCAAAAGAAGTTCAAGATGCTCACCCTTGCTCAGGTTCTATCTGCGCTGGACCCAGGAGACTGGATGGTAGCGCTGAACTTGCAGGATGCCTATTTTCATGTCCCCATCCTGCCCACCCATCGTCTCTACCGGCGGTTTACGGTGGGCCTCGAGCACTTTGTTTGCCGTGCTTCCCTTCAGCCTCACCTGTGCCCCTCGGGTGTTCACCAAGGTGATGGCAGTAGTCGCAGCCCATCTGCAGGGATCAGGGGTTTGGTTTGAATTTGTAAAGTACAACAGTTAACTGAAGGCATCAAGGCACTGTAGACTACCGTCCGGAGAACCGTACTTAGCCTATAGGTCTTCAGGAAAAATTGTCTATAACGTATACAGCAAAGTCTTGAGTGCCTTCCTGAAAGGCATCAGCAGAGGGATCTCCCTAAAGCTTTGCTGGAGGGAGATCCAAAGTCTTGCCACAATTGAGAGTGCTCTGTCACCCCATTTCTTTCTTTTGGTTTTAGGTACCATGAGCTGATTTTGATGCGCTGATCGCAAGTTTCTTCCCGGACGATACCAGCAAAACATTTTTTATTCTTGATGGGCTGGTTAGGAAAAAAGCCTTATGCACTATGCAGAGTGACTTAACCAATGCGATTTCTGAAAGGAAGCCAATATATGGGGTTCCAATCCTCCCCTATCTCGATGACTGGTTGTTGATTGCGGGTTTGTCCCAAGCAGTCATCTCCCACCTCCAGACTATGGCGAACCTCCTGCATTCGCTGGGGTTCACTATCAACGTATCAAAGTTGCACCTGACTCAATCTCAGATGCTCCCTTTCATTGGAGCGGTCTTGGACACGGTGCAGTTTCGGGCCTTCCTCCCGAACGGAGAGTCGAGTATATTCAGGCTATGATACCGATGTTTCAGCCTCCATCCTGGATTTTGTTGAGAATGAATCTGAGGGTGTTGGGCCTCATGGCCTCCTGCATCCTGCTGGTGGCCAATGCAAGATGGCACATGCAGGCTATGCTGTGGGACATGAAGTTCCAATGGGCCACAGAATTGGGGTTATCTCACCGACCTGGTTCAGATATCAGAGGACGCTGCGAAAGACCTGCAGTGGTGGCTGACAAACTGCGATTGGGTCAAAGGCAGACCCTTCCCCATCCAGATTTCACTGTATTGACAGAAGCGTCTCTTCTGGGATGGGGCGGCCTTCTGGGCGAGGTGGAGATCAGAGGACCCTGGTCTCCGGCAGAAGCCAGGCTCCACATCAACCTATTGGAGCTTCGGGCAATCCGATTTGCACTGAAAGCTCTTTTTAACATCCATCAAGCGAAAGCTGGTTCAGGAGTTCACGGACAACACTACTGCCATGTGGTACGGCAACAAACCGGGCGGTGTGGGTTCGTAGACTTTGTCAAGAGGCCTTGTCTCTTTGGTCTTGGCTGGAACAGGGCATGTCCCAGGTGGTTCAACATCTGGCTGGTTCTCTGAACGCCAGAGCAGCAGAACTCAGCCTAAGGTGCCTTGCAGATCACAAGTGGCATCTCCATTCGGAGGTGGTACAAGCTCTTTCAGCTGTGGGAAGAGCCTTGGCCAGATCTGTTCACCTACAAAGAGAATACGCAATGTAAGCAGTTTTGCACGTTTGAGTTTCCAAGGCGTCGCTTGCTCAGTGATGCTTTTCGTTGTGAGTGGAGCTCAGGCCTCCCATTAGCCTTTCCGCCCCTACCTCTCCTGCCCAGAGTGCTAAAGAAGATCAGGAGCGACTGGGCACAAGTGATTCTTGCGGCTCCAGATTGGGTACAGAGTCTGGCATCCCAAACTTCTGGTTAGAAGCATCGATCCTCTGATCCGGCTGCCCCCTCAGGTGTATCTTCTGTCGCAGCAGTAGGGGAAGGTCCTCCACCCGAACCTGTCCACTTTTATTATTATTATTATTAAATTTGTAGCGCGCACAGCTACTCCGAGGAGTGTCCCGGCGCGAGCCTGAAAGTAGGTCGAACTTCAAAAGACATAACTAAAAGAGAAAGGTTTTGAGCTTTTTCTTAAGTCACAAGATCTTGAATGCTACGCAGGGTCAACGGGAGGGTGTTCCATGCCAAAGCAGCTTTCCGAACAACGGAGCTCCCGCCCAGCAGGAGCCTGGCAGCCGAGTTTTGCACTATCTGAAGTTTGTTCAAAAGATAGCTTGGGATGCCAGCGTATATTGCATTCGCATAATCCAGGTGGGAGAGGATCAGAGCGCGAACAACAGTTTCCTTAGCAGACTTAGGGAGAAGAGGAAGAAACTTCCTCCATGTTTTCAAGATGCCGAAACAGGTCCCGGCTAGCTTCTTGACCTGGATTGAAAAAGTCAGGTTCTCCTCAAACCATACCCCCAAATTCTTAGCATAGCCTACCTTCGTACTAGGCAGGGGGGAGCCTGGGGGCCAAAGTTTCTCTCTAAAGTTTGCCAGGAATTTGCTGTACAGAAGGATCTCAGATTTCTCCTCATTACATTTAAGCTGTGCATGAGCAAGCCAATGAAAAACGGAAGATAGACAATATTGAGCAGAGGAGACAGTCATCGTCCCTTCCCAAGGTGAATAGGAGCTGGGTGTCGTCAGCATAGGCCATCACCTTAGCCCCTAATGTCTGCTAAATAAACCAGCGGGGTGACATAGATGTTAAACAGTAGGGGGCTAAGGGGTGACCCCTGCAGGACACCAGGGCCATAGGCTGGGAGGCAGAGGCACAAGGTGGAAGCCAGATCTGCTACGAACTGCCCTCAAGGAAAGACCTGATCCAGCCCAAGGCTGACCCCGATATACCAATCGTCGAGAGACGGTCAAGAAGCAAGGAGTGGGGCACCGTATCGAATGCCGCAGAGAGTTCCAGCATAACCAGAGCCACCCTCCCGCCGGCATCCAAACAGTCCCAGATTACCTCTGACACCTCCAAAAGCGCTGACTCCGTGCTATACGAAGCTCGGAATCTGGACTGAGCCGAATGGAGCAGACCCATGGCCTCGACATACTCGGTAAGTTGATGTGTAACCACCTTCTCACATACCTTAGCCAAACTAGGCAGGAGAGAGATAGGGCGGTAATTTCCAGTCTCCGCCAATTTGCGTGCAGATTGAGTAGCGACAGCTGACTGCTTTTGATCTTCCTCCCAAAGTCTGCAAACTGTTGTACAGAAAGGTCTATTGAGCCCTTATCTGCCTTTTCTGTCAGATGTTCTCCTGTTTATCCTTTCTTCGGCCCAGCAAGGCTCTGCTCTGGGCACTCTGAAGGGCTACCTTTCGGCCCTCTCAGCTTTTCTTTGGCTGCCAGATTAGCCTTCACTTTTTAAATCCTCACTGGTACAGACCAACTTGTTTCCCCCTTCTCCTTTTCTTATGCCACAGTGGGACCTTAATTTGGTCCTTACTTTCTGGATGTGTGCACCGTTTGAGCCGCTGCACAACTGCCCTCTACAGTTGCTCAAAATCAAAACAGCCTTTTTGGTGGCAATCACCTCTACCAGGCGAGTGTGCAATATGCAGGCTCTGTCATCACAGCCTCCTTACATTACCGTCTTTCCGGACAAAGTAGTAGTAAAAATTTAAGAATCTTTTCTGCCCAAGGTTGGAACACCCTTCCATCTGGGACCATACTTTACTCTGCCCACTTTCCATGCACCTTCGCACCCTTCCAAAGAAGATGAGCATCTGGACCCAAAAAGTGTTATCATTCTCCCTTGATGCACCAAGGAGTTCTGGGTGGATGGCCAACTCTTTATAGGGTACGTGGGAGCAAAGAATGGGCATGCTGTTCAAAAGAGGACCATCTCTCATTGGGTTATCCTCTGTATTAAAATGTGTTATGCCTTGGCAAAGAAGCTGCCTCCTGAGGTCCTTGGGGCCAATTCAATCAGGGCAAAAGCAGCCACAACAGCCCTCCAGCATGGGATTCCTATGGCTGATATCTGCCAACTGCCCACGTGGGCCTCTGCACACATTTGCCAGACACTATTGCCTGTAATCTCAAGTTCACAGGGAGGGCTTGTTTGGCTGCTCTGTTCTGCAGGATTTTCTGGTCTAAAACACTTCCGCAGTCCCACCTCTGGAGAAGGTATTGCTTGGATATCTGATCAAAGGCAAGGAATCTGCGGCTAGATGTCTCTATCAGATGGACAGGTTACCTTCGGTAATGCCTTATCTGAAAGACCTGATCTAGCCACACATTCCTTGCCAACCTACCCATCCTCCCCGCACTGCGGACTTGTTTTTAGAGTCATGACTGTTCCCTTGCAGGGTCCTAGCTGTCTTTTTTTTTTATTTTTTAACACACCATGGTCAGTCAGTTCATGACTGTGCTTCTGCTGTGGTAAATCGTGAAAAGTACTGACGTTGGCGCACAGGAGTGGAGGTTATATTGACTAAGCATGCGTCGCATTGACTAACACATCACCGACAACGTCACGCAGTCCACCGACACCATCTACCAGCGTGCAGAGGTACTGCTAAGAAAATCTTCCTGAACCAACCTGGCGTCTGGATGTTGGAAGGTAAGTAATCTGCCACTAGATCAGGTCTCTACCAGATTAGAGTTACCAAAGGAAAGTAACTTGTCTGTCTAGGATCTACCTAAAAATCTATGTGCCCTCATGCACCAGAGGCAATTGGAGAGCAGGAAGCGAAGCTCTATACTGCCGAACATGAAAACATTGGTCCTGTTCCAAATCGTGAAGCTGTTCCTAGGGTCTCTCCTGTTCAAAGTCTACAGGTAAGAGGAAAATATGCTATTAAAGCAAGAAATCCAAGTGGGACTTGACCTGCCCTCTCTCTTGCCAAAATGAGATGAGAATTTGTGAAGGTGACATTTGAAGGGTCCCTTGCCTCTGGTATCACAGTTGGTTCTGGTGTGTCCAGAGGTCAACAGCACTCCTGAAGCAGGTCATAGCCTTTAAAGAGGCCACGCTCCAGATCTTTTAGATGCTGTCGTCTCCTCCCTCTGGAGTGACTTTGTTACTCTGAAGTCATGAGGTTCCAGTTGGACGTTTGCTAGAGGGCTTTTCCCTGACACAGATTGCCCCCATGGGATCTGCATCCAAGGCTATATGGATACTGGTACTTCCCTGCCAGAGTCTACAGGTCTGTGTCACATTTTATCAAGGTGCAACCTTTAGTTATTGAACTAGACTATCTGCCTCTTCCATGATACCAGTTTTACTAGAGGCCCTTGGGGTCTACTCTGATGTTGGCCAGGGCCTGCAAAATGCTTAGACATGCAGAATTCCTGTGGGTCAGACGGCAGAAGGACTCTCCACCAGGCCCACCCAAAAAACTCTTTTTCACAGTGGTAGTGTGCAAAGCAACAGAGGTGTAAGATTTATAACTATATACTGTTGAAATCAAATCTAATGTACTGATGGAGGTACTCCGACCAGGATCCTTCGACATTCTACTGCCCTTTAGAGAGGCACTTGGTCCCCTTCTTGGGCACTTGGGTAAAACTAAGCTCGACTCCCCTGGTCACCCAATTTGTAGCCAGGTGACACTGACTGACTTCTGGCAACTGATTTCCTCACAAAGCGCCCCATGCCTGAAAACCTTGTAGTACAGATGTCAATGAGTAAAGTGAACCCAAATGCTTTCCTTTAATTCGACCAAGGAATCATAGTGCCTTGACACTTTGACAAAAAGATAGCCCTATGTCTCCACCCCACCCCGTTATTGTTTTTTTTTTTGCTTCCTCTTTCTTCATACCAACAAAAATAATCCACCACAGTTTGAGGCAATATACCTTGACAGCTTCCACAACGCAAGCTTCTCACAGCAGTGGGTACGAATACATTCACAACCCTTTTTTCGTATCTGTGCGACCTCAAACTTCAGCGTCAAGTGTCAACAGGCCATGATTTAAGCCCACATTGATCTAGCACGATCCTCCTATATTGCAGCAGTCCTTCCAATTATTTTAGTTTCTGCGAGCACCCTCTAGCTAAGTAAATTGATTTATCAAGGCTCACAGTCGTCCAGTCCCCCCCCCCGCCCCCAATATCACTTGTGTGTGTGTGTATATGTATGTATGTATGGTTGTGGTGCGGCATCTCCTTCCTGTGCCTTATGAAATATTCCTTTTGGCAAGGAGGAGTCCAGCCACATCAATGTCATTTTGTATCTAAATCAACATTGATATGTGAAATGGTCATCTTGAGGTCTACAGGCAGGCTCCAGTCCAATCCAACACTTCGGAGGACCCCCTCTGCCTCCCCGAAAGGGACAATTGCCCAGCAAATCCATATCGCGTGGTTTAGATCCCCAGTGTATGACTTGCATCTTATAGTGGTGATTCTATTGCCCGGGACTTGTGCAGCCTATCTTGAGTGAGTGAAGTGTAATGCAAATACTTTCATTGAGTATTTCTAAATTGTGATGCAATGGTAGTCTCTTATGAGAAGGGCCGTGCCTTCATCCAGTTCTCATTGGAGAGTAGTCCCAGATCATGTTCTCAAGTGCAATACAGCTGGTCAAAGACGTCTGGGGTGTTTATAACTAAGGAGTGGTAAATGTGTGTTAATCTTATCATCTTTCAGCTCACCAATCTATACATTTGCCACCAGTGGACTAAAACGAGTGAGTTCTCCAGCTCAGTCATGAAAAGGGCAAACACATGGCAGAGCTGATGTTAGTGGAAGAAGGGATTCCAATTAAGGCCATATTATTCCTGCGAACCTACACATTTCATCACTGTACCTGACATTACCTATCCCAGCCAGGCGATTTCTATATTTTCTCATTGCTTATATCCACGTATAGCAGCAACTGGGTATTGTCTTCCTTCAAACCACAGCTGTGTTTCTTCTGTTAATTTTTGCCTCCATGCCAAATCAGTCCTTGCATCCTTCCAAACTTTGAATATCAATTTGGGAGACGTGGGAGGGAGGAATCAAATTGTTCCAGCATAGAGCCGATATAATTGATATCCATCCGTCACCGACTTTTCTGATACAAAAGCTGGGTCACCTCGCATGTCATACCACCACTCATTGAGAATACCCAGCTGTGCAGCTCTGTGACAGAATGTAATGTCGGCCACCACCCTCCTAAGTGGATTTAAAATATTCTGCTAAATCTTTTTTTAGGGAGATTTTTGTTCCAGAGGGGAACTCCTTCAAATGCATTTGATCCACATAAAGAATGTGCAGGGTATTTCAAAAGAGAAGTTCTTTACATGATATACCAGGCATGTCAAAAGCACGATTTTAAACATCGCCAACCTTGAACAGCAAGGATGGATGGTTAACCGCCAAGCACGTGATGTCGCCAAGTAATTTAGCCATTCACGGTTGAATGTTCCTGTACCTGATTGTCTTTGAATCCTGCATTATGTAAACGCGTAAATATTCCAAAACATCTCACCACCTGTAGATCATGCGCCCATCCGAGGTCCTGCTCTCCAATTGGGTATACAGTCAACCTAGTTCTTTTTGAGTCTACATCTTGGAGCCGGATGACCGATTTTGTTGCGTAGTTTGAAAACCCAGCATTGCCAGAATGTAATTGTGCCAAGGCTTCTACCAGCTCTTTGCCAGGGACATCCCCTTCAAGAAGACTTTTCTAATCCTCCAGGCACCTCACTGGGAGATTGGCAATGAAACTGGTCAGTGTGTCTGCCGTTGGAGAGGTCATATGAGAGTATAGGGCGAAGTAGTGGGGGGAGTGGGGGGTGGGGGGGGGGGGTAGTCCCTCCCCACCCCACCCCAGCTCATGTTGGTCCTGGTGGAAACTTGAATGGGGCTAATTGGAGCCAAGAGGATAGCTGTGCTAACGGACTTGAGAAAATCTGGGGGAGGGGTGTTTATAAGCTAATCAGACAGTGGCTTTCCATGCATCAACCCGGTAAGTCTCATGCCTCCAGAAATTGTCCTGCCATAGCTTCTTGGGGCAAGTAGTTGCGAATTAGAATGGCTGATCCTCCATATCCTCTTGTGCAAACAATGTAGAATGCCTGTGAGTAGGTCATTTGGTCCAAAAACTGGCATTTGTTACCTGCAAGATGGGTTTCTAGAAAGAGGATGTCTGAGCTACAGCGTTTAGCTGTGCTTAGGACTTTTACTTTTTTAATTTTGTCAAGCAGACCATTAACATTCCAAGTGACACTACACAACCGTCCTCATGATATGCTAGGTCAACAGAGATAAGGGTGTCATAAAGGCAGACTTCTCACGTCACTCAGCTAGTGATAGAGAGGAAAGGGAAGGGCGGAAATGTACTGTAAAAGAACACCAGCTTTTAAAAACCTGTGTGGGTATGGAATTTTACCTGTCCAATATACATAACAGACAGGATAGATTCCTGATAACAAGATTCAGATTAAATCTCTTGCACCACATTTTATCAGTTCCAGCTGGTTTCGTGAGTGATGTCAGTAAAAAAGGGTGTTGCGGCTGCGATCAACGATCTCCGCAAGACACCATGCATTTTGTTCTTATATGTCCTTTTTATGCTCTTCCAAGAAAGCGGTTTCTAAAAAACATCTTGAAACGCTCTAAAATTAGACAGGCTAAAGTGGCCCTCTTATTTCTTAAACTCGCCGCTGACCCATTTGTATTATTTAGCACTGTGCACTTTCTGGATTGGCAGTTAGATTAAGAAATACTAGAGGTGAGAACTAACTCGTAGGATTGCTCCCTTGTCTATAAGATTTTAAAAGCTTCCTCCAGACATAGCCATCATCAACTTTTTACGAGTAGATTATAGATAATTAATTATAGCTTTGATTGTCCTGTTTTTAATGACCACGCATTTTGGGGTTTTTATGTACTGTTGATTTTTAGGGCTGTTCTGTATATCTGATTGTGTTTTTTTAACATAAGAATGTTAATTTTAAGATGTGTATCTCTTATGGTTATTTTCAAATACCCGAATAAAGATATTTGATTGATTGATACGCTAGGTCATGCTTAGCCGTAAGGGATAAAGTAAGGTTATGTAGTAATTCGTGTAGTATTGCAGTGTGTCTTCAAACAAACATTTTTCTTTTAAAGCCAACCCCTCCCATTACCCTAAACTTTGAGAACCGTAAGCATCTGTTGTGGGATAAATTAGAGGTCATTGCCAACTGGGTGGAACGACTACTTGCCCTCATTGTTGTTTGTCCCAACTACCCTTTTCCCCATTTATAACCGAACATAGAATTAAGGTAAAAGCTTCCCTCAAAGGGGTAAATGTTTAGGGGTTAGTACCCCACTGTACTACCCACCCATCCCCTTTACCTGACACCACACAATAGGTTTTCCTAAAGGATGACATTACGTTGATCCCTTATAATTCACTCTAGCTGGGAAAGAGAGGAGGGTATTCGTGCTCATTTAACATCTGGATCTCAGTCACCTAGCATGTCAGTGGGGAGAATACCTTTCTGAGAAAGTCCACCAAATCTAGCATTCTGCAATACCCCATTTAGCTCTAGGTTATGTCGAGCAGTGTACAAGGAGCTCTGCACACCATCAATTGGGATCAATTTCTGTTGGTTGCAAGTCATTTACAATGACTGTTTCAATGGTGGGTGTCTGATTCTAATTAAAAGGCAAATGTCTTCAGCCTTATCTCTTGTCTTTCCTACATCTGTTGCTCAGATATAAATTTACCTTAAAGAAATGAAAAGACAAGAGGTGTTTGGCAAAACAGGAACACGTTGGTTAGATTAAACGCAGAGGCCAGGAAAGTCTTGACAGAATGAATCTGAGGAAATTCTCTTGGTGTACAGAGTTTTGGCTGACATACACATCATGAGTAATTTCTGCATTCCTGAAAAAGCATCTCTATCATAAATTAACGAGTTTGGGCACCTGATAAGGACACGGATGTCTCTTGACATCGGGGAGAACTAGTGTGGGCCAGTGTGTATATGTCCAGATGTCCGGAATGAGGAGCACATGATCACTATGTGCAGTGTGCATGTTGTGTTCTGATTGGCTGGGTGTTCCTATCTACATGAGGTATCTAGCTTTGTGGTATTTTGGGGGAACACAAGCCTTGGGCCAAACATGTTTTATTGGGGCCAATTTCCTCTGACATGTTTGTGGTACAACTATCAGTGGAATCGATCAGGGTTTTCCCTGGGTGCATGTTTTTCTTTGGGCTAAGTGAGACCCCATCTGTGACCTGTCATTCGATATGCTTGGGTGTGGGTCGTATGACCTGCCTGACCATGTTTCTCTGACTCTGGGTTAATAGGGAGGTCACCTTGGGTGAATCTGATAGCAATGATATAAGTTCATTGGAGCTCCTAAAAATAACATGGCAGTCACTCATATCATTTTTATTGACGTTCACAACATTGTGCGTACAGTTGTCATTGTGTACATTGAAATTAGTTTTCCTGATATTGACATAGTTATGCATCCCTAGATCATGGCGTACTTCAACATTGTTTCTACTAGAAAGAACATTGTCATTCGTGCATGGGTTATGGCATACATTGACATTGTTACTGCCGGTATAGACGCTGTTGTGCAGGGATAGATTAGGGCATACATTGATGTTGCATTTATGGGTATTGACCGTGTTATGCGGGCACAGGTTATGGCATACTTTGACATTGCATTTATTGGTATTGCTCTTGTCGGGCCTGCACATATCATGGTATTCATTAACATTGTATTTATCCATTCAAGAACTCCTCCCTCTAGTTGATTCTTGAACTACTCTATCCTCCTCATATGTAATGACAGTTATATTGTCTGTTACTTCTTCCCTAGCTGTGTGCATGCTACTTAATTTGAGGCCTGCGCTTTTTCAGCAGGAAACCTCCACTTGTAGAAAACCACATTACAGAAGTACAATAATGAAAACTGGGATCAATGACGTGAATAGTTTGGACACCCATCGGGGGATCCACTAAAAGATCCTATGCAACCAGTCCTGCTCTGGGGCACTTCCCTTCTTCATGTCGGCTTGGAGACAATGCAGTTCTTGGATGGCATGAGCTAATGTCCCATTGTGCATATCATTTCTGGGAATAAAAGTACAACAGGAAGCACCAATCTTGGCACACACCCCACCCTCCATCACAGTCTTCAAGTCCAACACGTACTGATGTTGCATCACCAGAAGGTGGATGGCTCTCAGTTCTTCCTTGATAGCGTTTCGGCCGAGCTCAGTATTATTGATCATCTTCATCATTTCCCACCTCATTATTTGTAACCAATGGATGTTTGCCCTTGTTTGCATGGTGAAGAAGGGAATTGACCCTCTGGCATTTACTGGAGTCTCTGTGAGAAGTCTAAATTCTTCTGGGAAGTCCTTGAATGGCGACCTCTGCAGGGGAGCGCTTGTGAATCTAGACCTCTGGTCCAGGCCAGCACTCTCCCCAGCAGCTCAGTCGCATCGCCGTTCCTGGGACTCCACAGCCTTCCCTCCTCATAGTTCGCGCCTGCCACCGGCACCTTAGTCCGCCCCTTCGCCGGTGCCTCTGCCGTGCCGCTGTTCCTATATTTCTGCATCCCACTCCCCTGACTTTACCCACTATGCCCTGGTAACCTTGTCTTGTGACTTTTGTTCTTGTGTCTTTTTGTGATTTTTTGTGATTACTGTGCTTTTTTCCACTTCTGTGCCCTTCGATTGTTCTGCTGTTGTTTTTCCCGCCACTAAAGCCCCGTGGCCCCTCCCCTCATCGCAGCCCCACTCCGCCTCCCCTCCTTTGGTCCCGCACCCCTCCCTTACATAATGGCGACCGTTGCACAGGCGCGCCAAAGGCAAGCCCTTCTGCGCCCGTCCGCGCCTGGGCTGCACCCAGAGCCAGACACCCTGGCCCCCGCGACCAGCACAAGACCTGTCGCTGCTACGACGCAAACACCCTCCAAGCTCTCAACGCTGGATGGACTTCCATCTGCTTCCAGGCCAACCCGAAGCTCACCCACAGACCCTTCACCTGTCGAAACTGCAGCTACACCAGCCAGCGCACACCAGCACGTCCTGCCCATCCCAACGCGGCAGACCACAACCATCTCAGCTGTATACTACTCAACACCCTCTCAGTCCATAAGCACGCCGTCAAACTCTGGGACCTGCTCGACGACTCCGCCCCGGACGTCGCCTTCCTGACAGAGACCTGGATTAACACCTCCTCGGCACCTAGCACAGCCATAGCCATCCCGGACGGCTACAAAATCACCCACAGGGACCGAAACAACAAACCAGGAGGAGGAATCTCCATCATCCACAGGAACACCATCAGAATTCCGACCAACACCGAAGACTCCCTCAGCCTGGCTGAACACCTTCACTTCCAGATCCACGTCAATCACAACACCACACTCAGAGGAACACTCGTCTACAGACCTCCGGGCCCCCGACCGCAGTTCAGCGAATCCATCGCTATCCATCGCTGACCTAATCAGCACGCACGCCCTCCCCTCCACAGACTACATCCTCCTCAGAGACCTGAACTTCCACCTCGAGAACGCTAACGACAGCAACTCCACAATGTTGATCGACAACCTTGGACTCAAACAACTTGTCACGACACCCACTCCCTCCGCCGGTCACACACGCGACCCCATCTTCTCCGCCAGCGACCACGTCACCTTCAGCCACACCACCGAACTCCACTGGACCGACCACCACTGCATCCACTTCTCCTTTGCAAAACACTGCACACAACCAACCGCAACGTTTCCCACACCGGAGCTGGAAAAATATCACCGAAGACCAGCTCACCACCACACTCGCCCGGGACCCTCCGCCCGAGCCCTTCGATACCGACGAAGCAGCCAACAACTTCAGACAATGGATTGACGACTGCGCCAACACCCTCGCCCCGATAAGGAAACCCTCCAACAAGCGCACCGACACAAGAGCCATCTGGTTCAACGCTGACCTCCAAGACTCCAAGCACACCTGCAGAAGACTCTAGAAACATTAGAGCAATAATCAGACACCAGACAACCTGTGGAACAGTTGGAATATCTTTGTTTCATAAGATGAATGGCGGAGGCGTGGATACTGGGGACCAATCCCCGTCATTTTTATATTCTTTTCACAGATGCAGGCACTAGCAACGGTCGTGCTTTTTTGAACAGGGAGGCGAAAGCAAACAGGTTATACGCCCCTGTGACTGGTTGGTGGCTGGTATGTGGGCCCATAGCTCCAACTAGGCAATAGACCTGAGTTCAGTCATGGAATTTTTTCCGTGATTAATTGTGAATATACATATGAGTTTTTATTGAGGACATCCCGTTGAACTAACTAAGCTGTATGTTGTCTCTTTGTGTTCGTCAGTCCTTTTTATTGTTATGTGCCAGGGAGGTGATCTTTGACCTCTATTGCCCTGATGAATTTGCCACAAACTAATTGGCAATGAAACATGTTGGCCGTCATTAACAAGGTATTCAACATGCTGTGTTTTTAAACAGTGGGATAGACTCCTAACAAGAATAAAAAGTATATTTGTGAATCTAACCCCTTCTTTGTCTTTGTTGGTACATTTTTTGTGTTCCTGTTTTCACAATACACATCTTTTCTGTTGTGTGTTTGTATTTCCTTGCACTGGACACTTCACTTTTTCTTATGAGAAAGCTATCAATGATGAAATAGATGTGGGCAAGCTGGTGAGAACCAACCAGTAGCTCCTCTGGTGGTGCGCACGTGAGATACTTTCTCTTCCTTTACACATTTTTTTCACCTACTTTTTTTCTGTTATTGAAGGTGTGTGTAGAGTGAGCAAAGTTGTTTAACTAATCTGTGGACTGACCTTACACTTTCTTGTTTCCATCTTTTCTGTTGTCTTTGAAATTTTAAATATTGGTAGCACACTGGATGGGTATATACCATATGATTCAATGGGTACTGGAGGTTTTTGATAAAGTATTCTTTCTTCCACTCATTCCAGACTACATAAGATTATGCTACATGGTGCCAGTTCTTGTTTGTTGAAACTGTATGTGATTGGAGGGTGTTCTGGCACGTCTTCCCTCTGTAGCTCCTCTTTTTGCTTCAATGAAGCTGAACTCAGACAAGACTGAGATCCTCATCCTCGGCTCCACCCCCTCCGCATGGCACGACTCCTGGTGGCCAGCCACACTGGGAGCTGCCCCGACACCCACCAACCACGCACGCAACCTGGGAGTCATCCTGGACTCAACACTCTCCATGGCCCAGCAAGTCAAAACGGTTGCCTCCTCCTGCTTCAACACCCTCCGCATGCACCACAAGTTCTACAGATGGATCCCCACCGATACCAGAAGAACGGTCACCCAAGCACTCGTCAGCAGGCTGGACTACGGCAACGCCCTCTATGCAGGAACTACGCCCACATTCCAGAAGAGACTCCAACGCATACAAAACACCTCCACACGCCTCCTCCTTGGACTCCCTCGCCACAGCCACATCACCACCCATGTGAGAGACCTGCACTGGCTCCCGGTCAACAAGAGGATCACCTTCAAACTCCTCACCCACGCTCACAAAGCCCTCCACAACGCCAGACCAGCATACCTCAACGAACGAATGTCCTCCTACACCCCGAGCCGCCAGCTTCGCTCTGCTGACCTCTCACTCGCCACCGTCCCACGCATCCACCGAACGACCACCGGCGGTAGATCTTTCTCCCACCTCGCCGCCAAGACATGGAACACCCTCCCCATCCACCTGTGTCAGACCCAGGACCTGCTGACCTTCAGGAGACGTCTCAATACCTGGCTGTTCGACCAGTAGCTGCTCCCCCCCGCACCTTGAGACCCTCACAGGTGAGTAGCGCGCTTTACAAATGATTGATTGATTGAACTAAGCCCACCCAAAATATTCACCAGTTCTTCTCTGAGCCTGATGCAACAGAATTGTTTTCTGCTATAACAGATGTTGAGAGAACTCAGACAGACGTTTTCCAGTGATGGCCAGGTTTAGGGTGTGTATGGTCTCGAGGGTGCAGAGGCCTCACCATTTGGGCACCAGCTGGGTG
This sequence comes from Triturus cristatus, assembly GCF_964204655.1. NCBI lineage: Eukaryota > Metazoa > Chordata > Amphibia > Caudata > Salamandridae > Triturus > Triturus cristatus. The sequence goes on from NC_140593.1 coordinate 873,390,894, forward strand.
CAGGCAAGGTCACAACATTGCCAGTAGAAATTCTTCAATGAGGAGGTGCCTCATCACAGGTCCAGTATGTGTAGTATCACACCGCAGTTCTCATTATGGCCCAACAGGTTGGTTCCTTTGCCTCTGAAACAGAGTATGTTTCATACAATTGGGGGGTGGTCCTTACCCTTCAACTATGTGTACCTATTAATCTCACTATTCCAGATTTCCTAGCACGGGGTGTCTATGCTAGCGTTGAACCCCCTCTCATGGGACTCCTTTCCCTTCATTTGATTGAGATGAGGCCCTGCACTGGGATTCCATGTCCAAGGTCCACTTGTCATTTAAGAATGTGGCCCCAAATATGTTAAGGGCTGCCCTGAGACTGCAGACAGGCAGGATGCGGACATATTTGTACACTGGTGCTGTGGCCTTGCTACCTCCAGGAACTACTTTTCTATGAATTTACGGGGCCAAACAGTTTCCTCCCCTATAGTGCTCCTTCTGCAATATCCTGTCTACCTCAGATTGGATGTTGCTCAGCTTGGTAATGAAATGTAGTGCAATAGGGTTGGTCTCATACTGGGTGATGTTTACTATTGTTCCTATGAGGTTCTAACCTATTGGGTTGGATCTTAGTCGTGATCCTACAGAGGTATAGATGGACAAGGTATCTTTCAGGGCCTATATACTGGGATAGGTAAAGCCTGTCTGTGCCTATATTGTGGGGTATCAGTGAATATATATATAACATGACCTGTTCATAGTTTGAGTGCCTACGGCAGTCATGTGTTTGTACCAGGTGTTGAAAAAGAGTGCGCTGTGTAGTGCGTGAGGAATACTAGCGTTTGGTTCAATGTAGGTATATGTGAGGTGAGAGAGGTCTCTGCATGCGTTGCAAGAATGTAGAAGTAGAGTTTACGTGATTAGACATACCTCTAGCTCCACAGGAACTCAAGAGCACTCCAGCTAAATAGACACTGTACAAAAAATACTTAACTTAAAAATTATTTGTAGGCTGTAGGGTCGTCTTTGGGTGAGGTGTCTGTTTGGGCGCCCAGTGGTGTCTTGTCTTGGTGCAGAATGCTGTGGCAACAAATGGTAGGCAGAATACTGAATACATCAATCATTCACCCCCAGTCAAGAGATCTGGGTTAAATCCATCATTCATTTGCTCACTATGCCACCCCAGTTTGGACACGAATATATGCAAATCTGTGAGACACAAAGTGGTTCCGCACACAGCAATATCAAGTCTTTAGAAATCGATTAAATGACAGTATATGTATACACATAGAGAACTTTCCAGATGTTGTTTCTTTTTTTTTCCCAAAAAGTTCTTTATTGAGATGTTTTTCAGATTGAATCAAATCATGCAGTTAAAATCCATTAGCTGATGTTTTGTATTTGCAGAGCGAGTGCGGAGCTGGAGGGGTCAACTATATGGAAGGCGGCACCATGGAACATTGTTTGTCCCATATGGATATTTTAATGACATTTGCAAGGCAGCGCCCACTTGGGGGAGCAAAGACTACCAGTCCCATGATGCAAGCTGTTGTTACTCACCTGATTTACATCGAGGTTTCAACTGGAAATAAAAGAAGGGACTTACTGATAGGCTGTGGTTGCCTTTCTTGTGCCTGATACTGCCCAGAGGAAGGGAGTTTTCCCGAAACGCGTCGGCAGCAAAGATGGGGAGATGTCATGTGTGCGCTGCCTTCTTCCCTGACCTCACCTCTAGCGAGTGCCTCCCAATAGAGCGGCAAACTCTTCAATCATATATATATATATATATATATCAATTGGAGATAGGTGTCCCCAAAGCTTAACAAGGCTTAGGGGGGGGATACGCAGTCTGCCTCCCCTTTTAAAAAATAAGTGGCTGCGGGGTCCCCAGGTCCTGAGAAGGCTCAAGGAGGGAGGCGGCGTGGCCCTCCACACCTTTACAGCAAGGTTCGGCCCTGGAGCATTGGGTCCCTGGGGCCTACAAAGGCTTGGGGAGCCCCCCCTCTTCATTTCTTTAAATTTGGGCCCTGGGGATGGGATCCCTAGGGACTAATTAGGCTCAGGGAGGGGGCCAGGCTCCCCTTCTTTTATTAATTATTCGGCCCTGGGGATGAGGTTTCTGGTGCCTAATAAGGCTCAAGGAGAGGGATCCAGCAGTCTCCACTCCCCGATTAAAAAGCAGATGGCCCAGGCGGGATGGATTCCCCAGGGCCGAAAGAGGCTTGGGCAGGGGGGCAGTGTGGCCCCTTTCCCCTTTTAAAAAACAGAGGCCTTGGGAGATGGGTCCCTGGGAGGCTGAGGAGAAGCCCCATTCCCTGTTTAATTGTATTGGGTCCCAGGGGATAGGGTCCCTGTGGCCTTTTAAGGCTTGGGATGGGTTAACCTGGGCCCAATTATGGTTTAGGGAGGAGCCTGCAGGCCCCCATCCCTTGATATATATGTTTTGCACCAAGGGATGGGGTATCCGGGGCCCGTAGGTCAACCCTACACTGCACACACCAAAGGCTGTGTGTGTTGTGGGTTTAGCAGCCTGCTGGGATTTGGCCACTGGTCCTGACGACAGGCCAAGCCCTGTGGCAACACCCTGCTGCTCACAGCCAAAAGCTGTTTGCAGCGTAGGGTTGGATGCCTGAGGGGAGTTGAAAGCAAGGCCTGGCTGCATGACCGGCCCTGCGGCCAACCCTGCGCCGCGCATGACGAAAGGCTGTGCGCAGTCTGGGTTTAACTGCCTTCGGAGGGTGGCTGCCTCCGGTGGTTATTGCCAACCTCTTGCTGTGCATGTCTGGACTTAAGGCCGTTTGTGGTGTGGGGCTGGCTGCCTGGGGGAGTTTGTTGCTAACCAGGCCCTGTGGCCAATCCCCCGTTGTGCATGGTTAAAGGCTGTGTGCGGCGGAGGCGTTGGCTATACATATGGTAATAAAATACTACTTTACGTTAAAAATAAAAATAGAAATTCACTGAAAAAGCCAAAGGTTAAGGTCACATTATAGTTAGGTCTGATCTGTTTTTGTTTTTTTTAAAAATCATAGAAATTATCGACACACCGACATCAATAACATAATTATCTATATTGTATACTTATTTAACAAAATACACAAATATCGACAAAAAAAATATCGTCAAACATTAACATCGATATCACTAATATCAACACATAAAATATCTTAATAACTAATATCGAAAACATTAAACAAGCATACAAAATGACAAACAGATCGATAACAAAAATATAGACAACACAATTATCGCCAAAAATAAAATATCAACGCCTTTATATTTATAATAACACAATACATACCCCCAAAAATATAAACAATATCAATAACACCCACAACATATTAAATAAATATAATAAAACATATTTTAATGATATTTAAAAATAACTTGAATATTATTAAATACACCAAACTAATTACTCGTTAGAACATTATATATGAAATAAATAAATACTATTTATCATTAAATACTATATCTTTTGACAAATAATATACTATAACGCTTTTAAATAAAGAAAGAAAAAAAACTCCAACTGAACCTTAATTAGCATTTCCCATATAAGGAAAAAACTGCCAAATTAATTAAAACAATAACTACCAACCAATGAAAAACACATACAATTAAAATAACCCAATAAGATTTAAAGAACAATGAATTAAACACTATATAAACCAAAGAAAATTAAACATTTTATTCTACAACAAGAAAACCAAGAATAAGGGGAATCTCTGCTGGATTGCTTCTGCAACATTGGACTACATTATAGAAAACTCCGATTTCTGCTTCACAAAGTAAAATATCATTTTAATATTACAACTGTTTAAGTTGTTCAGAAAGCACTTTTTATAATAATAATAAAATAATTAATATATTAAATTATCTCCTCTACAGATAATACAGAAAACACTCAACTAACTACAGAAAACTTCAACATATCAACTTGCAAATAAAGTAAGTATAAATCACAATTAAACTATTATAACTACTAAAAATTCCAAACAGAAGCATAAGCTTTTGGCAAACTCCCCCCAACTGAAATTACAGCAGCAAATATAAAGAAACACTAAAGACAAGCATCAAAGAAAAATCATCAGTGTGAAAATAATTCAGCAAATTCAACCTTGTAAGTATAACTATGTAAATGTGTTTAACAATAAAACAAAACAGGAATACATTTAATATTTTTATATACATTTCTCTTAGCATTTGAAACATCACCATGACTGAAGGGGCTCAATTCATTGCTTCCTAGAAAGTAAAATTGTTATTATGTTATATATGATATGTTTACACCCAAGCAAAACTAACAGGCATCAAAGTTAACTGGAAATGTAGCAAATATTATTCAAACAAATGTTATGGGTGGGCGACAACAAAAGAAACAACTGTATTATATGTTAGAGAACATAACCACTCCCCTAACATAGCTGAAATAGAAGTTCGAGGCGCATTAGAAACTGTAAAAGAAGCTAGCACTAGCTCTCAAAAGCCTACCACTAAAAAACTAAAAGACATACTCTCCAGAGTCCCACAACATGTAACTGGCCAAATGCACTCAATCTCATTATTATAATAGCTAGAACAAAAAAAATCAACTGCTACCACCCCACCTGCCCCCAAAACATTCAGTGAAATAGAAATACCACCTGAACTCATTATAACTCATAATGAAGAGCAATTTCTTCTGTATGACAAAGAATCAAAAGAAAAAAGAATAATACTATTTGGAACTCACTTACTTAACTACAGATGGGTGAGACATGGATAATGGATGGAACTTTTAAAATATGTCCCTAACGATTTTCCCAGTTATATACAATTCACGGATTGTATCAAAATATAAACATCCCCCTTATATATGACCTGTTCCCAAACAAACAAACCCACACCTATATTGAACTCTTAACCAAAGTAAAACAAGAAACTAATAATTACTATCCTCAAAATATGATTGACTTTGAACAGTCAATGATACAAGCCATACTAAAAAACTACTCTCACACAGCAATACAAGGTTGCTATTACCACTTTAACCAATGCATATGGAGACTCATCCAAAAATCTACACTAAGGGCCAATTCCCATCTTGCTGGTAAAGCCCTCCGTAAGACTCAGATCCGGCAGGCTTTCCGAGCGAGACGTGCTCTGGGAGTCCAAACGAGAGAGTATGATGCTGCCGTATGCTTACGAACTCTGTTCGCTAGCACTCCATTGAACTCTATGGGAGCCCTTGTACAGACGTGTACACAGGCTCCCATAGCAGAAAAGGGGTGGGTGGGGAAAAGCGTACACACTGTGGTGGGCACCCCATGATGCCCACGACACTGTGCATACCTGGATCGGGGGGACCCATGGGCACACCCCCATGACAGATTCGGAGGGTTCCGGGTGAAGGGGTGCCTGTTATAGCCCCCCCGAAGTATGCTTCCGACAGCAGTTTCGTCTTGCTGAGACCGAGGCGAAGTGGCTGTACGAATCGAGCATCGTACTCGCTCGGAATTCGGCTCCATAGCGTGGCGCGATTTGGCTACGAACGACTTGTACGGACAGGTTCAGGTCCCGGTAATGGTTCGGTAGGCGCGTACGCGATCTTCTCATCATACTTTGTCTTTCGGACCTGTTTATGATTCGGTCAAAAACAAGGGCTACGAATCGGATCCGGGAAAGCCAAACCTGATTTAGAGGCCTTCTGAATCACATCGGAATCGGCCCCTAAGTGTAGAATATACAGGAAATAGCAATTTTGCATATGAAATTAAAAAACTAATAGCACTAGCATACGTCCCAATCACTGATGTAGCAAAACACTACAATTTATTAATAGAAAGCCCCTACTAGCAAACAAATGAACACAAACTAAGTCCCCTACTCGACTATTTTAAGGATACCTGGGTGGGAAGGCTACACAGATATGAACACAGAAGACAGCCCAAATACAGCAAAAACTAATAATGCTGTGGAAGGATGGCGTAACGCTTTCCAAGCCACAACATGCAGAACCCAACCAACCTTACATAAATTATTACAATCCATTCAAAAAGAACAAAGCTACCAACAACTAAGAATGGGACAGTCTGTAACCCAGCTAGGCCCAAAACTAATGAAACAAACAAAGCAAATGTTTCAGTACTTACAATACAAAGTAAGACTCTACCCAAACATTAAAGGGCTAGAATATCTAGAAACAATAGCTAAAACCTTACTTAAAAAAATAAAACAGAAACGCAGACAAATCGTAATTCCAAAATAATTAGGCAAGTAAACATTTTATATCAAATATCAAAAATATAATAATTTTGTCAATTTAAAATATCTTGAAAAAACTAATTGACATCATAATTATATTTTGTATATTAAAAATAGCAATAACAATTACAAAAATTACATTTCCCTCCCATTATAAATAATTTAAAATTACTTACTTTTTTTGTAGCTGAAGAAATGTAGTCAAACAGCCATAAATAAATCCAAATGTAGAAAATTCCCAGAACTTAATTAAAAATCCCCCCAAAAATGAAAAAATACAACTGTATAAAAAATAATCCACCGGCAATAGCTCCATAGACTTGAAACCATAAAAACCTTGAAAATTTATTTAAAAAAAGAAATGCTCCAGCAATACCCGAAAAATAAAGGAACTGTAAAATAATTATTAGTATACTAGAAATTAATACACAGTTCCTTTTAAAAGAAAAAGCATTCTTCTCCCAACAGCAACTTCCAATCGACAAAAACCTGTTGAAAAAACAAAATATTCAATCCCGCACAAATATACCGTAACAGCATTTCAAAATACACAAACATACCACTAAAACTATACTCTAAACATAATTAAACATATATATCAAACTCTAGCACGAACCGATGAACAACCTAACCGCCTTTCGCAAATGCAAAAATAAGGGGCCGATTACGATGGCGTGCGGAAGTGCATCCGCAGTGGTGGCGCAAAACTTCGATTTTTTTCACTCCGCTACCGGTTCTTGCGACCGCCATATTACAATGGGCCAAGATAGCCCATTTTCCGACCACTGCAGTGTTTCAGGCTCCGCACGTTTTTTCGTTATGCAAGGGTGCCGGAAGGAGCCAATAGAGCAAGACTAGCGTGCGGAATGACGTTCCGTCCGCCAACCAGATTACGATGTATCAAAGAGCCCATCACACCGCGGTGGTAAAACCACCTCATCGCGGATAGGGGAAGCACAACTACGGATAGCAAAAGTCGACACAGAACACCTCCATACGATCAGAGTGGCCATGGGTCCTGCTCTACAGGCCTTTCCGCTGCTCTACCTGATGCACTACCAACAGGTAAGATGCCGCCACGCTCTACAGCAGAGGTACGTACAAAACATCTTCACGCATACAACCCCTGTACTACAACTCCCAGCAAGCGTGCAGGCAGGGCTGATCTACGATGTTTGTGGCAACCTGCGAACTGCAATGTGCGAAGCTCCCTCAATTTACATGAGTGACACCCTCAGGGCATCTAAAGGCTGCCTCGTGCTGACTCCTCCTTGCACGCTGCTCCCCTTTCTCCCACCTACAAGCACCACTCACACAGCTCCAATCGGGCTCAAGGTGGCAGAATAGCTTGGGGACTGGGAGCCAATACACTGCAGACTGCAAAGTGAGGACGCTGTGGCTCCCAATGGGCAGCCAGGTAGGAGGTCACCCTGGGCCAGCGATAGGCATGGCCAGCATGAGCAGCTGCCAGGGCCCCGTAGTTAGCCCTCCCACTTGGGGCCCGCAACAATGCGACAGAGTCAGACCATAGCATGAAAGGTGCTACCTTAGGAGGCACCTCTCCCCTGGCCTCACTTCTATGGTGGAGCAAGGGGAACCCGAGAGGAGGGGTGCCCCCATTACCAGTTGCAAGAACACACATTCCCCAGGTCTGTTTAGCAAATAACCCTCCACCCTCATCCACACTGAGGCACAACAGGATGGGAATTGTCCTGCTGTGTTGCTCCCTGACAGTTCCAAAACTTTCAGTAAACAATCAACCCTCACAACTTCAGCCCTTGATGAGCTGTAAAGAGGTGCAAGTAGGTGCCTCAGTGGGAGGGGCAGAAGAGCAAAAAACACAATGTTCACAAGGAACTCATTTATCAGAACAGTACAAAGATCTCATAAAAAGCCCAAAACAAGTATTTGTCAAAGTAATGCTCACTTCAGCCGAAGTGAGTAAGATTTATCCTGTAGTTACAACCGTTACCACAAAAGTATTTTCTTATACATGAAATATTTACACTACAAGTACATCATAGTGATTTGTGATTTGTGATCCCCAGTGAAGTGACCATAACCTAACGTGGTGAAACACTAGGGGGTCTATTATGATGCCGCCCGCCATCGCCCCGGGAAATGGTACCGCCCGCTATGTGTGCAGGGGTCCCGAATGTGCAATTAGGATGCGCCCGCCACAGTGGCGGGCGCATTCCACATTTTAGCATTGCGGCGGGCGGTGCTGTCATTAGCACCCGCCGCGATACAAAAAAGGCAGACGAACTGTAAAAGAATTAAATTAACACGGCGTCAGGGAGGTAAGGTCAAGGCGGGAGCCTGACGGTAGCCGGAAGGGGGTTTGGAGTTACTTACTGAAGCATCACCAAGACAGACTTCTCAATGGTCTGGCCGTGCAGAGTGTTGGACATTGACTAAGGCAGAAGTTTAAAAACGTGTGTGCTGGAACAGAGTTCTGATGGCACATGCGCAGAGTGGTACCTTATGCATGTGGGTATGGCAGCCATCTTAGAGAGGAGTAGGTCCGAGGTGTATAATCATAAGTGGAGATGTGCAAGGACTAACTGATGGCAGTAGTATGACGGTGATCGGATTAGTCCATAAGTAGGACACTGTGAAGATGAAAATGAAATATTAAACCAATTGAATTAGTGTCCACTGAGGGACTGCAGGTCGTGCACTCAATGCATTAGGTGCAATTATTCATTTTCGAAGCATATATCACTTGCCGGCAGTGCAGATATATAAATGCGTATCCCCAGTAGTGAAGTAGATCGTGATTTAATATTGTGATGAAAACAACATTTCATTCTTTAAAATGATGACTTCCTTAATGTGCAGTTGCAGCATAGAGAATTTAAGGACACAGTGGTGCGGATCAATAAACAGTCTATACTATCAGAAAAGGGGGGGTGGCTAGTCAGAGCCCTGGCTAACTAGCAGTGTGTACCCTAGTCAGCACTAGTTCAGGTCTTAGTGTAGGCTAATACACCTACGCCATTCCTCTAGGCTGTTCAAACCATTACGGATGTATCCACATTTATCGATCCATTTACACTATAGGGACTGTAAGATGAGTGAGATGCCTCCACCTCTGGGGATATCCTGACTTTCTCTATCACTTGCCATTTTAGGTCATCAGCCATGTGTGAGTTCTCGTTATAGTGTTCAACTAGGGGGGCATTCTCAACTTGACACCATATTCTACTACGATGTTGGCCAATGCGTGCTTTTACTGGTTGAGTGGTCTGTCCGATATCAGAGGGAGGGGCAGCAGCTACAGGAGCAGGGGCATCTATTCAGATGCAAACAGCCCTGAATGTGTCACGTCTATGCACTTCAGAGGGGCCAAACACATTCACTTCCTGCCCATGGCCACACAAATCCCACAGCCCACCCTGTTAATGTCACCTCAGCAACGTTGGCCCCCATCTCTATGAAAATGATGGCAACAAGCCCGGCCGTGGCGGTCCTGTCACTGCAGCATTGAATCGGCGGAACAATTTTGTCCACATTGTTGTACAAGTACATCACACTCTTGTAGGCTACAAAGATCCACATACCATGCCACACCCCACAACATATCTAAAAGAGCCTCTAGTCATCCAAACATACCTGCAGCAAGAAGTCAAGTGGAGGCACAGTGTCCATAATTACATGTCAATAGGATCAGAAACAAATGTATAGCAACAGGAGTGACTGGTGAGGCAAGAGTCATTTCAAAGGGGTAATAGTCATCATTGCAGTGAAATGTGTGTTAATCAACATCCAAGGTGGAACAGAGGATCCCAGAGCAAACAAGGTGTGCATGTGGAGTTCACAGTAGTCCAACAACGTGTTGGATGAGTCAGAGAGAGCAAAGATATATGACCTTTGAAGATACCCACCACTGCCACATAATCACCGTTCAGCACACACCCTAAGCAGACATTGGTAGGGTCATCACATACAATACCACGTTATGACAGCCCATACCATGCAACACTGTAGGCTTTTTGGTACTCAAACTGCTAACTCAAAGTACGCACCAGTGTGCATTAGTCCCACTTGTGTACTGCTGCACTAAATGATCCCATGTAAGTATGTCCTGCACATTAACAACACTGCTACCCTGCCTCTTCACTGACCACCTCCACACTATCACTCCAACTCTCAAGAGGTAGCCCCAACTCAAAACGTAATAAAGCAATGCCAACAGTACATGAACAGTACATCTTGACAGAAGTAAACTGGTTGATAACAAGCAAGCCATTCTAAAGTGGAGGGCACAGTGCAGGAAATGACTAGTACCATATGGCCATGGTATTGAAGAAGTACCACATATGACACTACACTCAGGTCATCAATCAACCCATTTGTGGCACAGAGATTACATTTGCTTGAAAGTTCTCATCACTGCTGTAACCTTGACGAAGGTTTGACTACAGGGGCTTTCCTTTACTCCTCCTCCCATGAAATACGTAGGGTAAAGACTGTGGGGTACTAAAGACCCCAAGACAGTGGAGAGTGACAAAGGTCACCCCACCGTAGGTTTTCTAACCACAGAGTTGGTAAGAGTGGAGCCTTCTATATATTAAAATGTTAAGGTCCTGACGAATGCCATGTACCACTGTTGACACAAGGCAGAAACATGTCAACCCAGACCCAATTCTATACGGCGAGGGGTTAATAACTCTCCCCATTTCGCCGTTCACTTATTTTTATACACCATACAGTCACCTAGTTCATTAAAATTAAGTGAGGTAACTGTAATGGCTTTTATTTTCACTCACTCACTTTGGGCCCCCACACTCACATACACATAACACTCCTGAGCACCATTTAGGTCATTCTGATGGGAGCGGCCTTATTTATGTATAACTACATCATGGTGCCATTTCCCAACTGTCAAACTTAATAACTTGCACACATACCCCTCACCTAACCATCTTCCACCCTCCATGCTCAACACCTTGGGACCATGACTGTTAAAGGTGAAAAAAGGACCATCTGACTTCCCTGATACCCAATGCAACACCCTGGTGTGTATTTCCACATCTCTGACTTTAGCTCAAGGATATGTGGTTGAATGCTCAACTTAAGACAAGTGCCAAATACATATATCACAGATCACATCAAAAGACGTCCAACAAGCAGGGCCATGTGCAGCTAAACAGTGGATAGCCAATGTGATCCCATTCCTCCCTGGAATAGATATAATTTCCCCTCTGGCCAAATGCACAGACTGCATAATCAAAAGTAATCAAAGAAAACATCCCAAAATGACACATAAATACACCAAAGTGTGTGCATCTGTACAAATCAGCCAGGATAGCCATAGACACTCCACCGGTACCAAAGTGACCATGGTGTCAGTGTGCGGCACAAGCATTCCCACACACAATCCTGACAAGTAACTGTACAAATTTAGGGGGCCATAGCACAGTTGTGCACACAAAACAAGCTCTTTGCCAAGAATCAACATATCCGTATCTGACATAAACACAAGGGATGCACAGTACAAATTAAACACCCATCTGAATGCCTACAAAATCATCCCATAACAATATCACCTGTGCATCAGGGGGTATAATACCTGGCAAGGCCAATGCATTATCCACTGACAGCAGTGTATGCCCAGTAAGCAGTCTGTGACCAGCAGGAAAACCAGTATCAGACATAACTGAATTCACCACCATGAACTTGAACATCACAAATCGTCATAGCACTCACATCACTTCACACTCAGGATGGGTAGCAGTGCCGCAGCAAACAGCTACACACTTTTGCTATCACCTATTATTATTCATTTATATAGCGCTGAATCACCCCTAGGGGTATCTCTGCGATAAGGATGGAGTGTTGTGGCCAGATCCAAGAGGATCAGAAAAGATGCGTTTTCAAAAGCTTTCTGAACTGAGAGAGGCTCTGGCAGTTGCAAAGTTGGAGGAGCAGCTCATTCCAGTAAGCAGGAGCAAGGTGTGAAAAAGCTTTGCCACCACTGCGCGCTTTTTTAATTCTGGGGGTGCAGAGGAGGAGCTTGGAGCCCAATCTAAGAGACCGTGAGGGGGTATACTTGATAGGTTTTGCAGATAGGTAGGAAGGACCTTGATTGTAAAGGGCTTTAAAAACCGTGCAGCCTATCTTAAATTTCACCCGCTTCCTCACAGGGAGCCAGTGAAGTTCTTTGAGGAGGGGAGTGGAAGCCGTTCTAGGTGGGGCATTTGCTACCAGATGGGCAGCTGTGTTCTGCACAACCTGTAGCTTATTTAAGGAGGCTTTGTTGTCCAATGCTAACAGTGCGTTACAATAGTCCAGTCTACTTAGTACCCGAGCTTGCATCAGTGTTTTTCTGATAGAGGAAGGTAACAGGGGGAAGATCCTTCTAAGTAAACTGAGTGTGTAGAAGCAGGTGCCAGCAGTAGTATTAACGTGAGCATCAAGAGTGAATTTTTGGTCGATCCTAATTCCTAAATTTTTGACCACTTCCTTAGAGGACGGGGCATTGCCCAGCTCCTCTGGCCACCATCTAGGGGTCCAGCATATGGCTGCTCCTCCAAACAACATGATCTCCGATTTCTCGGCGTTCAATTGGGGGAAGTTAGTCCTCATCCAGGCAGCAATAGTCTTCATGCCTTCAGAAAAGATGAGTTGTATATCAGGTCTCTTCTTATCAAAGGTGAGGAGGAGCTGGGTGTTGTCCGCGTAAGAGATGGGATTAAACCCTAAATTCCTCATAAGTTTAGCCAAGGGGGTAACATAGATGTAAAAAAAGAGTGGGGCTCAAACAAGAGCCCTCCGGTACCCCCTTGGTAACTTTGGTGATTTTTGATTTGAAGGACCTCAGAGTGACCGTCTGCGTTCTATCCATAAGAAAGTCTGTCATCCACTTCAGTGCAAGCCCCTGTACTCCAATGTCTCGAAGTCTTTCCAGAAGGATCTGGTGCAAGATGGTATCAAATGCTGCTGACAGGTCAAGCAGCACCAGAAGTGACGTTTGACCATTGTCCAGGGCCATTCTGATGTTATCAGTTACCTCAATTAGAGCAGATTCAGTACTGTGCTTGGCCGGAAGCCTGACTGGGAGACATCGAGGCAGTGAGAGGTTTCGATGAAGTCAGACAGATGTCTGTTAATGTGTTTTTCAATAAGCTTGCTCTGAAGGGGGAGCAGAGATATGGGACGATAATTTGAGAGCTCAGTTGAGGAGATCTTAGGATTTTTGCAAATAGGAACAACTTGAGCAGCTTTCCATTCTAATGGGTGTCTACCTGTACTCAAGGAGCTATTAAGAACGGAACAGATGGGTGTGGCTAACTGTGCGGAGAATCTACTGCTACACAACTTAGGCAAACATCTATGGTGGAACAAGACAAGAGGACTGTGCTGGAAACCCATCTGTACTGTACATCAGCAACCATGACTGAAATCAAGTAGGGTAAAATTGCACAGATCACATACTGAAACAGTGCTGAGGGCCACAATGCTTCCGGATACAAATCATTCACACACAGTACAGTGTCACATCATGGAGTGGTGGGGAGGGTCAAACATTTTCATGGCATGCAGTGGCACATGTTTTGCCTGAAGTGATGTATACAGGAGAATTGTACAGGTGAGTAGCGTACAGAGCAAAAAGCCATAGTGGAGTATCTCTCAATGTGTAGGCCTCAATGGTATGACTGTGACTGTTATGAATCAGACTAACACATAGTGGAGCACATAAAGGGGGAAATGAAAGCAATGCATGTGAAAAATCACATATCATGTTTGTTTCCCAGAGTCATTCAGCACAGTGAGAACAAAGGTAAGCAAGAGCTAGGGCGGATCCCAAGACTCACAACACAGACATTGCAGTGACACACTCTGCATACTCACGAATGATGTGGGTAAGATGTTGATGTACCCTAGGACTGCGAGGTTACAATGACACACTGAACACTGCTCCGGCAACAATGCCAACATGTGCACAAACACTCTAGAAGGTGTCTGATCATGGAAACAAACAGGTGCTCATCAACTGGATCATACATGTGTGAAAGGGGAATGCTCAAGGGCACATACACATCAACACTTCTGCCAATGACAGGACACACACTGTCTGATGACTCCAGTACGCACATGAACATCCATCCATGTGACTATGAAGCCATAACTATCCAAGATGACAACACACCTAAACCGATGTGTACACATCAAGATAGATCACACAGATATGTTGTACCCTGTCCACCCCTCAAGTCATCCTGTAAATCGGAATAGCTGCTCTTGATAGAGATCAAACAAATCTGACGTGTGAAAAAGTAGAGCCCAGGCAACATAATGAACAAGACCATAGTAGACCATCACAGACAAGCAGCTTGCCCCTATCAATCCTCAGAGTCAAAAGTGAATATTAGTTGCCGGATCCGCTGGGAACACCTGCAATATCAAATTAAGTACATGCCAATGGCAATGTTGAATTCAGAGCATGGAACCGATGAACATACATACATACATACATTATGTACCGATGCCATAACTAACAGTAATAATAAACAAAAAGATATCTTTAATATTGTCAATTCTTTTATAAATCCAAAGAACATGCAGAGAGATATTCCCCCCTCGCAAACCCTATGTAATAATATCGCGGACTACTTCCACGAGAAAATACAAACGATCATCAAAGACTTCCCAGACCCCCTTTCCCTGAATGAGTTACAGAATAAAAATAATCACCCAATAAGCCAGTTATCTTTCTTTCAGGAAGTCAGCCTTGAAGAATCCAAGAGCCAAATTCTTAAAATCAAATCTGGCTCTCCCTTTGATCCCTGCCCCCCCTACGTCCTCCACACCATGGTGGAGATCGTAAATCCGATCATTAATAATATCATTAACTCCTCACTTTCCCAGGGAGTAGTCCCTGAAGAATGGAAAGTTGCAGCAGTGAGACTCCTACAGAAAAAGCCATTATCAGACCCCGCCATTCTTACCAATCTACGACCAATTTCACTACTCCCTACTTTCTGTAAACTTACAGAAAAGGAAGTAAATAAACAGCTCACTTCTTTTTTAGAGGCAAATAACATCTGGCACCCGAACCAAGCTGGCTTCAGAGCAAAACATTCGACTGAATCAGCTCTAAATTTCTCCGTGGAAACACTTAGAACAGCACTAGACCAGGGAAAAAAAGCTGTCCTCATACTTTTAGACCTATCCGCGGCCTTCGATACGGTGTCTCATACCATCTTGATAGACCGACTAACCGTGGCAGGAATAACGGGCAAGGTACTGAGCTGGCTAAAGAGTTTTTTGACAAACAGACGACAAGTGGTTACCTTGGGCCAATTTAGATCAGCAGAAATCCCACTGAATTCAGGTGTGCCACAGGGCTCGTGTTTGAGTCCGACACTTTTCAATGTATATATGGCTCCCCTGATTGCCCTCATATCATCCTTCGGCATAGCTACCATCGCATATGCAGATGACACACAACTCATCCTAGTGATGGAGGATGAATCCAGCCAAGCAGAAGCTAGACTCCAGAACTGTTTGAAGGCTACTTTCCACTGGATGAGCATAAATCATCTTAAATGCAATTCAGGGAAAACTGAGATCCTACCTGTTGGAAAAAACAATTCCTTCAACCCAACTCTATGGTGGCCAGAAGACGCCACCGTCCCTCCCAATACAGCAAATGCAGTCCGTAATCTGGGAATAAAATTTGACCCTTCCCTGAGCTTTAAACAACAAGCAAATGCCGTGGCAGGGATCTGCTTCGGCATAATAAAGGGACTTAGGAAATTTTTCGATCTGATCCCTTTTGCAGCAAGAAAGACGGTGGCGGTTGCCCTTATCACTTCCCGCATTGACTACTGTAATAGTATATATGCGGGAACAAATAGGACAGTATGCCATAAACTGCAAATTGTACAACATGCAGCGGCCAGATTAGTGTTGGGATGGAAAAGAAGGACCTCAGCTTCAACAGCTCTGAACATACTACATTGGCTGCCAATACACAAAAGGGTGTTGTTTAAAATCCTGCTAATTACCTTTAAAGCATTTAACAAAACAGGACCCAAATACATTGAAAACATGTCCAACACTATGCCCCTGCACGATGTCTGAGATCTCAAAATGAGAATTTTCTCACTATCCCTAAGTTCAGACTTAAAACCAAAGGAGGCAAGTCCCTGGCAGTTTTGGGATCCAAAGCCTGGAACTCTTTGCCGTCCTCCCTTCGGCAAATTTCCACAGAAATTTCTTTCAGAAGCACCCTCAAAACCTGGATTTATACGTTATCTGACACAAAATGTAAAAATCTGATATAACACTCCATCTCCGAAACATCATAAAGAATCTTTTCATCTGATCCTTTTTCGTACTCAGAAGCGCAAAGATGCTCCATGGAGTGCAACCAGCGCTATACAAAACCGAATTACATTACATTACATTACATTGTACTGCATCATGAGCAAGGCCAGTGACAACGCTCAGAACATAAATATATTTTTTATTACATAAACCCTGTATCAGCATTTAAAGTGCAAAACATTAAGGACAACGGCCAGTCCAAACTCAAGTCCGCACGTGTGCTTTGAAATTTCACCTAGATGACTGAAACACAATCCACCGCCATGTGAATCTCACCAGGATAGGGCCAGCAAATGGGCAGGTCAGGCACCGCTCAGGGAGGAATGGGATGGGAAGGGGTAGTCTGCTTCAAATTTGGGGAGAACTGGAACTGGGTGGGGGATGACTGTCTGGGGTAGTCGGAGGACTGGACCTGGGAGGGGGAGGACTGGTTGAGGTAGAGGGATCCCTGGATGTGTGTGCCTGAGGGCTTGCTGGACCTGGTGGAGTCATTGCACTGGGAGGTGGTGAAAAGCAGTAGGGAGGCTCAGTGGCTGATGTTGCATGTGGAGGGCTGGGCCTCAATTGCCTGGAGATACGATAGCCCCCAAGTGTCTTGGGCCAATGGATAGGTGAGGTGGCCACAACAGCTTCCTTCTTCCAAGAAAATGGAGCAGGTGCTCGTGGATCCTTCAGGGAAAAACCTTCTGACCTGGTGGTACACTTGTTGGGGGGGGGGTGTTGTCTTTTTACCCTGCCTCCCCTGATTTGGAGCTACTACTACCTCACTGCTTTTCTGTCCATGCTTCCTAGGGAGGGTGGTGGTGGGAGTGGAAGTCTTGGGCACAACAGCCCTCTGAAGTGGGGGGGGGGGAGACAGTTGTGGCAGGCACCAGGTCCTCTGCAGCCAGAGCAAGTTCCTGTGTGGATGTAGGATTATGTTGGAGGTGGGAGGGCTCTTGGAGGGCGAGGAATGTGAAGTATACAATGTGGATGCATGTTTCTTTGTGTTTCTGCTTCTCAGTGTCCTGTGATGTGCTTGTAGTGGGGCTGGCACGTGTGCTCCTTGTGTGCCTTGGGGATGATGTCTCGTGTCTGTGTTGTTTGGACTGCTGTTGTCGTGTGCTGTGTGTGGATGACTTGGTGCCTGAGTGCTCTGGTGTGTGTGTGCTCAGGTCAGGTGGGGTCACTGGCAGGATGTTGCGGAAGGGACAGGAGCCGGACTGGGAGCTTGTGACTGCAGAATGGCTGCCCTCAGTGTGGAGGCCAAAGACTGGACAGTTCTGTGCAGGCCACCGACGTCCGAATGAATGCCCTTCATGAACGCAACAACATGTGAAAACTTTTTGCCATGATCCTGGAGGGCATTCAGGAGCAAGTCAGCCCCACAGACACCTGCTGCAAGATGTCTATGGCCTCCACACTGAGGGCAGCAGGGGGCACAGGGGCTGGGACAGCAGTGCCTGGGGGGAAAGAGACTACCCTTCTTAGGGCAGCGGGCCTGGATACCAGTTGGGGGAGCATCAGGGAGGGTGGACACAGGACGGGGTGTGGCAGACGACGAAGCAGAGGTCAAACTTCCTTTTCCTGACAACACAGAGGAGTCACCGCTGGACTGTGAAGATGTGGATGTAGGTGTTTCTGGAGAGGACTCCTCCAGGGCACTCCTGTCCTCCTCTGATGCGCTGGTCCCCTCAGAGTCGCTGTACTCCCGGGAAGCAGTTATGCCAGTAGCTTCCCCAATGGTGTCGGGCCCCTCTCCTTCTCTGACCTTGGTAGATTCTGTAAGAGACAGAGACACTGTTCAGCAAAGTGGCCGGATCACAAACATGTTAGGCAATACAAACAGAAATGCTTGAACTTAAGTCACACATTTGACTCTCCATGTACTTTCTGCATAAGTCCAATTATTTCTATGATCAGCTGATGCATGGAAAAATGCTTATTGGACAGTCATGTTGCGTTCACACTGCCAAATTGCTGTGCATGTGTTGACATCTCAATATCACATCCTATTGTCTGTAGGCACACCTACATGCCTTCAGCTAAGAGGGCTACATATCGGAATTTACTGTGTGTGTCACACTTGAAGTATGAGGTGACAGAACCCCACAGATAGAAAGTTAAAGGAAACTATTGTTAAGTGACATGACATCCTTACATCCACTAATTTAGGTACTGCAACACAAATACTGTTGAACATTGGTAAGCAATCTGTAGATGTATCAATTACATGGAAATGCCCAACATCAATCTCGAAATGCACCCTGACATAATGCTCAGTGATCTTCACTTCCATATGATGCCTCAGAGACTTATGCTGATGTTACCTGGCCACATGACAATGCAGACGTTGTACAGGTGCCAAATATCTGAACTCATCATCGTCAACTTAGCAGCTATTACACCACACTAGACAACTCAGAGGTTCCTGCCTTGCTCAGGGCTGGGATTTGTGCAGTCTTTCATGCGCAACATCACACTTTGTACTATACTCCCCCCCAACTTGCTGCTGCTGGGCCCTCAAGCGTCAATTCAGCTCTGGCTGTGTCACTGCCATGATGCGGGCCAATAGTGGGGTCATGCTCCGGCGCGCCAAACGACCACTCCGAGGAACCAGGCCCAGCGTCATTTCTGCAACATTTTTGCTAAGGCGGCACATATCATCCCACCTCTTGTGGCAGGGGTTAAGTCACCGGTTAGTTACCCCTAGGGCCTGCACCATCTGGACGATGGCCCTCCAAATTGCCTTCCACTGATGGACCGTGAGCTGTAGGTATGGGAGACAAGAGGAGAGCTTCACAGTGCATACACATGAGCAAGTCTACACATAATGACACAAAAAGAGGGATGACATGTCCACTGTATAGTTATCAGATGTGTGAGGTAATTTCACCCTAATCTAGACAGTTACAGGCCCTGTACTCTTGTGCATACTGGCTCATCTCCATAGTATCCCTGTAGAATCAGTACACCTCATAATCAGTACCCTCTGCCCAATCGACAGGTACCATCTCACTAATGTACATATGTACACGTAATGAACTTATAGAGGACATGGCACAGGGAATGTGTGTCCAAAATGAGATTTCATGAAGTCATTATTGTAACTGTACTACTGAGAAACCACGTAATGGCAAATTATTCATTGCATGCACTCAGGGATTAGGGGGACAAGGCTCTACACTATGAACTTGAAATCGTTTGGTTAGACAGCCTCTCACACATGTACATTTTCCTTTCAACGATTCACATGCATAATGTTTGGCATCAATGAAGCTGCAACATTGACGAGTGTGCCATTCTCCCCACATACTCAAGTGAATTAACTAGTACGTCATGTATGGGACATGCAGACGTCAAAATCAGAAAGCACGAATATTGGCTTGCAGTCTGAGGCACATAGTACTGTACAGTAACTTATTGTGAGCCATCTGAGCATTCAAAGTAAGTTTAACTTTCACTTACCAGTGCCTCTGGAACACCATAGAGCTGGCCGTACTGTCCAAGGACCTCGTCCACCAGGACTTTCAGCTCCTCTGTGATGAAGGGACGGGCCCTCAGGTTCTCAGTACGAGCCATGACTGGTTCCAGAGATGAGGTACAGCAGCAGTTCATGGTGAGAAATGGCAGGCAGCAGTGCCTCTAGGCAAGTGACAGGTGTGGTCATTTCACAGACATATATATAGGCCCCTAGCCTCGTTCCAGTGTTGCTCTGCTGATACCATTGGCCAGCCTTGTTCGTATTATTCAATTGGGGCCAATGCCGGGCCCAGCAGTGGCGGAGCACGCCTACCGCGACGTTCAAATATGTTAGCCACTAGCGGGCTGGCGGTTCCCATTGGCTGATGGCTAATTCTCATAGTGGTGACGCACTGGGGCGGTCAGGAAGCAGCGACTACAATCTTACATCATTCAGTTGGGGCCATTGCTGGGCCCCGCAGTGGCGGAGCACGCCTACCGCAACGTTCAAATATGTTAGCCACTAGCGTGCTGGCGGGTCCCAATGGCTGATGGCTAATTCTCATAGGCAGTGACGCACCGCGGCGGTCAGGAAGCAGCGACCGCAATCCTGCATCATTCAATTGGGGCCAATGCCGGGCCCCGCAGTGGCGGAGCTCGCCGACCGCGACACTCAAAAATTTAAGCCACTGGCGGCTCCCATTGGCTGATGGCTCGTTCACATAGGCTGTGCCACACCGCGGCGGTCAGGAAACGTCGACCGCTATCCTGCATCATTCAATAGGGGCCAATGCGTTTTACCGGAGTGGATGCCAGCTACCGCACCTGTAAACACATTTTGCATTTCCATTCTCGCATTGCTAATTGCATCACTGATCCCAACACATTTGCCTAAAGTGATTTGTGCACCCTGTATAGGGATTATAGAGTGTGACCTTTGAGTTACGTTGTCACACACATGTAATGTACAAGAAAAGGAGAGTCAAATAACATTCTTTGTCATGTCTTGTGGCCAGAAATTAATTAAATAAGTTAAGGAGTCAAAAGAGGACAAAGGCCTCTCGCATTGTATTAATGTTATCTATTGTAACATTCCACCGGTGAACACTGTTTGAATATCTCTTGCTATTTGCCTGTCACTTTCTTGTCCATGGGTTGTCTTATGAAGGGCCAGTGATGTTGTCTGCCATTTAGAGGTGTCCATTGTATGGAGATCAGACATACTTATAACCTCTAGCACTTAAAACACATGTAGTGGTGTGACATACAGTGTCCCTAGCTGCCAGTGCCTGTATATTTTTAACACACGTCATAGGAGTGCACATGTGTGAAAAAACACCGGCCTCTCTGGCATCACCTGTAATTTTCAGCCATGTTTGCATGTATACACATTCCATGTGTATTTGTGTTTCATTTTGGTGAATATGGCAATGTCTGTAACACAATCTCCTCCCACAGTCACGATGGACTGACACCATAATGTGCATATCTGTCTGTCCACTGTGCTGTATATTCATGTATTGTTGTCCAGCTTACACTAACTGGCTTCATTTCAGGATGTAGGTGAAGCAGAAGAGGGACATGGCCTGCCACATGGCTGTGGGGTGGGGAGGGTGCTCCATGCTGTTTGGGAGGGAGGCCAGAGGGCCTGTGGGAGTTTTGGTCTTGCTCTCAGGCCCAACAATCCACTCCCCAGTAAGATGGATACCTACCTGTGAGGAGAAGCAGTGGAGGGACATGGCCTGCCACATGGCTGTGTGTTGGGGAGGGTGCTCCATGCTGTTTGGGAGTGAGGCAAGGGTGCATGAGCTGACTACCTACCTGTGATGAGAAGCAGAGAAAGGAAATGGTAGACTTGTGAGACATTAATATTGAAAGCGTGCATTCTACATAAGTTTGATTTAGTCTGGGAATTGAGGCTCAATTGTTGTGCACAACAGTACATTGCAGTGTGATGTGATCATTTTGCTTGTACTTACCAGTCTGCACTCCCCCATCTATTCCTGTGAGACTCTCAGTATGCAGCATGGCAAGCACCTTCTCCTCCCATTTGGTGAATGTGAGTGGTGGAATGGGAGGGCCGTCACCAGTTCTTTGAGCCGCCTCATGGTTCCTCTGGTCGCGAACCTTGACCCTGCTCTTGAGGTCGGTCCACCTCTTTTTGATGTCACGCAGTGTGCGCAGAATGGTCCCTACTGCATTTACGTCATTGTAGATCCTTCCCCACATTTGCTTTTTCCTCACAAGTGGGGTCTGTTGGACCAGGTTCATAAACAAATGAAGTTCTACCCTAATTATCTCATCTACCATCACTTTCCACTCTGTCTGTGAATTTGGGCATTTTCATGGGGGGCATGTTGCAAATGAGTGAAAAGTGCAGGGTGCAAGGTGGTGGTGAAGATTTGTGAGGTATGTCAGGTGTGTGCACGCGAAGTGGTGGTGTGTGGTGATAGGTGGGTGCGATGGTATGCTGTGTGATGTGTTATGTCTGTAAAATTGTGTCCTGTCTTTCTCTCTCGCGGCACCTGCTTTGCAAAGGATGCAGGTCCAGGAAGGGGTTGGTTTTATACTGTGGTATGTGGATGTGTCCACATGAGTGATGACCACCAGCTGTATCTTCCATGTTGAGCATGGCTTTCATTACCAAAAGACAGTTGGGGTGTATCATTGGGGCGTATCATTGGGGCGTGTCTGATGTGATTGAGGGCAGCAGAGAGTACAGGCACACTTTGATCATTGTTGTTAAGTTTGTTCCGACCGCTATTCATTTTGCCTAAGCGCGACTGCGGCGGTGGGAATGCAATGCATTTAACACCAGCTCCGCAATTATCATAATTAGCTGCGCGATCATATCGCGGCAGAAGCGGTCTTTTAAGTCCATTGAACAGCTTTCCCCGACCGCCGCGGTTGGATTTGCAGCTTTTCCGACCGTGGCGGACGGTCTTTTGTGAATTTCGTCTGCCACGGTCGCATGTTACATGTCTTGCATCGTAATTTGACTGGCAGAAATGCCGCAGTACGAGCAGGCATTTTTTGCCATGAGAATGACGGACGGAAGTCTTTTACGTCCGCCATCGTAATTGGCCCCTAAAACCAAAACCTCACAAATAACACAAAATCCGAACACTAAATATACGATATAAACTACTTAACTACCTTCAAACTACTCCCAAATTAAAGATTAAGGGGTCTATTAGGATGGCGGTTGGATGGCCGCCGCCGGGCCGGTGGTGCCAACCGCCGGGCCGGCAGCGGTCATCCGCCCGCAATCGCAACCCAGAAAACCGCCCGTCCCATTAGCATGGCGGTGACGACAGCGGCAGTGACATTTTCTGCTCGCCACTTTTCCGCCGGTAGCAGTCCGCACGCTTGCCTGACAGGCGGAGCTGGACTGCTAAAATGGGGCTGGTACAGGGTCAGGCTCCCCTGGCATGATCATGATGCCGGCGGTAGCCAGCCTTCCGCGGTGGTGGAACCGCCATGGAAAGGCATGCGGAGATGGTCTCCGGGGGCCCATTGCGGGCCCCCAATGTGTTTGGGGGTGTGTGGGTGCACTGGGGGGTTCCCATGGTACCCCCCCTACATGTCCCTGTACCAGGTGGCAGGCCCTGTGCAGGGCCTGCCACGCAGTGCAGGGATATTCTGGACATGCTTATTTGGACATCGCGGCGGTGCTGCTGGCAGCAGCAACCGCCGCAATGTTAAACGCCGCGATCGTACCGCCGTGAATTTCGATTGCGGAGCATACTAATTGGACCGGCGGTTATGCCGTGGTCCTAGCGGGTGGTGTTTTCCCCCTACCATGGTGGTCTGAGTGATTTTCCGACCGCGATCCTAATGGACCCCTAAATGAGTACAATTAAACTTACCTTAACCGATGCGATGCAGCTTCCAACCGCTAGCTTCTCCCCTCAGAAATGACCTAAAACAACACAGATAGCCTACAAAATACAACTTAGTTTAAAAAATGGCTGCCTTGATTAAAAAAGAATGATAGTTTTCTTTATTAAACTCAATGTACATTACAATATGTTACAAACATTTTTTGTAAAAATAGTAACTAATAATAGTGATGTATAAAAAATAGTTTAAGATATTTTTCAAATGTTAAATTATAATAATACATATTATAAAACAAATAATATTTTTTATAATAATTAGAAAACATATATGCTTTATTTACTTGATAATATTAAATAATATGAAAAATATAAATAATATTGCCCAAAATATAACGTGTTGAAACAGACAATTAATTGTTAAAAAGTTATACGATGAAAAAATAGTTAAAAACTATTAGGATGGCAGGCAGATCACCCCTGCCGGGCCGGCGGTAGTCACTGCTGGGCTGGCGGGGGCAATCCGCCCGCCATCCACCCAACAAAGACCCCCCGCCATATTATGATGGCTGGGGGGTCCGCGGCGGACGGAAAGACCGTCCACCGGCATTTCTGCCGGTCGACTCGTCGACCGGGCAGAAAACAAGCATAACATGGTGGCGGTGTCTGTTAGACACCGCTATCCATATTATGAAAGGTGCGGAAAGGCTTACGGTCTTTGCTGTTGGGGGCCCTTAGCGGGCCCATAGCGGGCCCCCAGGGTGCTGGGGGGGTGGGGGGTACACATGGGGGGTACCTATGGTACCCCCCAGCATTTGCATGCACAATGCGGCAGGCACCACGCGGTGCCTGCCAACTTGTGCATGCAAATGCACGACATGCATTTTTTACCTTGCGGCGGGTGCTGCTTGCAGCACCGCCCGCCACAATGTAAGAAATGCGAGATGCGCCCGCCAGTGTGGCGGGAGCATCCTAATCCAACCCACGGGACCGCCGCACACATGGCGGGCGGACCTGTTTTCCGTCAGGATAACGGACGGACAAAGTCCACCCGCCATCATAATGATGCCCTATATGGTATTAAAAATGTACATTAAATATAATAATGTAATGCATGCTTTCATTATAAATACATAATCTAACACTGTTATCAAAAAAATGATATGTTAAATTTTTTTATAAAAACCAATGGATAACTACATCTTTTCTTTGTACAAATGTACGTCACTATTATATAAAACAGAAAAATTTTGAATGCTGACTATACTTAACAATTATGGTGCCGATTCCGATCGAGTAAGTAAAATTCCTGTACGACTCGTATCCGTATATTTTTACGTACGAATCGTACAAGTCCCGTCCCACCGGTGAAGTACGATTCGTACGTGAAAAATACATACGAATCGCTTCGGGAAAAGGTCTATGAGACGTACCCGGACAGTTTTACGTACAAATCGTAAAACTGAAGTCCGAGCGCACAAGTGCGATCCGTACCGCCCTTCCGAATATACATGCGTATGTAAAACATCCCGTACGGAGCGAACTCTGTACCACTCGTATCCCGGGTAAACTTGTGCCTGGGATACGAGTCATACAGCCCCCCCCCACGTATGTCCGCACGTACCCCCGTATGTCCGCACGTACCCCCGTATGTCAGCACCGTACCCCCGTATGTCAGCACCGTACCCCCCATGTCCGCACTATACCCCAGCCCCATACTTGTACGCACCGTACCCTAGCACCGTACCCCAGCCCCGTACTTGTACGCACCGTACCCCAGCACCACACCCCAGCCCCGTACTTGTAGGCACGTACCCCAGCACCGTACTCCAGCCCCGTACTTGTACGCACCGTACCCCAGCACCGTACCCCAGCCCCGTACTTGTACGCACCGTACCCCAGCACCGAACCCCAGCCCCGTACTTGTACGCACCGTACCCCAGCACCGTACCCCAGCCCCGTACTGGGACGCACCGTACCCCAACACCGTACCCCAGCCCCGTACTTGGACGCACCGTACCCCAGCACCGTCCCCCAGCATCGCGTATGTACGGACCTTACAACAACATTGCATATGCGAGCACGGTACAACAACATCGCGTATGTACGCACCTTACATACGCGAAAACGACTCGTACTGAACCAGGACACTGTAAAACAGCACAAGGAGGGTCAATTCGAGCTACCTCAACAACCGCCTCAACTTCTACGCTCCCAAACGCCACCTTCGATCGACCAACCACGCCTTCGCCGCCGTCCCCCGCATCCGAAGAGCGACAACAGGAGGAAGGTCCTTCTCCTACCTGGCCGCCAAGACCTGGAACACCCTCCCTCCCGACCTTCGCCTGACCCAAGACCACCTCTCCTTCAGGAAGAAACTCAAGACCTGGCTGTTCGAGCAGTAGCGGCACCTCACCCCCCCCCCCCCCCCCCAAGCGCCTTGAGACCCTCCGGGTGAGTAGCGCGCTCTATAAATGCCTTGATTGATTGATTGATTGACTCGCACAACACCACAAAACACGTCTACAGTAGAAAATACATCAAACTGACTGACCTGGCACAGCCAAACAGGCAAACAGAGGCCCAAACTCACAACCACCTCTTATAACACACCCACAAATATTTCAGACTCAGGCACACCCACAAATGGACCAATAAAAAGGTCCCACACACACAAACCATGATCCTTTGCAACAGACTCACTGCAGCTACAGAGCATACCCCAACAACTGCACCCATACACTTTAACATATACACCTTCACACACACTCCTTCACACATACCCCCTCTTCACATTCCCACACACACCTTCACATTCACACCCACACCCATCCACACCCTCACCCCACACCATGCCCACAGACAAGAATCCAAAGTTCACAAGGGAGGAGCTGGACATCCTTGCCAACGAAGTCATCAGAGTCGAGCCACAGCTCTTTGGAACACTGGTCAGACAGACCAGCATAGCCGAAAAATCACGCCTGTGGCAGAGGATCGTCGATAGGGTGAATGCTGTTGCGCCCATCAGAAGGACCAGGAATTAATGCCAAGCCAGGTGGTACGATCTGCGGAGGGCAGTCAAGCGCAAAATGAGCGAGGACTACGACCAGAGCAACATCACTGGAGGTGGGCTGCCCCGCAGACCGGTACATTACCATCCCTGGGAGGAGAAGGTGATGGCCCTGCTTCCGCCAGTGGGAGTACACGGAGTCGAAGGAGTTGCAGAGCCTGGTGAGTACACAAACAACTTACGTAACATGGGGGTAATGGCATCCACACCCCCAACTACACCAAATGCATGCAACTACCCCCAAGCCCTCACCGGACACAACCACACTCAAAAATAACGCTCATGCCACTAACATGTGTATGCCCCGTTCACAAAGCAAGGCCATGCCATGTCTCAGGCTACACGAACCACAAACCCAAGACTGGATGTCCGGGATGCTGGGAGGGTGGGGCTCACAAAACACATTGTTCAACTCAGAATCAGACACCATTGCCCTCAGCCCATATGGCCCAGGTACATACCCATGCACCATGCTCAATGCACAGGGACTGGCAAAGTACTGACAAGGTAGCTGACACTTGGCCCTGCTGTAGGCAGCACAAGGCCCTCCTGTGACCACTGTAAACTCAAACACCAACACCACAAGCTCAGATATCTAGGACAGGAACTCACACTCACTGTCATGGCAGCATGCTCCATGAGGGAACAGATACATCACCTGGGAGACCCAATGCCAAATCACACTACACCCACCAGCAGGCCCTGTCACACACACCCCTTACACAAGCACACACCACCGGGGCAGGCAATGGATTTACCCACTCTCACAATGGACATGTGACACAACAAGATCAATCCATAGCCAAAGAAGCATCCAAGCCAAAAATATACATGTCAAACACTCGGGAGAACACATCAATCTGTCCCCCGCAACATACCCATCCACAAGTGAACATTGAGGGGAATGCTAGGCACATACAACTACCTGGAGGAACTGTGCCAACTTGAATATGTATGAAACATGGATGTCGCATGAAACAGCATAAGCATTGTCTCTCTCTCACACACAGGGCAACGTCATGGATCACCCCCCAACAATGGGGGGGAAGAATAACAGTCCCAGGCTCGGGAGGAACCTGATCCCACCGGCAGCGACGCCTCTCAACACTCCGCGGATGACCCCAACCCACCTGGACCCTCTGGTGTCCAAGCCCCTGCAGCACCTGCTTCAGGTACATCTGTGCCAACCACCACCCCCATTCCTGCCACATCCCAGGAGACACCCAGGAGCCCTGCCCGCACTGAACAACTGAGCCAGTCTGACCTAGAGGGACAAGGTTCACCGGGCACCCAGGAGGAGGCAGACAACCCCGCAGCTGCCATCCCTCAGGGGTCCCGTAGACCCGATATGCCCATAACGTCAGGCTAGACTTGTGTGGGCAGGGGTGGTGGGAGTGGAGGCAGGAGGAGGCGAGAACCTGACCAGCCAGCTGAAGGGACCGGTATGTCACACATACGCAACATCATGGACGCATACCGGCGTGACACCAGGGCCATAAGCCAGGTAGTGGAGACCCTCACAGAGATTAAGAACCAGCAGGCCGAGCAACACGCCAGTCAACAAGAACACCAAGGACGGATGGAGGCAAGACTGGCTGAGCTCCTAGCGGTGCAAACGGACATAAGCCGTTCACTCCGTCGGATCGCCGACAACATGGCCAACCCTCCCTGTGCCATCAGGCGAAGACCACCACCAGCCACAGGGAGGGAGGAGGAGGATTCGTCCGACGGAGCGTCCCAAACATCATCAAGGCCTGCATCTGAGGGTCCCGCGAGGAAGGTGGGTCGTCCACGGAAAAGACCGTGAGAGGCAGCGGACCATCCACATCTCCCAGGTCACCTGGCCTGGCACCTGGCCTTCATGCGCAACAGCAGCACCTCATTCACTGACCTTCTCTGCCACATGGACTTGCTGGTCACAGTCTGACCAATGATGACAAACACTGTGGTCTGGCCTCTGATGACTTCAAATGCCAAGGATCCCATCTCCCCCTGTGAACTTTGGATTCTAGGCACACTGTATAGCACCTATTTTTTCCCACAAAACACGCCCCCCACTGAGAATAAAACTAAATTTCTTTAATTAGATGTTGCAGTCATTTTGCATGAGTACACAACATACGTGTGGGGAAATGTCAAACTATGCCTGAGTGTTGAACTAACTCCAGCCATCCATACCCTGGGATCTGAGTCGGGTACAGGACACACTGGGTCACAATGTATCATCCAATACAGACATGGAGCACAATAATCACCCGTTATGGCCTCAAGCTGCTGAGGGGGGGCTTGCAATACTGTGCGGACAGACCAATTTGAAAGAGTATCATTAAGGCGTAGAGGTCATGGCTCATGTCGAGGTTCCCGTGGAGGGAGTCCCAGGTATGTTTGGCCAGGTGGGAGAACTATGTCCTGCATGCTGGAGTTCGCTGGATGTGAAGAATGTTGGCCAGGGCAAGGTTGGATGCATGGAGTTTGCCCAACGGGGTCTTGGATGACAGACGTCCAAGGTTGGTTTGGGGTCTGGGGTTGTGGACTGCCTCCTGAGTGTGGGTGAGGAGTGTGAAGGTCATCCTGCAGCAGACAGTGATCCATTGCAGCTATCTCAGGAGGACGGTGATGTGGCTGGGGTGCGGGATGTTGAAGCTGAGGTGTGCAGATGCACCCTGGATGTGGACAAGTTTTCCGGGAGTTTGGCAGTACTTGCACCGTAGAGGGTGGGGCTGTAGTTGACACGGCTGGTGAGTTGCATGGCAATTGTGAGCGATGAGTCCATGATGCACACCATCTTGTGTGCGTGGCCACTGGGAGCTGGTGCAGTGCCCTGACGGGTGGGACACAAGGAGTTGACCCAGCTGTAAGGGGACAATCCTCAGATGATTACCTCAGTCCTGTACAAGTCCAGCCTCAGGTGGCTGATGTTCAGCCATTCATCAACGGACCTCATGCCTTCTTGAAGGTTGGAACTGGCAATGGCTGTGTCTTTGGTGAGGAGCAGCTGGCTGTCAATGGCATACGAGATGATGATGAGGTTGTGTGCGCATGTGATTGTGGAGAGGGGGGTCCTGGACACATTGAAGATTGACACGCTGAGAGATGAGCCCTGGGCCATGTGCCAGATGACACCACTGTACTACATGCTGAAGGCTTGAGTCCCACTCCCATGGCCTTGCTGGTGAGCTACTTGGTGATTTCATCCTGGTCCATCCCCTGGATACCAGTGTTGGAGATGTGTGAGCTGACAGTGTGTGACCACATCGTGCATAATGCTGTGGAGAGGTCAAGGGGGGTGGCCTCACCATTGTTAAGCAGGGCAAAGTTGTCGGTGTTGGTGGCAATGATGATGGTTGCAGTGGGGTGATTACTGTGGAAGACGGTCTTGTGCAAGTTGCCTGGAGCTCTTTGCATGGAGGAAGTTTGTCAGTTGCTCATTGACTGTCTTCCTGATGACATTTGCTGGCTAGGGAAGCACGGTGATGTTACTTGAGAGCCAGCGTTCCTGCCGTCCATTGTCTACGAAGGGCCTGGGTCACTGCATGCCTCTATCTACCATGGAAAGTGGCTAACTCCAATGATACATACATGACGTGCTGGACGTGGGCTACAAGGATAGGGAATGATGTGGTTGAGATGTTGTGTGGGAAGGGGCCTGATGGAGATCCCCAGGGGATGTTGCACATGAGCCGGGTGTTGTATCTGCTGATGATGGAAGTCCAAAACCTGAGGGTGGTTGGTCCCGCGTATAATAGTGCGATCTGCCTCTGTGTGCCAAGGCTTGCATGTATGTCCATGAGCTTGCAGTGGTAGAAAGATGCAAGGGATTGGCTCAGCCTTGCAAGGGTGGGGTGTCTTTTGGATGGAGAGCTGATGTCAGTGCACTCACGATGCTGATGAGCTCCTTGATGTTGTGCGGTTTTATGGCCTCTGCCCCATCTGAAGGATCGTCCAATTGCCCTTGCTGATGATATGGTGATGGCTGTGTGTGCCGTTTTCCAGGGTTGTAAGGCCACTGATGGTTATTTGTGTTGCAAGCTGTGCACAAGAGCCCTGCTAGACGTGTATGAGTCCAGTAGGTCTGCCTTGACCCAGGTGGCTTAATTGTTGATGTGCGTCACAGGAAAGTCTGTCAACGTGGCTAGATTGTTGGATCAGTTGCTGATCCAGTGTGTGAGGTTGCAGGGTGTGGCGGTGGTGTTGGTTCCAGTGTCCCACACAGCATGTCTGTGTTGACTTACATCAAGCATCTTTGGGGGATTGGTAGCGGGGTGTGTGGCAGTGTGATGCTCGTTGGAGACGTGGATGCTAATGTGGATGGACCAATGATGGTGTGGTTCTCATCCAGCCAGAAGTTCCTGGCCCACAGCCACATGTATCCTGTGGATGTGAGGGCGTGCGTGACGATGGACGTGTTGATGGCTTTGCGGAATTGTGGATGTAGGCCTGGAGATCTGTAGATGAGTGTTACTCTGTGGGTTTGCAGGGGGTTTGTGCTAAACCGGATTTGTGACCCTGAGTGCGTACTTGGGGATAGATATCAATTCATCCTCTGGGACTGATAGTGCCGTCCCTGCTGGTGCGTTTGTATCCGTCTGAGATGGCAATAAAGAAGTTGTGTACTGAGGATGCTTTCATCCAGGTCACTGTCATGAAGGTGATGTGTGGGCCAGTTGTGTTGAGGAGGTAACAGAGTCCCATGGCGTGCTGGTGGATGGAGCCGGTGTGGAGTAGGAGGGACATGACCTGGTTGGTGTGACAGGGCCTGGAAGGCGGGGCAGCGCTGTTTAGGCAGTTGGAGTTGCACACTCAGCATGCGAAGGTGTCGTGTGTGTGCTTAGGGTATGCCTGAGAGCATGCTGTTGATTTTCGGTTGGACATTGCTTGGAGGGTGGCTGCAACATGAGACTGTTGTGTGATGTGGGTCATGCAAGGACATGAGAGTCGTGCAATGTGCACGTTGCATGTGCTGACGGTCCTGCCTTTGGCACCGCGTGGCCGCAACAGTGGCACAGACAAGCTGATGACAGCCTAATGAATGCGTGGAGGGAGGATGGGAGGAGCATCTTGGAGGCGTGTGGGTTGCAGAATCCGGGAACTTGGTGGGCCCTTGCCGCAGGGGCCGCAGCAGCAGGCGGCATGTACTGGAAACTAGGCTGAAAGTAGCACACAAAGACAAGGATGTCAGAAAGGACAACTGCAACAGGCGTATGTAAAGGAAGGAGTGTCAGGTTACTCATGGCTCACCCAGAGAAAATGGATGAACAATCACCAAAGATGACTGACACAGGATCAGGAAACAGAAGGCCGAGCTGCGCACAGGAGACTCACCCTCAGCAGGCGTTGACGGCCCATTGGGGGGAGCAACCTGCCCAAATACACACACAACCATGGACTTCATGCACAATAGAGATTATAAGCCATGAGGAACTGCATGCATGTTGCCAAACTGCACATAGACTCATATGCACAATCTGTGACAACTATGCCAGAGATGACGCATACAAAGTGGCAAGAGACCTGCATTGACAGAGATGAGGCACTTTGGAGGGTGAGGAACACCTTTATTACTCAGGCTCACACTAAGGGAAATGCATCAATATGAATAGACTCACAGGTCATTTGACTGAACATGTGGGACCTACGCTGGACACCCCCTTCACAACACGGATGTTGTAAATCCAAATGAACTGGCACGCAAGTTAAGGGGATAAGCCAAACACCTCCTGCTGCACACGGAGAGGCTGAAATTCCCCATTGAGCCTGTTATGGGGATGTCCCACACTATGTCCACCCGTAGCATCCCGTATGTTTCAGAGATGAAGTTTTACACACATTGATGCCTTCATCAGAATCAAAACACCATTACAGATGACTGTCCCGAAGGGTGACTATCAATTCATGGGAGTCATGCTACATGTTATGTGCCCCATGGTGAGTCGACATGTATGCATGGTAATACAACATGCACAGAAGCAGACCCCACACATTCCAAACACGTACCACACCCAAAATGCCTTGCTGCAATCCTTACCCAAAATGACATTTCCCCATGTCCGTGCATGGAACGCTGATTCAGCACTCGTTGCAATACTCATGAGGAATAGCAGGAGGACAACGATGACACGAGCAGACAACATGCGCAAGAACCTGGGAATGACAGACACACAAGAAGACAGCTAAAATATTTTTCTCCGCATACATGGTCATTTACTAAACAGGAACAATGTTGTCCCCATGCTAATTTAAAAGAAAGTGTCTCAGCTAAAATGTGTGGAATGACATCATCTCTCGAGTGACACATCAGAACACACATCTAAGTCACTTAGCATACAGTCAGCTGGACATACACATCGCAACACATGCCACCCAAGGCTCCAAGCGTGCACACTCAGACCCAGTGACTCACCATTATGAGAAGAAGTTGCGAATGAGCTGACTCCGGATATCCTCCTCCTCCTCCTCCTCCTCACTTGCCTCGTGACCAAGCCCTTCTTCCTCCCTGGGTGGATGTTCCTGCTCATCCTGCTCCAGGATGAGTGGCACTGCCTTCTCCACTGCCATGTTGTGCAGCATGCAGCACACGAGGAAGATTTTGCAGACCTTCGCCGGTGCATAAGGGAGGGACCCACCTGTCTTGTGAAGGCACCGGAATCGGCTCTTCAGGAGGCCAAACGTCCTCTCAATCACTCGCCTGGTCTGCCGTGTGCATTGTTGTACCGGTAATCTGCAGCTGATCTTGGGTTGCGGAGAGGCGTCATCAGCCATGGCATGTTGGGATAGCCAGAGTCCCCTACATGGAAACATCATGTAAATAAGTGGGTCAGGAGATGCCGTAAGAGCCAAAGATACCACAACACACAGGACAAACAGAGTATACCCACCAACAAGACATGCTCGTTCGTTGTGCAGCCGCAGCATCATTTGTGGCACCCTGCTACGCCTCATGATGTAGGCATCGTGTGCTGACCCGGGAAAACGTGCACAGACATGGGAAATCAGCATGTTAGCAAGACACACCACAAGGGCATTTATAGAGTGGTAATGTTTACGGTTGCGATAGGCTACCTCCTGTGCCTGTGGTGATGCCAAATCCACATGTGTTCCATCAATGGACCCAATGACATGGGGCATTCCTCCCAGGGCATAGAAATCACCCTTGACACCTGTCAACTCCTCAGGAGTCGGAAAATGGATGAATTCATCAAGGTGCTCCAACATGGCTGCCAAAACATCACGCAGGACACGGCTGAACAGTGTCTGTGACATGCCACCAACATCAGCTATGGTGAATTGAAACGTACCTGTGGCAAAAAAATGTAGGGCTGCCATCACCTTCATCTTGGGGGTCAGCGCAGTAGGATACCTGTGTCGCGGTTGGAGGTGTGGTGCCACCTTGGCGGTCAAGTCCTCAATCAACTGTTGAGTGAATCTGTAACGTCGGATGCAGGCACGTTCCCTCATGGCACCCAAGTCTGGCATTGGTCAGGGGACAGGCGGTGCCCTGCAGAAAATTGTAATGAATAACAAAAATTGAGAGCATAACAACATCAATGTCAATGAACAGAGCACATGCTCAACTGCTACTACACATCTGCTAAATACAGAGTCTGGTCTGTGCAATACATCCAGGACACGTATGCCAGCTTGGTGATACTCCTACGAAAAGCCAGATACACCCGTTGATTGGCAAGTCTACATGACATGCCCTGAAACGAGCTGGGGGCCAGTCTGAGTGAACAGCCAGAGACATCACAGGAGTGACATACATCCACATAGCTGCATTTGAAGGATGTCATCTCATACAGACAGCTGACGGCAAGCTAAATGCACAGGTCACATGGAATGTTAAATGTACAGATCACACACATTGCAATGAAGGGGTACACGTGAAAACAGAAAACACAGACATTGAGATGACGCAGATATGTCCTCATGTCAAAATATCATGTTCGATGCATACAGACCCTGCTTACGTGGTAATCCACATGTGGCATGGTGTGCGTAGATGTGTGCCATGCCCATCTCCACACAGACACATGTTGGAAGCAGCAACAGCAGATGCAGTTGACGGAACACCAACGGCAAGCTCATGGGAACACAAGACACACACATGACATAGTCACATCGCTGATCGTGAAATGTCAGTTGTTAGTGTCCCTGTCCCTGGCATCAGGGGACAGTTGTGGGTGGTGGTGACTGTGCCATACCAGTGATGCTGTGCTTGACATGTTTGTACTACAGGCACACATGTGCAAAGTGTGAAGGGGAAGTGTGCCACATAGTGCCCCATCACACATGTCATGTGTACACAGGTCATCACACATCAATTGTGCAACTACATGAGGAGACGTGCAATGTCACTGCCTGACACACCTAGGCCCTGCACATGAAAGTCTGCAATGACAATGACTTGATGTACAGCCTTGTGCGAGTCAGAGACCTTCATTCCTTACGTGTGCGCCTCCTATCACCAGTGTAAGCGTGTGAAACGCACCGTACACATGCTCTGAGAGCGTGTGTATGGTCCGTATCACTATAGTAGTGGTGCTGTAGGAGTACGCGTGGTACGTACCGTACACACGTCGTTTGTACGGTCCGTATCACTATAGTAGTGGTGCCGTAGGAGTACGTGTGCGTGTACGGTCCATACCACGCGTACTCCTACGGCACCACTACAATAGTGATACGGACCGTACACACGCTCTCAGAGCGTGTGTACGGTCTGTATCACTATTGTAGTGGTGCCATAGGAATACGCGTGGTATGGACCGTACACACGTCGTGTGTGCAGTCCGTATCACTATAGTAGTGGTGCCGTAGGGGTACGCGTGGTACGGACCATACACACCGTACACACACGCGTGCTCCTACGGCACCACTACTATAGTGATACAGACCGTACACACACTCTCAGAGCGTGTGTACGGTCCGTATCGCTATAGTAGTGGTGCCGTAGGAGTTCGCATGTGTGTATGGTCCGTACCACGCGTACTCCTACGGCACCACTACAATAGTGATACGGACTGTACACACGCTCTCAGAGCGTGTGTACGGTCCGTATCACTATAGTAGTGGTGCCGTAGGAGTACACGTGGTACGGACCGTACACATGTCGTGTGTACGGTCCGTATCACTATAGTAGTGGTGGCGTAGGAGTACGTGTAGTACGGACCGTACACACATCGTGTGTACAGTCCGTATCACTATTGTAGTGGTGCCATACGTGTACGGGTACGTGTGAAACACACCGTACATGTTTTTTTTAATCAAAAATTACATAGGGGACAAGTATTAGGCCCAAAATGCATGCTGGTTGTCATGGATACAGAGATTTCAGTTGCAATGTGGCCATCATGTGGGCTTGAAAAGTCAGTTGGCCCAAAAATTACAATGTTGAAAAGTGGTGTTTGCCTTGCTATGATGCTCAAAATTTGAACCATGCAAATTCGTGTCATTGGTGTATGTTTAAAGGGATTGGAGGAAACGTAGGATGCAAATGAGTCTGACCAATCACTCTGTACTCCTGTAAATGAAAGCCCCCAGCAAGACAGATATAAGTCAGCCAGAACCCATGAGAGGGCACTTGCCTGCACAACTGTCCTGTCGACCACACTGCTGCTGTCTGTGCTTCCTCTGGTACCATGTCGCGGACTGTGGAGAGGGCCCAGCCATTCACACTTGAGTAGAATGAGGCATTGCTGAATGTCCTCCTCCCACAGTACCCCAGCCTGTATGGGAGACCAGGGGAGCAGGTGAGTGCTGACTCTACCACCTTTGACTGTGCACCTTTTTTGTGACTGTCACTTCTGGCATTGTGTCCAGGTGTGACGGACATGCAATGTGGTTTAGAGTGGGTCCCGGGGGGGGGAAAGGCTTAGGTCTGTCATGCAGAGCATGATGTAGTTCCTGTGTGCACTCCTCACTTGCATTGTGCTTACTGTGACATTCACTGCATAGTGCATGACACATTCAGCCTGACAAATCCTTGGCATTTTTTGGCTATTGTCCTGAGGTGATTCAGTGGTCCCCCCGGTGTGACAGGTGACTGTACCCACAGATGTGTATGAGTTGAGTGGAGCTGTGGTGAGAGTGTCCAAGTGATGTGTACGCCCTCCTGGACATTGATGTGTGTGAAGGTTCCTTGTCATGTGGGTGAGTGTCTATGTGAAGTGTTGCACCACAGCTGCATGGAGGAGGCAACAGCTCTATCCATCTGATGTGAGAAGTAAGCCGTGCTATGTGTCTGACTTGGTGAGCTAGCCCAACACCTGTGACACCCCACAGGCAAGTGGAACATGTGCAGAGTGAGGTATGTATCCACTGTTGCCAATGGCAAGTGACTGATCTGTGCCTGTGTGTGTCTGTGTACTCTGCTGAGGTTGCGTCAGTGGCCTGGGGCATGTAACTGCTTTGAGGTGCTGTCCATCAGCCTGGTGTTGCATGTGATGCACAGTGTGTGCCATGATCAGGGAGTGTGTCGCACCCCTCGTGCAACCTGTGTACTTTCAATGCCATGTAGTGCATTGGGGCTTCCACAGAGGCCAATGTCTATATGAGTAAGATGCTATTCCTTGGCAGCATCCTATGCCCTGTTCAACATATCATCGATGTTCAAATGTGTGTCTCTGTGACATGGAGCAGGTATAGTGATATTGTCTCACTTTGTCATCCTCACAGGTAACTGCCTACGAGAAGGGGGGATCTGGAAGGAGATCGTCAGGGACGTGAGAGTGGCGGGGGGTCGCAGTCGGCGCCTAGCCCATGTCCGAAAACGATGGCAGGACATCCGGTGCTGGACCCGGCGGATCGCCCGGGTCCAGCTGGGGCTCTAACCTCCACGCCCCCATGGCTGGCGCCGACGCCTGACCACCCACATGATGCGTGTCCTGGCAGTGGTCTTCCCTGACCTGGATAGGCAGTTACAGGAGGGACAGCAGCAAGGAGGGGGTAGGTACATGTCTGTTTGTTGTGTCCCCAGCTTTTGGAAGTGCTCTGTAGCCTGGATACACTGCCAGGGTTTATATGTGCAGTGCATATTCTGTTCCCCAAAGTCAACCGTTGCTCTTATTCGTCCCTTCCCCTGCTTGACATGTGTCCCCTGGTCTGTGTGTAATCATAATTGCACATGGTCATCTAGCCTGCCAGTTGATCCAAGTGCACATTGCTCTCTGCATCATGTGGGAGGGTGGTCTGTGACATGTGTTGGTACCTTGCCTGTGCCCTGTCCTGTTCACTCTTTTGGGGGTCCATATTTGTTGGCACTGATGATGAGTCTCAACATGGGAGTGTGAGGTTTCAAATGAACACAGTTGCAGCATGCATGACCAATGTTGTGGCCTCAGACATGATGTGCATGAGTGGGAGATATGCATAGTGCCAGGACGGTTGCTCATGTTACAGTCAGATCATTCCAGGTACAAGGAGCAGTG
The DNA here is from genome assembly GCF_964204655.1 of Triturus cristatus. Lineage (NCBI taxonomy): Eukaryota > Metazoa > Chordata > Amphibia > Caudata > Salamandridae > Triturus > Triturus cristatus. The sequence continues at coordinate 873,429,233 of NC_140593.1, forward strand.
TGCCCACTACAGTCCCCTGAGACACCCTTGCCTCGTAATCATGTGTGTCATCCAAAACTGTGTCCATTCTCAGTGTGTTCAGCATATGTTTGCCTCTGTGGCATTGTTCCCTGGCCTCATTTGTATTTATCCAAAGTGTGCTACATGTGTCGACTGGACAGGGAGACCCCATTTGACTTGTGCATACTCACACTGGGCAGTGCCTGTGTGTCTATTCACAACTATCTGTCGATGGTTGTTTGTCACAAATATGTTTTGGCAGCCTCACGAGGTGATGTGGAGTACATTTGGGAATTCTTGCTGCACATTTTTGTAAACCCTGATTAAGAAGTGTCACTTCTTGATCTGTCTCAATCACATTGTCTCAGGTATGGGGGATTTGTGCGAGCGAGGCCTACATGGCCAAACCTTATGTCTCCTTGCCAGGTCTGACCTGTGTGTGATAATTGGCTGGACAGAGACTCAACGTGCAGTGACCCAGTGATGTTGTGCAGGGTTTAATGTTTGTGCTTTGCAGCATGGGTCAAATGTTTAAATACATGATTCCTGCTCATACATTTTTTGCACCAGTGTGTGGTCCAGATGCTACGTAGTTTGGTCTTTGTGTGCTGACATCTGTGTGGACATTCTGGCTTGCCATGGGGGTGTCTCCTCAGTGCAGGTATGCCTTTTTACGACACAATTTCAGGCCCATTAGCTAAGGCATTGTCCTGGGTTTGGACATGTGTGCCACTCCACATGACAGGTAGTGGGTCAGATGTGTTGGCAACTGTGTCATCAGGTAATGGATGGCCATGTGACAACTGACATAATTCAAGTTGTTAGTCACAAGGTATTGTACCTTGGCACTCACAACACTTGTCAACAGGTCTTCAGGTTTTAAATGCTTTAGTTTGATGTTTTGTTGTTAAGAACAATAATGTGCCTGCATGACAGATGTCTCCCAAGGAAGTGCACAACAAACCACCTTTACACTTTCAGGGAACACACTGGCACAATTTAAAAGAAGGCACTGTTCTAATGAGACTGTTTTCCAGATTATACATATACATGTTCCCCCAGTGTTGCGGAAATTGGGTAAGTCCTTGGTTGTTGGTGATACCAACTTACGAGTGTCAAGTCATCAAGACCTCTGTGGGCCCATGTATATGTACTTTCTGCAACAACCTTTCTTTCTAACAGTGGCTTCTTTAAAGAAGGCTGCCAGCTTCTTCAATGACTGGATAAATTTACTTTTGTGTGCACCTCCTTGGGAGCCATCTGTTATGAAGGCACATGTGTGTTCTGTTCACAAAATGGCACATTCCCACATTCTGACCATGTCGATTGTGTAAAGTATTGTGATTCCCAAGGGACCAACATTTTTTCGTTTTGTGTTCAAAAGTACTTACAGGTCTCTGAATGTGGGAACACCTTTGGTATTGAGGTGTGTTACTTTGCCTTGGGTGCACCACTACTGTTTCTTTCAGGGTAAACAAGAGGTGGCATGACTTCATTGTATTGCTGTGCTCACCTATTCCCAGACACTAGCTCCTCAGTGTATTTCTCATTCAAGTTTTGGGCTGGTGTGTCCTATTTTTCCTTGTGTCCAAGTGGCATGGTGGGTTTACCAACTGGGGAGTACAGGGCTTACATATGTGCGGAGTAATCTAGCTGTTACTCATGATGCATTGCCTGATATACACTGTGACCTATTGGTTTTGTACTCATGTGTCAGATGTATACAGGTGACTGATGTTTTTCTGTATCTTCACCTTGCCCACAGCATCATCATTGGAAACCGAGGGAGACACCTGCACGGACCTGGATGAGGGACCCAGCACCAGTGCCACCAGTGTTGGCGAGTCTGCGGGAGCCAGTGGCACGGAGGGCGAGGAGAGTCAGTTGGAGGACCTGTCTGGTGGCGATTCCAACTATGACGCAGACGGGTCCGAGGCTGACCTCATCGAGGGGGCGGAGGCTGCTACAACACCTGGCAGCAGCCCAACATCTGTCCCCGTCTCCTCTATTCCCATCACCGCCCTCCCAGTTGCTCCGGTCCCTTCAGGGCACCACCATGTCTCCTTCGGGACAGGCACCGCACCCCCTGCCCCTGTCACCCTGCTGCCCTCAGTGCAGAGTCTGTGGACATACTGCGGCAGTTGCAGTTTGGGCAGGCATCGGTGCTGACTGTCCTCCATGGCCACACCACACTGCTGACACAGATGGTGTCGTTCATGGAGGTCATGTCAGCAGCAATGTCTGAACAACGCAGGTTTCTGCGGTCCATGGACTCTTCCCTGATGGCAGCAGTGAGTCTCCTGCAGCGCTTTGTCCCCCCCTACCCCAGCCCCATCCACACTTCCCTCTCCCATACCTGTCCCATGCACACCCAGACATTCCCAAGCACGCACCCCACCAGACACAGGCAGAACACCACCAAGTAAGGGCAAGCGCACGCCTCCTGACACGCACACTCAGGGGGATGTAGGCACACCCACTGGGTCTGGGGCAAAAAGACATACACGCAGCCACAGTCTGAGTCCGTAGGCCGCGCAACCCAGTCCCTCCAAAAGCACTCCCCTTGGCTCTCCTGCCAAACTGACACCCAAAGAGGTCGACATGGGTGAGCTCCCCATCACCACCACTGTGACACCATCCCGCAAGCGGGCGAGGAAGTCCCCAGGCAGGGTAGTTGAGTCCCACCCCCTGTCCACCCCTTCCCCCAAGAGCGCTGCACCCCATCCCTCGGCCCCCCCCCCTCCTTTGGCCCTGGGGTTTCTTCCGGTGCAGGGCTTACCCTGGACGCCCTGGCAGCAGTGTGCAGCGACGTGCTTACATCCACCGTTGGCGCTGCCCCACCCCCTGTGGTGGAGATGTCCACCCCTGCACCCACCACACCTGCCCTTCCCCCTCCAGTCCCTGTGGTGCCTGGTCCTTCCCCACATGATGCCCCCCCCCCCCGGTCGACGAACCTGAGGGTTCCACTGTGCAGGCAAGCTAGGGGAGACGCGTGCCCATGTGTCCCCCCAAGGACTTCTATTATGGACTGGCCATTGTCCTTTGAATATAGTGTCATTTCATTATTTATTTTTTATGCTGAATAAAGCATTTTATTTTTACTTTAAACACTATTGCATTTCAGGTATTGATGTTGGTGCAGAGGCTCCAGGAGTTGGTGTTGTGGTAATGTGTTATGGTTCTGAGAAATGTTCTAGTCTGATGGTCATGAGGTGGACCATTGTATCTGCGTGCCATCACAAGGTCTCTGCAAAGAATCATTGGTAGTGTGTGTTATTTTGGTTTTGAGACATTGTCCCGAGGAGTGTTCCTTCCTCTGTGGCACCTGACATCTTCCCTGCAAAGAGTTGCACAATTGTTGTGCTGACCTGTGTCTACATTTCCTTTGTTGGTGACGGATCCCTTCAACTATGGCCATGCCTGCTCAGCAATGTCTCTGGCTGCATTGTCTGTGCCATCCTTGCTAGTCACTGTACTTGTGTATTGAGTATGTCGAAATGCCTTCATGAAGAAATTCACCCTTTTCAGCACTAAGCATGTGTGTACTCCCGGCCCAGCACACATATGGTACTTTTTCTGCAGGGTATTTGGGCACATGACTCACAATTGTGGGCATTGTATCTGTGGGAACTCCACCCTAGTCCTTCCATGAGAGACAACATCTTGGTGGCTGTCCCAGCACCTGTACATTCCTATCAGTCCTGGAATGTGCATGACAGTGTGTGTTCCCTTTGGCTCTCTTAGTTTAGTAAGCAGTGACATGACTATACAGTCTTGTGGCATGATCTCAGTGTGTGTATTGTGCTGCATCCGCCAGGGGTGGGTATGCATGTGTTATTTGTCCTCACACCCACATGTGGTGTGTCATGCAGTGGGGGAGTGACATCCATCCTCCTGGGAGTGGGACACTGCTGTCAGTGATGTGTTGTTATGGAACTATCATCATTGTCCAAAGTTAGGGATGCGTACATACACCCATGGAGTTGTGGTCATCTGATAATGATGTACACCCCCCCCCATATCTCTGTGCACTGCTGGGAGTCCTCTGCACCCACCCATATATGTCTGTCCCCTGCTGGGAGTCCTCTGCACCCACCCCTCACATGTCTGTCCACTGCTGGGAGTGATATGCACCCACCCCTCATATTGCAGGTCACTGCTGGGAGTCCTCTGCACCCACCCCTCATATGTCTGTCCACTGCTGGGAGTGATATGCACCCACCCCTCATATTGCAGGTCACTGCTGGGAGTCCTCTGCACCCACCCCCATGTCTCTGTCCACTGCTGGTGTTTATATGCCCCCACCCCCATGTCTCTGTCCACTGCTGGGAGTCCTCTGCACCCACCCCTCATATTGCAGGCCACTGCTGGGAGTCCTCTGCACCCACCCCCATGTCTCTGTCCACTGCTGGGAGTCCTCTGCACCCACCCCCATGTCTCTGTCCACTGCTGGGAGTCCTCTGCACCCACCCCCATGTCTCTGTCCACTGCTGGGAGTCCTCTGCACCCACCCCTCACATGTCTGTCCACTGCTGGGAGTGATATGCACCCACCCCTCATATTGCAGGCCACTGCTGAGAGTCCTCTGCACCCACCCCCATGTCTCTGTCCACTGCTGGGAGTCCTCTGCACCCACCCCCATGTCTCTGTCCACTGTTGGGAGTCCTCTGCACCCACCCCATGTCTCTGTCCACTGCTGGGAGTCCTCTGCACCCACCCCTCACATGTCTGTCCACTGCTGGGAGTGATATGCACCCACCGCTCATATTGCAGGCCAATGCTGGGAGTCCTCTGCACCCACCCCCATGTCTCTGTCCACTGCTGGGAGTCCTCTGCACTCACCCCCATGTCTCTGTCCACAGCTGGGAGTCCTCTGCACCCACCCCCATGTCTCTGTCCACTGCTGGGAGTCCTCTGCACCCACCCCCATGTCTCTGTCCACTGCTGGTGTTGATATGCACCCACCCCATGTCTCTGTCCACTGCTGAGAGTCCTCTGCACCCACCCCCATGTCTCTGTCCACTGCTGAGAGTCCTCTGCACCCACCCCCATGTCTCTGTCCACTGTTGGGAGTCCTCTGCACCCACCCCCATGTCTCTGTCCACTGCTGGGAGTCCTCTGCACCCACCCCTCACATGTCTGTCCACTGCTGGGAGTGATATGCACCCACCCCTCATATTGCAGGCCACTGCTGGGAGTCCTCTGCACCCACCCCCATGTCTCTGTCCACTGCTGGGAGTTGTCTGCACCCACCCCCATGTCTCTGTCCACTGCTGGGAGTCCTCTGCACCCACCCCCATGCCTCTGTCCACTGCTGGGAGTCCTCTGCACCCACCCCTCACATGTCTGTCCACTGCTGGGAGTGATATGCACCCACCCCTCATATTGCAGGCCACTGCTGGGAGTCCTCTGCACCCACCCCCATGTCTCTGTCACTGCTGGGAGTCCTCTGCACCCACCCCCATGTCTCTGTCCACTGCTGGGAGTCCTCTGCACCCACCCCCATGTCTCTGTCCACTGCTGGTGTTGATATGCACCCACCCCATGTCTCTGTCCACTGCTGAGAGTCCTCTGCACCCACCCCCATGTCTCTGTCCACTGCTGAGAGTCCTCTGCACCCACCCCCATGTCTCTGTCCACTGTTGGGAGTCCTCTGCACCCACCCCCATGTCTCTGTCCACTGCTGAGAGTCCTCTGCACCCACCCCCATGTCTCTGTCCACTGCTGGGAGTCCTCTGCACCCACCCCTCACATGTCTGTCCACTGCTGGGAGTGATATGCACCCACCCCTCATATTGCAGGCCACTGCTGGGAGTCGTCTGCACCCACCCCCATGTCTCTGTCCACTGCTGGGAGTCGTCTGCACCCACCCCCATGTCTCTGTCCACTGCTGGGAGTCCTCTGCACCCACCCCCATGTCTCTGTCCACTGCTGGGAGTCCTCTGCACCCACCCCTCACATGTCTGTCCACTGCTGGAAGTGATATGCACCCACCCCTCATATTGCAGGCCACTGCTGGGAGTCGTCTGCACCCACCCCCATGTCTCTGTCCCCTGCTGGGAGTCGTCTGCACCCACCCTCATGTCACTGTCACTGCTGGGAGTCCTCTGCACCCACCCCCATGTCTCTGTCCACTGCTGGGAGTCCTCTGCACCCACCCCCATGTCTCTGTCCACTGCTGGGAGTCCTCTGCACCCACCCCTCACATGTCTGTCCACTGCTGGGAGTGATATGCACCCACCCCTCATATTGCAGGCCACTTCTGGGAGTCCTCTGCACCCACCCCCATGTCTCTGTCCACTGCTGGGAGTCCTCTGCACCCACCCCCATGTCTCTGTCCACAGCTGGGAGTCCTCTGCACCCACCCCCATGTCTCTGTCCACTGCTGGGAGTCCTCTGCACCCACCCCCATGTCTCTGTCCACTGCTAGGAGTCCTCTGCACCCACCCCCATGTCTCTGTCCACTGCTGGGAGTCCTCTGCACCCACATACATGTGTCTGTCCACTGCTGGGAGTCCTCTGCACCCACCCCTCACATGTCTGTCCACTGCTGGGAATCCTATGCAGCCACACACCCACCCACTCCCTTGGTGCAGTACACTGCTGTCCTGGGCCTACACACACCAATATAAAGGTAATATGCTGCACCAGGCCGTAGGCCAACATTCGTGGTGTGTGTACGCCTTGTATCCCAAATGTACTGGTGCCGTAGGGGTACGTGTGATACGGACCGTACCCCCGCATTAATAGGGTGTGTACGGCTGGTACCACGCGTACCCCTAAGGAAAAAATCCAAAGGTGATACGGCCCGTACCCACGCTATGTATGTGTGGGTGCGGTCCGTATCACTATAGTTGTGGTGCCGTAGGAGTACGCGTGGTATGGCCCGTACACACGCTCTGAGAGCGTTGTACGGTCCGTACCACGCGTACCCCTACGGCACCACTGCAATGGTGATACGGACCGTACACACGCTCTGAGGGTGTGTGTACGGTCCGTACCACGCGTACCCCTACGGCACCACTGCAATGGTGATACTGACCGTACACACGCTCTGAGGGTGTGTGTACGGTCCGTACCACGGGTACCCCTATGGCACCACTACAATGGTGATACGGAACGTACACACGCTCTGAGGGCGTGTGTACGGTCCGTACCACGCGTACCCCTACGGCACCACTACAATGGTGATATGGACCGTACACACGCTCTGAGGGCGTGTGTATGTTCCGTACCACGCATACCCCCACGGCACCACTAATATAGTGCTACGGACCGTACCCACGCTATGGATGTGGGAGTACGGTGCGTATCACTATTGTAGTGTTGCCGTAGGGGTACGCGTACACGTCCACTTCCGTTGTTGCGTGACGCAGGGATTGGTGGACACGCCCCCCGAGTGACCAGACCCTGGAGGTAATATATGTCCTCAATATTGTAGGTTTTAATTTGGGTAGGGGGTATGTTTCCTGCCCCTCACCCCCCCTTGGCCCCTGGGTGTTGTTCTCACCTTCTGCGGCGTGTGCGTCGGGTTCGGGGCACCAGGTCGTAGGCTAAGAGGGCCGGGATGACACGTAGGATGGGGTCCATGGCTGTCCGTCGCGTACCGGGGCTCCGTTTTCACGTCGGACTCATTTTTCTGGCTTTTTTTGGCTGCCGTAAAAAAATAGCTGTGCGGAGTGACGTAGGGACGAATCGTACTTGCTGGTCCGTAAAACGCTGCCTGACTCCGTACGGACGTTGCGTACGCGCTGTCCAGGATCAGACTCGTAGGTATTTTTTTTAGCCGTACGGTGTTTTGTACGAATCGTACGGAAATGCTATTTCTGTACGAATCGTACTTGCTGGATTGTGTGAAAATTCGATTTTCGATCGTGATCGAATCAACCCGCCATTTTGTGCTGCGCCGCCATTTTGTGTTGCCCTCACTCAGGCAGCACGGTGAACAGAGTCTTTTCTGCTTTTCCTGCAGCATCGTGTCGAAATAAGCCTTCTGCCTCTATTTACAAAGCTGGTGTTAGGACTGGCCGAGTACACTAATCCCCATCTGGTTTTTCTAATCCCTGTCTCAACTATCTGTTGGTTCACACTATTCTCTTCTGACTTTATCTTATCGTTTGGCCTTCGCTGTCCTCTGCTAGTATTCTCTCGTTTCACAACTGTCCTCCAAAACACACAAACGTATCTCGCCACCTGCGAGTCGGTTACACACCTGTTAATGAATTAGTTCGCGGGGAGGGGTGACAAACACAGTTGGAGGAGAGGCTTCTTCGAGTTACCTGATACTTTATTTTCAAACCTTTTCTATTGGTTCTGTTCTGTTTTCCAACTTTTCTCATTGGCTCTTTCTTGTATGTTTTGGGTGTGTTTTTGGTTAATGTATATTTCACATATGTACTATATAAGATTGTGCGCCACGGAGTGAAGTGGCAGTCTCCTGAGAACCTACCTCGTGTACTTCTGGGATAACTGTACTAGCTGCAGCTAATAAATCCGATCTTTTAACGCCTGACAGAGTGTCCCATGTCTCTGTGTAGCTGAGCAGGTGAACCCCGGAGATTAAGGCGTACCCTGCGCCGCCAGGCCCATAAGGTTCTGGTTCTTCAACTGGCACCCAACGTGGAGCGGCTTCAGTGGTAGTGGTTCTGCCTGAAGGTCGTGAGGAACCCCGCAAAAAAATTCTGGAGGATTCGCGAGCCACATCAAGCGACCCATGTATGTCGAAAGTGGTCCGAAGGTCTTTTTCAGCGTGGTTACTCCTTCCTGACGGCTACTGACAACTGCTGCCCTGACTGCCGCCCTGCCTTGGCCCTTCCTTTGGTGATGTATGGTAAGGCGAGACGATAGATGGGCCTCTGTTGGCGTAAGAAGACATCCTTAGTTAAGTATTTGGTGGGTCGCTCCCACAATTTTGGTCCTTTGTTTCTTTGTTCCTTTGTTTCTTTGGTCCTTAGATCCGACTATTGCAATAGCCGAAGCCGAGGGGTAAGTGCATTTGTGCTGCATAAACTGAGTTTTACCCCCTTGAAGATTGTGAACAGTCCGGTGAAATCACGAGATGCCTGGTCTGACTAAGTTTGGAAAACTTTGTTGCTTTGGTTGTAATAGGGATTCCCGGCTTGAGGACTCTTGTCCGATTCCTTCGGTTGGAACTCCCACATATGAGCTCTATTCAAAACATGGTATTGGCCCCATTGCCTTTAACGAGGCATGGACCCGATACACGAAGAAAGATGGTGTTTTGAGTCTGATGTGCTAGATAATTTAGAAGCAGTTTTATTCAAAAGAAAAGCCCGGCCGGCAATGTTTGACTCTTTCCGCCTTTGGCGTAAGGAAGCCAAACAGAGAGAAATTAAGCAAACAAAATGAGATAGGAAAGAACAGGGTATGACAATTATACAGGCTGCCCACCAATTTAAAGATGATGAAATTGATAAAGCGACGGAAATTTCAGAGAGACAGCATCGTATGGCGATAGATAAATGCTATCCGGTGTTGCCTGTTTTCCATTCCGATAATAAGAAAGATTTAGAAGAAGATCCCCTAAAGTCTCATTTATTGAGATTGCCTCCGCCCAATGCACAAGGTGCCAATGCACCCCAGTTGTTACAGCCTGTTCAGCCGCCAGCAGTACCTCCGCCTGTTCCGGCTCTTCCGCATTTGCCCCTTCCAGTATTACCGCCTCTACCAGTTTTGCCTTTAACTTCGACTTCTTTGCCCTCATCTCTTGATCTTCGATCTCCTTTGCCTTCCGCTCCTCCTGCAATTACCGGTTCTCCTTCTGTTAGTTCGCCTAATACATTGTCCCCTATCCTCATGTCCAATTCTCCGTCTGTGCGTAGGCGACTCACGGACACTGTCTCTGGTATTCTATCTCCTTTCTTTGAAGCTTTAAATGTATCTCCGGCTTTTGCTCGAAGACAATCTCGTAGTCAATTCCCAGCTGCCGAAGAACGAGAACATTTGGACTCTCTCGCACGTAAATGGATCAAAAGGGGTCCCCAGTACAGTGTGCCCATTATTATGCCTACCTTCTCACAATGGAATGCGCCTACGCAAAGATATGTTTTCAATGTAATGTGTGATACTCTCATTAAAGAATGGGAGGATGTGAATTTGAATTTGGTTCCACAGGGTCTGTTAGAAGTTCAGGCTGACTTTGGTAAAGGACTTATTGTGGGTTCCAAGGTTGAAAACGCTGTAAGGACACTTACTTCCTTTAGAAACTTATTGTCTTCTCAGACTTTCCTTGATTCCGATCTGTCGGTTAGACTGACACTGAAAAATTATCCCATGAGAGAGGTTCCTCCAGTATGGAAGGAAGAGGTTGCAGCTCAAGGTAATAATCCAGTTATTCCCGCTCATTTTCAACGTATATGGGTACATGTCCCCTGGAAGAGATCTGAGGTTTTAGCCCTTAAACAGACTCTACCGGATCCTCGTAAAAACCCTGCGGGATATTATAAAGAATTATCACAGACGGTTGATGCTTGCATCATGAATCTAGCTGATATCGATATGTTGATGGGAAATGTAGTCCCACAAACATTATGGGCTAGGATTCGTAAGGAGAATCACGCACAGGAATTAGGTGCTGATTGGAATACTATAATTGCCGCAGATAGAGACCAAGTGGGTGGTGCGAAGCCTGATGCTTTGATTTCAGAACTCCCTGGTAGGATTATTACATTAATGAAAATGATGATGCCTGCCTTGAGAGTTAATTGGGATAAATTAGCGGCATGCAAACAAAAGAAAGATGAAAGTGTCTCTGATTTCTTTACTCGTTTCGAGGAGACATTTATTGATCACAGTGGTCAAGATATGGCTACAGAGGGTGGACAGCGATTATTTGTGGACAAATTTGTATTTAATTTGCTTCCCGAGCTGTCACACAAATTGAAAGATTCTGAAAGCTCATGGGCTGTTTCTTCTTCTGCCCAGATATTGGCTACGGCACAATATTATGAGAACAGAGATAAAGAAGAAAAAGAAAAGCAAGAGAAAAAGACGAAAGAATTAAAAACGGAGGTCCTCTTGCAACAAGCTTATCCTCCTCGCTATGTTCAGACTCAGTTTCAACAGCCTCCGCATTTTCAGAGGCTGTATCAAAAACCTGAGCCATATATTCTGCGACCTTTGTTAGGACCTAATCAATGTGCCTATTGTAGAGAGCAAGGTCATTTTAAGAATAGTTGTCCGGTTTTATTGCAGCGGAGTGGAGCATTATCTGCTCCACGAGGTCGTGGTGGCCTCCAGTCAGCAAATAGAGGTAGAGGTCGAGGTGTGTTGACTCAAGAACAGCGTGCCCTTCCTCCTCCTAATTCCGTGAATTACTTTGATCAGCAAAATGTTAGGTCTACACAGTACTACAATGAAGACCATTATATTGAAGGCGAGAATTAAAGTCTTCATGCTAACTAGGACAGCCTTGGACAAAGTAAGGGAGTTGTGTTGATTCCAGTAGATCAGAATGGACCTTATGTTAATGCCACTACAATGGGTGTTTCAGAGCCATTTCTTCTTGATACTGGGGCGATGAGAAGTTCTATCATTCATTCTAAACTCCCTGGGGCACCTTTGTCTGGCTTAACAAATGTATCTGTAGGATTTTCTGGCACCCCTGTTCGTAATCCAGTTTCTTGCCCTTTGCCTATTTCAATTGGCCCTTGTGATTTGGAAGCTCCGCTTCTTTTGACGAATGGTTGCGGTGAGAATCTGTTGGGTTTGGACTTATTGAAAAGAATGCATGCTACGATATATTGTTCTCCTTCTGGTGTACATCATACTTTAGGACAGAAACTGACTTCTCCAATGTATTTGTCCAAAGATCAGTTTCCACCTGAATTGCTTTCTCTTCCGGCAACGCTTTGGGCCACGGGTCCGAACGATGTGGGCTGTCTTGAGATTCCACCTTATGTTTTCACTCTCAAGCCTAATGTTGAATTGCCACGTATTCCGCAGTATAGAATTTCCACTGAAGGTGAAAAAGCGCTTTTGGAAATCATTCATGATTTGATTCAGAAGGGTGTGGTTGAAGAAACGAGAGGAAACATATGCAATAGTCCTATTCTCCCTGTTCTTAAATGCACTGATCCTTCTCATCCACCTGTATATCGTTTCGTAATTGATCTTCGGGAGGTAAACAAAATTGTTGTACCACAATTTCCTGTTGTCCCAGATATCACTGCTCTGTTGACAATGATACCTTCCACAGTGACTTGGTTTTCTGTTATCGATCTAAAAAATGTCTTCTTTAGTATTCCCATTGCAGAAGAGAGTAGGGATATTTTTGGCTTCTCTCTTGGAGGCCGAAGCTTCCGGTTCAAGTGCGCACTTCAGGGCTATTGTGAAAGTCCTTCTATTTACAGCCAAGCTTTAAAATGTCATCTTGATACTTTTCATTTGCCGTCTGGTGCTGCTCTTATTCAGTACATGGCCGACTTGTTAATCGCTGCTGATTCAGAAGATATTTGCAAGAATGTGACTGTTGCATTGTTACGCCATTTGTTTAATCTGAATCATAAGGTTTCACCTTCCAAACTACAATATGTTCGTCGAGAGGTGACCTATTTGGGTCATCTCCTATCAAAGGAGGGACGACGATTAACCCCAGAACGAATTCAGGCGATTGCGCAAATGTCTGTGCCATCCACACAAAGTGAGGTACGTGCCTTTCTGGGTATTACTTCTTATTGTAGGCAGTGGATTCCGAACTTTTCTTTGTTAGCTAAACCTCTGTTGGCACTCACTTTGAAAGATACACCTCAGCCCCTTCCATGGACTGACGAGTGTCAGAGGAGTTTTACTGATTTACGTGCTGCTCTGTGTTTCGCTCCTGTATTAGGTACTCCTGATTACAGTAAGCCTTTTACGCTCTATGTCCATGAGAGAGAGGGTTGTGCGTTGTCAGTTTTAACACAGCAATTTGGAGACAAACAGCGGCCATGTGCCTATTTTTCGGCTACGTTAGATCCAGTAGCTAAAGCATTGCCTAGTTGTCTCAAAGCGACAGCAGCAGCAACAATTTCTATTCGACAGTCTGCTGGAGTGGTGCTAGATAATACTCTCATTGTTATGGTGCCACATGCAGTAGATACTTTGCTAAACAGAACAAAAACGCAGCATCTTACGAGTGCTCGTTTAACTGGATACGAGCAGACGCTTTTGGCTAGTCACGTACATATCAAACAATGTAATACCTTAAATCCAGCTACTCTGTTGCCCCTTCCAGAGGAGAAAGGTGTTCAGGAGCAACATGATTGTTTCCTCCGTACTGAGGAAGAGACAAAAGGAAGAATTGACTTGAAAGATACGCCGCTAGAGAATCCGGATGGAATTCTATGGGTGGATGGTTCTTGCTTTAAGCTCCCTAATGGAGATACAGTTTCAGCCTATGCTGTTACTACTTTACATACAGTTGTGAAAACAGCACGTATAAGACACAATTCTGCTCAAGCAGCAGAACTGATAGCTTTAACGAGAGCATGTGTGTTGTCAAAAGGAAAAAGAGTGAACGTGTACACCGACAGTCAATACGCTTTTGGTGTTGCGTTCAATTTTGGACGTTTGTGGAAAGAAAGGGGATTCCTTACTTCACATGGCACTAAAATACAACATGGTCAGTTGGTGACTGATCTTCTAGAGTTACTTACTTTGCCCACCCAAATAGCAATTGTGAAGTGTAGTGCACACAAGAAGATTACAGATGATGTTGGTCGAGGAAATGCATTTGCAGATGAAGTAGCGAAAAAGACAGCGAGAGATGCTACAAGTCACATGTATGTTGCAGGCCCTGCAAATTGGGTTAGAGAGAGAGGAATGTATGAGGATACAGTAGAAAGTGTAAGGTCGATTCAGAAAGAGGCTACAGAGAAAGAATTCAGCAAGTGGAAAGAAAGTACGGGAATGTTAGATAAGATGGGATGTTGGGTGGAATTATCTGAACACTAACGTTGGCTATTACCAGATGCCTATGTACTCACAGTAGTTACTATGGCGCATGGTCCAGCCCACTTAAGTGCGAAAGGTATATGCAAGCTTCTGGCTCCAGTGTGGCAAAATGAAGGAATCCCAAAGTGTGCAGACAATGTAGTGAAACATTGTATTGTTTGTTTAATGTACAATCCGGGAAAGGGAACCCCAACTCCAGCGGGTCCCTTTGCTCCTCCGACATATCCATTTGAGGTGTTGCAGATCGATTACATTCATATGGAACGATGCAACAATCTCAAATATGTTCTGGTGGTAGTATGCACCTTTTCTAGGTGGATAGAAGAATACCCTCTAAAAGATAATACAGCCTTATCAACAGCCAAAGTTCTACTAAAATAATTTTTCCCCAGGTTTGGTTTGCCGCGCATTGTCTGGAGTGACAATGGGAGCGAATTTGTGGGCCAAGTCATGCAAAAAGTTTGTGCGGGTCTCGGTATCAAACAAAAGTTCCACGCGGCAAACCATCCACAGTCAGCGGGTTTTGTGGAATGCTACAACGGAACTTTAAAACTCAAACTAGCGAAAGTGCAGGCTAGTACAGGACTTAATTGGCCCGATGCTTTACCACTGGCTCTTCTGTCCACCAGAACTGCTGTACTCTCTCGTTTGGGACTTAGCCCTTACGAGGTGGTTTTTGGGCGCCCAGCTAATATATGGGGAGTCCCTCGCCCTAAGAAATACTCAGACTTACCATATCCAATGTTGATTGATTACTTGCATGAACTTACAACTAAATTGCGTGTTCTCCATCAACAGGTTCAGAGTGCTTTGCCGGAGGCTTCCAGAGACCCAGGTCATTCTATCCGACCAGGTGACTGGGTTTGCATAAAGAATTTCCAAAGGACGAAATATTTGGAGCCCCGGTGGAGGGAGCCTCGGTTGGTTCTCACGAGAACAGCAGTAAAAGTCGAAGGAAAGAAAAATTGGATTCACGGCGTGCATTGTAAGAAAGTGCCTTTGCCTCTACCCTTCGATCAATGGGTGCGTAGGGGCATTAGTGACTCTGAGAGTGAGAAGGTTCCACGATTCATACCTTTTAGCGATGCACGCCTGAATGGAACATTGTTTGAGAAAGAGGACGACGACATTCTTCAGGAAGCGATAACACCACATCGTCGCTTGAATACGACAAATCCGCGAACATTGTTCCGAGACCAAACTGCACCTGATAAAGAACATTATAACCTAAGACCTAGACTAAAGAAAACTTAAGATTTTCTCTCTCCTATGTAGTATTCTATCCCGGTTGCAGGGTCACGGTAGGAGTCTTGGTTGTGACCTGAGTAGTGGCAATAGGCCTGCAGGACTTGCAGTGTCATAGGACGGCAGATAATCATAATTAAGTGATTGAGGAAGATTGCCGTGAGCATCCATTTAGAAAGATGGAAACTACATTAAGCAAAAGAGAGAGAAAGGATAAAATGAAAAAAGAATCCTGTAGATTAATGTACAGTCGTTTTAGTATAACCTTATGTATTATTATATTATTGTGTATCCTTTTGGCGTGTATAAATTGGATTATTTATGCTCTGCAGCAAAAAGTTGTCTCTCCTTCTATCTCTTCGTCTTCTTTTACTGTCTCTCCACATCTATTTCATACCCTTTCTCAACATGAACTCATTAGAAGAACCGAATATTACAACAATTCCTTTGTCCAGTTATTACATCAACACCAATTAGTGATCAATACAACTGACTGTTGGGTGTGTGGACTTATGCCACATACCACAGAAAAAGAAATGCCGTATTTAGTTCTTCCATTCTCTTATGAGGGTTCTGCTTGGGCTTATTTTGTTATCTTCTCCAATGCCTATCAAAGCAAATTCAGACGATCCGTTAGTTCATATATTGGTGGTCCGGATTTTAGTCATAGTTCATTGATAAAGGGAATGGTAGCTATGGCTAAAATCATGGAAAATAGTAAGATTTCCGTTGACGAAAGAAAAGCGTACACAAACTGGAACGTCACCCATTATGTCACTAGCCTTAGTGATAAGGTTAAACAAGGAAAATCTCCACCGATTTGGACTATTCCTCATCAGGGAAATTTCTGTCTGCAAATAAATGGTCAGTCTTCTGACACCATACAAAGAGACAACTGTTCCCACACATACGTCTACTCCTCTCAGAACACGCCGCCTCTAGTACCATCTCAAGGCACATATTTTATCTGCCACGATAGGGCTTACACGTGGTTGCCAACTGGTTTTTCTGGTACCTGTTATATAGCTTTCCTTCTTCCCCCTAAATACACCG
The DNA here is from genome assembly GCF_964204655.1 of Triturus cristatus. Taxonomy (NCBI): domain Eukaryota; kingdom Metazoa; phylum Chordata; class Amphibia; order Caudata; family Salamandridae; genus Triturus; species Triturus cristatus. The sequence continues at coordinate 873,445,484 of NC_140593.1, forward strand.
CTTCCGCAAATTATCATCGAAACAGATATGGCTGAGGGATTATTGATTCTAAAGACTCAGCAGGACAAGAGGGAGGAGATTTCCTCAAAGGATTTCTTCCTTTTTGGGGTCCAATGGCCAACAGCAGAAATATAAGGCAACTGGTTTGTGTCGTAGAAACCACTATAAACATCACTGTAGGAGCCTTAAGTAATATCACGGCAGAACTACAGGCGGATCGTCTTATGACCTTACAAAACCGAGTTGCCTTAGACTTTGTTCTTGCGGATCGTGCTGGAGTGTGCAAATTGATCGGGTCAAGTTGCTGTATTTTCATACCTGATGACGCTCCGACAGTATACCAAGCTATCTCTAAGTTACATATAATCTCTGAATCGATTCATCAGGACGAAGGAGATTGGTCATTATTGGAGTGGTTTTGGGGACTACTGTCCAAATGGGGTTGGAAGGCATTGACATTCCTTGGAGTAGTTTTGACCATCATTTTCTCTTGTTGCCTTTGTATGCACTGTGGTCCCGCCATCTGCGACCTTTGTGCTACTATGTGTATCCCTAAACCCAAATTACAAGGAACAGAGAATATTAGAATGATGCTACAGCAACAGCTCGATGACCTCATGGCCATCGACATTGACTCAGATTAACGTGAGTCTATGTATCTTGCCTGAGTTCTGGCAAAAGGAGGGTCTGAGAAAATTCGATTTTTGATCGTGATCGAATCAACCCGCTATTTTGTGCTCCGCCGCCATTTTGTGTTGCCCTCACTCAGGCAGCACGGCGAACAGAGTCTTTCTGCTTTTCCTGCAGCATCGTGTCGAAATAAGCCTTCTGCCTCTATTTACAAAGCTGGTGTTAGGACTGGCCGAGTACACTAATCCCCGTCTGGTTTTTCTAATCCCTGTCTCAACTATCTGTTGGTTCACACTATTCTCTTCTGACTTTATCTTATTGTTTGGCCTTCGCTGTCCTCTGCTAGTATTCTCTCGTTTCACAAGTGTCCTCCAAAACACACAAACGTATCTCGCCACCTGCGAGTCGGTTACAAACCTGTTAATGAATTAGTTTGTGGGGAGGGGTGACAAACACAGTTGGAGGAGAGGCTTCTTCGAGTTACCTGATACTTTATTTTCAAACCTTTTCTATTGGTTCTGTTCTGTTTTCCAACTTTTCTCATTGGCTCTTTCTTGTATGTTTTGGGTGTGTTTTTTGTTAATGTATATTTCACATATGTACTATATAAGATTGTGCGCCACGGAGTGAAGTGGCAGTCTCCTGAGAACCTACCTCGTGTACTTCTGGGATAACTGTACTAGCTGCAGCTAATAAATCCGATCTTTTAACGCCTGACAGAGTGTCCCATGTCTCTGTGTAGCTGAGCAGGTGAACCCCGGAGATTAAGGCGTACCCTGCGCCGCCAGGCCCATAAGGTTCTGGTTCTTCAACTGTACGGTGGATTTCCCGGGTACGAGTCGTATGGAGAATACGCTCCGTACGACGAATCGTACCCGGGTTTTACAGGATTGGAATCGGCACCCAAATGTTAATGTATAAATATCTACAATATCTACAAAATATGCAATGTATCCAAAAATAAAAAATGTATGTTTTTATTTTCTCTGTATAACAATATATATATCTCAACGATTGTAAATAAAATAAAAGGCATATTATTTATTTTCTTGAGCCTTTGAATCAAAATCAAAACATATAGAAAATATTAACATGCTTCTGTGTTTAATTTATAATGTTTTAATTCCTGTAGGCCTAATTAAATAATTATGTAACATTAATTTACTTTTATAATTTTTTTTAATACACATGTATAATTATGTCAATAACCTTAGTTCAAAATAAATAATACATTTTTAACTATTCCCACTATACACTATATCAACTCAGGGAAGGTGCTGGACACTAAGGGGTCTATTAGCATGGCGGTCGAAAAATCACTCCGACCGCCATGGTAGCGGGAAAACACCGCCCGCCAGGACCGCGGGAAAATTGCGGGTCCAATTATTATGCTCCGCAGTGGAAATCCGACCGTGGTGGTCGGATAGCGGCGGTTAACATTGTGGCGGGCGGTGCTGCCAGCAGCAGCGCCGCAATGTCCAAACAAGCATGTCCTGCATGTCCCTGCACTGTGTTGCAGGCACTGCACAGTGCCTGCCACCTGGTACAGGGACATGTAGGGGGGTACCATGGGTACCCCCAGTGCACCCACACCCCCCCCAACACATTGGGGGTCTGCAATGGACCCCCAGAGACATTCTCCGCATGCCTTTCCATGGCGGTTCCACCACCGCAGAAAGCTGGCTACCACCGGCATCATAATTGTGCCAGCGGTGCTTGGCCCTGATCCGCCACAATTGTAGCGGTCCAGCTCCGATGCCAGGCAAACGGGCGGACTGCAACCGGCGGAAAAGTGGCGGGCGGAAGATCACACCACTGCAGTCACGACCGCAATGCTAATCGGACCGGTGGTGTCCAGGGCTTTGATGGCGGGCGGATGTCCGCCGCCGTTCCGGCAGTTGCTAACGCCCGCCCGGCGGAGGACATCCGCCCTCCATCCTAATGGACCCCTAAACATATATAATTTACTATTCCCACTTCAATTAAAAATAAATCAGGAAAGGTGCTGAACACTAAGGGGCCTATTATCATGACGGGCGAATCCCGGGCCCGACTGGCGGTGGCCATCCGCTCGCCAAAACACACTGCCGGACAGCCATTTATCCCCCGCCACATTAGCATGGCGGGGGTACAGCGGCAGACGGAAAGACCATCTGCCGCTATTGTCACGATTGCCTGCCGGGCGGAAAAGGCCCATAATATGGTGGCGGTGCCTTACAGGCACCGCCATCCATATTGTGATGGGTGGGGTAGAATGTCTTTCCATGGCGGAGACTCCGCCATGGAAAAGCATGCGGTCTTTGGCTTGGGGGCCCGTTGCGGTCTGCTGGGTGTTGGGGGGTGCACATGAGGGGTACCCATGGTACCCCCCTTCATTGGTATGCACAAGGTCCCTGTCACGTTGTGCATGCCAATGTACAACATGCCTTTTTAACATTGTGGCGGGTGCTGCTTACAGCACCGCCCGCCACAATGTTTAATATGTGGGAATGCTACCACCAGGGTGGCGGTCGCATCCTAATAGGCACAGCGGGACCGCCGCACCTCTGGCGGTCGGTCCCGTGTACCATTACGGTGGCAGGCGGACTTTGTCCGTCGGCCATCGTAATGGGCCCCAAAACATGTATAATTTACTATTCCCACTCCAAACTATATTAACACAGGGAAGGTGCTGGACACTAAACATACATAATTTACTATTCCCACTCCATTTAAAAATAAATCAGCCAAGTTGCTGGACATTAAACATATATACTTTACTTTCAAACAAAATGCAAAGGTGCACAACTTGACAATCAGACAAGAAATCACTGGTCCATGTCCATAGTGTTTTTCTTAAAGTTTCTTCTTTTATTCTTATTATCCTTTTTGTAAAAAAAGCGCACAACACAGCCGACGCGTTTCGTCCAGTGATGGACTTCTTCAGGGTGCGTATAGCGAAGATAAACACTTCTCTTGAGGAGAGAAGGATAGTCCAAGAAGTAATTGCACCTTAACTGAACCAAATCTGAGACCTCACCAGGGTAAGGTGGGCCAGTAGTGGTGGGACAATCACCCAGTATAGCCTAGATACTTCTGCGATGCAATAAAAAAACACCTACCGCGGGGTGAAGACGGCATGATATAATTTACTATTCCCACTCCATACCATATTAACTCAGGGAAGGTGCTAGACACTAAAGATATATAATTTTGTATTCCCACTCCAATTAAAAATAAATCAGCCAAGTTGCTGGACACTAAACATATATAATTTACTATTCACGATCCAAACTATATAAACTCACTGAAAGTTCAAAACAGCATACACATACAATTAAAATACCCAAACAACATTTTTTCTCCATATTTTGTATTTACATAAATTAATTTATTTATAATTAATTTTAAAATTAATATAAAAATAATAATCTAAAATGTTTTATTCATTCCATTTTTTTCAACATTTTTAACTACAAACCAAAACATTGAACCTTTTACAAATGTATAATGTAAGAATTAATCTATACACTATTTTAAATGTAACATTATTATTACACCTTTTATTAACTAAAATATATATATACCATATCAAGACCAAACATTTCTACTATAAACAATTTTTTTTATTTATCATATTTTAATATTCACAACTGCATTAGCAATTAATAACAATAAATCATAAGTTAATATTTTAAATATGTATTTATTATTTTCACAATGTATTATTATTGTTTTTTAAATGTTAAATGTAATTGCATAAATTATATTCAAAAACACAATGTTTCACTAAAATTAATTAATTTACCTCAATATAGATGAAATATTAGATTTTTTTTAGATTATTTTTAATATTTTCTTTTAAAATACACCCCTCATCCCCTAAAAACAATCACACTCATGAAAATACATTTTTAAATTATTAGAATTAAATTTCCAATTTATTTTGATAATTTGTTTTAAAAACACATTCATCCCCTTTTAGCCCAAAATCGCACTCATTCATTTGAATATAAATTACTTAAATATTATTCATTTTATTTCATAACATTTTTATGCATTGTTTTTTAAAATAATCTACAAGATTATCCCCTATAACTCCAAAATCCCTCTCTTAAAAAATAATATTTAATTTCATCCATAATAATAAAATAAAAAAAGATTTTTTAAAACACTCCCCACACTTATCCCCTATAAACCTCTTAAATAAATTATAACAATTTCATTAATACTACTTTAAAAATAAAACATTTTAATTAAAAATGTTTAAAACAATCCCCACTATTATCCCCTATAAACCCAACATCCCGCTCCTAAAAAAAATTACAATTTCACTAATATTAATTTTAATATTTTAAATTTGAAATTATACATTTTTAAAACACTTCCCACCCTTATCCCCTATAAACCCAACATTCCATTCCTGAAACAAAATTTCAAAAATAAATATCACATTTATTAACAATTATTATAACATTTACATATATTATAATAAAAAAACATTTACCAAAACGATATTTTTTAATAACGATATTTTAGTAATCAATATTTTTGACAAAGATGTTTTAGACAACACAGTAAATCGATATTATTAACATCGATATTTTAGATAACGATATTTTGGACTATCAACATTTACAACTCAATATTTTGACACAACGATATTTAAAACTCGATATTGTGTCTACTTACCCATGGAAACACTTCCCACATAGGATAAAAAAAAAAGCCACACACTTCCAACTAAACACTATACACGGTGTAGTGTTCTGCTCATTCAGGCAAGCGCTTCAGCGCTCCACATTGGAATAAGGGCTGCATAATGTTGCAATAAAATACAATATTATGAACCAAACGAATGAAAAATGAGTAGACACGATGAGCCACAGGGCTGCCGTGGGGCTCCTGCTCCTAGGGATTCCACTTGACTTGATTTTCTACAACCACCTACTTTCTGGTAGAATGGTACCCCTTGTCTCACCCATCCTCGATATTGGGCGCCTGAAGTGTAGTGAGGTTCCACTGTTTTCAGGTGGTCTGGGCCTCTAGCGGGGTATAAAAGAGGCGATTCTGTTTGCAAGTGGCTTCGGCACCTGGTGGGGTGGGGTATTGATAAGGGCATTTTGTTTACAGGTAGCCCGAGCCTCTGGTGGCAAATTGGTGAGAGGTGCTGTTTCGAAGTAGCCTGGACTTTTGGTGAGGGGATGCGGTTTGCAGGAGCACAAGCGACTGGTGGGGCATTGGTAAGGGTACACTGTTTAGAGATCATCTGGGCCTCTGGTAGGGCTATGGCTATAAGTGGGCCGGGTCCTGCGGGTGCTCAGCACAGGCAGTTTTTAAAAGCAGGTGCCGAGACGGGTCCCTATCAGGCTCTCCCTTTTTACCATCAGGGTGAAAAAAAAACCCTTAACTCTCCAATACTACAACCCGTCACTGCCTTTGATGGAGCTTCAAAGAAACTCGCTTTTCAGTTTTACATAGGGCAAACTTGGAGCGCTTTAGATGCACACCAGTTACATTACACAAGGGCATGTTCAATTTTTGAATCACAGGACGTCAGGCTCGAACATGTTTCCTCAGCTCGAAGGTCGGCTGTTCTAGCCTAAGCCACAACTTCCCCCACAAGAGTGAGCAGCATTTTCAACATTATATACAACGAAGTGATAGCTGTTGCTTATTTATCTTATGCAACTTACAACCATTGACAAAGCCAATCGTCCTTGTGTAATGTTACTTTTTGTGTTATATATCTGGATGAATAGACAGAAGCAGCAAAATATAATTGGGGCAGCACAGATTTTTAACTTAAGTGTTTTAAGCCACGTCCCTAAATTACAGCAGCCACGCCCCTATGAGAGACCCCCCCAGTTTTTTCATCCCACTTGGAGCCCTGGGTAGGGCATAGATAAAGAGACGCTGTGTACATTTAGCCTGGGCTTCTGGTGGCTATTGGTGAGCGGACACTGCTTGCAGGTAACCTGGTCCTCTGGGGGGCTATAGATGAGGGGGCACTATTTGCAGGTAGTGCGGGCACCTGGTGAGGAATTGGCGAGGGGACACTGTTTGCAGGTAGCCCGGCCTTCTAGTGGGGTATAAGTGGGGGGATACTGTTTGCAGGTAGCCCTGACCTCTGGTGGGCTATAGATGAGGGGATACTGTTTTAAGGTAGTCCGTGCACCTGGTGGGGTATAAGTGAGTAGACACTATTTGGAGGCAGCCCAGGCCTTTAGAGGTATATTGGTGAGTGGACACTGTTTGCACACAGCCAGGGCCTTGGGTGGGATATTAGTGAGGGGACACCGTTTGCAGACAGTCCGAGCTTCTGGTGGGGTATTTGTGAGGAGACGCTGTTTGCAGGTAGCCCAGGCCTTTAGTGGGGTATAGGTGGGGGGATACTGTTTGCAGGTAGCCCAGGCCTCTAATGGGGTACAGGTGGGGGGATACTGTTTGCAGGTAGCACGGCCTTCTGGTGGGGTATAGGTGGGGGGATACTGTTAGCAGGTTGCCCAGGCCTCTAGTGGTGTGCAGGTGAGGAATACTGTTTGCATGTATCCTCAGCCTCTAGCGGGATAGTGGTGGGGGGATACTGTTTGCAGGTAGCCCTGGACTCTAGTGATGTATAGGTGGGGGATACTGTTTGCAGGTAGCATGGGCCTCTGGTGGGGTATAGGTGGGGGGGATACTGTTTGCAGGTAGCCCTGGACTCTAGTGATGTATAGGTGGGGGATACTGTTTGCAGGTAGCACGGGCTTCTGGTGGGGTATAGGTGGGGGGATACTGTTTGCAGGTTGCCCAGGCCTCTAGTTGGGTGCAGGTGAGGGATACTGTTTGCATGTAGCCTCAGCCTCTAGTGGGCTAGTGGTGGGGGGATACTGTTTGCAGATAGCCCTGGACTCTAGTGATGTATAGGTGGGGGGATACTGTTTGCAAGTTGCCTATGCCTCTAGTGGGGTATAGGTGGGGGGATGCTGTTTGCAGGTTGTCCAGGCCTCTAGTGTGGTGCAGGTGAGGGAAAACTGTTTGCATGTAGCCTCAGCCTCTAGTAGGATAGTGGTGAGGGATACTGTTTGCAGGTAGCCCTGGACTCTAGTGATGTATAGGTGGGGGATACTGTTTGCAGGTTGCCCAGGCCTCTAGTGTGGTGCAGATGAGGGGATATTGTTTGCATGTAGCCTCAGCCTCTAGTAGGATAGTGGTGGGGGGATACTGTTTGCAGGTAGCCCTGGACTCTAGTGATGTATAGGTGGGGGGATAATGTTTGCAGGTTGCCCAGGCCTCTAGTGGGGTATAGGTGGGGGGGATACTGTTTGCATGTAGCCTCAGCCTCTAGTGGGGTATAGGTGGGGGGATACTGTTTGCATGTAGCCTCAGCCTCTAGTGGGATATAGGTTGGGGGATACTGTTTGCAGGTAGCCCTGGACTCTAGTGATGTATAGGTGGGGAGATACTGTTTGTAGGTAGCCCTGTCCTCTGGTGGCCTATAGGTGAGGGGACACTATTCGCAGGTAGTCCAGGCAACTGGTGGGGTATTGGTGAGGGGACACTGTCTGCACAAAGCCGGGGCCCCTAGTCTTGGCATTAGTGAGTCGATGGTATCCCAGGCCAGCCTGTGGTTGGGTATAAGTGAATTATGGGTATAGTGATACGCTATTTAGAGACACCCCAGGTCTCTGGGGGGTATAGTGGTGAGCGGACACTGTTTGTAGGTAGCTCAGTCGCTCCTGGGGTAGGTGAGGATACACTGTTTTCAGGTACCAGGTTCTCTAGTGGGGTGTAGTGTTAGCACCCATTGTAGGAAGGGCCCTACCTGGGGCTGTAAAAGAGTGCCAATTTGTTGAGTAGGTCTGAGGGATGTAGTTAGAATTCCATCATCCAAACCTTTCTCCCATCATAAGGCAGGTAGATGTGCCTTTTACAAGGGGGACGGGGACGGGTTCAGGTTGTATCCATCAGATTGACAGAGGGTAATTGAGATCCAGAACATGAACGTTCGAGTCTCACTTTTTCAGTTATGGACGTGAGACTTGTTTGTGCACCTAGTAGGGATTATTGATAAGTGTGAACTATTTGCTAATATTTCTGTAATGTAAAAGCTATCCAATATTCTTTCTAAACATGTAGGTGCACCAGTCAATTTATGCATGAAAGCAGGCTTTCTGCATTGCAGTTTTTGCCATGCCGAAAATCACAAATTAATACTTTGTGCAAACGGACACTCAGACTGGGTCAAGGTGTGGGTTCCAGATGGTAGGAACCTTTTATGTCCATGTAGCTCCGAACAGAAGGCTAGCAAACTAGCCGTTGGAGTCACTTCTGATAGTTCTGGCTGCAGATGAAGTTGTAGGGCTCAACAGCAGGGCTGGCCTCTGAGTGTGCAAAGTAGACTCCAGGCTGCAAAGCAGTCTCTCCAGGTACAGCAGCCGCCTGGCAGAGTGCACAGAAGCAGGCAGTCCTCTGAGGGTCCTTCCGCATGTCTAATAGTGAACTGAAGAATGGGTCTGAAGGTCCTATTTGTAGATCGAGCCTAGCGGCAGTGAGCATGCACTGCACGCTCTGCGAGACTGTTGTAGCAGAGTATGGGAGGGAAGCCGCGCCAACTCTCCTCCCATATTTATCATTGGCTTGTGTCATTGTCTTTCGTAAATGCTGCCTTCAGATCCGTTAATAGGCTTGTTAGTCCCTCCTTAGAACGTCCTTGTCTTCATTTGTAACCTCCCATGGCTATTGGCCCCTTTACTTCGGTTGTTACACAGGACCTGTTATTTAGTCTGTAAGCACTCTTTACTTTATTGAGTTTCTCTTACTGCAGGCCAGACAAGCGCTGCTTCAGCTGAAACCGCTTGTGTTTTTTTAAGCAGCTCGGCCGCCCCGTAACTTGGGCGCCCGCTTTCAAGTACTTTAACATGGCATTATCACGTGTCTGTCTCAAACACCCTCCCAACTAAAATGGATTTTGAAATGATTAGCGAATTAAGTCATGTGAATTCCAGGTAGCACATAATCGTGTGCTAATGGGCTGAAGCTGACAACAGCACATCTGTGTTACATGTCATCTGCACTAAGGCACCTGACAGGTTGTTTTCAAAAGCCTGTTTTATTAACAACACCAATACCACCACCAATACCATCAATACCGTCTTCTCCACCACCACCAATACCACCACCACTACCAATACCACCACCACCAATACCACCACCACCAATACCATCACCACCACCAATGACACCACCACCAGCAATACCACCAGCAATAACAGCACTAATACCACCACCACCAATACTACCACCACTACCAATACCATCACCAATACACCCACCAAGAATACCACCACCAATAGCACCACTACCAATAGCACCACCAATCCAATACCACCACCACCAATACCAATGCCACTGCCAATACCAATACCACCACCAATACTAATACCACCATCAATACCACCAATGCCAATACCACCACCACCACCACCACCACTACCAATACCATCACCACCACTACCACCAATACCACCACCACCAATACCATCACCACCACCAACACCACCAACACCACCAATTATCACCAATACCACCACCACCAACAATACCACCACTAATACCACAAACACCAATACCTCTAATACCACCATCGCCACCAATACCATTACTACCACCAATACCAATACTACCACCACCAATAACACCACCACCAATACCACCACCAGTACCAATACTACCACCAATACCACCACCACCAATACCAATACTACCACCACCACTGATATCACCACCACCACCACCACCACTACCAATACCACCAAAACCACCACCACCAATACCCCCACCAATATCCCACCACCAAAACCACCACCACCTCCAATAACCGACCAATACCACACCACCACCAAAATGGCCACTATCAATACCACCACCTTCACCGCCACCAATACCACCAGCAATACTACCACCACCAATACCACCAACACCACCAACACCACCAACACCACCAATACCAACAACACCACCAATACTATCACCACCAATACCACCACCAATACCACCACCAATACCACCACCACTACCAATACCACCACCACCAACGCCACCACCACCACCAATACCACCATCGCCAATACCACCATCGCCAATACCACCATCACCAATACCACCACCACCAATAGCACCACCAATATCACCACCAATATCACCACCAATCTCACCACCACCACCAATCCAATACCACCACCAATACCACTGCCAATACCAATACCACCACCAATAGTACCACCAATACCACCATCACTACCACCAATAACACCACCACCAATCCCACCACCAATCCAACACCACCACCACCAATACCAATACCACCGCCTTTACCAATACCAATACCACCACCAATACTAATACAACCACCAATACCACCAATGCCAATACCACCATCATCACCACCACCAATACCACCACCAATACCACCAATACCACCATCACCAGCAATACCAGCACTAATACCACCACCACCAATACTACCAACACCACCAATACCATCACCAATACACCCACTGAGAATACCACTACCACCACCAATACCACCACCACCAATAGCACCACTACCAATAGCACCACCAATCCAATACCACCACCGATACTAATACCACCATCAATACCACCAATGCCAATATCATCACCACCACCACCACCACCACCACTACCAATACCACCACCACCAATACCATCACCACCACCAATACCACCTACACCACCCATTACCACCAATACCACCACCACCAGCAATACCACCACCAATACCACCACCACCAGTACTACCACCACTGCCAATACCACCCCAATACACCCACCGCCAATACCACTACCACCACCAATACCACCACCACCAATACCACCGATGCCACCAATACCACCACCAATACAACAACCACCAATACAACAACCACCAATACCACCACCACCAATACCACCACCAATACCTCCAATACCACCACCAATGCCAATACCACCACCACCAGTACCAATACTACCACCAATACCACCACCATTAATACCAATACTACCACCACCACCACTACCAATACCACCAATACCACCACCACCAATAACACCACCACCAAAACCACCACCACCAATATCCCACAGCCAATACCACCACCACATTAACCCAGCAATACCAAACCCACCACAAAACCACCACCATCAATACCACCACCTCCACCAATACCACCACCAATGATACTACCACCACCACCAATAACACCAATGCCACATCACCAATACCACCACCAATACCACCACCAACAGCACCACCAATACCACACCACCAATACCACCACTAATACCAATACCAACCCCACCAATACACCTACCACCAATACCACCACCACCAATACCAACACCAATACCACTACCACCAATACCACCATCAATACCACCACCACCACCAATACCACCACCACCAATATCACCAATACCACCACCAATGCCACCACCAATACCACCACCACCAATACCAACACCAATACCACTACCACCAATACCACCATCAATACCACCACCACCACCACCAATACCACCACCACCAATATCACCAATACCACCACCAATACCACCACCACCATTACTACCACCACCAATACCTCTACCAATACCATCACCACCAATACCACTACCACCACCAATACCATTACCACCACCACCAATAGCACCACCACCAATGCCACCAATACCACAATACCCCCACCAATACCACAACCACCAATACCACCACCACCACCAATACCTCTAATACCACCACCACCACCAATACCACCATGACCAATTCCACCAATACAAATACTACCACCACCAATACCAATACTACCACCACCACCAGTACCAATACTACCACCAATACCACCACCAGCAATACCAATACGACCACCACCACCACTACCACTACCAATACCACCACCACCAATACCACCACCAATACCACCACCACTAATACCACACCAAAACCAACAACACCAATACCACCAACACCACCAATACCACCACCACCAATACTACCACCACCACTACCAACACCACCACCAATGTCACCACCACCAATACACCCATCGCCAATACCAATACCACCACCAATAGCACCAACAATACCATCACCACCATCACCACCACCAATCCAATACCACCACCACCAATACCACCACCACCAATACCATCACCACCACAAATACCACCATCACCAATACCACCACTAATAACACCACCACCAATACCACTTCCACCACCAATACCACCACTAATACCACCACTACCAATACTACCACCAGTACCACCACCACCAATCCAATACCACCATCACCACTAATACCACCATCACCACCAATACCACCACTAATAGCACCACCACCAGCGCCACCTCTACCCCAATACCACCACCAATACTTCCACCACCATCAATATCACCACCACCAATACTACCACCAATACCACCAGTACCACCACCAATACCACCACCACCAATACCACTAGCACCAATACCACCACCACCAATACCACCACCACCAATACCTCCACCACCAATACCCCCACCAATGCAACCAATACCACCACCACCAATACCTCCAATACCACCACCAATGCAAATACCACCACCACCACCACCAGTACCAATACTACCACCACCATTAATACCAATACTACCACCACCACTGATACCACCACCACTACCAATACCACCAATACCACCACCACCAAAACCACCACCACCAATATCCCACAGCCAATACCACCACCACCATTAACCCAGCAATACCAAACCACCAACAAAACCACCACCATCAATACCACCACCTCCACCAATACCACCACCAATGATACTACCACCACCACCAATAACACCAATGACACCATCACCAATACCACCACCAATACCACCACCAACAGCACCACCAATACCACACCACCAATACCACCACTAATACCAATACCAACACCACCAATACACCTACCACCAATACCACCACCACCAATACCAACACCAATACCACTACCACCATCAATACCACCACCACCACCAATACCACCACCACCAATATCACCAATACCACCAATACCACCAATACCACCACTAATACCACCACCACCAATACCAACACCAATACCACTACCACCAATACAACCATCAATACCACCACCACCACCAATATCACCAATACCACCACCAATACCACCACCACCATTACTACCACCACCAATACCTCTACCAATACCATCACCACCAATATCACTACCACCACCAATACCATTACCACCACCACCAATAGCACCACCACCAATGCCACCAATACCACAATACCCCCACCAATACCACAACCCCCAATACCACCACCACCACCAATACATCCAATACCACCACCACCTTTAATACCACCATGGCCAATTCCACCAATACGAATACTACCACCACCAATACCAATACTACCACCACCAATACCACCACCAGTACCAATACTACCACCAATAACACCACCAGCAATACCAATACGACCACCACCACCACTACCACTACCAATACCACCACCACCAATACCACCACCACCACCAATACCACCACCACCACCACCACCAATACCACCACCACTAATACCACACCAAAACCAACAACACCAATACCACCAACACCACCAATACCACCACCACCAATACTACCACCACCACTACCAACACCACCACCAATGTCACCACCACCAATACACCCATCACCAATACCAATACCAATACCACCACCATCAATAGCACCAACAATACCATCACCACCACCAATCCAATACCACCACCACCACCACTAATACCATCACCACCACAAATATCACCATCACCACCACTAATAACACCACCACCAATACCACCACTAATACCACCACTACCAATACTACCACCAGTACCACCACCACCAATCCAATACCACCATCACCACTAATACCACCATCACCACCAATACCACCACTAATAGCACCAGCGCCACCTCCACCCCCAATACCACCACCAATACTTCCACCACCATCAATATCACCACCATCAATACTACCACCAATACCACCAGTACCACCACCAATACCACCACCACCAATACCACTAGCACCAATACCACCACCACCAATACCACCACCACCAATACCTCCACCACCAATACCACCACCAATGCAACCAATACCACCACCACCAATACCACCACCACCAATAACAGTAATACCACCACTAAAATACCACCAACACCACCAACACTACCACCACCAATACCACCACCAATACCACCACCACCACCACTACCAATACAACCACCAATGACACAACCAATACCACCACCACCAATACCACCACCAATCCAATACCACCACCAATACCAATACCACCAACAATACCACACCACCAATATCACCACCTCCACCAATACCACCACCACCAATACCATCACAACCACCAATACCACCATCACCACCAATACCTCCACCACCATCAAAACCACCCCCACCAATACCACCACCAATACTACGACCACCACCAATACCACCACTAATACCAACAATACCACCAATGCCACCACCAATACCACCGCCATTGCCACCACCACCACCAATACCAATACCACCACCATCAATACCAATACAACCACCAATACCACCACCATTGCCATCACCACCAATACCACCAATACCTATACTGTCAATTCCAATATCAATACCACCAACAGCAATACCACCACCAATACCAATACCATCACCAATACCATCACCAATACCAATACCACCAATACCAATACCACCACCACCAATACCAATACCACCATCACCAATACCACCACCACCACCACCAATGTCCCACCACCAATACCTCCACTACCACCAATACCACCAATACCACCAATGCCACTACCACCACCAATACCACCACCACCAATACCAGCACCACCAATACCACCCCCACCAATACCAATACCACCACCACTACCAATACCTGTTTATCACTACTTTATAGACGTCGCAGGCCGGTCTCTTCCTCTGATATCTACAATCTAACAAACAGTCGAGAAGGCCCTTTATTGCAATGCAATAGGTCTTGCATTTACGAGAGTTTAAGCTATTAGTATTGTAAATGGCAATGTCTTTTATTTATGTTTTAAAACCCAAAACATAAATAAAAGGCATTGTCATTTACAATGCCAATAGCTCAAACTCGCGTGAATGCGAGACCTATTGCATTGCAAATGCTTGTTAAACTCTGGTGCCCTTCTTCTGGAAGGTGGGAGAATATTCTGGAAAGGTTCTTTGATGTGCATGGAAATTCCTGACTCCCATGCCCTGGCTCCAAGCTGGCTGCAGTGACAATACAAGGTTGTTAGGCCCTTTGTGTGAAGGCAAAACACAGGCTATTCATGTGTAAGTGGGGCTGTGCTCAGCTCTGCCCCCTCCAGCCAGCCAATGGCCCTTTAAGACACATCTAATCCGTCTATTGTGTGATTGTCTGGGAGGAAGTCACACAGTCTGTCAGCTGCACCCAGTCATGTGACCCAAGACAGGCTTTAGGCACAAAGGGCTAAGGGAAGGAAAATGCCAACTTTGTAAAATGTTTGTATAGGTTTGTAAGTATTTAGGTATCACTCTCTGTCTAAAAATATTGAATAACGTATGTCAGCATGTTAAAGTGTCTTAATCGATTTACAAGTCAAGTTTATTAAATAGAAGGATCATGTGAAAAAAAGAAGAAAAAAACAAAAAGTAATCCAACCACAGATCTTTTTAAACTTTTTTGTGATGTTTTGCTCTCTAAAGGTGGCATTTTCAAAATTAATAATGAAAAATCAGACTTTACCATTAAAGAGGGTTTATCATTACAGTTTCATAGATACTAAACAAACCTACCTGCTCCCAATGAGAAATGACAGTTTATTAAATGTAATAAGGAATCCTCAGTTTTATCCTATGGGAGGGGTAGGCCTCACAGTAGTGAAAAACGAATTCTGGAGTTTTTGACTACCAGGTGTCAAGACTGCGGCACCAGTATCTTCACAGAGGCAGAATGATGCTAGCTCCCCTTGCCCCTTCTCCGGAACACACTGCGTATGAGCAGCTGCTCCAGATGGGGGGAAAGGGGAATGGGACAGAGAAGAGACACTCATGCTGGCCTGGACTCCCTCCTCAGTCAGGTGACGATTTCCGGAGGATTCCTAATGCACAGATGGGAACATCATTTCAACTTAATGCCTCAACTTACCCCCTAATCACTACGGTTCCAGTTTATTTCCTTCCCCCCCTTTGCCTACCAGGTCTCTGCAGGAGTTTTGCTTCTCTTCTTATGATCAGAGGTCCACTTCTGATTAGGCTAAGTGGATGACCTATTCTCTGATCTTCCTATCGTTACCTCCTTCTGATAATGCTTGGTGTAGTCCAAGAGATGAAAGTTTAGTTCAGGAGAACTTTAGCTTTTGAAAGTTTATGCCTGCTCCACTGTAGCTCTGCTTCACGGCTTGAAATCGCGCAAAAAGGGACAGGGAAGGAAAACAGTAAGGAAAGAATAGGGAAAGCGCAAGGGAGGCAAGGAATTCCGTGCTGCAGGCGTAAGTACTTTCAGTCAAGAACGAGGCATGCGCTGCAACAACAGTCTAGTGCTTACTTGCTTCTAGTGACAACTGGTTGGCTGACAAACTTCAGTCTCCTTCTCTCGACGGTAAGCCTACCGGAGTAAGGAGACACGAGATATCTTGTTCTCAGTAGCTCGACGATAATCTGTGTATCTGGATTCTGCTACCCTTTCTGACTCAAGAAGGGGCTAACGGATTTCTCTGACTGAAAATGCTCTTCTTTTGACGTACTCATTCACGACCTCCCACTTCATGAGTGTAGGTCTGGGACTAGAGTTCCTTCCGCGTGGTTACACACGAAGGTAGAAGACAGACGCTCTGACTGAAAATTACTGAGAGCCTTCCGCAAACACAACCTCTCTCAGACTTAGGCGAATTGAAGTGCGCAGTGGAACGTTCTTCCACGGCGCGCGAAATCTCACTTCCCGCGAGACTTCCAACTCCCTTCAATACTGGGGTAAACTAGGCGGCCATCTTGTAACGGTCGACCTACAAGGAACCGCTGACCAACAGTTGCAAAGAGAAGGCTTAACGATGACTCGATGTCTTTTCAGAGAGTGATTACTTAGAGTCATGGCGTTCACATAGTTCCTGACAGTACCCCCTCTCAAGGACCGATCCATCGGTCTCGGTTTTAGAGGATGCTGCATATGGAATCGTCTTATCAGTTTGGGAGCATGAACATTCTCAGCTAGTTCCCAAGACCTTTCTTCGGGTCCATAACCTTTCCAGTCAATCAAGTACCATAACTTTCCCCTACTCCTCTTTGAATCCAGAACCCCTTTTACTTCATACTCTACATGTTCGCCCAACATCAGAGGGGGTGGAGGTTTCTGTAATCGGAGATTAGGAACTGTTTTCTTCAAAAGGGACACATGGAACACGGGATGGATCTTTAACTGAGTAGGTAATTTCAGTTTGACAGTGACTGGACCCAGTATTTGTTCAATTGGAAATGGGCCTATGAAACGAGGCTGAAATTTTCTATTTCCCTTCAGTCTAAGATGTTGTGAGGACAACCATACGGAATCTCCTACTTGATACTGGGGTGCCTTTCGCCTGTGCTTATCTGCCTGTCTCTTGTATCCCTCCTTAGCCTTCAATAAATTGGACTCTGCTGACTTACGAGCTGAATTTAAATCTGACAATAAATTGTTGACTGCTGGAACCCCAAAATCTCCTTGACTACAGAAAGGATTTGGATGCTGCCCAAAGTTTAGGAAGAAGGGGGAATATCCTGTGGAAACATTTTTTGCATTATTATGTGCAAACTCCGCCATCCATAACATTTCTGACCACTGGCCACCCCGATCCAGAAGGAACAGACGTAAATACTGTTCCAACTCTTGATTCACCCTCTCCGTCTGGCCATCTGTTTCGGGGTGATAACTGGTAGAATGTCTGACTTCCACTCCCAACCCTTTCAAAAATGCCTTCCAAAAGTGGGACACAAATTGGGGACCTCTGTCGGAAATAACAATCTTTGGGACACCATGAATCCTCACTATGTTTTCCCGAATGAGTCTGGCTAACTCGGCAGCTGAAGGAACCCCTTTTACAGGTATGAAATGACTCATCTTGGTAAAGGTGTCGACCACCACCAATACTGTGTTATACCCCTTACTCAAAGGAAGGTCGGTAATCAAATCCATTGTAATAGTATGCCAAGGTTGATTGGGTGTGGGTAGGGGTTGCAAATACCCTTGAGGAGCCTGCCTATTTGACTTTCCCCTGGCACAGAGTTCACAAGCTGCCACATACTCTTTGATCTGAGAATTCATGTTGGGCCACCAAAAATATCTCTGAATTAGGTCAATAGTCTTCGAGATTCCCTTATGGCCTGCTAGAGGATGGTCATGGCAGTCTTTCAACACTAGTTCTTGAATTTTCGTAGTTGGTAGATACAGCGCTCCCTTTCGATACGGTAACGAATCCTTGATGATCCTGCCTTCTTCTTGGCTAGCCCACTCTGCCATTTCTGCTGCAGACATCTGTTTCCCGACTTCTTCCTTGAACTCAGCCAGAGATATGGTGCACACAAATTTAGATGCTGGAATAATAGGCTGCGGAGTAACGGAATGTTCAGAACTTTCTGTTTGAATCCTGGACAAGGCATCTGCCTTACCATTCTTGTTTCCAGGTCGATAAGTAATCACAAAGTCAAAGTCTGCGAAGTACAAGGACCAACGCAGCTGACGCGGAGTTAAGGTTCTTGCAGATTTGAGGAATTGGAGATTTTTATGATCTGTATACACGGTTATAGTGTGTTTCGCCCCCAGTAGATGATGCCTCCATTCCCCAAACGCATCCTTTACTGCTAACAGTTCTTTTTCGGCAATGGTATAGTTAATCTCAGCAGGATTTAATTTTCGAGAGTGATATGCCACTGGATGTAACTGTCCAGTGGATTTGTGGCGTTGGGACAAGACCCCCCCAACTGCTTGATCTGAAGCATCGGCTTCCACAAAGAAGGGTTCGGTGGGATCCGCATGGAGTAAAATAGGCGCAGTAGTAAAGCTGTTTTTAAGGAAACGAAAAGCTTGTTCAGCCTCTTCTGACCACTGGAACTTCACTCCTTTCTTGAGTAGTCTGGTAATTGGAATGATTTTCTGAGAAAATCCCTGGATAAATCGTCGATAGAAATTAGCGAACCCCAGAAATCGTTGAATCTCCTTGATATCTTTGGGGGAAGGCCAATCAGCAACCGCTTGCACCTTTTTCTTCTCCATAGTAAGGCCTCCAGGGGACAGCACAAATCCCAAGAATTCCACAGTCTGTACACTGAAAGCACACTTTTCCAGTTTTACATATAGTTTGTGCTTATGTAGTCTTTCAAGAACTGTTTTGACATGCTGAGGATGTTCCTGAGGATCCTTAGAATAAATCAAGATGTCATCCAAATACACTACAGCAATTCGATCCACCAAATCATTCATGATGTCATTTATAAAGTGCTGAAAGGCCGCCGGGGCATTACATAACCCAAATGGCATCACTTGGTACTCAAAGAGCCCATACTTGGTCCTGAAAGCAGTCTTCCATTCGTGACCTTCCTTCATGCGAATAAGATGGTAAGCACCACGAAGGTCCAATTTAGTGAAGATCTTGGCGTCTTTCAGCTGATCTAAAAGGTCCGAAATTAAGGGCAGAGGATAACGGTTCTTAACCGTGACCCGATTGATTGCTCGATAGTCAATACATGTCCTCAGTGATCCCTCCTTCTTAGGAATGAAAAAAAGTGGGGATGACACTGGTGACTGGGAAGGTCTGATAAATCCATTAGCCAGGTAACGGTCCAGGTATTCTTTTAGATAGCTGTTCTCGGCTTCAGTCAAGGCATAAATCCGACTACATGGTAGCATGGCCCCTGGTTCCAGGTCAATGGTGCAGTCATAGGGACGGTGTGGTGGGAGCCTCTCTGCCTCTTGCTCACTGAAAATTTCTTGGAATTCTTGGTATTCTGTTGGAATCTTCGAGGTGTTGACAACTCCGATAGCTCCTCCACCAAACGATAACAAAGTGGATAAAGAAGGCTCCAAGGCAGAAGTAGGATCAGCGAAACAGTGTTCCGTACAGAATGACGAGTCCATCTCAACAATGCGATCCTCCCAATTGATTGTAGGATTATGCAAGGAGAGCCAGGGAAGCCCCAAAATGATCTGAAATTGTGGAGCATCAATCAAGTTGAAATGAATGGTCTCACGGTGACCATTGGATTGAATTAATTCCAGTTCTTCGGTGTGATGGGTAATTGGGCCAGAAGAGAGATTAGTTCCATCGACTGCTCGAACTGATTCTTTACATTCCTTGCGAATTGCTTGAATCCCCATCGCATTTGCATACTTGATATCACAGAAGTTGCCCGTGGCTCCAGAATCAATCATAATGGCCACACCAGTAATCTCCTTTTCTCGAAACTTAAGAACCATTGATAAAATCAAATGCGGGGTCTGAGTCTGCAAGGTGTTCATGATATGATGAATCTTTGGAGCCGAATCTACCTCTTTCACCATCTGAGCGACTCCGCCTACAGATGGTTTTACAAGTTTCCCGAATTGGACAGCTTAGGCCTTTTTGGGCACTCTTTCACAAAATGCCCCGCTCCTCCACAGTACATACACAGTTTCTTTAACCTCCTCTGTTCTTTCTCTTCTTTGCTGAGGGGCCCACGAATTGACCCAATCTGCATTGGTTCACTTTCTGCACCTCCACCCGGAGATTTGCCAACTTCTGCTCTTGTTCGCTCGAATCGTGGGAAACTCCAACGAAAATCCTTGGTCTTCTTTTCTCCTCTTCTCTCGGAACTTCTAAAGTCGATCTCTAAAACCAAATCCACCAATTCAGAGTAGTTGGTGGGTCGATTGGGAACCTGTGCCAAGGTGTCTTTGATATCATCCCTCAACCCCCGATAAAATAAGGCTGCTCTTTTCTCCTCAGGCCAATTAGTCTCTACTAATAATTTATTGAATTGTGTTAGATAGGTGATTAAATCCCTATTCCCTTGGCGCAATTCTAATAATTCATTGTCTGTAGCCTGGGACACTCTACGTCTATCAAAAATCCTAAGGAATTCTGCTTTAAAATCGTCCAAATTATACAAAAAGGGGTCATCTCGGGCAACTAAGGGCATGGCCCAATTTGCTGCATCCCCTCCCAGGTAGGATAAGATAAACGCAACCCGTGACTGAGCATCAGGAAAGAGATTTGCTCGACACATGAAGTGTAAAGAACACTGAGTGAGGAAAAGTTGGGCCTTTTGGGAATCTCCACTGTATCTTTCTGGGGGAGCTAAAGGAATAATGGGAGAAACCGAATGGACCACCTGAGCTACTGTGTGAGGGTCTTGATGTGGGAGTGAACTACTTGAAAGTTTTTGAGCAGGTGACGCCCCGGCAGAAATTTCACTAACTCTCTGAGCTAATTGAATTGTTTCCTGTCTAGACATTACTACATCTTGTCTTAAGGTCTTATTCTCATCCTTCAGGACCCCTAGATCTCTCTGAATTCCCTCCAACATTTCTCCCAAAGCTTTTAAACTAAACCCCTCCGCCATTCTACCCGGGTGAAGAACACTCTTTTAAGGCACTTCAATCTGTCAAGACTGCGGCACCAGTATCTTCACAGAGGCAGAATGATGCTAGCTCCCCTTGCCCCTTCTCCGGAACACACTGCGTATGAGCAGCTGCTCCAGATGGGGGGAAAGGGGAATGGGACAGAGAAGAGACACTCGTGCTGGCCTGGACTCCCTCCTCAGTCAGGTGACGATTTCCGGAGGATTCCTAATGCACAGATGGGAACATCATTTCAACTTAATGCCTCAACTTACCCCCTAATCACTACGGTTCCAGTTTATTTCCTTCCCCCCCTTTGCCTACCAGGTCTCTGCAGGAGTTTTGCTTCTCTTCTTATGATCAGAGGTCCACTTCTGATTAGGCTAAGTGGATGACCTATTCTCTGATCTTCCTATCGTTACCTCCTTCTGATAATGCTTGGTGTAGTCCAAGAGATGAAAGTTTAGTTCAGGAGAACTTTAGCTTTTGAAAGTTTATGCCTGCTCCACTGTAGCTCTGCTTCACGGCTTTAAATCGCGCAAAAAGGGACAGGGAAGGAAAACAGTAAGGAAAGAATAGGGAAAGCGCAAGGGAGGCAAGGAATTCCGTGCTGCAGGCGTAAGTACTTTCAGTCAAGAACGAGGCATGCGCTGCAACAACAGTCTAGTGCTTACTTGCTTCTAGTGACAACTGGTTGGCTGACAAACTTCAGTCTCCTTCTCTCGACGGTAAGCCTACCGGAGTAAGGAGACACGAGATATCTTGTTCTCAGTAGCTCGACGATAATCTGTGTATCTGGATTCTGCTACCCTTTCTGACTCAAGAAGGGGCTAACGGATTTCTCTGACTGAAAATGCTCTTCTTTTGACGTACTCATTCACGACCTCCCACTTCATGAGTGTAGGTCTGGGACTAGAGTTCCTTCCGCGTGGTTACACACGAAGGTAGAAGACAGACGCTCTGACTGAAAATTACTGAGAGCCTTCCGCAAACACAACCTCTCTCAGACTTAGGCGAATTGAAGTGCGCAGTGGAACGTTCTTCCACGGCGCGCGAAATCTCACTTCCCGCGAGACTTCCAACTCCCTTCAATACTGGGGTAAACTAGGCGGCCATCTTGTAACGGTCGACCTACAAGGAACCGCTGACCAACAGTTGCAAAGAGAAGGCTTAACGATGACTCGATGTCTTTTCAGAGAGTGATTACTTAGAGTCATGGCGTTCACATAGTTCCTGACACCAGGACATGTAAAACTTAAAAGTACATGCAAGGG
The DNA here is from genome assembly GCF_964204655.1 of Triturus cristatus. Lineage (NCBI taxonomy): Eukaryota > Metazoa > Chordata > Amphibia > Caudata > Salamandridae > Triturus > Triturus cristatus. Next base: position 873,469,036 of record NC_140593.1, read on the forward strand.
AGTAGCCAGTAAATTAAAATACCCTATATTTGAAGCACAAACCATACCTCTGATCATAAACAACGTGAAGTGGGCAAACCTGAACGTCTTTAGAAGAGTTCCCTTCATAGTTTCATCCATGCATCCTTTCACACTCCCCTCTACTAATTTCCATCTATTTATTCATCCATCTTTCCTTCCCTTCACCATTTCATTCCTGCATTCAACCATACTTTCTTCCATCCACACATCCTCTCACCCTTTCGTTTAGCCATCCTTCATTTTATCCTTCCACTCATCAATACACTCATTGAGCTATAGATCCATCCTTCACCCATCCATCATTTCACTCGTTTTCCAATCTTTCCATTCATTCACTCTTTCACCTAGGGATCCTTTAACTCTACCATCCATCCTTTCACCCTTCCATTTATTATTCATTTAAACCTTCCATCTTTTCTCCCTTCCACTTACCCATCCTTGCACCCTTCAATTATAACTTTCTCCTTTTCTTCCATGTTTCTGTTTTTCCTTTCACACTTACTTACTCCTACCATTCTTTTTTCGCTCTATCTACCCTTCTTTTATCATCCATACTTTTCCCCATTTATGAGAATTTTGTCTGCACACAAATAAATTAATGTTCTAGTGAGACACAGTTCACAAGCCCATTGAGCCAAGAGGCAGCCACTGCTTAAGCTGCTAGAGTGAGAAGTTCCCTACGCCACTGAGTGCATGTCCAACCTTTTATATACACAGCACCCTGCCCTACTCGCTACCTAGGGCCTACCTTAGGAGTGACTTATATGTAATAAAAGGGAGTTTAAAGTTTGGCAACTGTGTTTTAATGCCAAGTCAACATGGCAGTGTAACACTGCATTCAGGCTGCAATGGCAGGCCCGGGACATGCTTTAAAGTGCTACTTAAGTGGGTGGCACACAAACTGCTGCAGGCCAACTGGTAGTCTTTAATTTATAGGCTCTGTGCATATGGTATACCACTCAAAAAGGAACCTATAGCTAAATTAAATATGGCAATTATGTATATAACAAACAAACCATGTTAGCACAAGCACTTTAGCACTGACTAGCAATTGTAATGTGCACATAGTCCCAAGGCCAACAAAAACGAATTTCAGCAAAATTTGGAGACCAGTGGGCAAAACGTTTGGGGGAAAACTGCCCTAAGGCTGACAGGTCTAACATTGAGGAATTTGAAGCATTCTCCCTCTCTCTAGTGACAGAAGATCCCTCCTCTGGGGAGGAATACATGACCTCTCAGTAGGAAGTGGAGTAGGTCTGAGAACCACACCTATTTATTCTAACATTTGCATAATCACCTTACCAGTACACCCAACCTTGAGAAATAGTGAATGGTGGCTGAAGGACGTGAGTTGTATGCTTCAGAGACCGATTTTCAGTGATTTACGGAAGGACAAATATTCGGTATTCAGACAGAGGTGTGTAGGAAGCATGTTCCTGTGTTTCAAATATAAAATAATAAAAGAAGCGACCCCTTTTCTGACTAAAATGGATCCAGTGAACTGGCAAAAGTCTTGCGGAAGATGATCTAAGATTGCAAATGGGCTGATAAACACTGCAGATTTATAAGGAACTGACGCATCTGCAGTTTCCTTGCGCCAGCGCCAAATGTCCTTGCGCAACAATGGAATGCTCTGTATTTACAATACAGTGATCCATGGCGCAAGGATTAACAGATGTGTCAGAAATTCTGACGCATCTGTTGGCCCAAAAGTACCACATTGCTTGAGTTGCTCATGAAAGTGACACAACTCCCGCACTGTGCCACAACAGATGGGCGAGTCCCATTCAAAAAGCCCTGAATAATTCCTTAAGCCCGGTCTGAGCAGGCGTAGGGATTTTGATGCAGTGAAGGCGTAGAATGATGCAGTGAAATGTAAATTTCACTGCGTCAGTTCTACATGGCTTTGTGCGTGGTAACACCCACCCTGCATACATTATACCTGAAGCAGGTATAATGTGATGTAGGACTTTACAACGTGACGCATCTCCCTAGATGCGTCACATTGTAAATTGGCTGCATTGTTTGCGCCGCCATTGCATCAAAAAAAGTGAGGTAATGGCGCCGCAAGGGGCTTGTAAATCTGCCCCTAACGTTGTCTCCTGTTTGGTGAAACACGGTCATCAAAAGGTCCATCCTTTCACCCTTTACAGCGGTAAACAATAGGTAATGAGGTTTTGAATAGGGAACTTACCAGGTAATTACCGCTGGATCACCTGCGCCAAGTATAATGTATGCATGGGGGGCGTTTGCACGCAAGTAAGCCTCGTAGAAGTGACGCAGTGAAATCTATGAGATTTCATTGCATCACCTCTAGGACGCCATTGCGTCAATACCTTACGCCTGCCTCACAGCAGGAGTAAGACTGACGCAGGCCCTTTCACATGGGGCTTGCCCCATGTGAAAGGACACATTGCTGGAGTTGCGTCACTTTTGTGACACACTCCAGCAATGCGTCATTTTTGCGCCTGCAGATACGCCAGAAATACTGACGTATCTGTAACTCCTTGCGACATGATGCGTCATACTATAAATATGACGCATCCATCATGTCGCAAGGAGGGCCTATATGTTTATTGACCACCAACCAATAAAGGGACGTACGTAACTGAAGGAGGGATATCCATAGAACGTGGAAGACTACTCATCAGTTGTGCTCCTGCATTCTGTATTCCCTGAAGTCTAGCAGGAAAGAATGGTAGACTCAAATAAAGACAGTACCGTAGTCTAGTTGGGAGTGTGTGACTGCTTGGACAGCTATCTGTATAGCGGTGGGCAGTAAGAAAGGAATGATTCTCCTAAAAAGATGAATATAGAAATAACAATCCCACTCGCTTAATTCGTGTAACTGGAGACTTATGCATATGGGCAGGGACTACCGAATTTCCCCCTCCCCCCCCCTGAACCTAAACACATTTAAAAAATGAGGAACATGAGAGGTAATGACTTTTGGAGGCGGGGGTCGAGCAAACCCCGGCCGTATTTATTAAAATATGAAAACAAATCAAAATTTTTTTAAGAGATAAACATTATTTACATTTTATACGCAGAAACATAACACGACATTTGATTACAATTAATATGCACAGATTTCAGATGGCTAACCTTAACATATCACTAATACATAGTTTTCCTATCCGAATCTAACATAAAGATCATAATCATACATTAATTACTTTCTGCGTATCCTATTTGGGCCTACGGCAAGGTCATTAACTGGTGTCAGATCCTTATCAATTTAACCGCGCCCCCCGTAGGGTTGCGCATTTGCAGGGGGCCCGCTTACCGAGAGGGTACTTCCCCCTCCCGGTTACCCCCATACGTTAACTGAACTCCACGCCAATTTGGGGGGTCTTGCACTCTGCGCCATTTAATGAGGTCCATGCCAGTGCGGGGTGGCCAACCAGCCTAAAAGAAAGCGTGACTCCCCCCCTTCCCCGCACCCATCCAGCCAACCAGATGTACCGCCCCTGGAGTTATAGGAGAGACCCCTTGTCCCTCCCCCTGGGCGACCCCATCCGAGAATGAGGCCGCCCCCTAAGGACCTTAAATTTACTGCTCACTAGTCATGACCTTACCGCCTGACCAAGGAATAGCAATAAATACGACGATTGAAGACCTGTAAGCGGGAGAAAACGCCTAAGGAAGGAACAACACCGTCACTTACAACAGCCATTAAATCACTTGCAACAGGGGATGGAGGGTGGGCAAACAAAACGGTTAAGCAGCCTCCTAGAGGGTTGCGACCAGGTGCTGTAAGAGCGCGGGACAAAGAGACAGAGTCCCGTGCTCCACCGCCCTTTAAGCTTGTACCTGGGGTCAAACCAGTTCTAACTGGTCTGACCCCCAGCCCCCCCATAACTCACCCATGACCCGGAAGCGCATTAACCACTTCCGGGCCATAGGTCACCATTGCGACCAATCGAACGCATGGCGCGCCCACCGCGTCATGATGACGCGGTGGTTCAGCGCCGCTTGATCGACACACAAGGGCGAGGGGAGGAGGGGGTCGGTGCCCCTCCATATTTGCGGCGGGGCCGATGCCGGCCCCGCCTTTCGATATGGGCAGGGACTACCGAATTTCCCCCTCCCCCCCCTGACTCTAAACACATTTAAAAATGAGGAACATGAGAGGTAATGACTTTTGGAGGCGGGGGTCGAGCAACCCCCGGCCGTATTTATTAAAATATGAAAACAAATCAAACATTTTTTAAGAGATAAACATTATTTACATTTTATACGCAGAAACATAACACGACATTTGATTACAATTAATATGCACAGATTTCAGATGGCTAACCTTAACATATCACTAATACATAGTTTTCCTATCCGAATCTAACATAAAGATCATAATCATACATTAATTACTTTCTGCGTATCCTATTTGGGCCTACGGCAAGGTCATTAACTGGTGTCAGATCCTTATCAATTTAACCGCGCCCCCCCTGAACTCCACGCCAATTTGGGGGGTCTTGCACTCTGCGCCATTTAATGACGTCCATGCCAGTGCGGGGTGGCCAACCAGCCTAAAAGAAAGCGTGACTCCCCCCCTTCCCCGCACCCATCCAGCCAACCGGATGTACCGCCCCTGGAGTTATAGGAGAGACCCCTTGTCCCTCCCCCTGGGCGACCCCATCCGAGAATGAGGCCGCCCCCTAAGGACCTTAAATTTACTGCTCACTAGTCATGACCTTACCGCCACAGGCCAGCATAGTTGCCCGACTATCTGGCCCCCCCAAACCATCCCTCAGAAAGGTCATGCCCCTTCCCTCAGACCCCCTAGCCAAGCCAAGAAATTCTCTAACATCAAGTCATTCCCCACCCTAGTCAAGTGTACCCCGTCTTTTAAGAAGCACAATTCCCCCCTAACACACCCATGTGCGATGCACTGTAACTTGGGAGATCGGAACAATTTCCCTATTTTATTATTGACCCTCTTTACCGAGTGGTTCAAAGCTCTCACCGAGTCCCCCCCTCTCCATTTAAATCTGGGTACCATGTGTGACCAAACTATGTAAGCCCCTTGGCACACCTTGGCTAACCAACCAATCTCAGATATTATGCTCTCAAATAAGACCCTCCTGCCCAACCTGACCAAGTCATTGCCCCCCAGGTGTAAAATAACGATAGAGGGAGAAGGATTGTGTTTTTTCAGCAGATCGGTCATAAAACCCCTAAAGTGACTAAGGCAAAGGCCCCCCTTTCCATGAAAAGATACTGTGAACCCCTTCTGTTCTGCCCGTTTCCTATAGTCACCTGCAAGAAAAACAGATTTCATACGCCGAACATATGAATGCCCCACAACCCACACATTCCGCGTCCCTGAGACCTGTAGTTGTTTTGATTCTTGCGTAGAACGTTGTTGCTGGCGAGATGGCAGTTCCCCCCCTGCGTGACAGGATTGAGAAACTGTGAAGCAAACGACAGACAGAGAGGCATCAGTCACACCATTTCAATGCGCCCTCACAACATGTGCAGCCGCACATAACGCTTATAACTGTTGGAAACCCATCGCCCAATCTTCTGTACCTTACTGGGATGCAACCCCCTAGCCGTCGCCTCAGTGGCAGCCCCTATCCTAAAAGAATGTGTTCCAAAAACACATGGATCCATGCCTGCCCTGGTGATTGCCATGTCCAATACCATTTTGAACTGGTACCTGGTAAGTGGTGTACCGTCTGCATGTACTAATAATGCCCCATCCAACGCGCTGCTCCTCACACTGAGGAAGTTTTCCAAATGCATTACTGGGCAACACGGGTTGTTTAATGCTCTATGCAGAACCACCCCTTCACCCCGTGCTTCCTGATCAGTTTTTGATTTTTGGATGGTCAAAAGCAAACTATCACCTTGTATCCTTACATACTCCATTAAAAGGCCACCCTGCCTGTCCTGCTTGTTTCGAGCCACCAATTCACCCACTCTAAATGCCCCATAGAAAGCCAGTGCAAAGGCAGCTCTGAATAATAGAGTCTCCACCACGGAACTGCAGATCACACCCAGCGCTGACAGCAGTGCGCTCAGCCGCGCCAACCCTATCGGCTGCCTGTTGTCAGAAACCCCACCTTGAATTCTTCGCCACCCCTTCAATGCCTTCCTCACGATGAAACTCCTTGTGGGATCGTTCGTGTCACTAATCTGCGCAAAGAAGGAAACTGCCACTACATGTCGCCTGGCAGCCGCAACCGTGCGCCCCCCCCTGTGTAAGCTGTCTAAAAACAAGAGGAATGCTCCTGACGTATGCCATCTCTCCTCCCAATCGTGACCCAAAAAAGACCTGTAGGACCCAAACGCCCCTTCATAAGCTTTCCGTGTCCCTGGCGCTAGGCTAGCAGCCACGAGGTTCTGTAGTTGGGGGCACCAATCTGCCAAAGAACTTCTGGAAAGTGTGATGATGTCGCCTTCGCAGATGGCAGATGATCCCTGAAAACCTGCATCTTGAAGCGAGAGAGTGCGTCAGCAGCATTATTCTGCACTCCCGGGACATGCTTAGCCTTAAACTGGACATTTAATTTCATACATAACAGCACTATCTCTTTCAACAAGCGAAGAATCATTCTACACCTTGCTGCCTGTTGATTGATGGCTTCCACAACTGTCATGTTATCCGACCAAAATATCACAGACTGGTTCTGCAGATCCTGGGGCCATACCGTTAATGCGACCCAGATGGGAAACAATTCCAAAAAACCTATGTTAGCTGTTAAGCCACTCTCACACCACCACCCTGGCCACGGCTGAGCCACCCACTTGTTCCCAAGTATGGCACCAAATCCCACACTACCCGCCGCGTCAGTCCATAGACCTAAGGCAGCCGAAGTAATGGGAGGACAGGGCCACACCACTCTGCCATTGAAACCCTCCAGGAATGCTATCCAAATCCGCATGTCCTGGCGAACCTCAGATGACAAGCGCGTGTGATGGTGTTTTTCGTGTAAGCCTGCCATAGCCTGAGAAATGGAACGGGAAAATGGACGAGCGATGGGTATCACCCGTAGTGCAAAATTCAACTGTCCTACCACTTGCTGCAATTGGTGTAATGTCACTTTGTCTTTTAACAAACACTGCTGCAATGCAGCACGGAATTTCATTATCTTTTGTTCTGGCAACCTAAAACAACCCTGTACTGAATCAATTTCGATGCCTAGGAACTCACTTTTGTTCGTTGGCCCCACTGTCTTCCCCTGAGCCAGGGGGACCCCAAATGTATGCATGAGGGCACAGAATTTCTCCAAGGCGACAGAACATTCCTGAGAGCCCGCCGGTCCCAAAAAGAGGAAATCATCGAGATAATGCATCACAAAATGATGTCCTGTAACTTGTCTGAAAACCCATTCCAAAAAAGAACTACATTTCTCAAAATAAGCACAGGAGATTGAACAACCCATAGGCATGCACCTATCCATGTAATACTGACCTTTGAATGAAAAACCAAGCAAATGATGATCTAAAGGATGTACTGGCAAGAGTCGAAATGCCGATTCAATATCAGATTTCGCCAGCCATGCCCCCGGGCCCAACACCCTCAGCATCTCTACTGCCTGATCAAAGGATGCATACTTTACACTGCAAAGTTCTTCATTAATGGCATCATTCAATGACTTGCCTCTGGGTGCTGATAAATTATGAATCAATCTAAACTCCCCCTCCTCCTTTTTTGGTACCACCCCTAGGGGAGAACAGACAAAATTCAGCACCGGGGGAACGTCGAATGGGCCCACTATTCTCCCTAAGCCCAATTCCTTCTTAATTTTTTGCACCACAACCTGTGTGTTAGCTCTGACAGACAATTGATTTTTGCACTCCGCTGTCCCTTTGTAATCCCCCACTGGTATCCTAAAACCATACGAAAACCCTTCCTGCAGCAACCTAGCTGTAGCATATCTGGATACCGATTTAACCAAGGATTCATAGCCAAAACATCAATGGGCGAGTGCGTGTCGTTAAGGATTTCCACCTCACTCCTGTTTTTTCCCCCCTTTTGAACCTGAGACATTGTTCCCTTTCTTAAAGCATTTTGACTCTGGGTGAGAGGGGTGATTACATATGGCACATGCATGCCTGAATTTACAGGTGCCCTGGGCTCTAGTACAGGACTTTCTATTGAAGTCCCAGCACACTCCCTTTCGCCTTCCACCTTTCTCAGTGGCCGACGCCGCCGCCCCGGGAGGCCCTGTCCGAAAAGGCTGATGAGGCTGTGAAATGTGGGCCTTGCCCCAAGTCTGAGTTGTGCTGCCCATGTGCCCGGGGGCAAACTGATCAAACCAAGAAATAGAATCCACCCTGTCCCATGTTAATGAAGGGTCAAACTCCTTAGCCTTCCTGAAGTTCATGTCATACTCCTTCCAACCCACACCACCGTATTTATCATGCGTCATTGCCACCCTGCTCTGATAACATGCCATTTCCGCCTGCATATTAGGTGTACGTTCAGCAACTATGGCCATATAAACAGAAAATGCCCTTATCCAATTTGTCAATGTCTCCTCAACCCTGAATCTAGACATTTCTGCCCGCCACTCACTGGGAAGCATCCAATCCTTCTGTCTCTTCGCATACTCCATTTCCCTGTTATCCACCAGCAAAGAAAACATATTTACATACGCCCCAGCCCAAATCAATTCTTTCACATCCTTTGCAACATGGCGCGCTAAATATTCCTTCCTAGAAGGTAACACCCCGGCGCCCAACAATGGCAAAGCCAGCTCCTTACCCGCAGGCTCTGTCGTCCCTGCTTTTCCACTGTCACTTTCTTGTGGCCCTGGCTGTGCTTGCTGGGCCTTCACCGCGCCCAGGCTCTGTTCAATGCCCGGAGCCGCCATGATCTTCGCCACCATTCTTTGTGCCTCTGCCAAGGGATCGGTTCCCACCGCCAAAGGCAAAACCCCCCCTTTCCTAACCATGGAAGCACTGCCGCTATTTGAGTGGCTAACTCCCCCGGGACCTGCCCTCCCCCTACTGGTGATGGTACCGGGGCCACTGGGTTCAATACAGGAACATTGGGGCTTGTTGAGGGCACTACCGGGATAATACTAGGAACAACCGGCTCAATCACTGGGGCGACAGGAACTGGCGCCGGTACTGGCACCACTGACCCCGGGATGCTGGGTACTAAATCTGGAGTATCTGGCGTTACTGGGAGCCCAGACGGACCACCCTCCCCCGGTGCCGCTAAAAGTTCCACTACTTTTGGATCCTGAACCTTACCCTTCTTCGATCTAACCCTCTTAGGGAGAGCCTCCAATTCCCCCCTTGGTTTCGGGGGTACTATGTTTCGCTTAGGCCTTCCGGACGGCCCACCCTGCGCCTCAACCTTCTGCTTAAGCTCAGCCAAACTATGGCCAATTTGCTCCACCTTACCCCATCTCCTATCCATAGTCGCCATCTTACGCATCATTGCCTCTAGCATATGCTCCATGAGCGAACGCTTGGCCCCCCGCTTCCCTGACATCCTTTGCCTTGACCCTTGCGCTTTCTTTTGAATCCCCTTCACCCAACTTTTACTCCCTTCGCAACCTTAACCTGGAACAACACAAGCGACACAGCCTTAGCGTAATACAATAATCAGAATATTGCAGACAAAATACCCCAAATGTTCAGCATAAACCTGGGCAAATAACAGTACAATCCTGCAAACACTGTCCCTGCCCAACTGGAACTCTCACAATGTAGTTACGCAAAATGCGCAAACTTATTAATATTAAAGCCCTTAAACAACTGATATTCTAATTCTCATGCGTTGCCAGATCCTCACAGGAGCTGGAATCTGAACCAGCCCACCTCAAATTGAGCCTATGGCCCTGCGAGTAATACCTTCTAAAAAACAGCCTTACTTTTAAATCACAGCTGTATCCCCCCAAGAACCTCAGTAGGTGAATGTTCCCAGAATCATCATCACCAGCCTGACTTTGCCCTCCCAATGATAATCTCTTTCTTACAATCCCACTTTCTCATGAACAACTGATATTCTATGTGAGCTTCAAGGGCAATAAACCAATATTTTAACAGAAAAAATGCTCACAAAACGAGCCTCGCCGCTATACGCCACCCGCAGGCACCCTAACGCTGTTCCTGCCGGAAAAAACCCAGTACCTTATCGGCGCGTGCGCGCGCCGCTCACCCGGGCTCACAAGCCCCTCTGCCGTATCTCCGCCCGATCTCGCACCGGAACCTCCCTGCGCACCGGGACACACTGATGCCTCAGCTTCCTCACTCGGCACGCAAACCAGCCTCCAGGCGCCGCACCCAGGACGATAGCGATGCCTCGGCTTCCTCACTCGGCACGCGAACCAGCCTCCATGCGCCGCACCCTCGACCTGCAGGAATCACAACAGGAACCAGGATACCTCGATGAAACGGACCTGCAGAGGAGAACAAACAAAACGGTTAAGCAGCCTCCTAGAGGGCTGCGACAAGGTGCTGTAAGAGCGCGGGACAAAGAGACAGAGTCCCGTGCTCCCCCGCCCTTTAAGCTCGTACCTGGGGTCAAACCAGTTTTAACTGGTCTGACCCCCAGCCCCCCCATAACTCACCCATGACCCGGAAGCGCATTAACCGCTTCCGGGCCATAGGTCACCATTGCGACCAATCGAACGCATGGCGCGCCCACCGCGTCATGATGACGCGGTGGTTCAGCGCCGCTTGATCGACACACAAGGGCGAGGGGAGGAGGGGGTCAGTGCCCCGCCATATTTGCGGCGGGGCCGATGCCGGCCCCGCCTTTCGATTAAACGTGATACAAGAAATTCTTGAAATTACGCCATTATGCCAGTCACATAATTAAACAGCCATTTGAGGTAAAAATATAGGACGAGAACAACGCAATGAACCAGAAGGCGATCAGCTGTTGTTTGCGGTAATTGTGTTTTCCACGCGAACTTATTTAACAGGTAATGCGTCCTTGCCTCAAACACTGATGATAAATTATATGCCAAAATATAGTGCTAAATGACAGGTTTGCGTTTTGCGCAGTCATAGTAGAACCCTTTCTGATCTGGTCTACAGAGATACTGTAGAATCAAAAAAGTCCTTGACAGCAGGCACAAAGATTGCCATTTTGTCAGTATTCAGTTTAACGGAATTAAGACCGATTCAGAAGACAATGTGCTCGCGAATGCTCGCTGCCTGGGCAGACTCTCTGAGGCTTTGTGATACGTGGAGGAGAGGGCATCCACAGGACTGTGCTTATCCAGTGCTTTAAATGGGCCGGTACTGAGTATCGGCACTTTTTATTTTTAACCTCCCGAGTACCGGCATTTTGTCATTGCCACGGAGCCTACCGGTTCTCATGACTGGTAGGCTCCGTGGTACTTGTGCTGCTGAGGATGAGGCTGTCTGAACGCCACTCCCAGCCAAAGCGCCACCATATCCCTGTGCCGAGCAGCAGCGGCTCATAGCAAGCTCAGTATCACGCTGTAAGTGACAGGGTCCGACCCTGCACTGTAAATCACAGGAGTGAAATTGCGCAGGCACTGAAAGTCCAGACAACTGGCTGAGAGTCTGCAAGAAGAAAGCAGTGGGAGGTAGGAATTGCAAACAATGTTTTTAATTCTGTTGTGAGCCTTTTGTGCCATGAATGTCTGCTTTTGTGTGTGAGTGCGGAAGCGACAGAGAACTCATCGGGACATCATGTGACGGTATTTTAAAGAAATTGTGAGGAATGTTTTGTGTGTGCATGTCTGCTTGTTCTTGTGCCTGAGTGCGAGCACGTGCTCATGGGCAAGAGAATGAATGTATGAATGCTGAACCTAATAAAACAAATAAGAACTGAAGCTGCAAATACTATTGATAAGTGTAATTCAAGGGCAAAATTATTACTTGACAGATGGCAGTAGCGTCTTTATCTAATCATGCCCCGCCCTCAGCTCCGCCCCTTGACCCGCCCCCAAGCTCAATTTGATGAGTACCTGCAGTTATTTTTCCCCATTTAAAGCACAGCTTATACCCACACATGGGCAGCTCAGATGTTCTTCATTTAACCAAAGCTGCGACCCTAGCACAGGGCATTTCAGACCACGTGCCACTTTACTTATGGGGCACCTGGGGTCACTGGGGCCAGGATGCTATCCCATGTGGCATTTTAAGGCATGGTACATGACAGATAATGACTGCTCCCCTCTTACCTGCTAGTGCTTTGTGTTCCTGCCTGCGGATTGTTGATCCCTTTCACCGCCCTAGCAGTGCCGAGTTTGTGCCCGTCTCCCGCCGCCGCGTTACCAGCCATCGCGGCCGCGGAGGGGAGACGGGAACTACACACCCCAGCAGCCCTAGCGGTTGGAGACCCGCTGACCCGCTGACGCTGATTTTCGCGCCAGGAGGCGCCAGGAGGCGCATAAAAGATCGTTGCAGACCCCCCGACGCGGGATCGCGCGCGGGTGGTGCCGGGTTAAGCCCGGGACAAGGGCCGGACCGTCTGTGGCCGTCAGGGGCCGAAAGAGGCCGGGCAGGGCCCCATCTCTTTGGTACAAGTTATCTCAAATTCATATTTTTATTACTACATTGTTTATGCACGGGATCGTGTGCATTGTAAATGTCATCCGTGTAGACGTCGTTCTCTTGTCCTATATTATACAAGGTGTCAACTAAGTCTGTTACTGTTGCACCGTATTTGATTTGATTACGGTCATGAGGAAGCTCAAGGCCCCACATCCCCATATCGACACGAGGCAAAACAACACATCATTGCCAACCTTGACTGCTATTGATCGTATGCTTCAAAAAACAATTGGGGCGGTCGCATCGGCGATTGAGAGTACTGAAAGGCGTCTTTCGCTTCCTGCTGGCCTGCCCCCTTCTCTACCTGTAATTAATGCATCGATCTACACTACTATGTCACAGGACTCTCTAATAGTACCATCATTCATCGATCTTCCATTATGGAGAGCACAACAAGAATCAGGGAATGTAGCAATTTCTCAACAGCAGACAACCGAAGATTTGCTGCCTATTCATTCTAGGCTCTCCTTGTCCCCGGCTATTTTCTCTATTCATGAATCGCCTGAGATTTCCTCTATGCACGATGACCCTTCAGTACAGCTGGGTTCAGAACCACCCTTAAGCCCAACCTCTACTATCGGCTCAGAGCAAAGCATTTCTATTGATATGCCGCAAATGAGAACCAGAGGCCAGAAGGCGAGGAATAAGCTAAAACATTGTGATAAGGAAGGGCCGCAGTTAACAAAAGCTAAACAAAAGAGAACTACTAAACCCTGTAAATCTGTTATTAAAACCAATGTGGAACAAGGTCAAAAGGAAAAGAATATATCCTCAGTTGCCCTTCCTAACAACCGCACGAGCGATCTGTTTACAGGAGACAACTTTTGGAAAAAAATGGAGGACATGTTGGCTATTTTGATTGCACCCATTTTGACTAAACTAGTAAATATCGAAGATAGGGTCAATAACATGGAAACTCATGTGGTGGGGGTTTTAAAAATCCCAACGGTAAATGTACTTTCCACCTCACAGTCTGTTGTACCCCAACTATCCGTATCTGATGTACATAGCAATCCTGCGAAAACTTCAGAGATGTCCGGTGGATGTCAGCAGAAGGAGTCTATTGGTATCAGTGTTATTAGTTCAGATGGAACTAATGGACAAGGTCCCTCTAATCCAGTTTCTAATATAGTTTCATCTACTGTTAGATCTGTTGCAGATACCAGGGAAAAAATTATCACATCTACTTTACCTACGTTAAACTTACCTCCCGAGGCTCGACCCTATACTGTGGTGCTAGCAAATGTCCCACCTCTTGCCCCAGACACTCTTGAACATTGGTCAACTCTGAGGAACAGCGCCCTCCACTATTTGTCTATTAAATTTGGGTCGAATACTGCTCTCTTTTCAAACTTTAAGATGGTTAGAAGAGTTCGCTGGCTTGGTTCATCAACAAAATCGCTGAGAGGGAACTGTGTGATCGTTTCGTTCCGGTTCCCTTTGTTGGTTAACCACATCTTGGAAAAATGTTATACTGGCCATTTAGCCGCTGACTATGTTAATATCGTTCCCCTTGACTTCTTTTATCCCTCTGTACATTATGAAAGGTTGTGGGGCCGTGGCCCCCAACTTTATAATCCGGGATTTCCTGAAGGAGAAAGATATAGCATACCAACATTTAATCATTTTGATATTCTAAGTGGCCTAGATAATAATGACTGACAGCAAACTTATCCCCTTCATACTACCCCTACTACCACCACAGAGCCTAGGCGTGACCCCAAGAATAATATTTTGTTTGAATCGGAGGTAGTCCAATGCCTACTAGAGTCTGATGATAATGTAGGATGTTTAGCTGCTCTGGAAATGGGATCAGTGGAAGGGTATGAGATTGGACCTATATCTTCTGTGGTAGATTCCACCATGGCTCCTACCGTTTGTCCCCCACCTGGATCTCTACCTTGTAGCATTTGTTCTTGGAACATTGCTGGTATTAGATCTAAAATTGGTAATCCACTTTGGCAAGACTTTATTAAATCACAAGATCTTATTTGTCTGCAAGAAACCTGGAGCAAAGACCCGGTACATCTAAATGGGTTCAAAACGTTCCATACTTCAGCTGTGGATACCCTTCATGGTAGAGCCAAGGGGGGTCTGACGATTTAAATATCAAACAAACTGTATTTAATCAAGATAACGGAGCCAGTTAAAGATCCCCACTTCCAGGTTTTAACAATGATTTTGGACTCCGCCACCCCCATTGTTTTAATTAACTTCTATAATAATATCATTCCTGGGGAAGTTTCTAATGTCTGTAAGAAAATGGCTAGAGTAATTCTCTCACAGGAAAAAATCCTTGGATTTAACATGCTTATACTCCTTGTGGGAGACTTTAATTGCTTTTTATGTAATATGATGGCAGATAATAGATGTAGTATTGGTAGAGATGATGGTTTGATTTTGTCTCATTTTAACCACTCTATTTTGGGTGAACAATTGAATGAACTTATCGGTCAATTCGACCTGGGCTTTATAAATGAGGTTTGCCCAATACCATTTCATCTTCCCCCAACTTATAATGGGCGAGGCTGTACCTCTACGATTGACTTTGCATTTATTACAAATAGGCATGCTCGTGATATTGCTACTTTTACCGTATCTGATATCGCATTAAGCGATCATTTTCCACTTTGTATTTCCGTTTTGATTCCAAAAAGGTCTGCCCCAAAAAAAGGTTCAGACCAAGACATACTTTGGAAAAATCTTGCCATTGGTTCTTGCAATGGCTTTACGCTTAAATGGGACAAGGTGGATCAAACTAATACGCTTAAAAGGGTATTTACTAACTGTGCCCCTGATTTCTTAGCATGCTTAACTGTGGATGCTACTCCAGATAATATATTAGCATCCTTTTTGTCAATTTGTAAAGAGATCAGATCCTCACTAACAAGACAATGTAGACACAACAAAGCCCCGAAGGACGGTTGGTTTAATTCTAGGTGCACTAAGGCGTACTCTCTCTTAAAGAAGGCATTACATAAAAAACCTAGGTGTTCAGAAGATGTACGCATACTTAGGTTACAATATAAACTTGCTATCAAAGATAGGAAAGAGGAGATAAGGAAGGAATCTTGGGAGGCACTGCATGAGGCCTCGACATGCAATGATAGTGCTAGTTTTTGGAAGATCATCAGGAATCCCTTATTCGCTGAAAAGTCTTGTCCCTCCCTTGAAATAGCAATCTCCGAGGACGAGTGGATTGATCACTTCTCAAAAGTTTATGAGGGGGATAGAATGTTTTCTTCCTCCTGTAATCCTTCCAACTATTCATCTTTGAGAAGTATGCAGTTCACTCTATCCGAGGTTGAAAAAGCGATCTGTGCAAGTAAGGGTGGGAAGGCCCCTGGCCCTGACGGTGTACCCATAGATATATTTAAGACAGATTTGCCTCTGTGGGCTCCCCTTCTGGTGCAGGTGCTAAATGCCTGTTGTGTGTCAAAATTCTTGCCCACTTGGGTGGAGTCCATAATTGTCCCTATTTTCAAAAAAGGGGATCGACATGATCCAGCCTCCTATAGACCGATCTCCCTTTTAGATTCCTTTACAAAAGTAGCTGGACGAATAATTATTGACCGCCTACTTTTATGGGCTGAGGATAATTCAATTTTATCTGACCTACAATATGGTTTTCGTACTGGCCTAGGAACAGTGGAACAGGGCTTAAACTTTCTGATGTTGACTGAGAAATACACCAGGGCAAGGAGGGAGAACTTGTTTGTGGCATTTGTTGATCTCTCAGCCGCTTTTGATTGTGTGATTCATTCCAAACTGTGGATATTACTGGAACAAATTGGGGTTGAAGATAATATCATTTATTTTCTTAAATGTTTTTATAGTGAAGCTTCAGCGTCTGTACGCTATGGACAAAATGGGGAATGCACAGGCAAAATACCAATCAGGAGCGGGGTAAGACAAGGATGTGTCCTGGCCCCCTTCCTTTTTAATTTGTATATAAATGGTTTGGAGAAAGCTTTGTGCAAAAACAATTTTGATCCCCCACGCATCGCTGGCCGTCCGATCCCGCTATTAATGTACGCGGACGACGCTTTACTGATGTCCCGTACTCAATTGGGACTACAGCGCGTGGTTGCAAGTTTTGCCCTTTTTATGAAAGAATTGGGCCTCAAAGTAAATATTGCAAAAACATTTATCATGCACTGTGGTAGAAATGTAAAATCAAAGAAGTCTATTTTTATTGAAGGTCAACGATTGGTTTTTACACAACAATTCTGTTACCTTGGTATTTTATTTACTCAAAAGGACTCCTGGGGCGAGGCATTGGCTGCAAAAAAACAAGCAATGATTCGCTCGACTGCTGCCCTTAGGTCCTTTTCAGGGAAACTAGGTACCCGACCCCCCGCAGAGTTACTTAAAATTTATAAAGCTAAATGCGTATCCGGCGCTATGTATGGCAGCGGGATATGGGGTTTTGTGGATCCTATTCAGCTCCAGGTAGTCGAGAACACTTTCCTGAGGTTTATCCTTGCGGTCCCTAAGAGTTCCTCTAATTTTAACTGTCACACAGAATTGGGGCTCTCCTTCATATCAGATCTTATTAAGCTAGAACCCATATTACTGTGGCACAGGATATTGTCTAAAGAAGAACCTAAGCTTAATCGAGATATTCTCCTAGATGTTTTAAGATTAGATGGCCATATGAGGATACCATGGCTGAGTTATGTTCGTAAATTTGTATCTGATATAGGTAAATTGGATTATTTTGTAAATCCTCTTACTATCTCAGCGATCTCACGGAAGGACCTCAAAAAAGAGGGTTTGTCATTTCTAGAATCAAGAAGATGCGCTGTGGAGGTCTTAAAACCCACTGTTTCTCAACATGAATTAATTTTAACTTCTTTTAACATTCAACCCTATTTGATATATGTTCCAGGTAATTATGATAGATTTTTATTGTGTCGTTTTAGATTTGGTGTTTTCCACAGATTGGTTAGTTTTCCCACGATCAATGATTGGTCCCATGATGTGTCTCCCTGTCCCTGTGATGAAATTTCCCCTCAAAGCACTATGCACGTTATATTATTCTGCAAATTTTATAATCATGATAGGCGAATCATATTACTGCCGCTCTTAAGGATGATAGGCCATCGCCAATGCCGTCGTGCTTTTTATGAGATTCAACGCCTGGATAATCACCTTTGTGTTGCCACGCTTAATTTGTATTTGAAAAAAGTGATTTCTATTAGGAAAAGGATGACATTTTAATGTATTTTAATGTATTTTAATGTATTTTCTCTGTAAATGTTTGGGATCATGTATTTCATGCATAGTTTTATGTAATTATGTATGTACTATTTATTTTTATGTATACTTTTATGATTGTTTGATTTCAATCGAATAAAGTTTTTCTGATTCTGATTCTGACTGCTCGGCTCATGTGAGATTCAAGATACAGACCTACTTTCAA
Source organism: Triturus cristatus (assembly GCF_964204655.1). Classification (NCBI taxonomy): domain Eukaryota; kingdom Metazoa; phylum Chordata; class Amphibia; order Caudata; family Salamandridae; genus Triturus; species Triturus cristatus. Next base: position 873,486,980 of record NC_140593.1, read on the forward strand.
GAAAATCAAGGTACCACCCAGAGAGCCTGCACCCTATGGGCGGCCAGTAAACCCACGATCCGTGGCCCAGCTAAAGGGTTTATCAGTGACTGAGGGGGGCAGAAACTTACTCAAATCACATCTGTGGAGTCCCAAATCCTTTCCTTGTAACTCCAATGCTGGTTAAATGCTCCCCGGACCTTTAAAAGCGACTGGCGGCTGCCAGGACATCTGTCTGACAGATTTCACTGGAGGAGGTCCGCCAATGCTGGAGGGCATTGACTCGGCGAGTTTACAAGCATGGCGATAAATCAGGGAAGCGCATCGACTGGCTGGCTACCAGAGTGATTGCTTCTAGCGTGAAACTGTAGGTCATGGATGTCCGGGTACACCCCCAAGCTTTTACTTCTAATATTGTGCATGTGTTCGCGGATTATTACACAGCCCTATACAGCTGCAGTTCAGGGCATTCCCGGGACCTCAATCCTCCACCCCTTAGTCCAAAATAAGAACTGGACCAAGTAATCACAGCCGAGGAGATTATGGACGCACCAACAGACATGGCCATGGGTAAAATATCCGGGCCCAATGACCTTCCTGTTAAATATTACAGGAGGTTCCAGGAGCTTTTGATTCCTCACCTTCAAGCTATGCACACAGCAGTGGTGAAGGCTGGTGCCTTCCCCCTGACCTTGACATTGCCACAATTGTGGTAACACCTAAACTGACCTGGCCTTTAGATAATTGTGCTGATTATAGGCCAATCTCCCTTATAAACACAGTTATCAAGATATTTGCCAAGGTGCTAGCCAACTGATTACAATTAACCCTGCCATACTTGATGCATCCTGACCAGTGCGCTTTCTTACTAGACTGAGGCACTCGGGACTGTATCCAAAGAGTCCAGGTCACTTTCTCTCAGGTACTAGCTGTGACACCCATTAGCCCTACTGCTGATTGACCTTGAAACTCTGTTAACTGGTGCTTCCGGAGCACAGTCCTTGAGAGAGCCGGACTAGGTCCATATTTTCGTAGGCTCGCTAATCTCCTATTCTCTCATCCATCCGTACAGGTCCAGATAAATGGGATGCTCTCCACCTCCTTCCCAATCCGCTGAGGGACCTGGCAGTACTGCCCTCTCTCCTCTTGCCCTTGCCACAGAAATCATGGCATGCAATATACGCTGCAATGCTCGGATGCAGGGATAAATGTAGAACAATTGATGGACAGAATGCAGAACAATGTCATTCATTCAGCCCAGTACAGAGATCTGGGCCTAAATCCATTGTTTTTTTTCTCCCCATGCCATTCCAGTTTGAACCCAGCCATATGCAAATCAGCCTTGACCCTGCACCCAATGGGAACAGTCCAGCCCGAACTGCCAGGCCAGGTCCTCCCTGGACTAGAAACAAGCATCCTAGGACCCGTTTTGGGGTTTCACCCCTCATCAGCCAGCATAGCTGGACTCCAGTGGTATGGAATGTGAGAAGTTGGGTTGGTATATGCTGTCCACCAGTTAAAGTAGGCACCTTGTACCAGGCCACACAACCCTTATGATGTATGAGGTCAAAGATAACCTTATTGAAAGCTATCCTAGTGGTAGCTATGGAGAGCAGCCTTCAGGCTTAATCTTGAAGGAATGTAAAGCAGCTTGTTTTACCAGAATATAACCTCCTAAATGAATAAATGAAAGGAGAACCACACAGTGTTCATATAAAAATATGTATTTATTAATATAACACTCTCCACTAGTCTCTATATGAGAGTAGGGCATAAAGCACACAATACTAAATCAATAGAACATTCGTAAATAGCAAAATACACAGCGGGGTCCAGGAGGAGACCAAACCATATACTTAAAAAATGGTATAACAACAATGATTTAACTAGACACAGTGCGTAGTGCATGTAGAATCGATGGGACCCCAAGGAGCTACCCAGAGGAGTGACACAGGGAGCCCACGGAGGACGGGTGCAGTGAGGAAACACAGGCACGTGCTCGGTACAACTCTATGGGAAAGTCGCGGTTGGGAATTTACAAGTTAAGGACACATGTAAGAGGACTTCGAGCAAACCCTTTGGAACTTAGGAGGTTCTAAGGTCAACCCACCTGTGAGTCCTGAAGTACCCGTGTTACCTATCCCAGAGGAGCCGGGTGCATAGGGGTCAAGTGGTGTCAGAAACCTTTCTCGTTTTCAATGGAGAGCTACAAAGAAGTCCTACTGCCAAGAGGGCGAAGAATATACAGTGGAATCCAAGCCTGGATTCGAGGTGAGAAGAACCTGAAAGCAGAGGGGACAGAGTCTGAGTCACTTCAGGTGACCTGGGGCTCGGTAGTTGAAGGCCCACCGATGTTGAGTGCTTCAGGAATGAAGAAGGGTTGCTTCACTCTGCAGCCACGGGGACCAGGAAACATCAAGGACAACCAGAGTCTGGTGGTGGGCTGTCCCATGAAGGGTGTCGAGAGCTGAGTGGTCGATGTCCAACTGGAGCACCAACAAGCCTAGGCAACTGCAACCCACGCGGTCAGAGGAAACAGGTTACGATGTGGACCAGCAAGCTCTAGGGGACTCTCCAAGCAATGGAGAGTCAGGGTACATCTGGAGCAACCAGGTAAGCCCAAGAATTAGCAAGGTGACCCCCGCCAGGACCCACAGGTCAACGGACCAGGGATCGCAAGGAGACCTTAAGCAAGTCTGCAAAGCACCAGCTCACGGGACACTCGTGGAGTGGAGGCCGGAAGTCTTCAGTGCAAAACTTCTCGGGTCTGGACTACATGAAGTCCAATGCACAAGCTCGGGAATCGTCACTAAGCATATGCAACTGCAAATGTACGCAGTGCACAGGGGTTCGGGGTGCACGGTCCCCACGAGAGATACTGGTCTCAGAATCTCTGAGAGGGCAGATCAACCTCAGGGACCTTCGGAAACCCACCTCCTGTGTTTTTGAAATCTTCGGAGTCCTCAGGAGCTCGGGAGAAGCAAACTGGTCAGATGCGTTTAGGTGCCTGCTTTTGCAGGGGAGTAACTCCTTTGCTCCAAGGGAGATTCTTCAGTCGTCCAGCATCGTGCAGGCAGTCAAAGTACCTGGTTTCTTCTTAGCAGAATCTTGTCCAGGTAAAATCGAAAGTCCTGTAGCTAGGTAACCCACTTTATACCCATGGGAAGGGGTTGGAAAGATTCTGTGGACCCTCCTAGGGAAGGGGCAGGACAGAGGGGGGCTACACCCATGTCCTTTGTCCAGTTTCACGCCAGAGCAGGAGCAAGTGGCTCCTAGAAATGGTTTCAGCTGGACTATGCACAGGGACACTAAATGTGCCCCAGTGCAGACTTTCTTGCACTCTAAGAGTGCGCCCACCCAGCCCCAGTACTCTAAATATTGTCTGAGAGGTGGTTACACCTCCCTGTGACAGGATGCCTATTGTCATGCCTTCCTCTGCGTTAGCTTGGCTCAGCAGCAGGAGAGCAGAATTGTGTTTGTGGCTGGCAGCATCCATTTTGTGCTGCCCAGGTCGAGAAAGCTGGTACCAGGTATACTGGTGACCCACAAATGTCCCTTTGGAAGGGTGGAATCATACCTGCCACGCCAGTTACTGGTGTGGAGGAATGATTCCAAGGTGTTTGACACCAAACATGACATGTTTCTAAGCAGCCGTTTTAAAGTTAGCATTTACTGCGAGGTTATAATGCACTTAAATATATATGTCTGGCTGCATCTCAAACAAACGCGGAGAATGGTCTCCGAAGGCTGCAGAGGGGCTCTCCTCATGCAGGGGCACCCTCTCACGTAAAACCCAGCACCCTGCCTTCAAGATTGTCAAGACCTGCCACAGGCGTGACTGATAGGTATTTAAGTGTAGTGATTTAAATAGATATAGTGAACCTATATCTTAAATACCTGGTGCAAATACCAGCTTACACAGTCTGCAGTAGCAGGCTGGTTGTGTCAATTTGGATTGCCTCTCAGGGGTGGCATAATACATGCTTCAGCCCATGGGAGGACTCTGGGGTACCTATGCCCTGGGTACATGGTGTACCATATACAAGGGACTGATAAGGGTACCCCAGAAACCAATCTGGATTGTACCTAAAGTACACGCATACCAATTTACAGGAGAAAGCAGATAGACTGGGGTCCTGGAAAGCAGGATCCCAGTCAGACTAGGCCAAAAACAGTGTGACATCAGCAAAAAAGTGGGGGTAACCATAAGAAGCAGATACTACTTTCCTACATGGAGAGCACGGACCCACGTCTGGGCATACCTGTCCCACTCGGGGTGACAAATGCAAAAAGAACAATTGATGGACAGAATGCAGAACCATGTCATACATTCACCCCAGTACGGAGATCTGGGCCAAAACCGGTCCCAGGATGCTTGTTTCCGGTTCAGGGAGGACCTGGCTTGGCAGTTCGGGCTGAACTGTTCCCATGAGGCACAGGGTCAAGACTGATTTGAATGTAGCTGGGTCTGAACTGAGGTGGCGAAGTGAGCTAAAGAACGATGATGGATTCAACCCAGATCTGTGACTGGGGGTGAGTGTCTGAAAAGTTTAGGCTCCATCCATCATCTCCTCGTGTTTGCTTTGTTTGCCCTAAGTTGGCAGGGTATGCCCAGACGTGGGTCCCTTGCTCACTTTGCCACTGGATTCAAGCTAGCCAGGCTGATGAGGGGTGTTACCCCAAAACCGGTCCCAGGATGCTTCTTTTCGGTTCAGGGAAGACCTGGCTTGGCAGTTCGGGCTGGACTGTTCACATGAGGCGCAGGGTCAAGACTGATTTACATATAGCTGGGTCTGAACTGAGGTGGCGAAGTGGGCTAAAGAATGGTGATGGATTCAACCCAGATCTGTGACTGGGGGTGAGTGTCTGCAAAGTTTCAGCGCTCTGTCAATCATCTCCTTGTGTTTGCTCAGATGCAGGGATAGGCATGGGACTTTGGTCCAGAGGAGCACATAGTTCTGTACACGGACAATACACTCCTCTCCCTAGCTAATTTGCAGTCCTTGGGCTCGAGATGCTTGGAAATTCTTAATATTTTGAGGAGGCCTCATGGCTCCATGTCAACTGGGCAGAGTCCCTGCTGGTGCCTCTCAAAGGGAACCTGACTACTAGCTCATGGAGCCCCTCCATTTCTATATGTCGCCTCCCCTTCCCTTACCTAGGGATCCATGTGTTTGTGTTTCCAGAATTGACGTGAACCCTTAACTTATCCCCCCTCCTCGCATAAATGAAACAGAATCTGCAGAAATAGAGGCGACTCACGCTTCACATGCTGGGTGGGTGGCCCTCTTCAAAATGATGGTGTTGCCTTGGTTCCTCTACGTTTTTCAGAACTCCCCATGCCCTAAGAAATGGCTTTGCAGCCTGAATTCTGTTATCCTTATTCGTAATTTACTCTGGGCACGAGGCCACCCTCAAATTGCACAGGCTAACAGTCAAATGTCAGCACAATCAAATCTGCCAATCCCATATCATAACATTGGTATGATTCTTGGTAATTAATACACTAATATATTCTTGAGCCAAGACATTCACAGTAAACTAATTTATTAGTGAAATGAATTTTTATTTATATAGCTCTCAGTTTTTTATCTTATATAGTATAAGTACATTATCATCCTTAATTGTTAGAAATTCAAATCACAACTAGATTTCACAAAACATAATACAAAAGGTACAAGACAAATATGTAATTTTCAAAAAGCCACCCGACACTCCTAATATTAGATTCACATTCATACTGGAATCAATCATACTTCATTCATGCTAACTCATTCAAACTACAGACCATTACAAGAATTTGCAAAGCAATAGGTCTCACATTCTTGCGAGTTTGTTATTGGCATTTAAATGACAATGCCTTTTATTCATGTTTTGGGTTTTAAAACATAAATAAAAGGCATTGTCATTTACAATACTAATAGCTTAAACTCTCGCAAATGTGAGAACGATTGCATTGCAATAAAGGGTTTTCTTGACCACTTGTTATATTGTAAATATCAGAAGAAGAGACCGGCCTGAGACGTCTTCAAAGTAGTGATAAATAGTGCAGTGAAGAAGATGTGTAAGTGTTGTAAATTACACAGACACAAAGTGTGAAGTGAGAGTTACATATGATCTGAGCTATAAAGACTAAAAAGGCGCTCCAACACCTTTTGCTCTGTGATTACACTGGCATGGCTCAGGAGGAATAGTGTGGGGGGGGCTATTTCCTGCCCCTTCCGTGATTTGAGCGTGCAGTGTGGCATTGCGTAATGTCATTGCTATCTTTGGCCTAATAAAAACACTCCAGTGGTAGTAGGGCCCTGGCTTTACCTCCTGGTGCAGGGCGGGCTGTGCTTTATGGCAGGCATGAAGGGAGGGAGGGATGTTCTCAGCTGTAGCTTCGGCCTCCTACAGTGGCTCTGCTATTAATATTGAGCAAGAGGCGCTGAGGTGGTGGTATTAGTGGTGGTGGTGGTGGTATTGGTATTTGTGGTGATGGTAGTGGTGGTGGTATTGGTGGTGGTATTGGTGGTGGTGGTATTGGTGGTGATGGTGGTATTGGTGATGGTGGTGGTGATGGTATTGGTGGTGGTGTTGGTGATATTGGAGGTGTGGTATTGGTGGTGGTATTGGAATTGGTGGTGGTATTGGATTGGTGGTGGTGGTATTGGTGGTGGCATTGGTTGTGGTGGTGGTATTGGTGGTGGTGTTGTGGTATTGGCGGTGGTATTGGTGGTGGTAGTGTTGGTGGTATTTTGGTGGGGGCGGTATGGGTTGCATTGGTGGTGGTGGTAGAGGTATTGGTGGTGGTGGTATTGGTGGTGGTGGTATTGGTGGTGGTACTGGTGGTATTGGTGGTGGTGGTGGTGGTAGTAGTATTGGTGGTGGTAATGGGGGTGGAGGTGACACTGGTGGTGGTGGTATTAGTGGTGGTATTGGGGGTGATGGTGGTATTGGTGGTGGTGATGGTACTGGTGGTGGTGGTATTGGTGGTGGTGGTATTGGTGGTGGTGATATTGGTGGTGGTGATATTGGTGGTGGTATTGGTATTGGTGGTGGTATTGGTATTGGCGGTGGTTTTGGTATTGGTAGTATTGGTAGTGGTGGTATTGGTAGTGGTGGTATTGGTGGTGGTGGTGGTATTGGTGGTCGTGGAGGTGGTATTGGTGGTGGTATTAGTGGTGGTATTGGTGGTGGTATTGGTGGTAATGGTGGTATTGTGGTGGTGATGGTATTGGTGGTGGTGGTATTGGTGGTGGTATTGGTGGTGGTATTGGTTGTGGTATTGGATTGGTGGTGGTGGTATCGGTGGTGGTGCTATTGGTGGTGGTGGTATTGGTGGTGGTGGCATTGGTATTGGTGATGGGTGTATTGGTGGTGGTGGCATTGGTGGTGGAGGTGGTATTGGTGGTAGTAGTGTTGGTGGTGGTGGTATTGGTGGTAGTATTGGTGGTGGTGGTATTGGTGGTGTTGGTGGTATTGGTGGTGGTGGTGGGGGTATTAGAGGTATTGATGGTGGTGGTTTTGGTGGTGGTGGTGTGGTATTGGTGGTGGTGGTGGGATATTGGTGGTGGTGGTGGTATTGGTGGTATTGGTAGTAGTGGTGGTTGTTTCAGTGGTGGTGGTAGTATTGGTATCGAAGGTGGTGGTATTGGTGGTAGTATTTGGTTCTGGTGGTGGTATTGGTGGTGGTAGTAATGGTATTGGTGGTGGTAGTATTCGTATTGGTGGAATTGGTCATGGTGGTTTTGGTGGTGGTGGTGGTATTAGAGGTATTGTGGTTGTGGTATTGGGGGTATTGGTGGCATTGGTGGTGGTGCTATTGGTGGTGGTGCTATTGGTGGTGGTGCTATTGGTGGTGGTGGTGATGGTATTGGGGGTGGTATTGGTATTGACGGTGGTGGTATTGGTAGAGGTATTGGTGGTAGTAGCACTGGTGGTGGTGCTATTAGTGCTGGTAATGGTGGTGGTATTGCTGGTGGTGGTGGTATTGCTGGTGGTATTGGTGATATTGGTGGTGGTATTGGTGTGTTGGTGGTGGTATTGGTGGTGGTATTGGCATTGGTGGTATTGGTGTTGGTATTGGTGGTTGTGGTATTGGTTTGGTGGTGGTGGTATTGGTGGTGTTGGTATTGGTGTTGGTATTGGTATTGGTGGTGGTGGTATTGGTGGTGGAATTGGTATTGGTGGAGGTATTATTGGATTGGTGGTGGTGGTATTGGTGGTAGTATTGGTGGTGGTGGTATTGGTGGTGGTGCTATCGGTGGTGGCATTGATGGTGGTGGTATTGGTGGTGGTGGTATTGGTGGTGGTCGTATTGGTGGTGGCATTGGTGGTGGTGGTGGTATTGGTGGTACTGGTGGTGGCGGTACTGGTGGTGGCGGTATTGGTGATGGTGGTATTGGTACCGGTGATGGTGGTATTGGTGTTGGTGGTATTGGTGGTGGTTTTGGTAGTGGTGGCATTGGTGGTGATGGTATTGGTGGTGGTATTGGTACTGTTGGTGTTGGTATTGGTGGTGGTGGTATTGGTGATGGTGGTGGTATTGGTGGTGGTATTGGTGGTATCGGTGGTGATGGTATTGGTGATGGGGGTGCTGGTATTGGTGGTGGTCATGGTTGTAAGGTACTGGTACTGGTGGTATTAGTGGTGGTGGTGATATTGGAATTGGTGGTGGTGGTATTGGATTGGTGGTGATGGTATTGGTGGTGGTATTAATGATGGTGATGCTGGGGGTGGAATTGGTGGTGTTATTGGTGGTGGTATTGGTGGTGGTGGTATTGGTGGCAGTGGTATTGGTGATGGTGGTTGTATTGAAGGTGGTGGTATTGGTGGTGGTATTGGTGGTGGTATTGGTGGTGTTTGTGGTGGTGGAATTGGTGCTGGTGGTATTGGTGGTTGTGGTATTGGTGGCAGTATTGGTAGTGGTGGTGGTATTGGCGGTGGTGGTTTTAGTGGTATTGCTGGTAGTGGTATTGGTGGTGGTGGTATTGGTGGTAGTATTGGTGGCAGTGGTATTGGTGGTGGTGGCATTGGTGGTGGTGCTAATGGTATTGGTGGTGGTGTTATTGGTGGTGGTGGTATTGGTGGTGTTGGTATTGGTGTTGGTATTGGTATTGGTGGTGGTGGTATTGGTGGTGGAATTGGTATTGGTGGTGGTATTATTGGATTGGTGGTGGTGGTATTGGTGGTAGTATTGATGGTGGTGGTATTGGTGGTGGTGCTATCGGTGGTGGTATTGGTGATGATGGCATTTGTGGTGGTGGCATTGGTGGTGGTGGTATTGGTGGTGGTGGTATTGGTGGTGGTCGTATTGGTGGTGGCATTGGTGGTGGTGGTGGTATTGGTGGTACTGGTGGTGGCGGTACTGGTGGTGGCGGTATTGGTGGTGGTGGTATTGGTACTGGTGATGGTGGTATTGGTGGCGGTGGTACTGGTATTGGTGTTGGTGGTATTGGTGGTGGTATTGGTGGTGGGGGCATTGGTGGTGATGGTATTGGTGGTGGTATTGGTACTGTTGGTGTTGGTATTGGTGGTGGTGGTATTGGTGATGGTGGTGGTATTGGTGGTGGTACTGGTGGTATCGGTGGTGATGGTATTGGTGATGGGGGTGCTGGTATTGGTGGTGGTCATGGTTGTAAGGTACTGGTACTGATGGTATTAGTGGTGGTGGTGATATTGGTATTGGATTGGTGGTGATGGTATTGGTGGTGGTATTAATGATGGTGATGCTGGGGGTGGTATTGGTGGTGTTATTGGTGGCAGTGGTATTGGTGATGGTGGTTGTATTGGTGGTGTTTGTGGTGGTGATATTGGTGGTGGTGGAATTGGTGCTGGTGGTATTGGTGGTTGTGGTATTGGTGGCAGTATTGGTAGTGGTGGTGGTATTGGTGGTGGTGGTATTAGTGGTATTGCTGGTAGTGGTATTGGTGGTGGTGGTATTGGTGGTAGTATTGGTGGCAGTGGTATTGGTGGTGGTGGCATTGGTGGTGGTGCTAATGGTATTGGTGGTGGTGTTATTGGTGGTGGTGTTATTGGTGGTGGTGGTAGTGGTATTGATGGAGGTGGTATTGGTGGTGGTGGTATTGGTGTTGTTGGTGGTATTGGTGGTTGTATTGGTGGTGGTGGTATTGATGGTGGTGGTATTGATGGTGGTATTATTGGTGGTGGTAGCAGTGGTGCTATTGGTGGTGATGGTATTGGTCGTGGTATCGGTGGTGGTGGTATTGGTGGTGATGGTATTGGTGATGTTGGTGGTGGTATTAGTGGTGGTCATGGTTGTGAGGTACTGGTACTGGTGGTATTAGTGGTGTGATGGTGGTATTGGTGGTGGTGGTTTTGGTATTGGTTGTGGTATTGGTATTGGTGGTGGTGGTATTGGATTGGTGGTGGTGGTATTGGTGGAGGTATTACTGGTGATGATATTGGTGGTGGTGGTATTGGTGGTATTGGTATTGGTTGTGGTGGTATTGGTGGTGGTGGTATTGGTGGTGGTGGTATTGATGGTGGTCATGGTTTTGAGGTACTGGTACTGGTGGTATTAGTGGTGGTGGTGGTATTTGTGGTGGTGATACTGGTTGTGGTATTGGTATGAGTGGTTTTGGTATTGGAATGGTGGTAGTGGTTATGGTGGTGGTATTAGTGGTGGTGATATTGGTGGTGGTGGTATTTGAGGTGGTATTGGTGGTGGTGGTATTGGTTGCAATTATATTGGTGGGAGTGGTTGTATTGGTGGTGGTGGTATTGATGGTGGTGGTAGTGGTATTGGTGGTGGTGGTGGTATTGGTGTTGGTGATGGTGGTATTGGTGGCGGTGGTGGTATTGGTATTGGTGGTGGCATTGGTGGTGGTAGTGATGTGGTATTGGTGGTGGTATTGGTGGTGGTAGTGTTGGTAGAGGTATTGGTGGTGGTGGTATTGGTGGTGGTGGTATTGGTAGTGGTACTGGTGGTATTGGATGTGGTGGTAGTATTGGTGGTGGTGGTAGTATTAGTGGTGGTAATGGGGGTGGAGGTGGCACTGGTGGTGGTGGTATTAGTGGTGGTATTGGGGGTGATGGTGGTATTGGTGATGGTGATGGTACTGGTGGTGGTGATATTGGTGGTGGTGATATTGGTGGTGGTATTGGTGGTGGTATTGGTATTGGTGGTGGTATTGGTATTGGCGGTGGTTTGGGTATTGGATTGGTGGTGGTGGTACTGGTGGTAATATTGGTAGTGGTGGTACTGGTATTGGTGGTGGTGGAGGTGGTATTGGTGGTGGAATTAGTGGTGGTATTGGTGGTGGTATTGTTGGTAATGGTGGTATTGTGGTGGTGATGGTATTGGTGGTGGTATTGGTGGTGGTATTGGTTGTGGTATTGGATTGGTGGTGTCTGTGGTGGTGCTATTGGTGGTGGTGGTATTGGTATTGGTGATGGGTGTATTGGTGGTGTTGGTGGTATTGGTGGTGGTATTAGAGGTATTGGTGGTGGTGGTTTTGGTGGTGGTGGTGTGGTATTGGTGGTGATGGTGGTATTGGTGGTGGGATATTGGTGGTGGTGGTGGTATTGGTGGTATTGGTAGTGGTGGTGGTGGTATCAGTGGTGGTGGTAGCATTGGTATCGGTGGTGGTGGTATTAGTGGTAGTATTGGTACTGGTGATTGTATTGGTGGTGGTAGTATTGTATTGGTGGTGGTAGTTTTCATATTGGTGGGAGTGGCTGTATTGGTGGTGGTGGTATTGGCGGTGGTGGTAGCGGTATTGGTGGTGGTGGTGGTATTGGTGTTGGTGGTGATGGTGGTATTGGTGGTGGTGGTAGTATTGGTATTGGTGGTGGCATTGGTGGTGGTAGTGTTGTGGTATTGGTGGTGGTAGTGTTGGTGGTATTTTGGTGGGGGTGGTATTGGTTGCATTGGTGGTGGTGGTGGAGGTATTAGTGGTGGTGGTACTGGTGGTGGTGGTGGTATTGGTGGTGGTACTGGTGGTATTGGTGGTGGTGGTAGTACTTGTGGTGGTGATACTGGTGGTGGTAGTATTGGGGGTGGTAATGGGGGTGGAGGTGGCACTGGTGGTGGTGGTATTAGTGATGGTATTGGGGGTGATGGTAGTATTGGGGGTGGTGATGGTACTGGTGGTGGTGGAATTGGTGGTGGTAATGGGGGTGGTGATATTGGTGGTGGTATTGGTATTGGTGGTGGTATTGGTATTGGTGGTGGTATTGGTATTGGCGGTGGTTTTGGTATTGGAGGTATTGGATGGGTGGTGGTGGTACTGGTGGTAGTATTGGTAGTGGTGGTATTGGTGGTGGTGGTATTGGTGGTGGTCGAGGTGGTATTGGTGCTGGTATTAGTGGTGGTATTGGTGGTGGTATGGGTGGTAATGGTGGTATTGTGGTGGTGGTGGTATTGGTGGTGGTATTGGTTGTGGTATTGTATTGGTGGTGGTGATATCGGTGGTGGTGCTATTGGTGGTGGTGATATTGGTGGTCGTGGTATTGGTATTGGTGATCGGTGTATTGGTGGTGGTGGCATTGGTGGTGGTGGTATTGGTGGTGGTAGTGTTGGTGGTATTGGTGGTGGTGGTATTGGTGGTGTTGGTGGTATTGGTGGTATTGGTGGTGGTATTAGAGGTATTGATGGTGGTGGTTTTGGTGGTGGTGGTGGTGTGGTATTGGTGGTGGTGGTGGTGGTGGTATTGGTGGTGGGATATTGGTGGTGGGATATTGGTGGTGGTGGTGTTGGTATTGGTGGTATTGGTAGTGGTGGTGGTGGTATCAGTGGTGGTGGTAGCATTGGTATAGGTGGTGGTGGTATTGGTGGTAGTATTGGTACTGGTGGTGGCATTGGTGGTGGTAGTATTGGAATTGGTAGTATTCATATTGGTGGAATTGATCATGGTGGTATTGCTGGTGGTGGTATTAGAGGTATTGTGGTTGTGGTATTGTGGTATTGGGGGCATTGGTGGTGGTGCTATTGGTGGTGATGGTATTGGTGGTGGTATTGGTATTGGTGGTGGTGGTATTGGTAGAGATATTGGTGGTGGTATTGGTATTGGTGGTGGTGGTATTGGTAGAGATATTGGTGGTAGTAGTATTGGTGGTGGTGGTGGTGCTATTAGTGCTGGTAATGGTGGTGGTATTGCTGGTGGTGGTGGTATTGGTGGTGGTATTGGTGATATTGGTAGTGGTATTGGTGGTGTTGGTGGTGGTGGTATTGGTGGTGGTATTGGCATTGGTGGTATTGGTGTTGGTATTGGTGATTGTGGTATTGGTTTGGTGGTAGTGGTATTGGTGGTGTTGGTATTGGTGGTGGTATTGGTGGTGGGGGCATTGGTGGTGATGGTATTGGTGGTGGTATTGGTACTGTTGGTGTTGGTATTGGTGGTGGTGGTATTGGTGATGGTGGTGGTATTGGTGGTGGTACTGGTGGTATCGGTGGTGATGGTATTGGTGATGGGGGTGCTGGTATTGGTGGTGGTCATGGTTGTAAGGTACTGGTACTGATGGTATTAGTGGTGGTGGTGATATTGGTATTGGATTGGTGGTGATGGTATTGGTGGTGGTATTAATGATGGTGATGCTGGGGGTGGTATTGGTGGTGTTATTGGTGGCAGTGGTATTGGTGATGGTGGTTGTATTGGTGGTGTTTGTGGTGGTGATATTGGTGGTGGTGGAATTGGTGCTGGTGGTATTGGTGGTTGTGGTATTGGTGGCAGTATTGGTAGTGGTGGTGGTATTGGTGGTGGTGGTATTAGTGGTATTGCTGGTAGTGGTATTGGTGGTGGTGGTATTGGTGGTAGTATTGGTGGCAGTGGTATTGGTGGTGGTGGCATTGGTGGTGGTGCTAATGGTATTGGTGGTGGTGTTATTGGTGGTGGTGTTATTGGTGGTGGTGGTAGTGGTATTGATGGAGGTGGTATTGGTGGTGGTGGTATTGGTGTTGTTGGTGGTATTGGTGGTTGTATTGGTGGTGGTGGTATTGATGGTGGTGGTATTGATGGTGGTATTATTGGTGGTGGTAGCAGTGGTGCTATTGGTGGTGATGGTATTGGTCGTGGTATCGGTGGTGGTGGTATTGGTGGTGATGGTATTGGTGATGTTGGTGGTGGTATTAGTGGTGGTCATGGTTGTGAGGTACTGGTACTGGTGGTATTAGTGGTGTGATGGTGGTATTGGTGGTGGTGGTTTTGGTATTGGTTGTGGTATTGGTATTGGTGGTGGTGGTATTGGATTGGTGGTGGTGGTATTGGTGGAGGTATTACTGGTGATGATATTGGTGGTGGTGGTATTGGTGGTATTGGTATTGGTTGTGGTGGTATTGGTGGTGGTGGTATTGGTGGTGGTGGTATTGATGGTGGTCATGGTTTTGAGGTACTGGTACTGGTGGTATTAGTGGTGGTGGTGGTATTGGTGGTGGTGATACTGGTTGTGGTATTGGTATGAGTGGTTTTGGTATTGGAATGGTGGTAGTGGTTATGGTGGTGGTATTAGTGGTGGTGATATTGGTGGTGGTGGTATTTGAGGTGGTATTGGTGGTGGTGGTATTGGTTGCAATTATATTGGTGGGAGTGGTTGTATTGGTGGTGGTGGTATTGATGGTGGTGGTAGTGGTATTGGTGGTGGTGGTGGTATTGGTGTTGGTGATGGTGGTATTGGTGGCGGTGGTGGTATTGGTATTGGTGGTGGCATTGGTGGTGGTAGTGATGTGGTATTGGTGGTGGTATTGGTGGTGGTAGTGTTGGTAGAGGTATTGGTGGTGGTGGTATTGGTGGTGGTGGTATTGGTAGTGGTACTGGTGGTATTGGATGTGGTGGTAGTATTGGTGGTGGTGGTAGTATTAGTGGTGGTAATGGGGGTGGAGGTGGCACTGGTGGTGGTGGTATTAGTGGTGGTATTGGGGGTGATGGTGGTATTGGTGATGGTGATGGTACTGGTGGTGGTGATATTGGTGGTGGTGATATTGGTGGTGGTATTGGTGGTGGTATTGGTATTGGTGGTGGTATTGGTATTGGCGGTGGTTTGGGTATTGGATTGGTGGTGGTGGTACTGGTGGTAATATTGGTAGTGGTGGTACTGGTATTGGTGGTGGTGGAGGTGGTATTGGTGGTGGAATTAGTGGTGGTATTGGTGGTGGTATTGTTGGTAATGGTGGTATTGTGGTGGTGATGGTATTGGTGGTGGTATTGGTGGTGGTATTGGTTGTGGTATTGGATTGGTGGTGTCTGTGGTGGTGCTATTGGTGGTGGTGGTATTGGTATTGGTGATGGGTGTATTGGTGGTGTTGGTGGTATTGGTGGTGGTATTAGAGGTATTGGTGGTGGTGGTTTTGGTGGTGGTGGTGTGGTATTGGTGGTGATGGTGGTATTGGTGGTGGGATATTGGTGGTGGTGGTGGTATTGGTGGTATTGGTAGTGGTGGTGGTGGTATCAGTGGTGGTGGTAGCATTGGTATCGGTGGTGGTGGTATTAGTGGTAGTATTGGTACTGGTGATTGTATTGGTGGTGGTAGTATTGTATTGGTGGTGGTAGTTTTCATATTGGTGGGAGTGGCTGTATTGGTGGTGGTGGTATTGGCGGTGGTGGTAGCGGTATTGGTGGTGGTGGTGGTATTGGTGTTGGTGGTGATGGTGGTATTGGTGGTGGTGGTGGTATTGGTATTGGTGGTGGCATTGGTGGTGGTAGTGTTGTGGTATTGGTGGTGGTAGTGTTGGTGGTATTTTGGTGGGGGTGGTATTGGTTGCATTGGTGGTGGTGGTGGAGGTATTAGTGGTGGTGGTACTGGTGGTGGTGGTGGTATTGGTGGTGGTACTGGTGGTATTGGTGGTGGTGGTAGTACTTGTGGTGGTGATACTGGTGGTGGTGGTGGTAGTATTGGGGGTGGTAATGGGGGTGGAGGTGGCACTGGTGGTGGTGGTATTAGTGATGGTATTGGGGGTGATGGTAGTATTGGGGGTGGTGATGGTACTGGTGGTGGTGGAATTGGTGGTGGTAATGGGGGTGGTGATATTGGTGGTGGTATTGGTATTGGTGGTGGTATTGGTATTGGTGGTGGTATTGGTATTGGCGGTGGTTTTGGTATTGGAGGTATTGGATGGGTGGTGGTGGTACTGGTGGTAGTATTGGTAGTGGTGGTATTGGTGGTGGTGGTATTGGTGGTGGTCGAGGTGGTATTGGTGCTGGTATTAGTGGTGGTATTGGTGGTGGTATGGGTGGTATGGTGGTATTGTGGTGGTGGTGGTATTGGTGGTGGTATTGGTTGTGGTATTGTATTGGTGGTGGTGATATCGGTGGTGGTGCTATTGGTGGTGGTGATATTGGTGGTCGTGGTATTGGTATTGGTGATCGGTGTATTGGTGGTGGTGGCATTGGTGGTGGTGGTATTGGTGGTGGTAGTGTTGGTGGTATTGGTGGTGGTGGTATTGGTGGTGTTGGTGGTATTGGTGGTATTGGTGGTGGTATTAGAGGTATTGATGGTGGTGGTTTTGGTGGTGGTGGTGGTGTGGTATTGGTGGTGGTGGTGGTGGTGGTATTGGTGGTGGGATATTGGTGGTGGGATATTGGTGGTGGTGGTGTTGGTATTGGTGGTATTGGTAGTGGTGGTGGTGGTATCAGTGGTGGTGGTAGCATTGGTATAGGTGGTGGTGGTATTGGTGGTAGTATTGGTACTGGTGGTGGCATTGGTGGTGGTAGTATTGGAATTGGTAGTATTCATATTGGTGGAATTGATCATGGTGGTATTGCTGGTGGTGGTATTAGAGGTATTGTGGTTGTGGTATTGTGGTATTGGGGGCATTGGTGGTGGTGCTATTGGTGGTGATGGTATTGGTGGTGGTATTGGTATTGGTGGTGGTGGTATTGGTAGAGATATTGGTGGTGGTATTGGTATTGGTGGTGGTGGTATTGGTAGAGATATTGGTGGTAGTAGTATTGGTGGTGGTGGTGGTGCTATTAGTGCTGGTAATGGTGGTGGTATTGCTGGTGGTGGTGGTATTGGTGGTGGTATTGGTGATATTGGTAGTGGTATTGGTGGTGTTGGTGGTGGTGGTATTGGTGGTGGTATTGGCATTGGTGGTATTGGTGTTGGTATTGGTGATTGTGGTATTGGTTTGGTGGTAGTGGTATTGGTGGTGTTGGTATTGGTGTTGGTATTGGTGGTGGTGGTATTGGTGGTGGAATTGGTATTGATGGTGGTATTGGATTGGTGGTGGTGGTATTGGTGGTCATATTGGTGGTGGTGCTATTGGTGGTGGTATTGGTGATGATGGCATTTGTGGTGGTGGCATTGGTGGTGGTGGTATTGGTAGTGGTGGTATTGGTGGTGGCATTGGTGGTGGTGGTATTGGTGGTACTGGTGGTGGCAGTACTGGTGGGGGTGGTATTGGTGGTGGTGGTATTGGTACTGGTGATGGTGGTATTGGTGGTGGTGGGGGTACTGGTGTTGGTGTTGGTGGTATTGGTGGTGGTATTGGTGGTGGTGGCATTGGTGGTGATGGTATTGGTGATGGTATCGGTGGTGGTATTGGTACTGTTGGTGTTGGTATTGGTGGTGGTGGTATTGGTGATGGTGGTGGTATTGGTGGTATCGGTGGTGATGGTATTGGTGATATTGGTGCTGGTAATGGTGGTGGTCATGGTTGTGAGGTACTGGTACTGGTGGTATTAGTGGTGGTGGAGGTATTGGTGGTGGTATTGGTATTGGTGGTGGTGGTGGTATTGGATTGGTGGTGATGGTATTGGTGGTGGTATTAGTGATGGTGATACTGGTGGTGGTATTGGTGGTATTGGTATTGGTGGTGGTATTAGTGGTGGTGGTATTGGTGGCAGTGGTATTGGTGATGGTGGTGGTATTGGTGGTGGTATTGATGGTATTTGTGGTGGTGATATTGGTGGTGGTGGAATTGGTGCTGGTGGTGTGGGTGGCAGTATTGGTATTGGTGGTGGTGGTATTAGTGGTATTGCTGGTAGTGGTATTGGTGGTGGTGGTTGTATTGGTGGCAGTGGTATTGGTGGTGGTGGCATTGGTGGTGGTGCTAATGGTATTGGTGTTGTTGGTGGTATTGGTGGTTGTATTGGTGGTGGTGGTATTGATGGTGGTATTGGTGGTGCTATTGGTGGTGATGGTATTGGTGGTGGTATCAGTGGTGGTGGTATCGGTGGTGATGGTATTGGTGATGTTGGTGGTGGTATTAGTGGTGGTCATGGTTGTAAGGTACTGGTACTGGTGGTATTAGTGGCGGTGGTATTGGTGGTGGTGGTTTTGGTATTGGTTGTGGTATTGGTATTAGTGGTGGTGGTATTGGTGGTGGTATTAGTGGTGGTGATATTGGTGGTGGTGGTATTGGTGATGGTGATACTGGTTGTGGTATTGGTATGAGTGGTGGTGGTATTGGATTGGCGGTAGTGGTTATGGTGGTGGTATTAGTGGTGGTGATATTGGTGGTGGTGGTATTGGTGGTGATGGTATTGTTGGTGGTGGTATTGGTGGTGGTTATGGTGGTGGTATTGGTGGTGGTGGTATTGGTGGTATCGGTGGTGATGGTATTGGTGATGTTGGTGGTGGTCATGGGTTTGATGTACTGGTGGTATTAGTGGTGGTGGTATTGGTTGTGGTATTGGTATTGGTGGTGGTGGTTGTGGATTGGTGGTGGAGGTATTGGTGGTGGTATCAGTGGTGGTGATATTGGTGGTGATATTGGTGGTGGTATTGGTGGTATTGGTATTGGTGGTGGTGGTATTGGTTGCGATGACATTGGTGGGAGTGGTTGTATGGGTGGTGGTGGTATTGGTGGTGGTGGTATTGGCGGTGGTGGTAGTGGTATTGGTGGTGTTGGTATTGGTGGTGGTGGTGGTATTGGTGTTGGTGGTGATGGTGGTATTGGTGGTGGTGGTGGTATTGGTGGTGGTATTGGTAGTGGTGGTGGTGGTATTGGTGGTGGTGGTATCCTTGGTGATGCTATTGGTGATGTTGGTGGTGGTATTGGTGGTGATCATGATTGTGAGGGGTACTGGTGGTATTAGTGGTGGTGGTATTGGTAGAGGTGGTATTGGTATTGGTTGTGGTATTGGTATTAGCAGTGGTGGTATTAGATTGGTGGTGGTGGTATTGGTGGTGATATTGATGATGGTAGTATTGGTGGTGGTATTGGTGGTATTGGTTGGTGGTATTGGTTGCGTGGTATTGGTGGTGGTGGTTGTTTTGGTGGTGGTGGTATTGGTGGTGGTATTGGTGGTGATGGTATTGGTGGTGGTGGTATTGGTGGTGGTGGAGGTGGTGGTATTGATGGTGGTGGTATTGGTTGTGGTATTGGTATTGGTGGTGGTGGTATTGGTGGTGGTGATATTGGTGGTATCGTTGGTGATGCTATTGGTGATGTTGGTGGTGGTATTAGTGGTGGTCATGGTTGTAAGGTACTGGTACTGGTGGTATTAGTGGCGGTGGTATTGGTGGTGGTGGTTTTGGTATTGGTTGTGGTATTGGTATTAGTGGTGGTGGTATTGGTGGTGGTATTAGTGGTGGTGATATTGGTGGTGGTGGTATTGGTGGTGGTGGTATAGGTGGTGGTCATGGTTTTGAGGTACTGGTACTGGTGGTATTAGTGGTGGTGGTGGTATTGGTGATGGTGATACTGGTTGTGGTATTGGTATGAGTGGTGGTGGTATTGGATTGGCGGTAGTGGTTATGGTGGTGGTATTAGTGGTGGTGATATTGGTGGTGGTGGTATTGGTGGTGATGGTATTGTTGGTGGTGGTATTGGTGGTGGTTATGGTGGTGGTATTGGTGGTGGTGGTATTGGTGGTATCGGTGGTGATGGTATTGGTGATGTTGGTGGTGGTCATGGGTTTGATGTACTGGTGGTATTAGTGGTGGTGGTATTGGTTGTGGTATTGGTATTGGTGGTGGTGGTTGTGGATTGGTGGTGGAGGTATTGGTGGTGGTATCAGTGGTGGTGATATTGGTGGTGGTGATATTGGTGGTGGTATTGGTGGTATTGGTATTGGTGGTGATGGTATTGGTTGCGATGACATTGGTGGGAGTGGTTGTATGGGTGGTGGTGGTATTGGTGGTGGTGGTATTGGCGGTGGTGGTAGTGGTATTGGTGGTGTTGGTATTGGTGGTGGTGGTGGTATTGGTGTTGGTGGTGATGGTGGTATTGGTGGTGGTGGTGGTATTGGTGGTGGTATTGGTAGTGGTGGTGGTGGTATTGGTGGTGGTGGTATCCTTGGTGATGCTATTGGTGATGTTGGTGGTGGTATTGGTGGTGATCATGATTGTGAGGTGCTGGTGGTATTAGTGGTGGTGGTATTGGTAGAGGTGGTATTGGTATTGGTTGTGGTATTGGTATTAGCGGTGGTGGTATTACATTGGTGGTGGTGGTATTGGTGGTGATATTGATGGTGGTAGTATTGGTGGTGGTATTGGTGGTATTGGTTGGTGGTATTGGTTGCGTGGTATTGGTGGTGGTGGTTGTTTTGGTGATGGTGGTATTGGTGGTGGTATTGGTGGTGATGGTATTGGTGGTGGTGGTATTGGTGGTGGTGGAGGTGGTGGTATTGGTTGTGGTATTGGTATTGGTGGTGGTGGTATTGGTGGTGATGCTATTGGTGATGTTGGTGGTGGTATTGGTGGTGATCATGGTTGTGAGGTACTGGTGGTATTAGTGGTGGTGGTATTGGTTGTGGTATTGGTATTAGTGGTGGTGGTATTGGAGTGATGGTGGTGGTGGTGGTATTGGTGGTGGTAATAGTGGTGGTGGTATTGGTTGGTGGTATTGGTTGCATGGTATTGGTGGTGGTGGTTGTATTGGTGGTATTGCTGGTGATTTTGGTGGTGGTATTGGTGGTGGTGGAGGTGGTGGTATTGATGGTGGTGGTATTGGTGGTGGTATTGGTAGTGGTGGTGGTGGTATTGGTGGTATTAATGGTCTTGCTGGTAGTGGTATTGGTGGTGGTGGTGATGGTGGTAGTGATATTGGTGGTGTTGGTATTGGTGGTTGTGGTATTGGTGGTATTGGTGATATTGGTGGTGGTGCTATTGCTGGTGGTGGTATTGGTGGTGGCATTGGTGGTGTATTGGTGGTGGTATTGGTGATGGTGGTGGTATTGATGGGTAGTGGCATTGGTGGTGGTGGTGGTGGTATTGATGGTGGGGCTGGTGGTGTTGTTGGTAAAACAGGCTTTTGAAAACAACACCTGGATTTCACCTGAGTTAATTCCCAAATCATTTCTAAATCCATTTTACTTGGGGGTGGGGGGATTGAAACAGACACAAGATTATGCTGGGTTGAAGTGATTGAAACAGGCGACGTTTTACGGGGGCGACCGTGCTGCTTAAAAAACCACAATCGGTTTCAGCTGAAGCAGTGCATGTCCGGCCTGCAAGAAGAGAAACTCAATAAGGTAAATAGTGCTTACAGACTAACCGGTCTCGTGTAACAACTGAGGTAAAAGGGCCAGTCACCACAGGAGGGCACAAATGAAGACAAGTCTGCACCAATGAGGTACTAACAAGCCTATTAAGGAGTCCAAAGGCAGCATTTACGAAAAACAATGACACAAGACAATGAAAATTATTGCCGGAGAGTAGGCGCGGCTTTTCTCCCATACTCTAGTGCAGCAGTCTTGCAGAGAGAGCAGTTCATGAGGGCTGCTGCTAGGCTCGACCTAAAAAATTATGACTCATGGAATCCATATCCTTAAATGCAGGATGAATTGCCACATAACTTTTTTTGTAAGAATATACTGCAATAGTCTTGATTTTCCTGAGAGGCATTTCAAAAGTAAATTATACAGTACAATTCGCCTTCATGGCCATTACTTCATCATAGGGATAGTGATCTCTTCTGTTTCACACTCAGTTTGTAGTGGCCCTGACACACATTTCGGTGAAACACCAAAATACGTACCACCTTCTTCATAGCACTACAGAACAAATTCAAGAATGTAAGATACCAGGGACAGGTGGAAGAGGGGGGCCATCCACGATCTATTTGGAATATCTATGATATATTACGCAAAATTGTTGTCGGAGGCAAAAATACTGCAAATGGAAGTAGCCAAAGGATAACATGGAACTCAAGGGTAACTTGGTGAGGCCACTCATAGGGCAAAGTCCTCTAAGTGGAAGTCAAACTAGTAAGACTGGTAGCCCTTTGCCTCTAGGTAGGGGACAAAAGGTGCCCAATGAACAGACTCATATAGCTGCAGCTACTCCAAGACTTCACATGGGATTAAAGTCCTCTATGGGCTGATCTATGATACAAGTGCATAGAGAAGCTGGTCTCCTCTAGTAATACGCGGGTCAGGGTCCACACAAAACGGTTGCACTCCTCGCATGGCCGTCTTATGATGGGTGTCTAGGAATGGCCAATCTTGACTGTTACTACTTGCTCTCACAGGTGGTGGTCATTAATTACTAGATCAGAGGGGGCAGGAAGACCCGACCTATCGGGCTGAATTGACTGTCCTAGATCTACATAGGATCTTGGCTGTCCTTTATTGGGACCCGATCCCTCGCTTTCCCGCAGAGATCACTAAGGTGGTGTTTTAAGCTTGGCGTGCAGCACTTTACCGTGACCTTACATGCTGGGATCAGAGGCTGACAGGGATGGATCCCCTATGACAGTGAACGTGGCTGCACCACACTGCAACACTGAAGGAACTTTCGCAATGAGACAGGATATGAATCACTCATCAGGGTGGTGTATGGTCAGGTAGCCACATTCAGACGTTTCAAGAGATCCAGAAGTGGCACCAGTTCTCCCACACTCATTTCCACAAATATTTACAATTGAGACATGCCCTTGCCGCAAATAATCCCCCTGACACCGATGTTCCTGACTTTGGTCCCCTTGAGGCCAGGTTGCTGACTGGGGAACTCAGCAAGGGTGCAATTTTGCAGGTTTATCGATCCTTGATTGTTAATACTCCAAATCACTTTTCCAAATTGAAGCTGAAATGGGAGAGCTATATGGGTGAGCTGGATGATGCAGACTAGATAGATGTTCGGATGGCCACCAGGGACCTGGCCACATCTACGTGCTTGGCCCAGCATAACTATTTTCACCTCAGTTACATGACTCCTGTACGGCTACACCGGGCCGGCAGTATTTCAAACCTACTTGCTTTTGCTGTACAACTCTTGGAGCTAACATCTTTTATATGGTTTGGTCCTGTGCTCTGTTGGCCCGCTACTGGCAATGGACAGAGCACAAGCTTTCATTGTGGTTGGGCAGTGACCTGATGCTTACCCCTCGGACTGCCCTCTAGGGGCTGTCAGACGACCTTGGAGGTACCAGTGTGGAGCAAGTTGGGGTGTGGCGTAATAGCCAGAGCTGCCGACCTTGGAACTGGTGAACCAGGTTTTGAGTCTCAGCGTTGGCTCAACATCATGTGATTCTGAGCAAATCACTTAATCTCCCAGTGCCTACCAAAAATGAATGTGTGCTTGTGTAATGTAACTGGTGCTCATGTAAAGTCCTCCAATACCTTCAGGTCGAGTTTGCGCTATATAAAACTGCAATAAAAAAAAATGGGGGTCGCCCTGTTGACACCAAACACCACATAGCTTGGAAGTAGGACTTGGCACATACCCCTACAATGGTTGAATGGTGAGACGGAGTGGATTGGTGCATATAGCAAGAAAGGCCTATCTATGAGGCTCGCTGCTGCCCTAGGAAACATGGGAAGATCTGGAGAAAATGATGGGACTATTATGGATTGGACTGGGGAGATGATTGAAACAAACTGTGGTTGTGATTGTGTGTATATTATGAAAACAATCAAATTTTCTTAGAAAAAGAAAAATGAAATTATCGAACTAAAATGATGGCACTGGGAAATTAAGCATCCTAAAAACAAGGAATGGCCATTTTTCCAATACAGGTACCATGTATCTAATGAAGGGATGCTCCTCTTATCTAGAAAAGGTAAGTATAGATGTTTTATAAAATGTAGCAAGTGTATCTTAGAAATGCCTTAAAGCAACACTTGATGAAGACATGAGCTCAGACCTTTTTAAAGTCACATATTCAAGAATATGAAACCCTACTTTTCAAGAAAAAGCAAAATGGAGTTCCTTTTTTCTATGCAGGAGTTCTTGAGGCTCTTCAGCCAAGGTCAGGTAGATGAATGTGGGGACCAGTACATGATAGATATAGGATGGAAGATATTTGGATAGTATGTCTTGACAACTACGTGTTTTTGTGTGGGTTCACCCAGTATTTGAAGGTGATAATCCCACCAAGAGTGTGCCACAGTCCAAATCCCAGTGGTAATAGTTCCAAGCTGAAGAGGACCAGATCCTTCACCAAAGAAGCCTGGACCTCACCCTAAGTGGTCCATTACTCCCGAGCAAACATGGTCATCCTAGGGCAGTGAGCCATACCATCCAAGAAGTTTAATCCCACAATCAAAGGATGGCCCATGCCATCATAGAGATCACAATATTGTAAGCAACATTTGTCTTATTATTATGTCCCTCTGAAAATTCACTGAGTTGGCCTTACACTAAGTTCAACTATTTCATTTGAATGTGGCACAAAGGCATTTTTACTGCAGCTATAATTCATGCAGAATAGAGTTCACACATTATAAAGAAGAGGAGGACACAACATTCCCATCATGGTGGTAGCTTTTTGAGCTTCAGGTACTGAGAAGTAGGATTTAAATCCCTTCTCCGGGTGATAGTAAAACTGGTAAACAGGGCTGTCTAAGTATGACTCACCAGACACTTCTAGATTTACAGATGCAAAGTATGCAGGTGTACAGCTGGTTCACAAGAAAAAAGCACATATGTTGTTCTTATTTAGATAACTAGAAATCACAAATGCCATATGATCTTTAGAACTCCCCTTCTCCCTGCCCACCAGCCATCATCCACTAATGCCTTTACTCTGAACCTCTCAAGGTGAACCAGTTAAATTCTAAAGCATTTTTACTTGGCTTCCTCAATGGTTACCTTACATTAACTGTTCCATAAGGACCAATCTGCCAAGTATTAATGGCAAGTTTCCTTTGGTTGGCACCACAGTTTCCAATTGTCCTGGCGCTTCAAGAAGAAGAGGAACCTGCATTTCCGTTTCAGGAAATGCAAATGTAGAATGGCCTCACAAACAGCATTCAGCACCTGAAAATATTTTGATGTTCTGGCCTACCTCTGGTTCCTCTGTGTAGGGACAAAAATCCTTCTTTGTGCGTACAGCTGTGTCATTCTTCCTTTTACGGATTGATAGAGTCTGTTTCCAGCAGTTTTCTCAATATCTTTAAGATTACTGAACATGATCCAACCAACACAATACTGAGCCCTGCTGGATTGGGATACCCTCAAAGTGCAGCTATTCTTGGTAGGGTGGCTCGTGACCCTGTTGTTAGAAATAAGTGGAGACCCCATAACTGAGGCCCTCCCCTCCACATATGAATCTTTCATGTGTGCTTCATAGAGAAAGGTTATGCTTCATGACTGGTGTCTTTTAGGAAAACAAATCACATGTGGCACAAGATGGATTTTCCCCGCCCTCAGTACTGCCATTCTCACTTCCTTGTTCTTGGAGCATCATCCCCTAGGACCTGTGCCTTGTAGACCCAAAGTGGTGTCGCCATCTGTGATCTCTGTCATTCAAAATACATTCAAGCTCAGAGATTTGCAAAATAACAACACCTGGACAAAAGAACTCCCTATTAGCCCACGGTGCACTAACAAATTCAGGAACTCTGAGGAGGAACCTGATGTTGAACCATGACAAATAGTGTGGGTGAAGGTTACCACTCTTTCAAGAGAAATCTCCAGGAGGTGATTTACAGTCAGTAACAACTTCTGACTGTTTGCTGGTTGTCCCTAGCCAAAATCAGGCATACCCAACTCACATACTGTCTTAATAATGTCCCCATAATTGATATTTGTGTGGCTATATGATAGATTAGGCCATTCTTGATGGCATGGGTTACATAAACAGTGATTTAATCAATTATCTAATTCATCTATGATGCACCATAAAGGGGTATGACTGTTGCACTGTAGAGTGAATGTATTTATTGTTTCTTTCAGGGACAGCCCATAAAACACATCAAATCCATCGAACAAAGATACGTTATAAACACATTAAAAGGTTGTGCAGATATAAAAACATTAGACGACAAGGTATAAATACCTTACTAAAAAAACATTAGACCAAATCATAAAGAGATAAAAAGATGGGACAACATCCTAAAACAAATTGTAGACCTGACGTGCTAACCACTTAGCCATTTAATTTATAGGCCTCCCGATTAATTATAAAATGATCAAATAGTCATAAGAGGGAGGATGTGCAAAATAGCTATCATAGGGGCTATACAGTAGGTAACAATAGACAGAATAAATATGTGCAACAATTCATAAAGACTTAATAAATGGGGGTCGTGGCCAAGCAGTCTAACATGGCGGATGTGCTTTAGGCGAGCTCCGGAGGCCAGCATCAATATCCGACTTGTATCCTGTGACATCAGCTCATTTCTTTTCCTCAGACCTCCCTACACAGTGCCTGATGGTGCCTGCCATCTCGAGGCAGTTCTTGGCGGCCGGATTGACGTTGATGTGGCCGACCGGTGGAGCCCTCTGCGGGATTGGTGCTCGCTGCCTCAGTGAAATAAATCAAGTATTCGTCTTGTAGGGTGAAGCTGGAGGTTTATTTGATAAGTAGTACAGACCACCCATATCACGGAGCGTCCTCTTGTCAGGCGATCGAACGGCAACTGACTCAAGCCATCCGAACGCACTCACAACAGTGCTCCATGCATGAGCTGAAGTTCAAACAAACATAGCAACATAACAATCATAAGATATCACGCGCCAACCATTCTTGCATAGCGTGTGATATCGACAAAACATTAGAACTATAACATCTAAGCCCATTACATCACCTTCCCCCTTTACAAAAACACAAAGATAATTGAAATACATTTAAAAATAAAAGAAAAAAGAAAAAACGAAATCGTCAAAGTAGTACATGTCAATCGTTAAATTATTACGTCAATATCTAACAAAATCCTCAAACCTTTTAGGGGTCTTAATAGTGCGACCTCTAGAAGAACAGCTACCAGCCGCACTCCTATTAGTTTGGCATGAAGTGTTATTAACAACTTGAAAAGAGGAACCTTCTTGCGGTACAGAAACTCGATGAAAACACCTTGAGGATCCCACAGACCCAGTTTTACCCAACCAATGCCCCCAATGAAGCTCATCCTTCGTTTCCTTCTGTCTGTCTAATAAAATCATAGCCTGGTCAGGAGAAATTTTAACTAGTTGTCTTTTGTTCCACCATCCTTTTTTTTCTACAAAAGCGGCCCCTTTGCTCACATTACATACCTTCTCAGGTTTCAAAAACTTTGATTCTCCTTTCCTTATCTTTACTGTTTTTTTTAATCAAAACCCAATCACCAACCAATACATCATCGTTCATAACGTGACATTTCTTATCAAAAGTTTCTTTCATCAGTATTTGTTTAGCGACAACTCTTTTTGAAACCTCTTTAACATCAATTTTAGGCTTGATAGATCTTTCTTTAAGCCAAGATGGGAACAAGGATGTATGAGCTTCCCTGCCTCTTAATAAGGTGAAAGTTGTGCAATGAGGAGAAGTATTATAATTCCATATTTTATATTCTAAAAAGGTATTCACATCTAATCCTGCGAACAATGCGGTTTGTATTCCCTCTTTTACAACTTTATTGCCCCTTTCCACCAATCCGTTGGAAGTTGGTGAGTATAATGCTACCTTAAGGTGTTTTATATCCAGTTGTTTTAGGAAAGTAAACATTTTCTCTGAGACAAAGGGGCCGATTCCAATCCTGGAAAAAGGCTGTACGAATCGTTGTACGGAGCGTTTTCTCCGTACGACTCGTACCCGGTAAACTTTCCGTACAACCTAGGAAGTACGATTCGTACAGAAAGCCTATTTCCGTACAAATCGTACAAAAGACCGTACGGGTAAAAAAAAAACACGAATAGGATCCGGAACGGCCTGTACGCGACATCCAGACGTATTTAAGCAGCGGTTTCCGGCCTAGCAAGTACGATTCGTCCCTACGGCACTCCGTACCGCTCTTTTCTTACAGGAGCCAAAAACAGCCGTAAAAGCAGAGTCCTACAAACGGAGCCGCGGTACGCGACGTACACGCCATGAACCACATCGTACGTGTCATCCCGGTCCTCTTAGCCTACGACCTGGTGCACCGAAACCGACGCACACGCCGCAGAAGGTGAGAACAACACCCAGGGGCCAGGGTGGGGGTGAGGGGCAGGAAACATACCCCATACCCAAAGCCAAACCTATAATATGGAGCCCATACATTACCACCAGGGTCTGGTCATTTGGGGGGGCGTGTCCAGCAACCCCTGCGTACCGCAACAACAGAAGTGGACGTGAACGTTGCATTGTACACGTACCCATACGGCATCAGTACAATAGTGATACGGGGCGTACACATGCAATGAATGTGGGGGTACAGTGCGTTTCACACGTACAGGTACGGCACCAGTACAATAGTGATACAGGGCGTACACACGCAATGAATGCGGGGGTACGGTGCGTTTCACACGTACAGGTACGGCACCAGTATGATAGTGATACGGGGCGTACACACGCAATGAATGCGGGGGTACGGTGCGTTTCACACGTACAGGTACGGCACCGGTACAATAGTGATACGGAGCGTACACACGCAATGAATGCGGGGGTATGGTGCGTTTCACACGTACAGGTACGGCACCAGTACAATAGTGATACGGGGCGTACAAACGCAATGAATGCGGGGGTACTGTGCGTTTCACACGTACAGGTATGGCACCAGTACAATAGTGATATGGGGCGTACACATGCGATGAATGCGGGGGTACGGTGCGTTTCACACGTACAGGTACGGCACCAGTACGATAGTGATACAGGGCGTACACACGCAATGAATGTGGGGGTACGGTGCGTTTCACACGTACAGGTACGGCACCAGTACAATAGTGATATGGAGCGTACACGCGCAATGAATGCGGGGGTATGGTGCATTTCACACGTACAGGTACGGCACCAGTACAATAGTGATACGAGGCGTAAACACACAATGAATGCGGGGGTACGGTGCGTTTCACACGTACAGGTACGGCACCAGTACAATAGTGATATGGGGCGTACACACGCAATGAATGCGGGGGTACGGTGCGTTTCACCCGTACCCGTACGGCACCAGTACAATAGTGATACGAGGCGTACATACGCCATGAATGTGGGGTTACGGTCTGGCCCTGCATGGTACCTTCATATTGGTGTGTGTGTAGGTCCAGGCCAGCAGTGTACTGCTCCAAGGAGGTGGGTGGGTGGGTGCAGAGGATTCCCAGCAGTGTCCAGACATATGGGGGTGGGTGCAGAGGACTCCCAGCAGTGTCCAGACATATGGGGGTGGGTGCAGAGGACTCCCAGCAGTGGACTGAGACACGGGGGTGGGTGCATATGACTACCAGCAGTGGCCTGCAATATGAGGGGTGGGTGCAGAGGACTCCCAGCAGTGGACAGAGACATGGGGGTGGGTGCAGAGGACTCCCAGCAGTGGACAGAGACAAGTGGGTGGGTGTAGAGGACTCCCAGCAGTGGACAGAGACATGGGGGTGGGTGCAGAGGACTCCCAGCAGTGGACAGAGACATGGGGGTGGGTGCAGAGGACTCCCAGCAGTGGACAGAGATATGGGGGGTGTACATCATTATCAGATGACCACACCTACATGGTGGTATGGACGCATCCCTAACTTTGGACTATGATGATAGTGCTATAACGACACATCAATGACAGCAGTGTCCCACTCCCAGGAGGATGGATGTCTTTCACCCACTGCATGACACACCACATGTGGGTGTGAGGACAAATAACACATGCATACCCACCCATGGCGGATGCAGCACAATACACACCCTGATATCATGCCACAAGACGGTATAGTCATGTAACTGCCTACAAAACTAAGATAGCCAAAGGGAACACACACTGTCACGCACATCCCAGGAGTGATCGGAATGTCCAGGTGCCGGTCCAGCCACCAAGATGTTGTGGAATAGGGTGGAATTCCCCTAGATACAATGCCCCCAATTGTGAGTCAGGTGCCCAAATACCCTGTGTTAGACCTGGCACCATTGGCGTGGGTCACCCTTCCATTTTTGTCTGTGCCTCAATGTGTTTTTGTGTTGGTGTTAGCTGCTCAGGGCACTGTGCCACTGCCATCCAGTGCCACAGTGCAAGTGCTCCCTATGGTAAAAGGTATTATGTGAATTGACTTCCACGTTTGGTTTATTTGGTTTACTATCAGTCCCTAGTAGAGTGCACCAGGAGTGCCAAGGGCTTGTATATCCAAATGCTGCTAGTGGGCTTGCAGCACGGGTTGTGCCACCCACCGAAGCAGCGGGGTAAAATGTGTCTAGGGTCTGCCACTGCAGAACCTGCGCGCGGTCTGGTACCGTCGCGCTGACTGAGCAAGTGTCCCCACTTACCAGTCTCTAAACCTTCCCTTAACTACATGTTAGTCACCCCTCTGGTAGGCCTAAGCGCAGGGTGCATTGTAGGTATAAGGTAGGACATGCCCTGATGTGTGTGGCATGTCTTAGTAGTGAATCACAGTCATTTTCGTTTTTCACTATTGAAGGCTACCTGCTCTCCATAGGCCAGAATGGGCTGCTGGGATCGCTACACGCTGTGACCCCAGTGGACTCAGAGAGCATGGTAGAAAGTCATGTTTAGTATGCCTGAACTCGGGATAATAAAGTACATCTTTTAGTAAAGGTTATTTTAATATCCTTTGTTTGCAAATGCTACTTTTAGAAAGTTAGCCTTTGCGTGCCTAACCATCTCAGTCCGCCTCTGCTGTGTGTGTGTGTGTGTGTGTTCTGCCTAGCAACAGTACAGGAGCAGGGCTGGGGGATTCCAGGAGACAGGTTGGCTGCCAGGTGGTGGGTAGAGAGATTACACCAGGATGGGTGGGAGGAGTGCACCCTGACTCTTGAATAGACCTGTGCTCTGCCACCACAAAGCCGGCGCCGCCCCCTGTGGAGCGGCTGATGTCTCTGCCCTGCTGCTGAAAGGAACAAGCCGAGTCACCACAACAGAGTGCTCCAAAACTGGACTGAGCCAGGCCCAGGCCCCCTGGCGCTAAAGAACAAAAGAATCCCTGTATAAAGGTAGGAGCCTGGCTCCTAAGAAATCAGATCCAGATTGAACCACGAAGGAACTCTGCCCGACTAGAAGGACCTGGAAGAAGCTGAAGGAGGAGTAACTTTCCCTGACCTGAGGGATTGGCCTGCAGTAGGTGCCTTGCTGAGGAAGGAGAGGAAAAGACTGAAAGAGACTTTGCACTTTGTTCTTCAACTATCTCCAAGGGCTTGGAAGAAGAGCTTGCCCCCTGAACTGAACCCCAGGACCAGTGGGTTCACCGTGTCTCCGCTCGTCTGAGAAATCGAGCCGTGTGCTTTCTCCCGCCGGAGTGCCCTGCGCACCTTCGCATCCCTCCTAGGGCCGTGACACCCAGAAGCCTGGCCGCCTCCACTCGCCGAGAGCCCCGCTCTACCTGAGTCGCTCTGGACCCATCGAGTCTGGCCGTCCCGCTTCCCTGTCACCTGCCTGCTACTGGAGCGCGCTTGGTGCCCTTTCGCCCTCCCGCCGGATTTCTAGTGGGGAAGTGAAATCCAGCCTCGGACGGCCGCCCGTACGTCGTAACGTATCCGGCCGCCCCGCTTCACCTCCCAGCCTGAGTCTGACCGTGCCGCCCTCCGCAGTGACCTCCCGCACAGTCCGTGTCGGAGGCCCTGGGCCGCACCTGTCTACCGAGAGCCGCCCGCTGAATTCTTGATCCGGAAGACCCACGAGGTGCAGAACCTGCATCTCCCCTGAAGACTCGTCCAAGCACATCGCACGTTCCCAGGTACAGTGAACTCTCTATCGGACTCGGGGTCCGCAACGTTCTGATTTCCCCGTATCACTGTATCCCGGGTACGCTGCGCATCATCGTGACCGGACCGACTCAACCGAGCCCTGTGAAGCGCTCGTGATCGAATAAGTTACCAAAGACAAGAACAGTGCCTAATTATCATCTTGTGGCTTCCATTTTGCAACCGTTATTGATGGTCTTGTACATGCCTGCGTAGCAAAGAATCTTTTATATAAAGCATCCCTATTTTTGATACAACTTACGCCTGGTGTCCGTTTGTGGGGGATCATTGTGGTTTACTGTGTGTGATCATAAATGCTTAACCGACTAGCGCCCTGAAGTTTAGCCCTGACTGCTCGCGCCACACTACCTATAGGGTGAGCAGGGGTTGTTCTGAAGGGGTAATTCTCTCGCCCTGAATAGAAGAAGGGACCACTGCTTGTCACAAGTACCTACCTGTGCCAACCAGAGGTTCCCCATTCTAACATTGGTGGCAGCGGTGGGATTTCGAATTTGCATTTATGATTTACATACAGTGAATTATTGATCACCACGTAGAGCAGACCTATAACGCAGCCACAGATTGATTGACAGTTGTTGCTAGAGAAGAATCTCCACCTTAAGAAACCATGCCTAGCTCAGTCAACGGAGGCGGAGCGTCCTCTGTATTCTCGGGAGTGGATGACATCGATTGGGAGCCCGAGGCACTGATGAAGTGCACCAATGATGTCCTGAAAGGATATCTCTCCAAGTACAGAATCAAGCAGAGTGGACTTGGCAACAAGGATCAGTACGTAAAAGCGCTGAGAGCCTGGTACGAATCAAAGTTCCCAGAGAATGCACCGGAGGGGATACCCCCAGAAGGTGTTTTTGAGCCTAGCAGAGGCCTGTCGCCCGAGGAGATGGCCGACAGGAGTGCCGCCCGAGCACACGAGGTGGAGATGGCAAAACTGCGAATGGAGATGGAAAGGCAAAAACTGGCCATGGAGCATGAGGTAAAAATGAGGGAGTTGGATCTCAAGGCCAGGAGTTTAGACAACTCACCCTCTGGTGGCAGCAATTCAACAGAGTCAAGGGTGCACATTCCTAAAGATGTAGTCAAAGAATATTATAAGCAGGATGATATTGGGCAGTGGTTTAGGGCCTATGAAGTAGCCATGTCCTCCCACCGGGTCCCTGAGAAGGATTGGGGAGCGGGGTTGTGGGGAAGGTTCCTAAGTGAGGGGCGGGACACACTGCTGGATCTCCCCTCGGAGGTCAAGACATCCTATCCACACATGAAGGAGGCTCTTATGACAAGGTATGGGTTAACTCCTGAATTGTACAGACAGAGATTTAGGGATTGCACCAAGAAACCTGGTACCACTTATGTAGAATATGTGACTTTTTTTTGCAGAGCGCTGGATGGTTGGGTGAAGGGTAGCAAAGTGAATGATTACCAAGGGCTGTTTGATTTAATCGCATGGGAGCACTTGTCGGATAATTGTTTTCCTGAGCTACGCCAACACCTGATCGATAGCAAGCTGTCCAACCCGAGGAAGCTTGCTGAGGAGGCGGACCGCTGGGTCAGCACCAGGGTCCACAAGGGTCCCGTGGGAGGCCCCGCCAAGGGTGTTCAGGGTCCCCAGCAGAAGAGTGGGGGGGACAAGGGTAAACAGAGGGAGTTCTACAGAGGGCCCCAAAGTAATTCCCAAGGGAACCAAGGGAAAGGTTCTCAGCCACCCCCACCCCCGAAGCAGACCGGGGCCCCGACAGGTAACCCTGTTCAAAGAGGGCCCCTCAGATGTTACAAGTGTAACAACCTGGGGCACATTTCCGTGGACCCCAAGTGCCCCCTGTATGGTAAACCGGCACCCTCTGGTGCTCCACCCCCCAAGCAGGTGAATAGTGTAGCCTTGGGGAGGGAGATAGATGTCCAAGGGGCGGGGGATCCCGTACAGATGACCCTAGTCTCATTAGGAGACAGTGAGATGGTCGCTGAGGCCCAGCTGCCCCCCAATACTCAAAAGTATGGGCAGTGGGTGACCATAAATGGCAAGAGGGTGGGGGCTCTTAGAGATACAGGAGCCAGTGTGACTGCTGTCAAGCAACACCTGGTGTCTCAAGAGCAGGTTGTCCCGCACGCATTCTGCCGTGTTGTCAACGCCGACAACACCGAGAGTCAGTGTCCAATGGCTCAGGTTCCCTTTGAGTGGGGGGGGGTCTCTGGTACTCTGCAAGTGGCTGTGAGAGAGGCCATGCCTGTTGATTGTCTCCTAGGTAACGATTTGGAGAGCTCCCCTTGGGAAAAGGTGGAGAAGACAACTCACCTGCGGATGGTGGGCTTGCCTGATTGGGCGTGCTTGACCACCCGGTCGATGGCAGCCGGTAGGGGTGTTGAAGGAACCCTGGAGCCTGAGGGAGAGGCCCAGGAACCGGCCTTAGAGAGAGGGCAAGGGAGGCACGGGAATCTGGCTCCTGAAGTTCCCACGGCCCAGGAGGAAGCAGACCTTGAGGGGGATGCCCTGGAGCCTACCGGGGAACAGATAGCCGAACTGGGGGACCTGCCTGAGCTGACCCATTGGCAGCAAGAAGGAGGCCCCACCAGGGAGGAATTCTGCAGGGAGCAGAAAGAGTGCCCCTCTCTAGAGGGTATGCGGCAGCAGGCTGCAGCCCAGGCCAATGGTGATCAGTCCGGAACTCACTTGATCTACTGGGAGAACGACCTCCTATACTCAGAGCCTAAGGTTGCTGAACCTGGGTCAGCCCGTGCGCTGGTGGTACCCCAGAAGTTCAGAGCCTTCCTACTGGGGCTGGCTCACGACGTACCGTTAGCAGGACATTTGGGGCAGGACAAGACCTTTGAAAGGCTTGTCACCCACTTTTATTGGCCCCAAATGCGCAGGAGTTCTGACACTCACTGCAGGACATGCCAGACTTGCCAGGCAAGTGGCAAGAGTGGAAGGAAGCTGAGAGCTCCACTCCAACCTTTCCCTGTGGTCAGTACCCCATTCCAGCGGGTGGGGATTGACATTGTGGGGCCACTGGACCCCAAGACAGCCATGGGCAACAGGTTTATCCTGGTCTTGGTGGACCATGCCACCCGGTACCCTGAAGCCATCCCTCTGAGGACAGTGACGGCCCCCGTGGTGGGACGGGCACTGATGGGAATTTTCTCACGAGTAGGATTCCCTCTAGAGGTGGTGTCTGACAGGGGGACCAACTTCATATCGAAATATATGAAGTCCCTTTGGCAAGAGTGTGGTGTAACCTACAAGTTCACCACCCCTTACCATCCCCAAGGAAACGGGTTGGTTGAGCGCTTCAACCGAACCCTGAAGGGCATGATTATGGGTCTCGAGGAACCCATGAGGCGTAAGTGGGACGTCCTCTTACCATGCCTTCTCTTTGCGTACCGCGAGGTGCCACAAAAGTCTCTAGGGTTCAGTCCCTTTGAGCTTTTGTATGGCCACCCAGTACGAGGACCTCTTAGTCTGGTCAAGGAAGGCTGGGAGCAATCTCCCAGGAAACCTCCCCAGAATGTATACAGTTACATGCTGGCTTTCCGGAACCAGACTAGGCGTTTCAGGCAACTTGCTGAGGCAAACCTGGAAGCCAGCCAGGAGGAAATGAAGCGGTGGTACGACCAGAACGCCACTCTGGTTGAGCTTCAACCTGGCCAAAAGGTGTGGGTCCTGGCCCCTGTGGAGCCTTGTGCACTCCAGGACAAGTGGACAGGACCCTTTGAGATTGTGGAGCGCAAGAGTTCTGTCACCTACTTGGTGAACTTGCGGTCTCCTAGGAACCCCCTAAGGGTCCTACATGTCAATCGACTGAAGCCCCACTTGGAGAGGTCCGAAGTGGGCATGCTCTTGGCCACCGATGATGGGACGGAAGAGGAGTCCGAGCCTCTTCCTGACCTCTTGGTAGCCTCAGAGCGAGACGGGTCAGTGGATGGAGTAAACCTCTCACCCACCCTGACCCCTGAGCAACAGGGTGACTGCCGCCAGCTGCTGGGGCAGTTTCCTGACCTGTTCTCCCTGATTCCCGGTATCACAAATTGGTGCGTCCATGATGTGGATACGGGAGACAGCTTACCTGTGAAGCACAAGGCCTACCGGGTAACTGACAGGGTCAGGGCCTGCATCAAAGAGGAGGTCTCGAAG
This sequence comes from Triturus cristatus, assembly GCF_964204655.1. NCBI lineage: Eukaryota > Metazoa > Chordata > Amphibia > Caudata > Salamandridae > Triturus > Triturus cristatus. The sequence goes on from NC_140593.1 coordinate 873,523,000, forward strand.
ATGCTTGCCCTAGGGGTGGTTGAGTCCTCCAGCAGTCCTTGGGCCAGCCCAGTGGTCTTGGTCCCAAAGGCTGCAGCGCCGGGTGCCACGCCCGAACTCCGGTTCTGTGTGGACTACCGAGGACTCAACTCAGTCACGAAGACTGACCCGCACCCCATCCCCAGAGCTGATGAGCTCATCGATCGGTTAGGGGCTGCGCGGTACCTCAGCACGTTTGACTTAACGTCTGGGTACTGGCAGATCGCCTTGACTGATGGGGCCAAAGAGAGGTCCGCATTCTCTACGCCAGATGGGCATTACCAGTTCCGGGTGATGCCCTTTGGGATGAAGAATGCCCCTGCCACCTTCCAGAGGTTGGTCAACCAGGTGTTGGCTGGGCTGACCGAGTTCAGCGCCGCCTACCTGGATGACATCGCAGTGTTCAGCGGCACATGGGAAGAACACCTGCAACATCTCTGGGAAGTGTTGATGGCGCTGCGCAAGGCAGGCCTCACGATCAAGGCAAGCAAGTGTCAGATCGGGCAGGGTTCAGTGGTGTACTTGGGACACCAAGTGGGGAGCGGCCAGGTGGCGCCCCTCCAACCCAAAGTTGAAACCATCCTGGCTTGGGAGCCCCCAAAGACCCAGACGGAGGTGAGGGCCTTTTTAGGACTCACCGGGTACTACAGGAGGTTTGTCAAGGGGTATGGCAGCATCGTTGCCCCCTTGACAGAGCTGACTTCGAAGAAGCAGCCCAGAAAAGTGATATGGACTGACACCTGTCAGAAAGCCTTCGACACCCTGAAAACTGCCATGTGCACGGCGCCCGTGCTCTTGGCTCCTGACTTCTCCAAAGAGTTCCTGGTGCAGACGGATGCATCAGAGCATGGTGTAGGGGCTGTTCTCTCACAGATCACTGAGGAGGGCTTTGACCAACCTGTAGCCTTTATTAGCAGGAGGCTACTTCCCCGGGAACAAAGGTGGAGTGCGATAGAACGAGAAGCATTTGCTGTGGTCTGGGCGCTGAAGAAGCTAAGACCCTACTTGTTTGGGTCTCACTTCCGGGTTCAGACCGACCACAGGCCCCTCAGATGGTTGATGCAAATGAGGGGTGAGAACCCAAAACTGTTGAGGTGGTCCATCTCCCTACAGGGTATGGACTTTACGGTGGAGCATCGCCCTGGCACAGATCACGCCAATGCTGACGGTCTGTCCAGGTTTTTCCGCCTTAGTGATGCAGAACTCCCTGGGGTAGGGTAGTTCTCCCCACTTTTCAGCTGGAGGGGACACGTGTTAGACCTGGCACCATTGGCGTGGGTCACCCTTCCATTTTTGTCTGTGCCTCAATGTGTTTTTGTGTTGGTGTTAGCTGCTCAGGGCACTGTGCCACTGCCATTCAGTGCCACAGTGCAAGTGCTCCCTATGGTAAAAGGTATTATGTGAATTGACTTCCACGTTTGGTTTATTTGGTTTACTATCAGTCCCTAGTAGAGTGCACCAGGAGTGCCAAGGGCTTGTATATCCAAATGCTGCTAGTGGGCTTGCAGCACGGGTTGTGCCACCCACCGAAGCAGCGGGGTAAAATGTGTCTAGGGTCTGCCACTGCAGAACCTGCGCGCGGTCTGGTACCGTCGCGCTGACTGAGCAAGTGTCCCCACTTACCAGTCTCTAAACCTTCCCTTAACTACATGTTAGTCACCCCTCTGGTAGGCCTAAGCGCAGGGTGCATTGTAGGTATAAGGTAGGACATGCCCTGATGTGTGTGGCATGTCTTAGTAGTGAATCACAGTCATTTTCGTTTTTCACTATTGAAGGCTACCTGCTCTCCATAGGCCAGAATGGGCTGCTGGGATCGATACACGCTGTGACCCCAGTGGACTCAGAGAGCATGGTAGAAAGTCATGTTTAGTATGCCTGAACTCGGGATAATAAAGTACATCTTTTAGTAAAGGTTATTTTAATATCCTGGGTTTGCAAATGCTACTTTTAGAAAGTTAGCCTTTGCGTGCCTAACCATCTCAGTCCGCCTCTGCTGTGTGTGTGTGTGTGTTCTGCCTAGCAACAGTACAAGAGCAGGGCTGGGGGATTCCAGGAGACAGGTTGGCTGCCAGGTGGTGGGTAGAGAGATTACACCAGGATGGGTGGGAGGAGTGCACCCTGACTCTTGAATAGACCTGTGCTCTGCCACCACAAAGCCGGCGCCGCCCCCTGTGGAGCGGCTGATGTCTCTGCCCTGCTGCTGAAAGGAACAAGCCGAGTCACCACAACAGAGTGCTCCAAAACTGGACTGAGCCAGGCCCAGGCCCCCTGGCGCTAAAGAACAAAAGAATCCCTGTATAAAGGTAGGAGCCTGGCTCCTAAGAAATCAGATCCAGATTGAACCACGAAGGAACTCTGCCCGACTAGAAGGACCTGGAAGAAGCTGAAGGAGGAGTAACTTTCCCTGACCTGAGGGATTGGCCTGCAGTAGGTGCCTTGCTGAGGAAGGAGAGGAAAAGACTGAAAGAGACTTTGCACTTTGTTCTTCAACTATCTCCAAGGGCTTTGAAAAAGAAGAGCTTGCCCCCTGAACTGAACCCCAGGACCGGTGGGTTCACCGTGTCTCCGCTCGTCTGAGAAATCGAGCCGTGTGCTTTCTCCCGCCGGAGTGCCCTGCGCACCTTCGCATCCCTCCTAGGGCCGTGACACCCAGAAGCCTGGCCGCCTCCACTCGCCGAGAGCCCCGCTCTACCTGAGTCGCTCTGGACCCATCGAGTCTGGCCGTCCCGCTTCCCTGTCACCTGCCTGCTACTGGAGCGCGCTTGGTGCCCTTTCGCCCTCCCGCCGGATTTCTAGTGGGGAAGTGAAATCCAGCCTCGGACGGCCGCCCGTACGTCGTAACGTATCCGGCCGCCCCGCTTCACCTCCCAGCCTGAGTCTGACCGTGCCGCCCTCCGTAGTGACCTCCCGCACAGTCCGTTTCGGAGGCCCTGGGCCGCACCTGTCTACCGAGAGCCGCCCGCTGAATTCTTGATCCGGAAGACCCACGAGGTGCAGAACCTGCATCTCCCCTGAAGACTCGTCCAAGCACATCGCACGTTCCCAGGTACAGTGAACTCTCTATCGGACTCGGGGTCCGCAACGTTCTGATTTCCCCGTATCACTGTATCCCGGGTACGCTGCGCATCATCGTGACCGGACCGACTCAACCGAGCCCTGTGAAGCGCTCGTGATCGAATAAGTTACCAAAGACAAGAACAGTGCCTAATTATCATCTTGTGGCTTCCATTTTGCAACCGTTATTGATGGTCTTGTACATGCCTGCGTAGCAAAGAATCTTTTATATAAAGCATCCGTATTTTTGATACAACTTACGCCTGGTGTTCGTTTGTGGGGGATCATTGTGGTTTACTGTGTGTGATCATAAATGCTTAACCGACTAGCGCCCTGAAGTTTAGCCCTGACTGCTCGCGCCACACTACCTATAGGGTGAGCAGGGGTTGTTCTGAAGGGGTAATTCTCTCGCCCTGAATAGAAGAAGGGACCACTGCTTGTCACAAGTACCTACCTGTGCCAACCAGAGGTTCCCCATTCTAACACCCTGCATAACAAGTACCATTTGTGTGGTAGGCCGTGATTACACACATGCATACTGCTGAAAAGGGTGAATTTGTCCCAGAAGGCATTTCTACATACTCAAAACACAAGTACAGTGACTAGCAAGGATGGCACAGACGATTCAGCAGGAGACATCGGGGAGCAGGCATGGCCATTGTTGAAGGGATCCGTTACCAACAAAGGATATGTTGACACAGGTCAGCACAACAATTTTGCAACTGTTTGCAGGGAAGATGTCAGGTGCCACAGAGGAAGGAACACTCCTTGGGACAATGTCTCAAAACAAAATGAACACACACTACCAATGATTCTTTGCAGAGACATTGTGATGGCACACACACAGATACCATGGTCCACCTCATGACCATCATACAAAAACATTTCTCAGAACCCTAACACATTACCAGAACACCAACTCCAGGAGCCTCATCACCAACATCAAGTACCTGAAATGCAATAGTGTTGAAAGTAAAACAAAAGGCTTTATTCAGCACAAAAAAAACAATTCAACAAATAGACTACTTACACAGGCCAATGGCCAGTCCATATGTAAAGTCCAAGGGGGAACGTAGGGGACCGTGTCTACCCCTAGCTTGCCTGCACAAATGAACCTCCAGGTTCGTCGGACGGGGTGGGTCATCATCTGGGGCAGTACCAGGCACCGCAGGGACAGGAGGGGGAAGGGTAGGTGTGGTGAGTGCAGGGGTGGACGTCTCCACCACAGGGGGTGGGTCAGCGCCGAAGGTGGATGTAAGCTCGGCGCTGCACACCGCTGCAAGTACGTCCAGCACAACCCTTGCACCTGAGGATTCCCCAGGGTCAAGGGAGGGTGTGGTGGGTGAGGGATGGGGTGCATCGCTCTTGGGGGAGGGGGTTGATGTGGTGGGGGACTCAACTCCCGTGCCCGGGGACTTCCTCTCACGCTTGTGGGGTGGTGGCTCAGCGGGGGCGAGGTCCAGCTCAGCCAGAAAGAGCTGCTTGGGTGAGCGTTTGGCAGGGGAGCCAAGGGGAGTGGTTTTGGAGGGACAGGGTTGTGAGGACTGCGGACTGCGACTGTGGCTGCGTGTATGTCGTCTGTCCCCAGACCCTGTGGGTGTGCCTACATCCCCCTGAGTGTGCGTGCCAGGAGGCGCGTGCTTCGCCTTACTTGGGGGTGTGCTGCCTGTGTCTGGTGGGGTGCGTGCTCGTGACTGTCTGGGTGTGCGTTGGACAGGTATGGGAGAGGGAAGTGTGGATGGGTCCGGGGTGGGGGGGACGGAGTGCTGCAGGAGAGTAACTGCTGCCATCAGGAAAGAGTCCATGGACCGCAGAATCTTGCGTTGGTCACACATCGTTGCTGACACGCCCTCCATGAATGACGCCATCTGTGTGAGCAGTTTAGTGTGGCCATGGAGGACAGTCAGCACCGATGCCTGCCCAACCTGCAACTGCCGCAGTATGTCCACAGACTCTTCACTGAGGGCAGCAGGGGTGACAGGGGCAGGGGGTGCGGTGCCTGGGCCGAAGGAGACATGGTGGGCCTCTGCACGGACAGAAGGGACAGGAGCAACTGGGAGGGTGGAGATGGTAACGGAGGAGGCGGGGACAGATGTGGGGCTGCTGCCAGGTGGTGTAGCACCATCCGCCTCCTCGAGGACGTCAGCGTCGGACCCGTCGGCGTCGTAGGTGGTATCGCCTCCAGACAGGTCCTCGGACTGACTCCACTCACCCTCCATGCCACTGGCTCCCTCGGACTCAACAGCAATGCTGGCACTGTCGCTAGGTCCCTCCTCCAGGTCCGTGCAGGTGTCTCCATCTGTTTGGGATGATGATGCTGTGGGCAAGGAGAAGAAACCGAAATGCATCAGTCACCTGCATACATCTGACACATGAGCACAAAAACAATAGGTCACAGTGCATATCAGGCAATGCATCATGAGTAACAGCTAGATTACTCCGCACATATGTAAGCCCTGTACTGCCCAGTTGGTAGACCCGCTATGCCACTTGTACACAAGGAAAAAAAGAACACATCAGGCCACAACTTGAATGAGAAATACACTGAGAAGCTAGTGTCTGTGAACAGGTGAGCACAGCAATACAATTAAGTCATGCCACCTCTTGTTTACCCTGAAAGAAACATTAGTGGTGCACCCAAAGAAAACTAACACACCTCAATACTCAAGGTGCCACCACACTCAGAGACCTGTAGGTTCTTTGGAACACAAAACGAATAAAGGTTTGTACCTTGGGACTCACAATACTTTACACAATCGACATGTATTGAATGTGGCAATTCGCCATTTCGTGAAAAGAACACTCATGTGCCTGCATGAAAGATGTCTCCCAAGGAAGTGCACACAAAACTACATTTACACTGTCATTGAAGAAGCTGGCACCTTTTTCAAAGAAGCCACTGTTAGAAATAAATGGTGTTGCAGAAAGTACATATACATGGGCCCACGGAGGTCTTGATGTCTTGACACTCGTTAGTTTGTATCACCAACAACAAAGGAGTTTCACAAAATCAAGACCACTGTGGGAACATGTATATTGAGAATCTGCAACACCATTTAATTCTAACAGTGGCTTCTTTGAAAAGGTGCCAGCCTGTTCCATGAAAGTGGAAATGTTGTTTGGTGTGCACTTCCTTGGGAGACATCTTTCATGCAGGCACATTAGTGTTCTTAACACAAATCATCACATTACCACATTTAAAACATGAAGAACTGTTGACAAGTGCTGTGAGTGGCAAGGTACAATATTTTTTGACTAACAACTTGAATTATGTCTGTTGTCACATGACCATCCGTTACTTGATGACACAGTTGGCTACACATATGACCTACTGCCTGTCATGTGGAGTGGCACACATGTCCAAACCCAGGACAATGCATAAGCTCATGGGCATGCAATTGGGTTGTAAAAAAGCATAGCTGTACTGTGGAGACACCCTCATGGCAAGCCAGAATGTCCACACAGATGTCAGCACACAAAAACCAAACTGGGTTGCATCTGAACCACACACAGGTGGCAAAAATTTATGAGCAGGAATCATGTTTTTAAAAAAATTACACAGGCTGCAAAGCACGAACATTAAGCACTGGCCACCAGCACAGGGGCACTGCACGGTGATTCTTTGTACAGCCAATTCTCACACACAGGTCAGACCTGGCAAGGAAAAAGCAGGGGTGCCCATGTAGGCCTCTCCCGCACAACGCCCCATACCTGAGTCAATGTGATTGATACAGATCAAGAAGTGACACCTCTTAATCAGGGTTACAAAAACTGTGCAGCAACAATTGCTACATTGACACAACATCACCTCGTGAGGTTGGCAACACATATTTGTGACAAACAACCATTAACAGATTGTTGTGAATAGCCACACAGGCACTGCCCAGTGTGAGTATGCACAAGCCAAATGGTGTATCCTTGTCCAGTGGACACATGTAGCACACATTGGAAAAATACAAACTAGGCCAGGGAACAATGCCACAGAGGCAGACCTATGCTGAACCCACAGAGAACGTGCACAGTGTTGGATGACAAACATGATTAGGAGGCCAGGGTGTCTCAGGGGACTGTAGTGGGCACACTGCTCCGTTTTCCTGGAATGAGCTGACTGTACCATGAGCAACCGTCATGGCACTATGCATATCTCCCACTCATGCACATCATGTCTGAGGCCACAACATTGGTCATGCATGGTGCAAGGGTGTTCAGTTGAAACCTCACACTCCTATGTTGAGACTCATCATCAGTGCCAACAAATATGGACCCCCAACATAGTGAACAGGTCATGGCACAGGCAAGTACCAACACAAGTCACAGACCACCCTCCCACATGATGCGGAAAGCAATGTGCACTTTGATTTCCCGGCACCCTAGATGACCATGTGCAAATGTGATTACACACAGACCAGGGGACACATGTCAAGGAGGGGAAGGGATGAAAAAGAGCACCAGGTGACATTGGGGAACAGAAAATGCACTGCATATATATACTCTGGGAGTGTATCCAGGCTACAGAGCACTTCCAAAAGCTGGTGACACATAACACAACAAACAGCCATGTACCTACCCCCTCCTTGCTGCAGTCTCTCCTGTAACTGCCTATCGAGGTCAGGGAAGACCACCGCCAGGACACGGGTCATGTGGGGAGGTCAGGCGTCGGCGCCCGCCATGGGGGCGAGGAGGGTCGATCCCCAGCTGGACCCGGGCGATCCGCCGGGTCCAGCACCGGATATCCTGCCACCTTTTTCTGACCTGTTGTAGGCGCCGACTATGATCCCCCGCCGATCTCACGGCCCTGACGATGTCCCGCCAGATCAACATCTTCCCGTAGGCAGTTACCTTTCAGGATGACAAAGTGAGACAACATCACTACACCTGCTCCATGTCCCAGAGACACACATTTGAACATCTTTGATATGTTGAACAGGGCATAGGATGCTGACAGGAATTGCATCATTCTCAATGAGAAATTGGCCTGTGTGCAAGCCCCAATGCACTACATGGCATTGAAAGTCAACAGGTGGCATAAGGGGTGCGACACACTCACTGATCATGGCACACACTGTGCAGCACATGCAACAGCAGGCTGATGGACAGCACGTGCCAAGCAGTCACATGTCCCACTCCACTGATGCACCCTCAGCAGACTAGACAGACACACCCAGGCACAGATCACTCGCCTGTCAGTCACAACAGCGGATACAACCCTCACTCTGCGCATGTGCCACTTGCCTGTGGGGTGTCACAGGTGTCGTGCTAGCTCTGCAAGTCAAACACACAGCACGGCTTACTTGTCACATCAGATGGGTAGAGCTGTTGCCTCCTCCATGCAGCTGTGGTGCAACACTTCACATAGACACTCACCCACATGACAAGGAACATTCACACACATCACTGTCCATGAGGTCGTATACATCATTTGGACACTCTCACCACAGGTCCACTCAATTCATACACATCTGTGGGTACAGTCACCTGTCACACAGGGGGGACCACTGAATCACCTCAGGACAATAGGAAAAAAAGCCACCAAGGATCTGCCAGGCTGAATGTGTCATGTACTATGCAGTGAATGTCACAGTAAGCCCAATGCAAGTGAGGAGTGCACACATGAGAGACATAAGCATGTCCCCCCCCCTGGGACCCACTCTAGACAACATTGCATGTCTGTCACACCTGGACACAATGCCAGAAGTGACGGTCACACAACTGGTGCACAGTCAAAGGTAGTGTTTTACACCGCTTATGGCAGCATTACAACAGTGATACGATTCTAACCGACACCATGGGTACGATGCGTGCACACGCAATGAATGCAGGTGTACGCTTCGTTTCACATAGCATGTCTGTCCCACCTGGACACAATATTGACAGTCACACAACAGGTGCATAGGAAAAGCTAGTGGAGTCAGCACTCACCTGCTCCCCTGGTCTCCCATACAGCTTGGGGTACTGTGGGAGGAGGCAGTCCAGCAACGCCTCATTCTCCTCTAGGGTGTATGGCTGGGCCCTCTCCACAGTAGGCGACATGGTCCAGAGGAAGCAGAGACAGCAGCAGTGTGGTCGACTCGAAAGTTGTGCAGGCAAGTGCCCTCTCATGGGTTCTGGCTGCCTAATATCTGTCTTGCTGAGGGGCATTCATTTAGAGGAGTACATAGTGATTGGTCAGACTCATTCGCATCGTACGTTTACTCCAATCCCTTTAAACATACACCAATGACACGCATTTGCATCGTTCAAATTTTGAGCATCATGTCAAGTCAACAACCACTTTGCAACATTGTATTTTTTTGCCAACTGACTGTTCCAGGACACCTGATGGACACATTGCAACTGAAAAATCTGTATCCATGACAACCAGCATTCATTTTGGGCCTAATACTTGTCCCCTATGTACGGCACCACTACAATAGTGATACGGGGCGTACACATGCAATGAATGCGTGGGTACGGTGCGTTTCACACGTACCCCTACGGCACCACTACAATAGTGATACGGGGCATACACACGCAATGAATGCATGGGTACGGTGCATTTCACATGTACCCCTACGGCACCACTACAATAGTGATATGGGGCGTACACACGCAATGAATGCATGGGTACGGTGCGTTTCACACGCACCCCTACGGCACCAGTACGATAGTGATACGGGGCGTACACACGCAATGAATGCGGGGGTACGGTGCATTTCACATGTACCCCTACAGCACCACTAGAATAGTGATACGGGGCGTACACATGCAATGAATGCATGGGTACGGTGCGTTTCACACGTACCCCTACGGCACCACTACAATAGTTTATACGGGGCGTACACACGCAAAGAATGCGGGGGTACTGTGCGTTTCACATGTACCCCTACGGCACCAGTACGATAGCGATACGGGGCGTACACACGCAATGAATGTGGGGGTACGGTGCATTTCACATGTACCCCTACGGCACCACTACAATAGTGATTCGGGTGTACAAACGCAATGAATGCGTGGGTACGGTGCGTTTCACACGTACCCCTACGGCACAACTACAATAGTGATACGTGGCGTACACACGCAATGAATGCGGGGGTACGGTGCGTTTCACACGCTTACAATGGTGATACGAGGCATACACATGCCAGGAATGGAGGGTTACGAGTCGCACAAGGATGTCCATCAAGTACTTGTCATTGCATACTTTCATGTGCAGGCCCTAGGTGTGTCAGCCAGTGATATTGCACAGGTCATCTCATCTAGTTGCACAATTGATGTGTGATGACCTGTGTACACATGTCATGTGTGATGGGGCACTATGTGGCACACATCACCTTGACACTTGGCACATGTGTGTCTGTAGTCAAACTGTGTCATGCACAGCAGCAGTGGGATGGCACAGTCATCAACACCCGCACCTGTCTCCTGATGCCAGGGACAGGGACACTCTATCAACTGACATGTCACGATCAGCGTGCCCCTATGTGACTATGTCAGGTGTGTGTCATGTGTTCCCATGAGCTTGCTGTTAGTGTTCCGTCAACTGCATCTGCTGTTGTTGCATCCAACATGGGTCTGTGTGGAGATGGGCATGGTACACATCTACGCACACCATGCCACATGTGGATTCCCACGGCTGTAGGGTCTGTGTGCATCGGACATCATATTTTCCCAGGCATACATGTCTGCGTCGTCTCAATGGCTGTGTTTTTTGGTTGTCACATGTACCCCTTCATCGCAATGTGTTTGATATGTACATTTGACATTCCATGTGACCTGTGCGTGTGCCTTGCAGTCAACTGTCTGGATGAGATGACATCCTTCCAATGCAGCTATGTGGATGTGTGTCACTCCGGTGATATCTCTGGCTGTTCACTCAGACTTGCCCGCAGCTCATTTCAGGGCATGTCATGTAGACTTGACAATCAACAGGTGTATCTGGTTTTTCCAGCACACGAAGGCTTTTCGCTTATTAAATGATGAGTAAGGGATGAGGATCTCTTTTCCCCTCGCATACATACAACGTATCTGGTTTTTCGTAGGAATGCCAGCAAGCTGGCATATGTGTCCTGGATGTATTGCACACACCAGACTCCATAGTTACCTGATGTTTAGTAGCAGTTTAGCATGTGCTATGTTCATTGACATTGATGTTGGCAGACTCTCAATCTTCATTATTCCTAACAATGTCCTGCAGGGCACCGCCTGTCCCAAGACCAATGCCAGACTTGGCTGCCATGAGGGAACGTGCCTGCATCCGACGTTACAGATTCACTCGACAGTTGATTGAGAACTTGACTGACAAGCTGGCACCACACCTCCAACCGCGACACAGGTATCCTACTGCGCTGACCCCCAAGATGAAGGTGATGGCAGCCCTACATTTTTTTGCCACAGGTACGTTTCCATTGATGATAGCTGATGTTGGTGGGATGTCACAGACAATGTTCAGCCGTGTCCTGCGTGATGTTTTGGCAGCCATGTTGGAGCACATTGATGAATTCATCAAATGTCCTACTCCTGAGGAGTTGACAGATATCAAGGGTGATTTCTATGCCCTGGGAGGGATGCCCCGTGTCATTGGGTCCATTGATGGGACACATGTGGCTTTGGTACCACCACAGGCACAGGAGCAAGCCTATCGCAACAGAAAACATTACCACTCAATAAATGTCCTTGTGGTGTGTCTTGCTAACATTCTAATTTCCCATGTCTGTGCATGTTTTCCAGGATCAGCACACAATGCCTACATCATGAGGCGTAGCAGGGTGCCACAAATGATGATGCGGCTGCACAATGAATGAGCATGTCTTGTTGGTGGGTATACTCTGTTTGTCCTGTGTGTTGCAATACTTTTGGCTCTTACGGCATCTCCTGACCCACTTATTTACATGATGTTTCCATGTAGGGGACTCTGGATATCCCAACATGCCATGGCTACCTCTCCGCAACCCAAGAACAGCTGCAGATCACCGGTACAACAATGCACACGGGCAGACCAGGCGAGTGATTGAGAGGACGTTTGGCCTCCTGAAGAGCCGATTCCGGTGCCTTGACAAGACAGGCGGGTCCCTCCCATATGCACCGGAGAAGGTCTGCAAAATCTTCATTGTGTGCTGCATGCTGCACAACATGGCAGCTGAGAAGGCAGTGCCACTCATCCTTGATCCTGATGAGCAGCATCATCCACCTGTGGAGGATCCAGGGCTTGGTCACGAGGCAAGTGATGAAGAGGAGGAGGATGATATCCGGAGTCAGCTCATACGCAACTTCTTCTCATAATGGTGAGTCACTGGGTATGAGTGTGCAAGCTTGTAGCATTGAGTGGCATGTGTTGCAATGTGTGTGTCCAGCTGACTGAATGCAAAGTGACTTTGATGTGTGTTCTGATGTGTCACTCGAGTGATGATGTCATGCCACACAGTTTTGCGGAGAGACTTTCTTTGAAATTTGCATGTGTCCAACATTGTTCATGTTTCGTAACTGACCATGTGTGCGGCAAGATTTGTTTTAGGTGACTTCTTGTGTGTCTGTCATTCCCAGGTTTTTGCGCCTGTTGTCTGTTCGTGTCATCTTTGTCCTCCTGCTATTCCTCATGAGGGTTGCAACGTGTGCTGAATCAGCGTTCCATGCATGGACATGTGGAAATGTCAGTTTGGGTAAGGATTTCAGAAAGGCTTTTTGGTGGTGGTACGGGTTGGGAATGTGTGGGGACTGCTTCTGTGCTTGTTGTGGTACCATGCATACATGTCTTCTCACCATGGAGCCTATAACATCACTACCATGACATGATAGTCACCCTTCTTGACAGTCATCTGTAGTGGAGTGTGGAGTCTGATGAAGGCATCAATGTGCGTAAACCTTGCCTCTGAAACATTGCGGATGCTACGGGTGGACATAGTGTGCGACATCACAACAACAGGCTCTATGGTGAATTGCAGCCTCTCCGTGTGCAGCAGGATGTGTTTGGCTCATCCCCTTAACTTGTGTGCCAGTTCATTGGGATTTACAACATCCGTGTTGTGAAGGGGGGGTCCAGCGTATGTCCCACATGTTCTGTCAACTGACCTGTGAGTCTGTTCATATGGATGCATTTCCCTTTGTGTGAGTTTGTGCAATAAAGGTGTTCAGCACAATCCAAAGTGCCTCATCTCTGTCACTGCAGATCTCTTGCCAGTTTGCATGCGTCATCTATGGCATAATTGTCAAAGATTGAGCATATGAGTGTATGTGTACTTCGGCAACATGCATGCAGTTCTTCATGGCTAATAATCTCTATTGTGCATGAAGTACCTGGTTGTGTATGTATTTGTGCAGGTTGCTCCCTACAACGGGACGTCAACGCCTGCTGACGGTGTGTCTCCTGTGCGCAGCTCCGCATTTTGTTGCCTGATCCTGTGGCCGTCATTTTTGGTGATTGTTCATACATTTTCTCGGAGTGACCCATGAGTAACCTGACACTCCTTCCTTTACATACACCTGTTGCACTGTGCCTTTCTGACTTTGTGTGCTACTTTTTGCGTAGTTTCTCACCCCTTCCGCCTGCTGCTGCCTCACCTGCTGCACCGCCCCACCGAGTGCCCTGATTCTGCAACCCACACGCCTCCAAAATGCTCCTCCCTTCCCCCCTCCACCCATTCTTAATGCAGCCAGCAGCTTGCCTGTGCCACTGTTGCGCCAACGCAGTGCCAAAGGCAGGACCGTCTGTGCCTGCAACGTGCACAGTGCACGACCCTCTGGTCCTTGCATGACCCACGTCACACAACAGGCTCATGCTGCAGCCACCCTCCAAGCAATGTCCACCAGACAATCAACCGCCTGCTATCAGGCAACCCCTAAGCGCACACACAACACCTTCGCATGCTGAGTGTGCAACTCCAACTGCCTACACAGCGCTGCCCCGCCTACCAGACCCTGTCAGAACAACCAGGTCATGTGCCTCCTACTCCACACCCGCTCCGTCCACCAGCACGCCATTGGACTCTGTTACCTTCTCAACACAACAGCCCCACACATCACCTTCATGACAGTAACCTAGATAAAAGCATCCTCAGCACACAACTTCTTCATTGCCATCTCTGACGGATACAAGATCACCCGCAGGGACGGCACCAACAATCCCGGAGGATGAATTGCAATTTATTCACAAGTACACCCTCAGAGTCACAAATCCAGTTTCGCACCAACCCCCTGGCAACCCTCAGAGTAACACTCATCTACAGATCTCCAGGCCTACATCCACAATTCTGCAAAGCCATCAACACGTACATCTGCACGCACGCCCTCACCTCCACAGGCTACATGTGGCTGGGGGCCAGTAACTTCTTGCTGGAGGAGAACCACACCACCATCCATCATTGGGCCATCAACATTTGCATCCACGTCTCCGACAAGCAACACACTGCCCCACACCCCGCTACCGATCCCCCAAAGATGCTTGATGTAAGTCACCACAGACAAGCTGTGTGGGACACTCGAACCAACACCACCGCCACACCCTGCAACCTCACACACTGGATCAGCAACTGATCAAACAATCTTGCCACATTGACGGACTTTCCTGTGAAGCACAACAACAGTTAAGCCACCTGGGACAAGGCAGACCTACTGGACTCATACAGATCTAGCCGGACTCTTGTGCAAACCTTTCAACACAAAGAACCATCAGTTACCTTACAGCCCTGAAAAACGCCACATACAGTCATCACCATATCATCAGCAAGGACAAGTGGAGATCCTTCAGATAGGGCCGAGGCACCAAAACACACAACATCAAGGAGCTCATCAGCATTGTGAGTGAACTGACAGTAGCTCTCCATCCAAAAGACACCCCACCCTTGAAAGGCAGATCAAATCCCTTGCAACTTTCTACCACTGCAAGCTCATGGACATACACAACAGCTTTGGCACACAGAGGCAGACAGCACTATTATCCGTGGGACAAACCCCCCTCAGGTTCTGGACTCCCGTCAGCAGCAAATACACCACCTGGCTCATGTGCACCATCCACTCTGGCTCTCCATCAGGCC
Source organism: Triturus cristatus (assembly GCF_964204655.1). NCBI lineage: Eukaryota > Metazoa > Chordata > Amphibia > Caudata > Salamandridae > Triturus > Triturus cristatus. Next base: position 873,538,077 of record NC_140593.1, read on the forward strand.
CCTTCCCACACAACATCTCAACCACATCATTCCCCATCCTTGAAGCCCACGTCCAGCACGTCATGAATGTCTCCTTTGAGTTAGCCACATTCCATGGGAGCTGGAGGCATGTAGAGACCCAGGCCCTTCTTAAACAACGGACGGCAGTACCGCAGGATCTCCTGGAACCACCCTGCTTCCCTACCCAGCAAATGTCATCTGGAAGACACTCAACGAGCAACTGACAAACTTCCTCCACGCAAACAGCTCCAGGCAACCGGCACCAGACCATCTTCCACAGTAATCACACCACTGCAACTGTCATCATTGCCACCACCAACGACAACTTTGCCCTGCTCAACAATGGTGAGACCACCCCCTTGACCTCTCAACGGAATTCTACACCATGTGCTACCACACTGTCAGCTCACACATCTCTAACACTGGTATCCAGAGGAGGGCCCAGGATTAAATCAACAAGTAGCTCACCAGCAAGGCCCAGGGAGTCGGCCTCCACCCTTCAGCATGTAGTACACTGGGGTCATCTGGCCCATGCACCAGGGCTCATCTCTCAGCGTGACGATCTTCAATGTCTCCATGACCCCCCTCTCCAACATCACCAAAGACCCAGCCATTGCCAGATCCAACCTTCAAGAAGGCATGAGATCCGTTGACGAATGGCTGAACATCAGCCACCTGAGGCTGGACTTGGACAGGACTGAGGTCATCATCTGAGGATTGTCCCCTTACAGCTCGGTCAACTCCTTGTGTTCCACCGGCCTGGGCACCGCACCAGCACCCAGTGGCCACGCACGCAAGCTGGTGTTCATCATGGACTCATCGCTCACAATTACCATGCAACTCAACAACATCTGTACCTCATGCTGCAACACCCTCCGCATGCTGCAAATGATCCACAGATAGATCAACTCCAAGGCCCAGGTCCACGACACCAGCCGGGTCAACTACAGCACTGCCCTCTACGGAGGAACAACAGCAAACCTGCAGGAGAAGTTGTCCACATCCAGGGTGCATCCGCACACCTCACCTTCAACATCCCCGCCCCAGCCACATCACCGTCCACCTGAGATAGCTACAATGGCTCACTGTCTGCTGCAGGATCACCTTCAGACTCCTCAACCACACTCAGGAGGCAGTCCACAACCCCAGACCCAAAACCGACCTTGGACGTCTGTCATCCAACACCCCGTTGGCCCAACTCCGTGCAGCCAACCCTGCCCTGGCCACCATTCATCACATCCACAGAACAACTGCATGCAGGAGATAGTTCTCCCACCTCGCCAAACAGACCTGGCACTCCCTCCCCGGGCACTCCACATGACCCATGACCTCTACGCCTTCATGATACTCTTCCAAATTGGTCTGTCCGAGCAGTATTGCCAGCCCCCCCTCAGCAGCTTGAGGCCATCACGGGTGAGTATTGGGCTCCATGTCTGCATTTGATGATACATTGTGACCCATGTGTGTCCTCGACCGGACTCAGATCCCAGTGTATGGATGGCTGGAGTTAGTTCCACACTCAGGCATACTTTGACATATCCCCACACGTATGTTGTGGACTCATGCTAAATGACTGCAACATAAAATTTCAATTATTCTTTTTTGTATTATAGGTCCGGTGCGTGATTTTTGCAAATAAAAAGGTGCAATACAGGGACCATAGAATCCAAAGTTCACAGGGGGAGATGGGATCCTTGGCATTTGAAGTCAGCAGAGTTCAGACCACAGTGTTTGGCATCATTGGTCAGACTGTGACCAGCAAGTCCATGTGGCAGATAATGTCAGTCAATGAGGTGATGCTGTCGCACATGAAGGCCAGGTGCCAGGCCAGGTGACCTGGGAGATGTGGATGGGCCGCTGCCTCTCATGGTCTTTTCCGTGGACGACCCGCCTTCCTCAGGGGACCCTCAGATGCAGGCCTTGACGATGCTTGGGACGCTCCGTCGGACGAATCCTTCTCCCTCCCTGTGGCTGGTGGTGGTCTTCGCCTGGTGGCACAGGGAGGGTTGCCCATGTTGTCAGTGATCCGACGGAGTGAACAGCTTATGTCCGTTTTCACTGCCAGGAGCTCAGCCAGTCTTGCCTCCATCCGTCCTTGGTGTTCTTTTAGACTGGCGTGTTGCTCGGCCTGCTGGTTCTTCATCTCTGTGATGGTCCCCTTTATCTCTGTGAGGGTCCCCACTACCTGGCTGAACTCCCTGGTGTCACGCCGGTATGCGTCCATGATGTTGTGTATGTGTGACATACCGGTCCCTTCAGCTGGCTGGTCAGGTTCTCGCCTCCGCCTGCCTACACTCCCACCACCCCTGCCCACACGAGCCTGGGCTGCCGTTGTGGGCACATCGGGTCTACGGGACCCCTGAGGGATGGCAGTGGCGGTGTTGTCTGCCTCCTCCTGGGTGCCCGGCGCACCTTGTCCCTCCTGGTCAGACTGGCTCAGTTGTTCACTGCGGGCACGGCTCCTCGGTGTCTCCTGGGATGTGGCAGGAATGGGGGTGGTGATTGGCACAGATGTTCCTGAACCAGGTGCTGCAGGGGCTTGGACAGCAGAGGGTCCAGGTCGGTCGGGGTCATCCGCGGAGTGTTGAGAGGCGTCGCTGCCGGTGGGATCAGGTTCCTCCCGAGCCTGGGACTGTGATTCTTCACCCCCATTGTTGGGGAGGGATTCATCACGTTGCCCTGTGTGTGAGAGACAGACAATGTTAATGTTGTTTCATGCAACATCCATGTTTCATACACATTCAAGTTGACACTGTTCCTCCAGGTAGTTGTATGTGCCTAGCATTCTCCTCAATGTTCACTTGGGGATGGGTATGTTGCGGGGGACAGATTTATATGTTCTCCTGAGTCTTTGACATGTAGATTTTTGGTTTGGATGCTTCTTCGGCTATGTATTGGTCTTGTTGTGTTACATGTCCATTGTGACAGTGGGTAAATCCATTGCCTGTCCCGGGGGTGTCTGCTTGTGTAAGGGGTGTATGTGACAGGGCCTGCTGGTGGGTGTAGTGTGATTTGGCACTGGGGTTCCCAGGTGATGTAACTGTCCCCCCATGGAGCATGCTGCCATGACAATGAGTGTGAGTTCCTGTCCTAGATATCTGACCTTGTTGTCTTGGTGTTTGTGTTTGCACTGGTCACAGGAGGGCCTTGTGCTGCCTACACCAGGGCCAAGTGTCAGCTATCTTGTCAGTACTTTACCAGTCCCTGTGCATTGCGCATGGTGCATGGGTATGTACCTGGGCCATATGGGATGAGGGCAATTGTGTCTGATTTGGAGTTCAACAATGCGTTTTGTGACACCCACCCTCCCAGCATACCGGACATCCATTCTTGGGTTAGTGCTTCGTGTAGCATGGGACATAGCATGGCCTTGCTTTCTCAATGGGGCATACACATGTTAGTGGCATTAGCATTGTTTTTGACTGTGGTTCTGGCCGGTGAGGGCTTGGGGGTAGTTGCGTGCATTTTGTGTAGTTGGGGTGTGGATGCCATTACCCCCATGTTACACAAGTTGTTGGTGTACTCACCAGGCTCTGGAACTCCTTGAAGTCCATGTACTCCCACCGGCGGAAGCAGGGCCATCACCTTCTCCTCCCAGGGATGGAAATGTACTGGTCTGCGGGGACCACCACCTCCAGTGATGTTGCTCTGGGCGTAGTCGTCATTCATTTTTCGCTTGACTGACCTCCGCAGATCGCTTGGCATTCAGTCCTGGTCCTTCTGATGGGTGCAACAGCATTCACCCTATCGACGATCCTCTGCCACAGGCGTGATTTTTCCCCTATGCTGGTCTGTCTGACCAATGTTCCAAACAGCTGTGGCTCGACTCTGATGACTTCATTGACAAGGATCTCCAGCTCCTTCCTTGCGAACTTTGGATTCTTGTCTGTGGGCATGGTGTGGGGTGAGGGTGTGGATGGTTGTGGGTGTGTGGGTCTGAATGTGAGGGTCGGAATGTTAAGAGGGGGTATGTGTGAAGGAGGTTGTGTGAAGGTGTATATGTTAAGGTGTATGGGTGCAGTTGTTGGTGTGTGCTCTCTAGCTGCAGTGAGTCTGTTGCAAAGGCTCATGGTTTGTGTGTGTGGGCCCTTTTTATTGGTCCATTTGTGGGTGGGCCTCAGTTTGAATTTTTGGTGGGTGTGTTATAAGGGGTGGTTGTGTGTTTGCCCCTCTGTTTGCCTGTTTGGATGTGGCCAGGTCAGTCATTTCGATGTTTTGTGCACTGTAGACGTTTTTTGTGGTGTTGTGCGAGTCAAATAGACCCTCCTTGTGCTGTTTTACAGTGTCCGTGGTTCAGTACGACTCGTTTCGTTGCATTTGCTTCTGTTTTTTGTGTGTCCGACTCGGTCATACGCGACGTTCTCCGCGGTATGAGTCGTACTCCGACACGTTCCCATGGGTGTGCGTCATACAGGGGTACGAGTCGTACAGGCATACACCCCCATGCGTTGTGTGTGTACGGTGCGTACCCCAACATTGCGTATGTATGGTGGTACGCCAACATTGTGTATGTACGGTGCATACACCAACATTGCATATGTACGGTGCGTATACCAACATTGCGTATGTACGGTGGTACACCGACATTGCGTATGTACGGTGCGTAACCAACATTGCGTATGTACGGTGCGTACACCAACATTGCGTATGTACGGTACGTACACCAACATTGCGTATGTATGGTGCGTAACCAACATTGCGTATGAACGGTGCGTACACCAACATTGCGCATGTACGGTGCGTACATACGTGATGTTGTTGTAAGGTGCCTACATATGCATGGGGGTGCCTGTACGACTCGTACCCCTGTACGACTCGCAACCCGGGAACAACTTTTCCCGGGATACAGTCGTACAAAGTTCGCTTCGTAGCGGGTAAAGTCATTCCCCGTGTACGGGACATTTTCCGTATGATTCGTAAATCGGAAAGCCGGTCCGGATCGTACTTGTACGGTCGGACTGTATTTTTAGGATTCGTACGGAAAAGTGTCCGGGTCCGTCTCATACAACTTTACCCGATCCGATTCGTACGGATCGGGCCGATCCGTATGTATTTTTCCCATACGAATCGTACTTCACGGGTTGGACGGAACTTGTACGATTCGTGCGGAAAAAATTACGGATACGAGTCATACAGGAAAAAAAAATACAGGATCGGAATCGACCCCAAAGTGTGTGCCATTACAATGACTTTTGGCGCACCTTCCAGCTAATTTTTTTTTTTTAAGAATGTAAGAGTTGACTCAGTGTACGGGGACTCAACAAAACAACGGTACATTCATTTTGAAAAATAATCGACAGACAAAATAATACATTTCCTATCTTGGTTGAGTATGGAATAAGGCCCTGAAAAATCCAGGTCGATTTTTTCCCATGGTGCCTTAGGCAAATCTGTAGGATGCAAAGGAGTCTTCAAAGTACGCCAATGCTTGTCCGACAATAAACATTCTGGGCAGTTATCTATTTTTGACTTAACTTGGGAATCCACACCTGGCCACCAATAATGTTGTTTGATTTTCATAGCCGTTTTAGTGGATCCTAAGTGTCCCATGTGAGCATTGTTTATGATTACTGAACGTACCCGGACCAGAGGGACAAATCTGTCCCCATGGCATACAATCCCATTTACAATGGACAATTCACTCGCCATTTGAGCAAAAATACGTAGATCCCCATTTAAACATCTAGGGTCGGGCCATACGCTAGTTGAGTAATCAATTACTTTCTTCATCACTGTATCTTTGTCGCATGCGTCCTTCCAATCATTCTCTGACAACACTGACTCGCACAGTTGAACAGCATCCACCAATGCGATACATTCAACATCGTCCACTAGGGAGTCTTTCTCGTCATCTTTGTCCATTAGGAGTCTAGACAAGCAATCAGCTTGAAAATGTTTCCCTCCCTGGATGTGTTTTACTGAAAAATTGAATTCATGGAGTTTTGAAACTAGGCGCATGAGTCTCGCTGACATACAGGCAGTGTTAATTTTGTTAAATATATATATATCAGCGGTTTATGATCGGTTACCAACTCAAATCTGCGTCCCCAAATGTACATCCTAAATTTGTGGACCGCGCATACACATGCCAGAGCTTCCCTCTCTATCGTACTGTACTGCTTCTCACATAGTTTGAGGAATCTAGATGCGAATGCCACTGTCTGTTCACGTCCATTCACTCTCTGGCTCAGTACTGCTCCCAACCCAGACATACTTGCGTCCACTGTTATGAGAGACATGCAATCATCCCTGAAAGCGTGTAAAGCCTGTGCTGACACAATCAATTTCTTGACGTTGCTAAATGCGGATTCTACCTCGTCATTCCATTTGAACCCATATCCCTTTTTAACAATTCACGCAAACGTTCCACCAACTGAGCATAACTAGGTGGGACAAGTATTGGCGTACCTCATACACTGGATCAGCAACTGATCAAACAATCTTGCCACATTGACTGACTTTCCTGTGAAGCACAACAACAGTTAAGCCACCTGGGACAAGGCAGACCTACTGGACTCATACAGATCTAGCCGGACTCTTGTGCAAACCTTTCAACACAAAGAACCATCAGTTACCTTACAGCCCTGGAAAACGCCACACACAGTCATCACCATATCATTAGCAAGGACAAGTGGAGATCCTTCAGATAGGGCCGAGGCACCAAAACACACAACATCAAGGAGCTCATCAGCATTGTGAGTGAACTGACAGTAGCTCTCCATCCAAAAGACACCCCACCCTTGAAAGGCAGATCAAATCCCTTGCAACTTTCTACCACTGCAAGCTCATGGACATACACGACAGCTTTGGCACACAGAGACAGACAGCACTATTATCCGTGGGACAAACCCCCCTCAGGTTCTGGACTTCCGTCAGCAGCAAATACACCACCTGGCTCATGTGCACCATCCACTCTGGCTCTCCATCAGGCCCCTTCCCACACAACATCTCAACCACATCATTCCCCATCCTTGAAGCCCACGTCCAGCACGTCATGAATGTCTCCTTTGAGTTAGCCACATTCCATGGGAGCTGGAGGCATGCAGAGACCCAGGCCCTTCTTAAACAACGGACGGCAGTACCGCAGGATCTCCTGGAACCACCCTGCTTCCCTACCCAGCAAATGTCATCTGGAAGACACTCAACGAGCAACTGACAAACTTCCTCCACGCAAACAGCTCCAGGCAACCGGCACCAGACCATCTTCCACAGTAATCACACCACTGCAACCGTCATCATTGCCACCACCAACGACAACTTTGCCCTGCTCAACAATGGTGAGACCATCCCCTTGACCTCTCAACGGAATTCTACACCATGTGCTACCACACTGTCAGCTCACACATCTCCAACACTGGTATCCAGAGGAGGGCCCAGGATTAAATCAACAAGTAGCTCACCAGCAATGTGGAAATGTGGATTTCTCTGATCAGTTATGTCCCCTATCTTGGACCCCAACGGCTTCATGTGCATACTACAAGTACATGTATGTTCCCTCCGGTTCCAGTTATGAAGACGCAAACACATGTGCGTCCACCGTCAACATGTCCTCTTTCAGATCCGCCATGAATGGGCTGGATATTTGATTCCTAAGTACAAAAGGCCACCGACTTTATATGGCTCAGTTACTCCATTTTGCAGTTCAGGCGAGTAGGCCCTGATTCTGCCATCAAGCCTTTTCCTTCTCTCTGCCTCTGACAGCTCCAGTTTAAGCTCGCATCTGTGTCCATGAACTTTGTCCTACTCCCTGTGCGGCTAACGGTGCCTGACTCGGCCGGTCTGCTTGCCTGCCAAAAAACTGTATTTCACCTTCAAGTTATCTGTTCCGTTCCTCATCCGATGCATTCCTGTCTAGTAGTTTAAGTAAACATTTCTTTCAGCTACTGAGCAAAGGGCCCGGCTTCTCTGTCTTTATGCAAGTAATTCATAGCCCTGTTACCATGGAAGATTTCTGCCCCTTGCATCTCATGTAGACACTTAGACGCTTGTACACGCACACACAGTCAGTATAGACTAGATTTTGTCCAAGAGTCCTTCCTTTGTGGATAACATAGTTCTTTAAACATAGGATGTTAGATATGATTTGGGATTAGGTTGACTTGACCCCCCAGACTCTTTGTCTCCACATGTAGAGCTAAATGTCAAGTCCCCTTCACCCCCTGGTTGCACGTCAATCACACGTCATGCTGCTGCGCGCGCATCTCTGCCAAGTATTTCTGCTGACATTGTGAAATTCTTTTATGGAACCACCCATTGTGACATCACAACCAATGACGTTTCTTTGTTACGCCCAATTACGCCCCTTTTTAGTTACGCATGTATGGTTTTATCTTTACTATCAGTTGTTACGCCTCCTGCATCTGTTTCATTGTAATGTCTATCCTATAAAAGTGATTACTTGTCAATAATGTATGTTACTTCACTTCCTGAACCCCCGTGGTGATGGAACCTGAGGACCACAATTCGAATTGTCCATTGGAATAAAGCCCATTCCGAACCTCTTATACCACGGATTCTGCCTCTTATTTTACTGAGCTATTTTTATTAATTTTCTGTATCAAACTAAGTCCCGGTAATTAAATTATTTACCACATGATTGGCACCCGAATAGGGACACTTTCTCATCTCACGCGCCGGTGGTGCGTTGCAGGCCCGGTCTCCTGCCACAGCTGGACGGACAACAACGCGTACCAGCAGGATTTCCTGTATCTCCCTCCGGTCAAGCGGGGGCGACTGAGGCTGCGATCAACACCCAGACGAGGCGGTGAGAAGTGCGAAGTATCCCGACCAGAGCCTAGCTGAGAGAGCAAGATCCGAGGTATACAGAGGCCCACCAAGTTCCGAAGTTCCGAAGTTCCGAGGTTCCGATGTTCCGAAGTTCCGAATTTTTCGAGTCGAGTCCAGTCCGGTCCAGTTCAGTTCAGTTCCGTTCCGAGGCCTTCCGTTCCGAGCTACCCGGTGAGTACCATTGCTGGGGAGGCGTTCTGACGTGCACATAGGTTGTGCCGGTCAAGACGGGTTTGGGTACACAAATCCGGTCTGCACTGTTTCAGCAGTGTATCTGTACTGTTTAGCAGTATATCTAGTATGTCAAATATGTAATTCAGAAGCATCTAGTTATTGCCGAGTATTATGCTTAGTGACTAGTTTCTTAGATCACCATCATCATTGTTGTTCATTAAATGTTAAAATGTTAAATGTGTTAATACGCCCTGCATATTGTGGTATGAATGACTGTTCATCATTGTGTTTATTGTATTAAGTGTGTTCAAGATTAAGTATCAGATCAGTTGTCAATATGCCGCTCTTTTCGAAATTAAGACAGATCACAACTAGAAAAGGGGTACTCGTAGAAGCTGTTCCTATTCCTCCTAGGGACACTCCAGGGTACTTCATGTATCACAAACATGGCTTAGACGCCATATTATTTCTGGATTTATGGGTAGATTACACCAAGGAATTACCAGAAAGTCAGAGGTGGCCCGCAGCTGGGACCTGGGATGCAGAGTGCATCATGAAAGTAGAGGAAGAGTTATGGAAAAGGAAAGCTAGACAGTCACAGAAAGACGCCGTTGAGTTATGGCGTAAAGAATCCCATAGAAAAAGCACTCAGACAGGAAGAGAAAAGTAAGGAGAATTCAAATAAAGTCCGAGAAAAATCTATTAATTGAAGAAGGTATACGAGTAAAATCAGAACAAGTAGACAGACAAAGAAATGCCCTTATGAATGGTATGTATCCCCTTCTGGCCGAAGGGTTACCTAAGGCTACTCCGGAAATACCAAAAGACTTGCCACCCCCATTGTTTCCAATAAAAGTACACCCCAAAGGGCATCCCAGAACCGCAGAAGATGTTTTTCTTTCCTCATATTTAGATGACGCAGCTCCCGAGTATGCTAACCCCGCACCACATAGACCGTCTGCCGGGGGGGTTCAACGCCAAGACCCTGTGTCTGTACCTCTGCAACAACAAATTCCGACACAAGTTCCGGCAAGCACATCTGTTTCTACATCTGTTTCCACAGCCGTTTCTACAGCTGTACCCCCACCTATGGTTGCTGTATCACGTTCAACGAATCCTTTCGCGCCCAGTACCCCAGATGGGGCTACCGGAGGTGCTACCGACGTTTTTTCTACGCCACCCAGAATAAATAAACTTACCTTTCAAGAATCAGTACATCCACGTACGCCCAAAACTTCTAAATTCCCGCACGCTTAAGGAACTTCTTGTAGATTGTAGATATGACCCTGTGCCCGGCAAGGAGGACGAAATGATCCTGGCATCATTACGTATCAGACGAGCTGCGATGTATTTAGGGAAGCTACCAGGAATGACTATACATCTAGATAATATATATCATTTTGTCCAAACGGGGCGAGATCCTGAATGTATTAACAGAGCTATGGAATACCAGAAAGTGGAGATACAGGGGGAACTGTTACGTTTCCTCATAAATTGTGTGATCAGAAATCAAGACCGACCGGGGGTAAATCCGGAAGCAATGCAAATTCTTACGAGATGGAGTCAGAATATATCAGAGGGGAAACATGATAGGCAATCATGTATAGTAGCCATGTGCCGAAAGATCCGTAAAGAAATAGAACGAATACATGAAGAGAGATTGGCGGTAGACCAGTTTGAACAAAACGAAGAGGGAGAATTAGAATTACCCACAAGACAGTCAGAAACCATAGCCTATGTAGGTAGAGGAAGATCTTGTAATAATACTAGATGTTTTACTGATCCGATACGTCCGATATGTCCAGATAATAACAGGAATTTCCAAACACCTATAATAAATATAAGGTCTCCCGAACATTCGTTCCAAGCCGCTGACAAATTACTCCGAGAACGAAGGGGTTATCATCTACTCGATTCTATGGATGAACAAGAATTAGCCAGGTCAGCCGTTCACTGGGTTGACAGTCCCGGAAAATATGGTGATGATACAATAGCACACACGTTTTTGAACCTCACCCCAGATGAACAGCGTTTAGCTGGGATTTACATGATTCAACAACTCCTTATATTATATAAGAGCCAACATTCCGATCCTGGTCCCTTACCTGATATATTAACTGAATTACTCTCGAATAGATGGAGAGGTTCAGGTACTAAGTTAATTAGAGAAATACTAGAATCCAGAAAGCAGTACATTCTTTTTGTATGCCCAGAACATGTCTCACTGCCCATCAAGGAAAGAACGACGTATTACATGGATAGACAGAATCCCTTACGAGAAGTGCACCCAATAAAAGGCGAGGACAATCAGTTTAAACGTGTATTTGTATATACGCCCATATCAAAAATAGAATTGTTAGAAATGAAGAAAGTGGTACCCAGTCATGACAAAGACCCAGCGGGTTTTCACCGAGAAATTAAAGACATGTTACTCATGGGAGAGTATACCTATCCCGACATTATGACAATATTAAAGGTATTAATGCCTGCTGGCATTTATGAAAAACTCAAGGAAAAAGAGTGGGAGGTAGGAGATCAAAAGATAGATTGGACAGCATTAGAAAATGAAGAAAAGGCCCGAGGTCCAGGTTCAGGGCTTGGGGAAAAGACTAAAATGCTACCAGGTTTACTAGTACAGGTACTGCCACGTTTATTGACTACGAAAAAGGAAGATTGGGGTGCAATCTCAGCCTGTAAACAAAAACAAGATGAAGACACCAGCGATTTCTATGCCCGATTCGAAAAATGTTTTGGTATAAATAGTGGCATAAAAGCAAGTAGTGAGTCATATCCACATCTGTTTGTGACAAAATTAGTTGAAAATTCCTTGCCCCAAGTGAAGAATAGAGTATTGAAATTTGAAAGTACCTGGCAAGGTAACACCCCGTCACAAATGTTACAAATGTTACAGTATCATCACAATAGAATTAGAGAGGAACAAGAACATGAACAAAGACGCATGAAAGACACGAAAATGAAGATGCTTGTTTCCCAGACAGTTCCAGCAGATGGTCATAAAAAGGGTATGACACAGTCCAGTGATTCAGCAGTTCCTGTAAAAGGGACATGCAACTATTGTAAACAGCCAGGTCATTACATACACGATTGTTCAGTCTTAAAACGTAATATCGCCACAGGTATTACAAAAGAAAGACCACGGCCACCTAGACAGGATCAGAATGAACAAGGAGCCCCGCAGCATGCACAGTCCATGCCAGCTCCGCAACAGTCTATACAGTTTGTGCCAGCTGCACCATCGCTGCCTGTTGCTGCCACACAAACCACGACACGACAAATGTACCAGACCGCACAGTATGACTATCCCGAGTATCAACGATACGCATGAACCAGCCTAGAGAGGGAAGTCGACTTACCCCTTATCGAGGTCCCTGTAGATCAAGAAGGACCTTATGTGCACAGTGAATTATTAGGCCAAGATAGAAAATTTTTGCTTGATACAGGGGCAAGTCGTACGACCATAAAACGTAGTGAAGTTCCAGGGGCACCCCTCTCAGGCTCAAAGAATATTTCCCTTGGTTTTTCAGGAAAACCTATTGTTAATGAAGTATCACAGCCTCTTCCACTTACGATTGGACCCTTGACACGAACTACAGATTTATTGCTTACCAAATCTTGTCCAGAAAACTTGTTAGGTATAAAAACATTGAAAGCTCTAGGAGCGATAATATGTTGTTCTCCGGAAGGAGTAAGATTGTTTTTACGTGATTTCAAAGGTCACTATGTATCCCGAGACATGGATACTTACAGGGTACGAATTAACATTGTTTCAGCCACATATAGAAATCAGACGCTGTAATACATTGAATCCTGCCACACTTTTACCTGTAATCGGAACAGACCCACTAGCTCATGATTGTATTGAAGTTATTACTATCACGACGAAACCCAGACAAGACTTGACAGATGTCCCATTGTCAGATCCAGACCTGACGTTGTATGTAGACGGTTCATGTATGAGAACAAGTACAGGAGATTTAGTGGCCGCGTATGCAGTCACAACAGACACTGAAGTCATTGAAACAAACTGTATAAATACCTTGTCAGCTCAAGCAGCAGAGCTTACTGCTCTGACACAAGCCTGTATCCAAGCCACAAATAAGAAAGTCAACATATACACTGACTCACGTTATGCATTCGGAGTTGTACATGACTTCGGCGTGCTGTGGCGAGAGAGAGGTTATTTAAATTCTCATGGTGCCCACATTCAGCATGGTCCCCTCATTCACGCATTATTAGATGCTATACATCTACCCACTGCAATATCGATCATGAAATGCAAAGCTCATACGAAAGTTACTGATGTCATTTCTCAAGGCAATGATTTAGCTGACAGAACAGCTAAACAGACTGCTCAAACTCACACAACTGACATGACAAAGACAATAGTCCCGACACCAACACATTGTATGACGATTAAGGATCCCGCTCTTGACGTAATTGACATACAGACACATGCTACACCAGACGAAATAAAGAAATGGACTGAATTAGGAGGGATCCAAACGGACCAGGGATGGATGACGAAGGAGAAATCTGTATGGTTTCTTCCTGACTCTATGGTCCAAGTTATCATAAATACAATACACAGTCCAGCGCATCTAGGAGAGAAAGCTATGCTAGACAGCATTCAACACATTTGGTTCAACAAACATTTACGAGCAGCAGCTAAGCAAAAAGTCCGTACCTGTATGATATGTTGTCAGTTTAACCCAGGTAAAAGCATCCCCGTAGAACAGGGTGGATTTCAGCCTCCTGATCACCCTTTTGAAGTCCTCCAGATGGATTATATCCAGATGGAACGATGTCGAGGATTCAAATATGTTCTCGTAGTTGTCTGCGCTCTTTCCCGTTGGACCGAAGCCTACCCAGTCTCAGATTACACTGCCCCGACTACTGCCAAACAGTTGGTTCGAGAGTTCTTCCCACGGTATGGTTTACCACGTGTTGTCTATTCAGATAACGGCCAGCCGTTCTCATCCGAACTAATGAAACACGTTTCACTTTTGCTAGGATATCAATGGAAGTTTCATTGTGTCCGACACCCCGAGGCAGCAGGTCTCGTGGAACGACATAATCAAACTCTGAAAATCAGATTGTCCAAAATATGTAGAGAGAAAGGTGTCGATTGGGTAGTAGCTTTACCAGTTGCACTCTTTTACATGAGAATGGTAGCGCACTCTCGAACAGGGCTATCCCCTTATGAGGTGATCTTTGGCAGACCACCAAATATGTGGGGGACGCCTATACCCCGTAAAATAACTGATGTTGACTGTAATATGCTGACAGATTACCTGGCTTCCTTGATGTCTGCACTACAATCTTGTCGTTCACAGGTAGCTGCAGCCTTTCCTGACAACACTGAGGTGAAACCCCATGACGTAGTTCCGGGGGATCTGGTATTAGTGAGGAACTTTGACCGGAAGACTCAGCTGGATCCTAGGTGGAAATCGCCGCAACTAGTGCTGCTTACCACAAGGACAGCCGTGAAGATCGAAGGCCGGAAAGGCTGGGTGCATTCAAGTCATATCAAGAAATTTCATGGACTACCATCGGATGTAAATGTCACACCTCGTGTGTCCTCACCTATTGACTCAAAGCTTCCTTTGGTTGAACTAAATGATAAGGACCAATACAAATTAAAACTGCGGTCTAATAAGTCAGACAATTTGATTGTTTAAGTCCTCTCCAAGGTGAAGCGGTTGAATTTGTCTCTGACATGTATCCCCTAGACCTGAATAGAGAAAGAAACGGAAAAATGTTGAAACGACATGCGTACTGTAAATCACTGCGTAGTCATTGTACAGTGACATTATTAATTTTGTTTTTCTTAAGTCTTATAATAATCACTGCAAGTATATTGTTGCACATATATCATCCTATTTCTAAACATGTTTACAATGTCACTGCTGAACATTCTTTTAGTGAACTACCCCCGCATGAGTTGTCCTATAGATTTGCGCTGCGCAATAACACTTTCATTAGTATGTTACATCATTCCCATCAGACTAGTAATGCTACCAATTGTTGGATATGTGGCCGACTCCCTCCCTATCAGAATTATAAGGGAGTTCTGCCCCTCTTTCCATATCCGTTTACACACAATGGCTCCTGTGGAGCATGGTTTAGTTTAATCAATTCCTTAGATTCAAACACAGCAGTTTTTCATGACAATTGGGTATGGGGAAACCTGAACCTAGTTTTACTCAAAGTCTGCTACCCTGACAAGGAGGGTCGTCCCAAAAGAACAGGAACTGATCTAGAAAATGAAGTATATGGATTAGGTAATTTTACACTTAATCTCATGATCCTGAATGTTGAATCCGAAGCTGCACCAATTTTGCCTGCCATGTCAGTGTTTCCAGTTAAGGGTGAATTGTGTGTAAGAAAGAATGGTTCCATACATATGGGCCATAGTAGATGCACTACTGTAATAGAATTCAGTGATCAAGGCAAGTCTTCATTTAGAGCTTCTCGCCATTCCTACTTCGTATGTGGTCAGACTGCATATATACGTCTGCCTCTAGATTGGGATGGTACCTGTTACATCGGGTTCCTTTTGCCACCTGTTTTCCTAGCTCCTCCTGATTACCATAGAAATATTCATTTAGTACACAATAGAGAACGGAGAGATCTCCCAATTGTCGATTACACTGAGACGGCATGGGAAAAGTATGTAGATTTTAATAAAGGCCTCTTTCCCTATATAGGTACAGTTACCAATAGTAAGCTAATACGTAGATTAACTAGGACTCTTGAAGCCGTAGTGAATGAAACTATTTCCGCCTTAGGCAACTTGACAGAGGAGCAGTCTGCGATGAGGATTGTTGTTCTTCAAAATCGTCTTGTCCTTGACGTCATCCTGGCCGATAGGGGCGGAGCTTGTAGGGTCATCGGATCAAGCTGCTGCGTATTCATACCAGAAAATTCGCCATCTGTATATAAAGCTATAACTCGTCTTCATAAGATTGTGAGCCAGATACACCAGAATCCAGGCACTTGGACTTGGTCCGGGTGGTTTTGGAGTGTGTTGTCAGCCTGGGGATGGAGAGTTCTATCCTTCCTAGGTATTGGCCTTCTTATACTATTCAGTTGCTGCTTATGCCTGCAATGTGGACCAGCGATTTGTGGTCTGTGTGCCACATCGTGTATTCCACATCAAGGTTTTCACTCAAGATCCCGAAAGAAGAAAGAAGAACAAATGATGCTATATGAACAGATCAATGGATTAATGAAGATTGATATCTCTTAAGGGCAAGTAGGGGACAAGGAGGGAATGTGGAAATGTGGATTTCTCTGATCAGTTATGTCCCCTATCTTGGACCCCAACGGCTTTATGTGCATACTACAAGTACATGTATGTTCCCTCCGGTTCCAGTTATGAAGACGCAAACACATGTGCGTCCACCGTCAACATGTCCTCTTTCAGATCCGCCATGAATGGGCTGGATATTTGATTCCTAAGTACAAAAGGCCACCGACTTTATATGGCTCAGTTACTCCATTTTGCAGTTCAGGCGAGTAGGCCCTGATTCTGCCATCAAGCCTTTTCCTTCTCTCTGCCTCTGACAGCTCCAGTTTAAGCTCGCATCTGTGTCCATGAACTTTGTCCTACTCCCTGTGCGGCTAACGGTGCCTGACTCGGCCGGTCTGCTTGCCTGCCAAAAAACTGTATTTCACCTTCAAGTTATCTGTTCCGTTCCTCATCCGATGCATTCCTGTCTAGTAGTTTAAGTAAACATTTCTTTCAGCTACTGAGCAAAGGGCCCGGCTTCTCTGTCTTTATGCAAGTAATTCATAGCCCTGTTACCATGGAAGATTTCTGCCCCTTGCATCTCATGTAGACACTTAGACGCTTGTACACGCACACACAGTCAGTATAGACTAGATTTTGTCCAAGAGTCCTTCCTTTGTGGATAACATAGTTCTTTAAACATAGGATGTTAGATATGATTTGGGATTAGGTTGACTTGACCCCCCAGACTCTTTGTCTCAACATGTAGAGCTAAATGTCAAGTCCCCTTCACCCCCTGGTTGCACGTCAATCACACGTCATGCTGCTGCGCGCGCATCTCTGCCAAGTATTTCTGCTGACATTGTGAAATTCTTTTATGGAACCACCCATTGTGACATCACAACCAATGACGTTTCTTTGTTACGCCCAATTACGCCCCTTTTTAGTTACGCATGTATGGTTTTATCTTTACTATCAGTTGTTACGCCTCCTGCATCTGTTTCATTGTAATGTCTATCCTATAAAAGTGATTACTTGTCAATAATGTATGTTACTTCACTTCCTGAACCCCCGTGGTGATGGAACCTGAGGACCACAATTCGAATTGTCCATTGGAATAAAGCCCATTCCGAACCTCTTATACCACGGATTCTGCCTCTTATTTTACTGAGCTATTTTTATTAATTTTCTGTATCAAACTAAGTCCCGGTAATTAAATTATTTACCACAGCAAGGCCCAGGGAGTCGGCCTCCACCCTTCAGCATGTAGTACACTGGGGTCATCTGGCCCATGCACCAGGGCTCATCTCTCAGCGTGACGATCTTCAATGTCTCCATGACCCCCCTCTCCAACATCACCAAAGACCCAGCCATTGCCAGATCCAACCTTCAAGAAGGCATGAGATCCGTTGACGAATGGCTGAACATCAGCCACCTGAGGCTGGACTTGGACAGGACTGAGGTCATCATCTGAGGATTGTCCCCTTACAGCTCGGTCAACTCCTTGTGTCCCACCGGCCTGGGCACCGCACCAGCACCCAGTGGCCACGCACGCAAGCTGGTGTTCATCATGGTCTCATCGCTCACAATTACCATGCAACTCAACAACATCTGTACCTCATGCTGCAACACCCTCCGCATGCTGCAAATGATCCACAGATAGATCAACTCCAAGGCCCAGGTCCACGACACCAGCCGGGTCAACTACAGCACTGCCCTCTACGGAGGAACAACAGCAAACCTGCAGGAGAAGTTGTCCACATCCAGGGTGCATCCGCACACCTCACCTTCAACATCCCCGCCCCAGCCACATCACCGTCCACCTGAGATAGCTACAATGGCTCACTGTCTGATGCAGGATCACCTTCAGACTCCTCAACCACACTCAGGAGGCAGTCCACAACCCCAGACCCAAAACCGACCTTGGACGTCTGTCATCCAACACCCCGTTGGCCCAACTCCGTGCAGCCAACCCTGCCCTGGCCACCATTCATCACATCCACAGAACAACTGCATGCAGGAGATAGTTCTCCCACCTCGCCAAACAGACCTGGCACTCCCTCCCCGGGCACCTCCACATGACCCATGACCTCTACGCCTTCATGATACTCTTCCAAATTGGTCTGTCCGAGCAGTATTGCCAGCCCCCCCTCAGCAGCTTGAGGCCATCACGGGTGAGTATTGGGCTCCATGTCTGCATTTGATGATACATTGTGACCCATGTGTGTCCTCGACCGGACTCAGATCCAAGTGTATGGATGGCTGGAGTTAGTTCCACATTCAGGCACACTTTGACATATCCCCACACATATGTTGTGGACTCATGCTAAATGACTGCAACATAAAATTTCAATTATTCTTTTTTGTATTATAGGTCTGGTGCGTGATTTTTGCAAATAAAAAGGTGCAATACAGGGACCATAGAATCCAAAGTTCACAGGGGGAGATGGGATCCTTGGCATTTGAAGTCAGCAGAGTTCAGACCACAGTGTTTGGCATCATTGGTCAGACTGTGACCAGCAAGTCCATGTGGCAGATAATGTCAGTCAATGAGGTGATGCTGTCGCACATGAAGGCCAGGTGCCAGGCCAGGTGACCTGGGAGATGTGGATGGGCCGCTGCCTCTCATGGTCTTTTCCGTGGACGACCCGCCTTCCTCAGGGGACCCTCAGGTGCAGGCCTTGACGATGCTTGTGACGCTCCGTCGGACGAATCCTTCTCCCTCCCTGTGGCTGGTGGTGGTCTTCGCCTGGTGGCACAGGGAGGGTTGCCCATGTTGTCAGTGATCCGACGGAGTGAACAGCTTATGTCCGTTTTCACTGCCAGGAGCTCAGCCAGTCTTACCTCCATCCGTCCTTGGTGTTCTTTTTGACTGGCGTGTTGCTCGGCCTGCTGGTTCTTCATCTCTGTGATGGTCCCCTTTATCTCTGTGAGGGTCCCCACTACCTGGCTGAACTCCCTGGTGTCACGCCGGTATGCGTCCATGATGTTGTGTATGTGTGACATACCGGTCCCTTCAGCTGGCTGGTCAGGTTCTCGCCTCCGCCTGCCTACACTCCCACCACCCCTGCCCACACGAGCCTGGGCTGCCGTTGTGGGCACATCGGGTCTACGGGACCCCTGAGGGATGGCAGTGGCGGTGTTGTCTGCCTCCTCCTGGGTGCCCGGCGCACCTTGTCCCTCCTGGTCAGACTGGCTCAGTTGTTCACTGCGGGCACGGCTCCTCGGTGTCTCCTGGGATGTGGCAGGAATGGGGGTGGTGATTGGCACAGATGTTCCTGAACCAGGTGCTGCAGGGGCTTGGACAGCAGAGGGTCCAGGTCGGTCGGGGTCATCCGCGGAGTGTTGAGAGGCGTCGCTGCCGGTGGGATCAGGTTCCTCCCGAGCCTGGGACTGTGATTCTTCACCCCCATTGTTGGGGAGGGATTCATCACGTTGCCCTGTGTGTGAGAGACAGACAATGTTAATGCTGTTTCATGCAACATCCATGTTTCATACACATTCAAGTTGGCACTGTTCCTCCAGGTAGTTGTATGCGCCTAGCATTCTCCTCAATGTTCACTTGGGGATGGGTATGTTGCGGGGGACAGATTTATATGTTCTCCTGAGTCTTTGACATGTAGATTTTTGGCTTGGATGCTTCTTCGGCTATGTATTGGTCTTGTTGTGTTACATGTCCATTGTGACAGTGGGTAAATCCATTGCCTGTCCCGGGGGTGTCTGCTTGTGTAAGGGGTGTATGTGACAGGGCCTGCTGGTGGGTGTAGTGTGATTTGTCACTGGGATTCCCAGGTGATGTAACTGTCCCCCCATGGAGCATGCTGCCATGACAGTGAGTGTGAGTTCCTGTCCCAGATATCTGACCTTGTTGTCTTGGTGTTTGTGTTTGCACTGGTCACAGGAGGGCCTTGTGCTGCCTACACCAGGGCCAAGTGTCAGCTATCTTGTCAGTACTTTACCAGTCCCTGTGCATTGCGCATGGTGCATGGGTATGTACCTGGGCCATTTGGGATGAGGGCAATTGTGTCTGATTTGGAGTTCAACAATGCGTTTTGTGACACCCACCCTCCCAGCATACCGGACATCCATTCTTGGGTTAGTGCTTCGTGTAGCATGGGACATAGCATGGCCTTGCTTTCTCAATGGGGCATACACATGTTAGTGGCATTAGCATTGTTTTTGACTGTGGTTCTGGCCGGTGAATGCTTGGGGGTAGTTGCGTGCATTTTGTGTAGTTGGGGTGTGGATGCCATTACCCCCATGTTACACAAGTTGTTGGTTTACTCACCAGGCTCTGGAACTCCTTGAAGTCCATGTACTGACATACAGGCAGTGTTAATTTTGTTAAATATATATATATCAGCGGTTTATGATCGGTTACCAACTCAAATCTGCGTCCCCAAATGTACATCCTAAATTTGTGGACCGCGCATACACATGCCAGAGCTTCCCTCTCTATCGTACTGTACTGCTTCTCACATAGTTTGAGGAATCTAGATGCGAATGCCACTGTCTGTTCATGTCCATTCACTCTCTGGCTCAGTACTGCTCCCAACCCAGACATACTTGCGTCCACTGTTATGAGAGACATGCAATCATCCCTGAAAGCGTGTAAAGCCTGTGCTGACACAATCAATTTCTTGACGTTGCTATTTGCGGATTCTACCTCGTCATTCCATTTGAACCCATATCCCTTTTTAACAATTCACGCAAAGGTTCCACCAACTGAGCATAACTTGGTACGAATCTTGAGTAATATTCGGCCAGACCGAGGAATGAACGCAAAGCATTCTTCTCATTTGGGGCTTTAGCTTCTTCAATCGCTCTAATTACTGAAAATTTTGGTTTAATCCCTTTATCAGACACGGCATGTCCTAAATATTCAAGCTCTTGTACAGTGAACTTGCATTTTTCTGATCTCAGAGTCATTTCTTTAGACTTTAATATCTCGAGATCGCGTTTTAAGATCGTGTTGTGTTCCTCAAGAGTTTTGGCAAAAATCAAAATATCATCCAGATACGCCTGAACCCCAATTATTTTGCCGAAAAGAGTATCCATTGGTTTTTGGAACACGCTCCCCGCTGATGCTAAACCAAATGGGAGGCGAAGGAATTTGTACGCACCAAAAGGGGTCACAAATGTTGTTAAATCTTGTGAATCTTTAGCTAACGACACTTGGTGACCTTAAATAAATCAATGAGAACCACTTGGCACCCCCAAGGTTTGCCAGAAGTTCGTGGATTCTGGGCAGTGGATGGCAATCCACGATTATATTCTTGTTAAGTGCGCGCAAGTCGGCACACAGCCTAATCTCACCGGATTTTTTACGTGCGACCACGATGGGGGCCACCCATTGTGAAGAATCTGTAGGGGTTATAATCCCTTGATCGCATACATTTTTTAAGTTAAGTTTGAGATTTTCCCTGACACTCATGGGAATTGCTCGAACTTTATGTGATACTGGTTGAGCTCCAGGTTTCAATTTAATACGATGTTCCACATCTTTTACTTTTCCTACTTTTTCACTGAACACAGGTTTAAACTCTTCAATGATGTCGTTTAGATTATCTCTGTCCCCCTCACTTTCTGGGAAATCAATGTTGCATACTGGTAATTCTCCTAATTTAATTGGATTTTCGTCCCCTGGGACTAAATACAAACCCATGCGTGCCAAATCTTTCCACCCAATAATATCTTTTCCTTTCTTAGTGACATACATTTTTGTTCTAGTTTCTCTTCCAAGGCACTGTACAATTCCTAAAAAATATCCTAACATCAATGTCTTTCTCACCGAAAGCTTTTGGATATACATCAGTTGTAAGTAATTTTTTACCCTTCCACCATTCAAAAAACGTTGAGTCTCTTAAAATGGTTATCGGCGATCCGGAATCCGCCATGACCTGTAAAGTAATGTTATCAATTGAAGCTGAACATAAAGGACCTTTAATACTGTAGGCGCCGCAATCTAACGTTACAATCACGTTATTCAATGAATTTGAACATGCCTCGAGTTCAGTATCTATACTTTGAACATTGATGGTTTTCCTAGAGTTCCTGCAAACTCCTTGGAAATGACCTACTTTTTTGCAAATAACGCATCTTTTATTAATGGCTGGACACTCTTGAAAATTACCAATGTGATTCCTTGATCCACACCTGTAACAAAAGATAGGTTGTTTCTTTTGAATACATTTTGTATTTTTGTTCTTAATATTAACGGCTGCTAATGAACATTCAATTTCTGAATCATTAGAAGCGATTGAATTGATCCCTGTTTTAGTATCGTCTTGCATAATTTTACTAGTAATGGTTGAACATTCGATACTCAAGGCCAAATCAATTACTTCTGATAATGGGGGATTTTTGCAACTCAAAATTATTTCTCTGATTTTATGAGAAGCACAATTAAATACAAGTTGATCCCTAATGTAGTTATCAGAAAGTGGACCAAAACCACAGGTGGTGGCTAAAACCCTAAGAGCAGACACATACTCCTCTACTTTTTCATCCTCTTTTTGCTTTCGTTTGTAGAAGTTGTGACGTTCAAGCATAATGTTTGGTTCTTCTGCAAGTTGATTTTTGATGCGAGCGACAGCTTCCAGATACACGTTCCATTGGTTATCTCCACATTGAGATGGTGGAGGTGGAATAGGAACTATGCTGTCGAAGATTCTTTGAAAAAATCAAAGAGATGGCCAGGAGGAAAAAATATATAAAAAAGAATTATTTCTCAATAGGAGGCTAAATATTCCTCCATTGATAGAACATAGTCCTATTATTCATTCACATACATTTCAAAAAGGGAAAGCAATCACATACCAAAGACCAAATGATTTCAAAATTTAATTAACGTAATCCAGATGTACTTCATCATAATTTTGGAATTTCTCTCAATATACCATATACATATATATACACACACATATAACACTTATATACAAAATAGCAAAAAATTAATAATGATAACAAAAATGTCAAGTTCCTTCCACCCAAATCGTCGAAAAAAGAGAAAGTGTTCACCTAAAACCTATAGGTAATACACTTGGAGGTAGTCTTATTTGCACAAGTGGCTCTAAAGGTATACAGAACCCTAATCACAAAATTGTGCAAAAAATTCTTCATGGAATAAATCAAACACTTTCTTATCAGAGTCCTCTTAACAAAATCTGTCAAGAAGATTCTTTGGGCCGCTTCTCCGAGGCAACCAAACAGTAAAGCAAATTTCCGTGCTGGGGAATAGTTAATAGTGTCTATAGCTACCAGATGGTTCTCAAAAAGTCTGAACCATTTAATCCAGTTAATTGGTGGGCTGCCAGGTTTACTTAGAAAAGGTGGAGGTTGGGTGATTTGTTGGGTATTTGCCGCCATGGTGGAATCTGTAATATAGATGTACACACAGAAAGAATGAACTAAAAATAAATAACAACATGAAGATGCTATTCCAATCAATTTCAGTGAGTTCATTTGTTTCACCAAAATAAATGTATATTAAACAATGGCGTGCGTATCGTCGAGTTAAATTCCTGTGACACGCAGAAAAAAACTATCCAATGCTCAATCAGCTTTATTTTAAAATATAATATGTGCAGAAGTGACGTGCGTATCGTCGTAAGTGGTTGGCAATACGCAGGTGTCCTAGGATCTTATACTGTAATGATGTGCGTGTCGTCGTAATTAACTGGCAACACGTTTTAAAAAATGAGCATTAGTGACGAGCTTATCGTCGGAAGATAATCTGGGGATATGCGAAGTAATCAAGCTCGAATCAGCTGTGAGTATTAATGACGTGCATGTCGTCGGGAGGAAATCCGGTGACACGCAAAGTAATTTACTTGAGGTCAGCTGGTGTTAACAATAAAGGCGTGCGTATCGCTGTGAGGTCATCCGGTGACACGCGAACAAATTTGAATAAAATCAGCAGCGATAACGCTTGCTGAAATCTTATTGAGTTGCAGGCAATAACGTCCCAATTTAAAATGGCGTCACGTATCGTCGTCGTGACGTCATTAGGGTATGGTTCGATCCAATCAAACATGAGCGCGAGGGTCATGCGCGGTAGTTCGAGAGGCGCTGAAGCAGAAGCGCGAGCAAAGCAACGCTCCAACTTAAATCTTCATAAACGTATCCTTCTGGGCTGATTACTGGACCTTACCCCACGTCGGAGTCCGATTACAGGCGACTACGAACTTTGGATATTTTGTAGAGGTAGGAGGCGATGTCCGTCAGACCCTTGGATGTTAGGCTTGAGAAGATTTGTTGAAACGCGTGGGTTGATGGGTGGAAATGCTCCCAGTCGTCTCCAGATGAAATAAATCAAGTATTCGTCTTGTAGGGTGAAGCCGGAGGTTTATTTGATAAGCAGTACAGACCACCCATATCACGGAGCGTCCTCTTGTCAGGCGATCGAACGGCAACTGACTCAAGCCATCCGAACGCACTCACAACAGTGCTCCATGCATGAGCTGAAGTTCCAACAAACATAGCAACATAACAATCATAAGATATCACGCGCCAACCATTCTTGCATAGCGCGTGATATCGACAAAACATTAGAACTATAACATCTAAGCCCATTACACTCGGGCCTTGTGGTGCGGCATCCCGGCTTCCCAGACTCGTGGCGCCCTTGGTGCACTAGAGGTCCGCTGGCCAGTATCCGAGGGATCTCTGAGGGGGTCCCAGAGGGGGACTGTGATATCCCAGCCCTTAAGATCGACAGGGAGCTACGTCGAAGCTGAGGAGGTATTTTCCACCCCATGTGGAGAGGGGAATCGGGCCAGGGACCCGCGCTCGTGTGCCCCCCACCGTCTGCCCCTGTGTTGATTACCTGCTCAGAGGACCGCTGACGAAGGTGATTTGATCTGCCTTCCCTTCCCCCCCCCCCGGCTGTGAGAGGACGTGGCCGGGAGAGCCCACAAGATTTCTGGGCGAGGCTGCGGCCGGACTGGGCCTGGACCGGGGAACACTGCGGCAGGCAGACCTGTGGATCGGAGACATTGCGCCCAGCGTCGCATGTGAGTGGTCGCAATGCGCAACAGTTTATGGCAGCTGGAGACCCCTTCCGAGGGCAGTGCACAGCCCCTTCCCCTTTTTGCCTTGGCGCTACCTCAGGGGCCCCTGGACCTTCCTGGGATGTGCTGTGTTTTCATCTGAACCCCCGGTTTACTTTACTCGTCAGGCAGGGGCAAAACACAGGCCCCCGCAGCCCCGGCAGTGCGGGGGGCCCTGATCTGCAGGGGGCCCCCTCCGCACCATACACAGTCCTGGAAGCTTCATTGTAAATACGGAGTGGGGGCCCCTTTATGTACCCTGAAGGGGAGCCCCCTCAACTTTCGTTACGCCAGTGTCGTCAGGCCCACTGGGGCTCCTGGAGGGCCTTCTCCTGAATTGTTGCCTGCTGGAGGGGCAGAGGTGTGGCGCAATTAGTGCTGTGCTGGGTCAACCATGGAACTGCCCTCCCCACGGCCTGTTTGCACTATTACTAGGGCTGGCAGTGGCTTCTGTGACCTGGGTCTCTATGTGACTCTGTGGTGTGGCTGTGGGGACGGAGTGGATCATCAACCTGGGCAGTCGTCTCCTACCAACGACCCTGCCGGGGTTCTGCTCGCTGCCGGCGGAGTGGGGGAGTGCTGTCGCCTGTGTGTACCAGGGGGCACTATATCCTCGCTGTGGCCCTTCTGGAGCGCATTCCACCTACAATCTATGCAGTGCAGCAGAGTTACAGCCTGGCAGCGGCACCCGTTAGGTGGGTGAGGAGTCGCCTACGTGCAGAAGCGGCTGGGCTAGGCCCCGGTGCGGCTTGTGTGTGGATCGGCTCTGTGCCAGCTTCCCTGCTTATACGATAGTCGACCAATATCTGGATTGCCTGCTTGCGGTGGGGAGCCCTTCCCCTCCTTGACCTCTTCGGTGCTTCTGCCTTCGCGGGCACCGGTTTGAGTGCAGGCATACTGCATACTGACCTCTACTGGAGTCGGCTGGTGCTGTGTGGGCTTCTTCATTCTTGCTAATCATGACTCTCGACAAACTGCAGAACTCCAAGCAGAGCACGCTCGATCGCTGTGCCGGCGAGGGGCGCAGTCGGCTGATCCACATCAGGCTTCTCCTGGTCCAGACAACGCTGCACTGATGGCGGCAATCACGCAGTCCAAAGACGCACTGGAGGCCAAAATCGGAGCGGTGGGGTCGGATGTGATGCTGAACCACCAAGATCTCCGCAAGGCGGTGGACAGAATCACGGAAGCTGAGACCCGGATTTCAACCACAGAAGATACAGTTGCATCCCTTCACAAGAAGGTGTCTGCTCAGGAATCCATCACCAAGGGTCTGGCACTTAGGGCAGAAGATGCCTGGGCAGAGCCCGAAGGAATAACCTTCGCTTTGTTGGCTTTCCTGAGGGTTGCAAGGACAATGATGTGGAAAGATTCCTTACCACGTGGATCATGGGCTGGATCCCTCAGGCGTCACTGTCTAAGTGTTTTATTATTGAATGCGCACACCGTGCTTTACTACAAAAACCTCCGCAAGGAACCAGACCTCAACCCATTCTAGTTCAGTTTCTAAATGTTCACGACCGGGATGCGATCCTCAAACAGGCCAGATCGTAGGGCAAACTCCAGCATGACTCCCATCGCATTCTAAATGTTCACGATCGGGATGCGATCCTCACACAGGCCAGATCGTTGGGCAAACTCCAGCCTGACTCCCATCGCATCCTAATCTTTCTTGACTATACGAGACTGGTACAGCAACGCCAGCAATCATTCACGGCTGCTAAAGCCCGGCTGCGTGTTCTTAAACTCCAGTATGCATTGCTTTTTCTTGCCATGGTTGAGAGTTATCTTCAACTCCCGTACACTTTTCTTTGATACCCCCGAAGGGGTCTTCGCCTGGATGGATGACAGACAGAAACTCAAACCACACACCCCGCCGCGCTTTAACTCTGAGTCATCCTCTGGGAAGGCCTTGCGCCAGCCTCCCAAGCCTAAGGGGAAACCAAGTCGCAGATCATGCTCACAGCGCAGCTCGCGCTCTAGGGGCGCCTCCACCTCCCGGGCGACCAAGGAACCACAACATACATCGCCTCATGGTGACTGAGGGCCACTTATGAAGTCCAGATGGGCCATTGAACTCTGCCTCATATTCATTGTTTTCTCTACTCGTAATTTTTCTTTAGGCTGTATATTATTGGCATTGGGGCCAGAGAGTTAAGACTTGCTAATTCCTTATGCTGATGTCACAAGGTATGGGTCTATGTGATGCCTTCCCCCATTCCTCTTTAATCAGTATTTGAAAACTATACTGTGTGTTTTGTGGTCAGTTCTATGGGGAACAATTGGTGTAGGGCTGTGCCTTGCCCCTTTTGGGGGGCGATGGTACGACACTCACCGTGACAGATACTTTTATTCTTTTGAGGTATTGGGTGGGTTGGGTGGGGGAAGGGTTGGGTTTCTTGAATTGCTTAATGTTACTTGCCACTGCCACTAGGTCCTCTGATTTACCTACACCTGGGATTGCCACTGCCACTCATCCTGTTAGCTTCTTCTATGCATGTCACTACCGTCTAGGCCGCAGAATTTAGCAGGGGTCAGGAGTAGAGAGCTCCGAATTCTTAGCTGGAATGTCAATGGTCTGCTTGATAAAATTAAACGTGGCCCCGTGTTGCACCAAGCTAAAAGACACAGAGCTGATATCCTCCTCCTACAGGAGACCCATTTGGCGGGAACCAAGACACCTTGTTTGGGACGATCTGGCTTTGCCCCCGCATATTACGCTGGCTTTACTAGAGGTTCCTGGGGAGTCGCAATCCTCATGCATCGTAACGTCCCCTTTGTTCATTGCCGTACATGGTCAGACCCGCAGGGTAGATTCATTGTGATATATGGGACTCTATATGGGGAGCCTATTGTCCTAGGTAGTGTATATTCCCCTCCTCCCCTCTCGTGGTCCCTAGTGGAAAAATTGACTCTGCTCCGGACTGAGCTTCCATCGGGGCTGACTATAGTTGGAGGGTACTGGAATGATGTTATGTTCCTATCTCAAGACGGTTGGTGTGCCACGCCCCGAGTTGCGGAGCCTCTAGGCTCCAAATTATTACCTCTGCTTCAAGGTATAGGATGGGTTGACTCGTGGAGAACAGTACACCCTGACACCCATGGTTTCACGTATTTTTCTGGAGCCCATTCATCCTTTGCTCGTCTAGATTACATTTTCCTATCGAGGGCACACACCCATAGATTAATCGAGGCTGTGATTCTACCCAAAGGGCTCTCTGACCATTTCCCTGTCTCCGTCCTCCTGTCCTTAGATCCTCGACGTTCCCGCTTTAGGTGGTGCCTGTCGCGGTGGTTGCTGTGAGACAATGACTTTAGGGTGTATATTCACAACTCATTGGCGGACTATTTATTACTCAACACAGACACAGTGGATTCTCCGGTCACCCTGTGGGAGGCAATGAAACCCACTTTCCGGGAGTGGACATCGCCTTCTGCACTGCACGACGCAGGCAGAGGCGTGATAAGCTGATTAAAATCGAAGCCCAATTGCTTGAACTAGAGCGTGCTAGCAGGGACAGAATGGGGCAGGCTGCGCGTCGACAGTTGTTACATGTTCAACAGACCTATGCCAGTGAACTCTTAAATGAAGCTTAAATCCCTATACAAACAAAGTGAAACGCTAATGATGTTCAATGCCAAACAGAGGTTGTGTGTATTTACAGGAATGCTCAAGTACCTATAGAGATGGTATGTTATTGTAGTGATTTTCAAGTCCCTACAAAGATAGCGTGTTATTGGAGTGTTGTTCAAGTCCCCACAAACATAGTGGGTTATTATAGTGTTGTTCAAGTCCCCTCAAAGATAGTGTTTTTATACTGATGTTCAAGTCCCCACAGACATAGTGTGGGAAGATGATTGTGTTTAAGTTCCCACTGAAATAGCATGTAAAGTCAAAGCTTAAATTTCATTACCCAGAGTATGAAACTAATCATGTTCAGGTCCACACAGAGGTAGTGTGTAATTATAGGAATGTTCAAATTCCCAGAGAAGGTGTGTTATCATAGTAATGTGTATGTTCCCACAGAGATAGTGTGTTTTTATAGCGATGTTCAAGTCTCCACAAAGATAGTGTTATTATAGTGAAGTTCAAGTCACCAAAGAGGTAGTGTGCTATTATTGTGAAGGTCAAGCCCCTACAGAGAGAGTGTGGGAACATGATTGTATTCAAGTCTTCAATGAAATAGTGTATAACGAAAAAGCTTAAATCCAAAGAGTGTTAAACTAATACTGATCAAGTCCAAGGAGAGGTTGTGTGTAAGTATAGGAAGGCTCAAACACCTTATGAGATGGTATGCTATTAGTGATGTTCAAGTCCGCACAAAGAAAATGCATTATAATGATGTTCAAGTCTACACAGAGACAGTATGTGAAGATGATTGATAGTGATCAAGTCCCCACTGAAATAGTGTGTAAAAACAATGTTTAAATCCCCACACATAGAGTGTGAAGATAATGATGTTCCAGTCCAAAACAGATTTGTTTCTAATGATAGTAATGTTCAAGTTCCCTCAGAGACAGTGTGTGAAGGAAATCATGATCCTACAAAGATAGTGTGTTGGTATAGTGAAGTTAAAGTCTCCATAAAGATTTCATGTGATTACAGCGATGTTGATGTTGTGGGACGTGGCCTGCTTGGCCAACATCGCAGACAACTGAAGCAAGCCTCCCAGCTCAAAGCTCTTTTAATCAGGCTATTATCTGTCCATCCAATGGAAATTTCACCCCAAGGTCTGTGGTCAGTGCTGGAGGGGTTGAGAGACACACCATCTGTTTACCGGTCTTGCCTTGAGAGGCAAAATCTGGACCCGACTGCCGGGCCTCGTGGGCCAGATGCAGAGCGGGGACACCTCAGCCCGGCAATGCCTCTATCGGTTGAGGAAAGTGACCTGTGGATGGCTTCCTGGAGGAAATACATTTTTCCAGGGGGGGGGGGGGGTCATGATGCGCTGAGGTCCATTACTGCTGATCATTGTGAGAAGTTAGCAGACCCACACAGCTAGTCAGCAGAGCCACACCCCAGAGAGACCAGCTACAACCTGAGCACTGGCAAGCCCTCACAGTGGACCAATGGTGCCTGATCGGCTGCAGCTGGGGGTGAACCACCATGGGTGGCCCTGGAGTGGGCCCCACCCATACCAGAGCAGCTGCCTGCCTAGCACCCCTATGGTCATATTGGTGAGTCTATACTTTGAGGGTGTGCACCCTGGACTAATTTTCTGGCACTGGTCTAGAGGTTTGATGGTGGCATGGGACCCTTGTGGCTAGGCCGAGTTTTATTGATGCCGAGCAGGTGCATTTAGAGAGGCTTAACAGGAGGTGCTCTCCAGGTCTAGAACCTGGGGGCTTGGCTGGATTTTTCACTGTGTGGGTTCCTCTGTATTACACAGCTATCTAACAGGGGAGCCCTGTGACTTCAGCTGGGCCACTGGTCTGCGGTGGGGCTTCCAAGCGGGTACACTTGTCCCCCAATCTTCCCTACCACCCTGTCCCCACCACCTGCCTATATTATGCGATGCACCAAAGCAGTAAAGACCGGGGCCCAGTCACTGCCTATACACCCTCCACCCATGTCACCCACTCAGAGAGAAACATTGCCTGAGCAACAGCCACAAACCTTTGACCTTCATACTCCATTACAGGACTAACAGGACATGGTTCGTACTCTAAAACATAGAGCAGAGAATGCGGAAGACTGCTCTTGCCTCAACAATATTCACATAACTGCAATATGATCGACTACCTGGCTGAAAGGCCTGGTCCCCCACTACAGCCTCACATCCTACTTTTCCATCAAGAGGGCCCACCAAGGGCCGGCCTGCTGCCCCAGTGGGAGCCCCTCAATCCCCCATAGTGGCCCAAATACTCCATTATAAGGAGATTGATATGCAATAATAAATCGGACACTGGGTCCTGACCCCATACTAGTGGACAATCACTGGATTCTGCATTCTAATACACTGACGGTCCAGAGACAGAGGGCCTTCTTATTTGGGAGTCAAGAGTAAATTGCATGCTATTGGATTCAAGTAGGTACACAAGCGAAGGCAGTTGACCCAGGTACCAGCAGCTATATTCCGCAAATGCTCTGGGGACAACTGAGTTCCTCCTTTGAGGCCTTGGAAAATGGAGCCATTTCTTCCAGAGTGCTACAGGAGATGGGGGTCACCACCCACTATTACACCAAAACAGCAGACGACCTCCTCTGACTGACATGCGACCTGCTAATAAGTACTAGACCAAAACGTTGGGAGGCACCATGTTGCAGGCACAGAACAGGATCAGAACTGTGCTTAGAACCATAGAACATCAGCATGTAGGGACTGAGTCTCCATACTATGTCAGTCTTTAGAGGTCTAAATACAACTGGCTATAGTGCTTCACTTGCTTCCCTAACCTTCCCAGAGAAGCAAATAATTTAGCACCCCAGAATACAACAATCTAGCCCTCTCAGGGATCGCGATATCAGGTAATCACCTTTCGCTATCTCACTCATATGAATCTACAATAATGCAAGAAGAGACACAAATGAAGCTTACAATATTTATTAAAACTACCGTGCTCTGTCATAAAATCTGTTAGCTGCAATCACTAAATATATAATAAAATTTGCATAATTATAAGACCATACACAATGAAAAGCCCTGTCATGGTAGCTGACAGTTCTGCCTAAACCTACCCCTGCTTATGGGGAACAATATTATATTATAGATCTCTGGAATTGGTGGCAAATCCCGCTCCTACTATGAAGAGATAAGTGTTCTACATCTCAGCCGACGCAGCCCTCCACTTGGGACCTTTGCAAAATGTGCTTGCTCTTGCTCTGTGTGTGTTTATTTGAACAACAAGTCCTGTGTTATATGATAACTAGTGTGCATGCAAAACACAGCAGCTGGATTTCTGTATTTGTCTAGGTGCTAGTGACAGACCACAGAGAATAACAAGGAGTAATGTTGTTTAGCCTTATGTGCGATGTTTCCAACAAAAAAGCGCAAATAATAAAAACATGTACAGTCTATTCCTAAAATAAATGTAAGACAACAACGTGTAAATTTGTGCAAACCAGAAAGCGGCCTACAAACATGCAGAATTAGCAGGGGCGACCCCTGCGTTGGAGCGGAGGAGCGTCGCTCCACTTAAATGCTGCCGAAAGCCCCAGAGATGGAAAATAAAATGGTAATTTATTTTTCATCATCCTGTCCTGAACTGAGTGTCAGGATGGGGAGGAGCCTGCTGAGTGGCAGCAGGGAGGATTGGTGGGCAGAGGACTGCCTTTGCACTGTTTAAAGTGCGCATGTCTCTTTGGCCGGCTGTCTTGCGACGGCTAGCCAGACATGAGCACTTTAAAATTCTCAACCCAGCTGTCTTAGGACAGCTGGGTTGAGAGCAAGTGCAGGTCTCCAGCACACTGGGGAGTCCCGAGTGAGACCTTTCCCTATAGTTGAGGTGCTGCTCACATGCTGGATGGGAGCAGCACCAGGATTGGTCAAGCGAGTTGCAGCATCCAGTTCCACCGTGGGCAAAAAATAGAGGTCTGGAGCGGAGTACTTTGTGTTCAGGTAAGTGTTTGCTTTTTAATGCAATGTTTATGCACACCTGCCCCTTCCATCCCCATAGATGCCAGCCGCCACTGAAAGTCAGGCTAACATAGGGAAAAAGACAATGGGCTTCTTGGAGAACACATGACAAATCTAACTCTTCTGAAGTGTAACTCCTTCCCTACTGTTGCTTAGACTTGACTGGTAATAGTAAATCTAACTCCTCTGAAGTAAAACGTTTTCCCTGATTTTGTTTATATTGTAGTCAGAATCGCAAATATATCGCCTTTCAAGTATAACAGTTTTCCTACTTACATTTGAATTGGAGTTAAATATTAAATTTTTCCTGTTATTTTAATTGCTGTTATATTTTTTAAATTGTATATCTTTTTTAAGTTTATAGGATTCTTGTAAAATAAACCTTTTTCTTTGAAACATTTGCATAATGTGAGGTCATAAGCAGTGCATGGCCTGGGCGAAAGATATAGTTAGCTTTGCTAACTATAACTGTTGGATTTCTGTGTTTCTTTCAGTTCAGAATGTTAATGTTGTCACTGGCAAATTCACTTAATCATATCGTTACTTTATTATATATAGGCATTGACAAAACATCAATTGTAACACTGATTCCCCAATTTTGATGTATTATATGATTGGTAAATATTTGAGATATAATCATATTAACCACTAGTGGAAAATAAGCACCTCAGAGATTTTGTTATAATAAACAGTATCATTTAAAGTTTTGATGAAATGGTAATTGCAAAGGTCTCTCAAGACGAAAGTTGGGTCTGTATTTCATGACTGTGTAGAGAGAAACTCATGTGACCTGTAGTCCTGTTATTTTAATGGGTAATTGCGAATGACGTTTGTTGTGTGAGCAAGGCAGGGAATGCCGAAGCGCGTAACAGCGGAATGAATAAACGCAGAGCAGATCAAAAATCCAGCCCTTGTGTCCGTTTCTCATTGAGGAAATTGGAAGTGGAGTTTGTATTGAGTCACTAACTGCTGGAAGCGGCAACACCGACGCACCCTCGGTTTGGTGTTTCTATGAATCTGGCAAAATGGTGGAAGTATGTGGTACATAGCTAAGAACCCCCCTCCCGCAGCACTAAGAGGAAACGTAGAACACGACCGCAGGGTGAGGAGCGTCCGGGAGCAGTGGGTCGGAGGACGCCAGTGATCGGGTAAGCTCTCTTGCCATTTATTGCGGATTTCTGCAAACTTTGACGGGGAGAGGAGCCGGAGAGGCTACACGGCAGGGCAGAATTGCGTTTCTGACGCTTGTAAACCTAAGAAATTGTTGTGAAATGAGTGTTTCAGTATTATTGGACTGAAATGGATACCTGGATTAAAGAGAGAGAGGAAGTGGCGAACACAGTATTTGACGAGAAAGCAGTGGGAACGGCTGGTCGCAACAGAGGGTCAGAAACCCCTTAGACTGAAATCAATTAACAGTCTCTCATGCGTAAACTCAAAAAGCTTAAATGAACAGAAGTGTCTAAATGGTGGAAAGTAAAGTTCTTGGAGAGGCATCTAGAAGTTGGCAGAGTCCCACAAAGCCTGAGAGTACTTATAGCCCCCACTTTCGATAACCCAGATCCCAAAATGCTGCAGTAGTGGGACGTGAATAGTGCGGACTCTTCGCAGAATATGATGAGAATCCTAGTGAAAGATGCAAATAGTGATCAAGAAAAAATATTGGAAGAGATCAAGAGCCTGGAAATTGAAATGAGTAAAATGGCAAAACCAGAAAGTTTGGAGAAATTTGAATCTGATTTGCAGGCTAGACTAGAGAAACATTAAGAAACTATTAGGGACAGCAAAGCGACTAAGTTTCTAAGAGACAGGCTGGACTATCAAAGAGGACAAATTTACACAATTACCCAACGCATTGATAATATATGCCGACATAGGCTGTCCAACAACATGGGTGTGGAGAAAAGAAACTATGAGCGGCAAACAGGAGTAGAAACAGCTCAGAAGCAAGCTCCAACATGAGTTCAGAAGTGGACACTGAATCAGAGGGTGGGGCTGGGTGCTCCAACAGTAATAGGGACCAACAGGAACCTACATTGGTCATTGAGGAGCTGCGTTTTTTACGCTTGGTCAGGACTCAGAATGCCAGACAGAAACCACAACAAAAAAGAAAGGATTATCGAGGAAACACAAAGCTCGGCGGGGAGGGAATGGAACTACGATCAGATGCCAAAGTGAAGGACCCTCACCAACGCAAGTAATAAATGATCCAGCGACAGTAATCAATTTGACGGACTTGAAACTCACAGACGAAGAAACAAACATACTTTCATTAGGTTTGTCCTATTGCACAAGGACCAATTTTAGCTATAGCCAAACCCGCATTGACTTTTTCAAGTTTATTACAAAATTAAAGCTTAGGAAATGTTTATTTCAAAGAACAGAGCGATCAGGTGCCATGCAAGTGGACCCAGAGGGAGCCTTGAATTTAGAAGATGGTGATTTTAATCTCTTGCATGAATTGAATCAACTTGATAGGGAACGTGAGGGGTTTTTGTTATCAGGGACTATGGGAGAAGCTGCTAGAGCATCGGGATTGGACATTTTTGAAAGTATTAAAACTGCATTTAAACCAAAATCGGTTTTCATCCCAAATGTTCCGAAGGATTCAATTGATGTCTTCTCTGATTTAGTTGTAAAAGAGCTAAAAGAATTGTCAATATCATCCAGTGAGGGCTTTATGAAAGGTGGCAACCAGTATGACAAGAACTATTTAATGGTCATGAGCAAGATCAAGAATAGGAAAGATATAGTAGTCCGATAATCGGATAAAGTAGGCAATGTGGTCCTTTGGCCCCTCAGTATGTACAATGAGGTAGCGAAGTCCCAATTAAAGGACAGTAGATGGTACCAAAAGGTGCCGCAAAGTCACCTCCTACAGGTGAAAAATAAATATCATAAAGATCTGGCAAGATGGAGAGGTTTGGGCATAATATCTCAGGGTGAGTACATGTATCTAAAAGTAGAGAACCCTGTCACACAGATTATGTATCTCATGCCTAAGGTGCATAAAAATAAGGATGTTCCACCTGGTAGACCCATAATCTCTGCAATAGGAAGTTTATTCGAACCAACCTCAAAATACCTTGACCATTTTCTGCAGGAGTTCATCAAAGAACTACCAGATTATATACAGGATACAAGGGACATTTTGAGCAAAATTGAGAATTTGGTGTGGAAGGAGTCATTCCTCCTGATCACGCTTGATGTATCATCTTTATATACAAGTATAATACATGATGATGGGCTGCGAGCAATGAGACACTACCTTAATACATGACCCATTACACTGTATCAGCATTCAGGGATGCTGGTAGAGATGGGTAGACTAAGCCTGGAAAAAAACTTTATGTATGGTAGTGGCACATTTAAACTGATGCGAGGAACGGCTATGGGCACCTGCCACATTTTTTTCTGGAATTGAATAGCAACTCATTAAATCTTAGATTCACAGCTACAATAAGTAGGACACAAGTTTCCTTCCTTGACCTAGAAGTGTATGTAAAAGATAACACACTACATACCTGGACATTTAGAAAGCCTACGGCTCACAATTCCATCCTGCACGCCAGAAGTTTTCAACCCAGAAATTAAAAGACAGCATTCCCTACGCTGAGCACCTCAGAATGAAAAGAAATTGCAGTGATGTGTCAGCATTGACGGAAGCCCATAATAGCCTCACCAAGAGATTCACCCAGAGAGGTTATAATTCTCGAGTATTAGATCAAGCATTGAATAAAGTGAATGGGATTAGGAGGGAGGTGTCACTCTGACCCAATGCATTAAAAAGAGCTGACAACAGGGGAAAATAATGAGGAGATACGGATGATCACCGGGTACAGTGCTTACCATACCAGGGTGAGAGACTTTTTGAGTAAGCACTGGTACTTTGTGAAAAGGGACCCCATTCTAAGTGCTGTAATTTCACGCAGACCACTAATCACTTTCAAGAAAGCAAGGTCAATGAGGCACGATTTGACTATATATATATATATTCACTGAAAAAACCATAGGTTTCAGGGGCGTTATAGTTAGCTGGAATTTTCACTCATACAAAACCATGGAAATTCCCCCGTTATAGTTAGTTCAGCTAACTATAACTTGCGCGCCTGCAATGCACTGCTGATGACGTCACATATTACATCACTCATGACATGGTCAGTGACATCACTCATGACATCACTGATGACATCTCAAATGACATCACTGATGACATCACCGGTTACATCATCCAGTGAATGTGTGTTTTTCTGAAAATTACATATGTTTTATATATGTATATCTCAAGGTCGATGGAAGAATACATCGGAATATAAGTGTCTAAATGGATGATGTGTTTTTGAAAAATTGATTGTATAACTGACTGATTAAGTGTATCTTAGTGAATACATGGCTTAGTGAGTAATGTTTAAATATGCAAATATCTGTAACAGTCTCTCACTTTGTGTATAAGTGGCTGCATGGGTTGGTGAGTAGCTACATGAGTGTCTATACAGGTTATTAGTTGGTTTTTTGAGTATCAGTATGAGTGTCTGAGTGTCTGTATGGTTCGGTGGGGGGTATTACGTTGTGCATAGGTGCATGAATGAGTGACTCACTGTTTGTATGTATTGAAGACAGCATGTGTGCAGGACTGAATGGGTGGATGAGTGTGTGCATGGGTGTGTTAGTGAGTGAATGACTGTCTCAATAGTGTCTTTATGAGTAACTACATATGTTTTAAACTAGTATATGTGACTATTGGTGTATATAAGTGAGTATTTGTGAGAGGGAGAGATTGGAAGAGTTCCTGTATGAATAAGTATGTGTTTCTATAAGTGATTGTTTAAAAGACTAAGTATGTGTAAGTTTCTGTAGAAGTAAGTGTGGTGGTGTGTGTGTATAACTGTATATGTAAGTAAATGGAGGTTTGATTCTTTATTAGCATGAGTGACTATGTGTGTGAGTAACTCTATGGATGAGTGGTGTTGTGTAACAGGATGTATAGGTGTATGAGTACATATGATGAGTGAGTACATGTATGAGTGACTGTATAGGACTGTTGGTGAATGAGTGGATGTGTATGTGGATCTTAGAATTACTAAATAGGTTGTTGTATCTGGTATTGGTATGTCCATTGTTTTGAAAATGTTAGTTTCTATTTTTGAATGTGTGTATCAACGGTTATATTAGGGGGAGAGGAGGTCTGCCACTCAATCATAAGGATGATGTCATCAGTGATGTCATTTGAGAGGTCATCAGTGATGTCATGAGTGATGTCACTGACCATTTCATGAGTGATGTAATATGTGATGTCATCAGCAGTGCATTGCGGGCGCGCGAGTTATAGTTAGCTGAACTAACTATAACAGGGGAATTTCAATGGTTTTGTACTAGTGAAAAGTCCAGCTAACTATAACGCCCCTGAAACCTATGGTTTTTTCAGTGAATTTTTAAGGTTTTTTAAATGCTAATTCCTAACTATGCCTACAGAGATAGGACATGTGAAGAAAGAAGAAAAAACGCACAGAAAGAAAAAAAAGAAATGCAGAAAGAAGCAACAGAAGTCCTCAAAGACGAAGAAAAGTGCAGGAAGAAGGATAACGTGCAGAAAGTACAAACAGAAGAGCAGAACGAAGCCTTGTTGCAAAATCATCCTGTACCCTCAACTTTTTCAGGCGGATACTGGTGGTAACTGAGTCTGACTACCCAGTCCTAGAGCCATTGCTATGTTAAAAGACACTCAGAATATAGTGAAAACACCTACATACACTAGGGAACACTATGCGTTGGGGTCCCCCTGTGATTAGCATGACCTCCTCTGTAAGCCCCTAGTATATAATAGGGCAGGGGATTAAAACTACCTCTTAAAACGCGCCACAGAGCGTGTTTGCACACGTCACCTCAGGCCCCGCCCCCTCCCTTCCCCACTGTGTAAACATGCCCTGTGGCCATTTTAAGTTGGGAGATTAAGTTCCCTTAAATCCTGAGGGTCCCTAGGGTCCAACGAGACCACTCGGTACCTCCAGTAAGCGCCACAGAGCTGCGTTGCAGAGAGATGTAAAAAGGGGCACGGCCTAGACCACCTCTCCGCAACGCAGCACAGTGGCGCTTACTGGAAGCACCTGGTGGGCTAGTTGGCCCCCAGGGTCCCTCAGGATTGAAGGGGAATTATATCCCCAACTTAAAACGTGCCACAGGGCGTGCTTGCACACGTTAACTCAAGCCCCGTCCCCTCCCTTCACCACTGTGTAAACACGCCCTGTGGCCGTTTTTAGTTGGGAGATTAAGTTCATTTGAATCCTGAGGGTCCCTAGGGTCCAACTAGCCCACTAGGTACCTCCAGTAAGCGCCACAGAGCTGCGTTGCAGAGAGGTGTAAAAAGTGGCACAGCCTGGACCACCTCTCTGCAACGCAGCTCAGTGGCGCTTACTGGAAGCACCTGGTGGGCTAGTTAGCCCGCAGGGACCCTCAGGATTGGAGGGGAATTATTTCCCCAACTTAAAAGGCGCCATAGGGCGTGTTTGCACACGTCACCTCAGGCCCCGTCCCCTCCCTTCACCACTGTGTAAACGTGCCCTGTGGCCGTTCTAAGTTGAGAGATTAAGTCCCCTTGAATCCTAAGGGTCCCTAGGGTCAAACTAGCCCACTAGGTACCTCCAGTAAGCGCCAGTGCGCCACAGAGCTGCGTTTCATAGAGGTGTAAAAAGGGGCATGGCCTCACAACACCTGTCTGCAACGCAGCTCCCTGGCGCATACTGGAGATACCTGTTGGGCTAGTTGGCCCTCAGAGAACCTCAGTATTGAAGGGGAATTAATTCCTTAACTTACAACTGGCCAAGGGGCGCGTTTGCAGAGTGCTGCAAGGAGGGGGCGTGGCCTCCAGCACGATGCCGGTCTTTTATTTATTTTATTTTTTTAAGAAGGAGGGCTGTGTGGCCCCCCTTCTTTTTCTAATTTATTGGCCCTGGGGACCCCATCCCCCAGGGCCTGCACCCTAATTCTTTTTGTTGAAAAAAATTAATTTGGAAGGGGGCCGCGGGGCCCCCCTCCAAAGGCCTTAATTGGCCCCGGGGACCCCAACCCCCGGGTCATGGCCTTTTTTTTTCTTCTATTCTTTAGGAGGGGGCTGCATTGCCCCCCTCCTGCGGCCACTTATGGCCCCTGGGGACCCCATACCCTGGGGCCGGCCTTTGTTTTTTATTATTTAAAAAATGTATATATTTATAGAAACACCTAGGACATGCTGGACAAACCGTATGTACCTATCACCATGACGATTTTCGAGATATTCATTAAAAGGTGATTATGCATACAATGAATCCACATGGAATGTATTTACACCGCTAGTGAAGCTCTGACGTGTCTGACGCCCTACCGTGCCTAATCCCGGCGCCCCCGCCAGTGGGTACTCTCCAAGTAGATACCCTTGTCGTTTATTTATACAAACATGAGTAGCTATTGACGGGCACATTTAATACACACGCACACCAAGCCATTCAAAGGGATGGAACAAGATCACAGCCGACCAGCTCGCCGCAGCCCTGAGCCAGGACCCTCCCGCCAGCTCAGCGAACCCCAGCCATGCCGCCAACAACCTCACGACGTGGATCAGCAACTGCGCAGACGACCTCGCCCCACTTAGGACCCCGCCCAGCAGACCCGGCAGTAAGAAAGCACCCTGGTTTACCGACGAACTCAAGAGCTCCAAGAAGAACTGCCGAGCCCTCGAGAGAGCCTGGCGTAGAGACCCGACACCAGACAACATGACCACCCTCAAGCTCGCCACTCGAAAACACCACCAACTGATCCACACCACCAAGAAAACAGCATTCAAGGAACGACTGGACAACAACGCCCACAACAGCAAGGAACTTTTCAACATCGTCAAAGAGCTCTCCAACCCCAGCGCCGGAAACAACGACATCACCCCATCGCAAGACCTCTGCAACTCCCTCGCCTCGTACTTCCACAACAAGATCACAGACATACACAACAGCTTCAGCACACAGCAGACGCACCCGACGATCGCACCAGCGCCCCCCACCACCACCCTCCGCGCCTGGACCCCGATCAACACCGAAGAGACCATACACACGATGAACTCCATCCACTCCGGATCTCCAACCGACCCCTGCCCCCACCACGTCTTCAACAAGGCTGTCTCCGTTATCGCTCCCCATCTACGGGACATCATCAACGCCTCCTTCGTCACCGCAACCTTCCCGGAGAGCAGGAAGCACGCCGAACTCAGCGCCCTCCTGAAGAAACCATCAGCCAACCCCACCGACCTCAAAAACTACCGCCCCATCTCGCTCCTCCCGTTTCCTGCTAAAGTCATCGAGAAGACCGTCAACAGACAGCTGGCCGCCTTCCTCGAGACGAATGGATCCCTCGACCTCTCGCAGTCCGGTTTCCGAGCCAATCACAGCACCGAGACTGCCTTCCTCGCAGCCACTGACGACATCCGAGCCCTGCTCGACAATGGGGAAACAGCGGCCCTCATCCTCCTGGACCTCTCCGCGGCGTTCGACACTGTCTGCCACCGCACCCTAGTGCAGCGCCTCAGCAACGTCGGAATCCAAGAGAAGGCACTGGAGTGGATCATCTCCTTCCTCGCCAGAAGGACACAGAGAGTCCGCCTCCCCCCGTTCAGATCAGAAGCCACCGAAGTCATCTGCGGCGTCCCTCAAGGCTCCTCGCTCAGCCCCACCCTCTTCAACGTCTACATGAGCCCCCTTGTGGCCATCGCACGCCAACACAACCTCAACATCATCTCCTACGCCGACAACACCCAGCTGATCCTCTCCCTCACCAACGACCCCGTCACCGCCAGAGCCAACCTACATAAAGGGATGAAAGACGTAGCCGAGTGGATGAGGTACAGCCGCCTGAAACTGAACTCAGAAAAGACGGAAGTCCTCATCTTGGGATCGTCGCCCTCCGCCTGGGACGACTCCTGGTGGCCCCCGGCCCTGGGCAGCGCACCCAAACCAACGGACCACGCACGCAACCTGGGCTTCATCCTGGACTCCTCCCTCTCCATGACCAGACAAGTCAACGCCATCTCCTCATCATGCTTCAACATCCTACGCATGCTACGGAAGATCTTCCGGTGGATCCCCACCGAAACCAGGAAGACGGTCACCCAGGCCCTTGTCACCAGCCGACTGGACTACGGCAACTCCCTCTACGCCGGAACCACTGCAAAACTCCAGAAAAGACTCCTGCGGATTCAGAACGCCTCAGCACGACTCATCCTGGACATCCCCCGACACAGCCACATCTCCGCACACCTAAGAAACCTG
Organism: Triturus cristatus; assembly: GCF_964204655.1. Taxonomy (NCBI): domain Eukaryota; kingdom Metazoa; phylum Chordata; class Amphibia; order Caudata; family Salamandridae; genus Triturus; species Triturus cristatus. The sequence continues at coordinate 873,580,204 of NC_140593.1, forward strand.
CACTGGCTCCCCATCAACAAGAGAATCACGTTCCGACTCCTCACCCACGCACACAAAGCTCTCCACAACCAAGGCCCAAGATACCTCAACAACCGCCTCAACTTCTACACTCCCACACGCCAGCTCCGATCGACCAGCCACGCCCTCGCCGCCATCCCCCGCATCCGAAGAGCCACAACGGGAGGAAGATCCTTCTCCTACCTGGCCGCCAAGACGTGGAACTCCCTCTCCACCCACCTCCGCCTGACCTAAGACCACCTCGCCTTCAGGAGGCAACTCAAGACCTGCCTGTTCGAGCAGTAGCGGACCCCCCCACCCCAAGTGCCTTGAGACCCTCCGGGTGAGTAGCGTGCTATACAAATGCCTTGATTGATTGATTGAAAGGGGATTCGACAAAAATTCGACCAAACTATGCAAGAAACCCCCTCACGGTTAATAAAACACACATCCACCGCCGGATGTGTAATACTTTTTATTTTACTCTCCGGAAAGGAGACAAATCTCACTTGAGAGTCACAGCGTGCTCCTGGCTGAGCCCAATGCTGTGTTACACCCATCAGTGCCCGCCGAGTGCCACACACCTCTGTGTTGTATTCCACCAGCTAGTGCGTATGCTATGACACTCTCCAGCCCATGTGCACTGTAACACCACCCCGTGAATATGTCATGCCACACTTCCCTTCGCACAGGTTATATTGCCCCATCTAACGTGCCTTCCTCGATGCCTATGTTATAACGCACAGCGCTATGCCATACATATTACAATCTGGGATCCATATCTTTTATCACAGTGCATATGCAACGTTACACTCCCCAGCACATATTTTATATTACAACTTTAGAGACTAGTTAGGTTACACAACACTGCCCTGTGCATATTACACTCCAAGGCGCATATCGCATAGCACGCGCTAGTGCCTGTGCTATCTCGCGCTCTCCAATGAATCTGTCATTGCGCACAATGTATTGCATATTATATTTCACGCCTCGGTTCAACTTATATCACACTTTTTGGTGCATAGTTTATACCATATACTATATCTAGTTTTAATTTTCAATCGTGCTCTCAGGACTATGTTCTATATAACACTGCGTCCACCTACACTTTTCACGGGCATTACATTTTGCGATGGGTGGTGGAGGGTCAGGGGGTGTTTCTGCCAAGTGAGCCTGGAGTCACAAACGTCCTCTTCTTCCTGAATAAAAGAGAGATTATGCTGCTTACTTGTTCATATTTTAAGTAGTTCGCACAGAGACACATTTTAAAAACAATAAAGTTCCTAATACCCACCTTCTCTGAACAGTTAGCTTGCTGCCTCATCCACCTCCTCCCCTATCCTCTGTTGTCTGAATCCATGGACTAGCCTCCTTCCTCCTGCCATGCATGGTCTGATGTGCTGCCACTGCCCTCCATTTAGCATGATGTACCAGTCCACTCCTCCTGCCCTCCATTGCCCAATTCTATGGCCCATTATTGACCTCCTGCTTAGCCTCTGTGCTTAGCTTGCTGCCCCTATTCTCCTTTCCCCTGCTCTCCGATGTCTTTGTGCATGCCCCTGCTCCATCCTTTTTTCCCACCATGTTCCATGGACCTGCCACTCCTATCTACTCTGAGTGTTCTGTTGAGCTGCCACTCCCCTCCCACCTGCCTAGCATTATCAGATGACTGTATCCTGTCCCAGCCACCTCCACCCTGCCTGTCCACATGCCATGCCCCTATCCCCTTCCTCCTGTCTTCCATGGTCCATTTTACTGCCACACCCTTCTGCCATCCCTGGTCTGTTGTGCTGCAACTGCTCCTCCTGCCTGCCCCACGCGGTCTGTTGTGAGGCCCCTTACCCTGAACTCTCTTGTCTGTGCCCAGGTCCTGACCCTCCCTTCTATCCTCCATGGTCCTTTGTGCATGCCCCTGCACCCTCCTTCTTGCCCATCATAGCCACTGTGCTGCCACTAACCCTCCCTCTTGCCATGCATGGTCTTCTGTGCTGCCATGGCCCCTCTCACCTTCCCTGTGTGGTCAGCTAGCTGCCCCTGACCTCCTCCCACCTCCCCTCCATGGTCTGTGTGTATGCCATCATAGTCTCACTGTTGCTCTCCATGGTGTGTCTTGTTTCTAGTGCCCATCCTACCTGACCTCCATGGTCATCTTGCTGCTCCTGCCCTGCCCCCTTGCCCCCAGCCCTCTGTTTCCATGTGCAGACCCCTATTCCCTCCCTCCTGGCTTTTCTGTTCCATTGTAATGCCCCTGATCCGTCCCTCCTGCCCTTTATGGTCTGTTATACTGAAGCTTTCTCTCCTGTCTGTCCATTATGGTCAGCTAGCTACCATTACCTCTTTCCCCTCTGTTCTCTGTTGTCCATGTGCATGGTCCTGTCCCCTCCCTATTGCTTTCTATGGATTGTTGCGCTGCACTCCCGTCCCGCATGGCCTGTGTGGTGTATTGTGCTGCTGCAAACCCTGATACCTGCCCTGTAGGGTCAGTTTGGTGCGCCTCTCCAAGTCCCTCCTGTCCTCTGTTATCCGAGTCCATGTCCCTACCCCAATTCCTCCTGCCTACCATGATCCAATGTACCATACTTGCGAACATTTTTAACTTGGTAAGAGGGAGATTTTGAAAAAAACCTGGGATATTGATTTTCCCCTTTGAGTTACAGCGAAAAAGAGCAGATTGTAGACAGGAGACAGATCAAATAAAGCCCATTTGAACTTAAAAACATTAGACGTTTCCTGGCTGAAACGGGTCTGTTGGCATGTATGGTGGTACTACCACTGCCTCTTCCTTCTGCCCACAATGGTCTATTATATTGCCACAGCCTCTCTTGCCAGTCCTGTATTGTTGGTTTGTTGCCCCTGCCCCCCTTTACACTGCCCTCCATAGTCTGTTGTGCTGCCACTGCCCTTCCTGCCGGCCCAGTTTGGTCAAATTGTTGCCTCTGCACTCTCCTACCTGCCTTCAATTTTCAGAGTCCGTGCCCCTGGCATCTGCCTCTCAACAGTATCCCAATGAACAACTAGATTGCTAACATTCTATATTTATTACAAAAGTGTGAAACGCCTGACGTCATCTTGATGTAATCAATACTGTAATACCTAGAGCATTTCCTTTAGAAATTACATATATGAGAGGGTCTTATTTGCATCAGAATTATGGTTAGTGCTCTAAAAAACTAAAATGAGGACATATTTTCAAATAGCGACAAAGAACTTTTAAATGATTTGCAATCTTTATGTTTTTTTATCCAGTTGACCACTTGATTAAATGTTGCACTTAGGGGAGAGGATGTGGTGTTACTTCCAGAGCTGCAGACTTTGCAACTGGGGAACCAGGTTGGAGTTTCTGATTCAGCTCAACATTCTGTGATTCTGGTCAAATCACAATCTCCCCATGTCTACAACCAAAATGAATTTGATCTTGTGTGATGTAACCAATGCTCATGTAAAGCACTCCAATACCTGACAAGTCTGCACTATATAAAACTGCAAATACACAAACAATAAGTGTTTTGCACACTTCTGTCATTGGGCTACATGTGGGCTACATCTGGGTGATATTTGTGCTGCATTTGGGCTCTTTTGTCTATGGTGGCCATCTTGGGAGATTTATTTGTTATGAAGTTTCCTAATGTCCTCATTTACTGCAGTCTCCTCAGTAGGAAATGATTTCAGTTTTTTACTTTGATTCCATCAAGAAGGTATTCAGATATGTCACACAGTTTGCCATAAATTCTGAATGTTAGCACTCTAGTTGCTCATTAGATCACTGTAGTAAAGCTACTGCTCACCAGGGAAGTCTGCTGCTGGTATTCAAAGTGCACGTTTCAGTCTGCATGTCAGAATTTTTTTATGAAATAGAAGAGGATTTGAGAAGTCAAAATGTGCCCTAATTTTTCTTTCTGCAGCACTAATCATAATTTCTATGACAAAATGAACCCCCTCATTTTGTTCCTTTGTAAATTAAATGTTTTAAGTGTTACCACTTTATTCCAATCAAGATGGCTTCAGGTGTGCCATACTTTTGTCATAAGTAAGACTGTTATCCCTCTAGTTGTTCGTTAGAACACTCTGGGACATTCTGTAATTGGGCTATACTTGGGCCACATCTGGGTGATATTTGTGCTACATTTGGGCTCTTTTGTCTCTGGTGGCCATTTTGGGGGACTTATTTGTTATGAAGTTTCCTAATTTCCTCATTTACTTCAGTCTCCTCAGTAGGAAATACATTCAACTTTTTACTTTGATTCCATCAAGAAGGCATTCAGATGTGTCACACATTTGCCATAAATTCAGAATGTTAGCACTCTAGTTGCTTATTAGATCACTGTAGTAAAGCTACTGCTCACCAGGGAAGTCTGCTGCTGGTATTGAAAGTGCATGTTTCAGTCTGCATGTCAGAATTTTTTAATGAAATAGAAGAGGATTTGAGAAGTCACTCAAAATGTGCCCTAATTTTTCTTTATGCAGCACTAATCATACTTTCTATGGCAAAATGAACCCCCTCATTTTGTTCCTTTTTAAATTAAATGTTTTAAGAGTTACCACTTTATTACAATCAAGATGGCTTCAGGTGTGCAATACGTTTGTCATAAGTAGGACTGTTAGCGCTCTAGTTGTTCTTTAGAACACTCTGGGAAGCTGCAGTAGAACACAAAGGAATCAACTGACAGTCTCTGCCCTTGTTGGATGTACATGTTTTACTGAGAATGTCAGACTTCATTCTCACATGACTGAGAAAGATAATGTGAATTTACAGAAAATATGCTCTCAGTTTAGCTTATAGATCACCTTCCAAACCTCTGTGGGAAAAGCATGAGAAAATAGTTTTCTCTTAAACATGATTCATGATATCACAGCAGAAGGCTTTTTCACATGGTAAAATCACCTTAGAACACACCACAATTCCTAAAATGAGTATGGTGCCATCAACAAATTATTTATAATGTAACTAAAGTCTTAAAACCTTCTATTAACTGCAATGCTTTTTAATGAGGTGCTATCATGTATATTGGTCCCAAGATGGCTGCCAACACTTCTTGGATGAAGTACTGACAGCCAATCAGATCTCACGATGAGATGTGTGGTTAGGCTCCGCCCAGTTATATCTATCTTTTTAACTCTAATTTTCTCAGGAACTACTGAACGGATTTACACCATTTAAGCAAAAGGTACGAGTCTGAACTGAGGACTACCTCTTTGCCAAATTTGGTGTAATTCCGTTCATCAGTTCGGGCTGTAGCTGCATCAACAGGTCCTATGGGAAAATGCATGGGGAAAACGCGTTTTGGGACCCCCCTTTTTTCTCAGCCCCCGCTTGACGAATCACCGTGAAATTTTCAGGATAGGAGCAGACCGGAGCTGGCCAAAAGTTTGGAAAATTTCGCGAAGATTCGTCACTCGGCGCCAACGGTATTCCAAATAGAATGTTACGGATTTCCTATGTAAAATAGGTCCTAACTATAACTACCTACTGGCGACTGCCAGTAGGTAATATATATATATATATGTATATATTCACTAAAGAAAACATAGGTTTCAGGGACGTTATAGTTAGTTGAACATTTGACTCATATAAAACCAGAGAAATTCGCCTGCAATGCACTGCTGATGATGTCACATATTACATCACTCATGACATGGTCAGTGACATCACTAATGACATCACTGATGACATCTCAAATGACATCACTGATGAAATCACTTGTGACATCATCCACGTGACAATCGGATGCACATACTGAGGCGCTAATATAAACTTTGATACCTTTGAAACTTTGATATAAAGATGAAGAAAATTGCAGGAAGAAGCAGGACATGTGCAGAAAGAACCAACAGAGGAGCAGAAAAAGGCCTTGTTGCAAAATCATCCTGTTCCCACAACTTTTTCAGACGGGTACTGGTGGTAACTGACTCTGACTAACCAGGCCTAGAGCAAGTGCTATGCTAAAAGACACTTAGAATACAGTGAAAACACCTAGATGCACTAGGGAACACTATGCGTTGCGATACCCCTGTGATTAGCATGACCTCCTCTGTAAGACCCTAGTACATAATAGGGCAGGGGGATTAAAACTACCTCTTAAAACCCGCCACGGGGCGCGTTTGCACAGTGGTGAAGGGAGGGGGGGGCCTGAGGTGACGTGTGCAAACATGCCCTGTGGCATAAAGTCCCCTTGAATCCTGAGGGTCCCTGGGGTCCAACTAGCCCACCAGGTACCTCCAGAAAAGCACCACAGAGCTGCATTGCAGAGAGGTGTAAAAAGGGGCATGGCCTGGACCACCTCTCTGCAACGCAGCGCAGTGGCGCTTACTGGAAGCACCTGGTGGGCTAGTTGGCCCCCAGGGGCCCTCAGGATGGAAGGGGAATTAATTCCCCAACTTAAAACACGCCAACAGGCATTTTTGCACACGTCACCTCAGGCCCCAGACCCCTCCATTCACCACTGTGCAAAAGTGCCCCGTGGCTCGTTTTAAGTTCGGGAAAAAGTCCCCTTGAATCCTGAGGGTCCCTGGGGTTCAACTAGCCCACCAGGTACCTCCAGTAAGCACCACAGAGCTGCGTTGCAGAGAGATGTAAAAAGGGGCGTTGCCTGGACCATCTCTCTGCAACGCAGCCCTGTGGTGCTTACTGGAGGTACCTGGTGGGTTAATTTGCCCCCAGGGACCCACAGTATTGAAGGGGAATTAATTCTCCAACATAAAACGCGCCACAGGGCACGTTTGCAGAGTGTTGGAAGGGGGCAGGGCCTCGGCGATGCCGGTCTTTTTTTATTTTGAAGAAGGGGAGCTGTGTGGTTCCCCTTCCTTTTCTATTTTATGGGCCCTGGGGACCCGATCCCCCAGGGCCTGACCCTATTTTTTATTTTTTTTAAAGAAATTGAAAGGGGGCATCCCCCGGGGCATGGCCAGTGTTTTTTCATTTTTATTTCTTTGGAAGGAGGCTATGTGGCCCCCCTCCTCAGGCCATTTATGGCCCCGGGGACCCCATCCCCCGGGGCTGGCCTTTGCGTGTTTGTTTGTTTTTTAAATGTATTTTATTATGGGGTAGGAGGGCTGCGTGGCCCCCCTCCCTGGCCTCTTCTGGCCCCGGGGATCCCATTCCTCGGGGCCTAGCCTCTCGTTGGGGACTGTGGGGAGAGCCCCAATGCCCCCACGGTCCCTGCCGGCTCCCCACGTCCTGCGGGAGCCGGCATTGCTTTTCCACATGGGGAGCTGCTGACATGCAGCTCCCTGTGTGGAAAAGCAATCTGGTTTGGATTTTGGGAGGGAGAGCAGGTTTCCTGCTCTCTCTTCCAAAATCCAAACCAGTGTTTGCTATGACAGGGCAGGAGCCACGAGGCTCCCGCCCTACAGCAGTGTCCCGGGGGTGAGCACCCGGGGACACTGCAGGAGCTGGCCCTGGGGGGTGGCGGTCCCCAGGGTCATCACAGGCTCCAGGAGGGGGGCCGCGCAGCCCCCCTTCCAACAATGCACAGCCCCGGGGAGGTGGTGGTCCCCAGGGCTCGGAGGTCCTTAACGGACCACCAAATTTAAATATTTACATATTAGTGCCCCCCACACATGTATTTTTTTTTAAAAGAAGCCCCGGGGTGGCGGTGCCTGGGGCTTGGGGGGCCTTTGAGGCCCCCCATACATTAAAAAAAGAAGACCCGGGGGTGGCGGTCCCTGGGGCTGTGGGGGGCTGTGTGCCCCCTGCAAATATTTATAGAAAGCCCCGGGGGCTAATTGGCTAATTAATAATAATAGCGCTTCATTTTTTTTACTTTCGCGACCGGATCCGCAGATCCTCCGCACATCTCGCCGATTTAAAAAACCCAAAATGCTTTTTTTGGCCCTGGGGGTCCTTGTGAGACCCCCTGTAGAAAATAGGCCTCAGCTAGGCCTACCAGTGCAAGGGGTTCGCCCTTCTCTGCACAGAGTCCTCAGACTATTAGAAAGAAGTTGGCACAGAAACGGAAATAGAAAATACATAGTTTATTAAACCTCAGGAGGTGGAACCACATTCACCCAGCACCCTGTGGTGCTGAATGAAGGTAGCACACAGAGTTTAATAACCATGGGTCTTTTATACCCACACAGGGGCTCAGAAAAGGGCGGTACAAGTATACATGAGAAGAGTTACATACATAGATGGTCATACAGAAATGCACCGTCAACAGTAAAGGAGGAGCTAGCAGTTGCTGACTCTGGTAGAAACAACCTGATAGTTACAGACTAAAAACAGATGCATGGACAGTTAGATATTCCTGCGCACGTGCAGGGTAGCAGAGTCTAAGTATAGCCAGTCCTTTAAACAGAGCACAAGGGAAGACAAAATGGCTGCCAGAAATACAAAATGGATTCCACAAAATGTACAGGATAGCCTCTAAATACCAGATGGATTCTGCTAACGCTAATTTAATCGCAGCCAATTTACGACACCCCTAAGCAGGCCTAGGGGGTCAGGGGGTTTCTACCCTGCCCCCTTTTCTTGTTTTGCGCGTTAGTTTTTCTGTTTTCTTGTGCCTCGGTTACCGAGGCACAAGATGGCTGGCAACAATTCATGTTTTGGAGTGTTGACAGCCAATTAGCATAACGCTTGTGGTCGGGAGGGTGCACGGATCCACCGCGCCTCTATATATCGAAACATTTATTTTGGGATTTTCTCAGCAACTACTGAACGGATTTACACCATTTTAAAAAAAAGGTCTGTTTCTGAACCAAGGGCTACCTTTTTGCCTAATGTGGTGTAATTCCGTTCAGCAGTTTCGGCAGTAACCGTGTCTAACGTTTCCTATGGGGAAATTGATTTTTTGACCTCTATTTTTTGAATTTCTCAAGAACTACTGAACAGATTTACACCATTAAAAAAAGGTATCTTTCTGAGCCAAGGGCCACATTTTTGCCAAATGTGGTATAATTCCATTCAGCAGTTCTGGCTGTAGTCGTGTCTAAAGTTTCCTATGGGAAATAACAGAGAAAACGCGTTTTGGGACCCCCCATTTTTCTCAGCCCCCGCTTGGCGAATCACCCCGAAACTTTCAGGATAGGAGTTGACCAGAGTGGGCCATAAGTTTTGAAAAGTTCAGAAAGATTCGTCAACCGGCGCCAAAGTTATTGGGAAAACATATTCCTATGGAAACTAGGTCCTAACTATAACTACCTACTGGTGATCAGTAGGAAATATATATATATACATACATATTTAGATAGATAGATAGATAGATAGATAGATAGATAGATAGATAGATAGATAGATAGATAGATAGATAGATAGATAGATAGATAGATAGATAGATAGATAGATAGATAGATAGATAGATAGATAGATAGATAGATAGATAGATAGATAGATAGATAGATAGATAGATAGATAGATAGATAGATAGATAGATACATAGATACATACATACATACATACATACATACATACATACATACATACATACATACATACATACATCATTGCTTCCTTCCTTCCTTTCTACTGGCAGTTGCCAGTAGGTAGTTATAGTTAAGACCATGTTTCCTTAGGAGAAGCTTTTTTTGACTTGCCTATCTGTTTGGCACTGTTTGCTGAATCTTCACCAAATGTTCCATAACAAACTGTTCTCCTGATTCTAGTTGTGCATGGACAGTTTATATGGGGTGATCTGTAAAGCGGGGGATGAGAAAAAGGGGGTAAAAAAGTGTATTTTTTTCATGTAAATTCCCATAGAGTTTTTGAAGAGGCCTATAACTCGCACTATAATGCACTGTTAATTACCCCAGATATTACAACACTCATGACTTCTTTGATAACATCATTGATAATAACACTGTAAGATTTGCAGTAAAGTTTTTAATGAAAAAACTGAGCATGGCGGGGGCACAAGTTATAGTTAACTGAGGGCATGAGTTATAGTTACTTCAAATAACTCTAACAATTAAAGGTGAATTTCTATAGTTTTGTTACATTTCAAATGTGAGCCTAACTATAACGTCCCTATAACCTTTGGTTTTTTAAGTGAATTTCAATTTTTTTAAATTCTATTTCTTAATTATAGCTTTCCAGTAACCTTTGGTTTTTTTCAGTGTATATAGATATATATATATTTATTGAAAAAAACAAAGGTTACAGGGACATTTTAGTTAGGTTCAGGTTTTGCTCATAAAAAATCAGTGAAATTCAGCAGTTATAGTTAGCTAAGCTAACTATAATTTGCACCCCCTGCAATGCATTGCTTATGACCTCACATATGACATCACTAATGACAAATATCATATAGCCCCGTGGGTGTTACACACTCAGATAGTACACAAAGACAAAGCGCGACTATCGTGCTTGCTAAGGGAAGAGCGACATCAAAACTGCCATGCAAACTCACCAGGGTGGTTTTGTTGTTCCTTAAACTGCATGAAGCATGGAATTACATGTGAAGGGAAGTATACAAGGGAATGAAGACTACTATTCCCATGATTCCGCTGCGTCCCAATCTATGAGTGCGCTTGGAGACAGTGCGGTACAACGAGAACTTGCTGTTCTTGGGATTATTGGATCACACCATTTGGTTCTAAAATATATACTGACTTTTGCTGAGGGAATAGGATTGCCTCTATATATGTATATCTTCGGATTCTAAAGATACAATGAGCATTACAGAGTTTCAGTGCAAAATAATTCTACGAGACATTTCTTGAGTCGCATTATTCAGACTACCATTACTTGGCATTCACAGACTATCCTAGGGGTATGACGAAATACCCAATCATATTATATACTTCTACAAATACGGCTCCAAAGCCTAAGAGGTGGTAGTATGCTTTTTGTTAACCTGCATTTATTCTTTGCAGTTTATTAACAGGGTTTAACGTGAGTCCTGTCAAGTTAAGGTTCACTCCCTGTGATGCAAGGCATTATTAAGTGTTAGGTGGGTACATCAAATAACGTTTTAAAAGAGAGATTCATATAGAGGGAAGAGAGAGTAGTCATTGGAGAATGGACGTGTTACTAATATTGTTTTTTCTTTGTTGTTACTGTTAAATGAGGTATCCTTTCTAGGTTACAAGCCACTCTTTATTGAAGAGTGTGCGGTGTTACATAAAACCTATACTAATGTTTATCTACATGAAGATGGACTCAGTTTCTAGTGTTGACACAAATGTTTTCTTATTGTTTACAGGTACATTAAGGTGTTCATATATTTTGCACAGGTGGATAAAACTACACATATTGATAGTGTGATGTTTATATTTCAGGTCTCCTTCCCTGCTGTTCCCTCCCTCACTTGATCACCTTAAAATTCTGGTCTATTATGTCATGCAGAATTGAGGCTATCAAGAGGTGGACCTATCGAGCATCGGACCGACCCTGAGGACGAACCCACATCGTTACAGAATAATCTGCCCAAGGCACATAGTTCTTCTTGGTCGGTTTGGTGGTGAAGATGGCCACTCTAGATGATCTGCTTACCGCTCTGGTGGTGGCTCAACAGGAGCTGGCTGCTTCTAGAGCTGAAACAGTGATTTTACAGGGTAGACTTGACTGCATGCAGAGAAATCCATTTTACGTACAAACAGGGAGATCTGCAGGGGGTTTCCTGGGAACGGACGGTAGGGTTCAAGCCCAGCCCTCTCCATTTACTGTGGAAGTACCCACGCCCATTCCGCTGGCTGCTCCAGAACGTTTCTATGGTGAAGCCTTTAAAGTACAGGTCTTTCTAACAAATATATTACTGCACTTTTCATGCAGACTCAAGGCATTCCCCACCAATAAAGCAAGGGTAGCATTTAAGATCTCCTATTTGGATAGGGATGCAGCACAATGGGCGGTGCCATTAGTTAGGAAAGACTTTAACCTTCTCCTCGACCCAGTTAGGGATAGATCCAACCTGAGCTACTACATTGGTGCCCCAAAATCCCGTCGAGCTTTTATTAACTTGCTAAAGGATTTAGATTTGACAGACGTCTGGAGGGCAAAGAAAGGTGACTTACAAGAATTTACGTTCTATAGCAAAAAGTACGGTCATTCCTCTCGGATCGATTATGTCCTGGCAGATACACCATCCCTTAATGACATCGAGGATATATTAGTTAAGCCTAGTCATCTTTCGGATCATGCGCCAATTCAGATTGTCTACAGAGCCAAGGGGGCGGCATTACAGTCAAGATGGACACTAAATAGAGCTATGTTGTCCGATCCCGAGATTATTAAGGCAGTTAAGCTTTCCTCTATTGACTTTTTTTAATTAAATAGGGGATCAACGTCACTGGATTTTATATGGGACGCCTACAAGGCCAACTTGAGAGGTAGTCTTCATAGCCTCATCTGTTTTAAAAACAGAACTGAAGCTAGTGCCCTAAAATCTGTAGAGGAGAAAATAAGTCAGTTGGAGAGGGATAGGAACAGACTACCTCCAGGAGATTCGGAGAATCTACCACAAGTTTTAAAAGATCTGGAAGATGCAAGACGGGAGTATAGAGGGAAGCTAGAATCAAAGTGCAGGGCTCAATGGCATGCAAGGAACATGCAGAACTTTGAGTATGGGGAAAAAGCAGGGGCTCTACTCGCTTGGAAGTCTAGAACTGATAGAGCGAAAAATAACATCAATAGACTGATAATAAACACCATGGGGGAGACTTCACTCAGATTGGAAGATCTGCAATCCTGTCTACTTTCCCTCTTTTCAGATCTGTATAAAGAGGATCTGGAGCCCTCCCCATGCTCAGTTCAAGCCTGGTTAAGTACAAAATCTCTTCCCTCCATAACTGAGGAATGTAGAAAGAAACTAGAGGCTCCTATCAGGATGGAAGAGATAAGTGGGCAAATCAACAAAAGTAAGAACAAAAAAGCTGCTGGTACAGACTCACTCCCAAATGAAGTTTATAAACTTCTGGCCGAAGAACTGACCCCCGCCTTGGGTTCCTTCTTTAACTCGGTCTATAGCTCTACTGGTAAGGTTCCAGAGTCCTGGAAAGAGGCAACCATAGTCTTGATCCTTAAACCTGGCAAAGACCCATTAAGAGCTGACTCATATCGTCCTATCTCCCTGCTTAACGCCGATTATAAGTTCTTTATGGGCGTGTTGGCAGGGAGATTGGCGAAGTTGGTCCCCCAGTTGGTTCACCCAGACCAAAAGGGATTCGTAGAAGGTAGGCAGATCCAAGAGTAAACTCAGTTAATGATAGGTAACATCAACCTGGCCACTACAAGATCTGATCCTTTGGCTATAATAGCCTTGGATGCGGCCAAAGCATTTGACAGAGTTTGCTGGGTCTATTTATGGGAGGTATTGGCAAAACTAGGGTTTGGTCCAATCTTTATCCAAACTCTGAGAAATTGCTATCAAGGCTCTTCTGCTCGTATCCTACTGAACGGGATACTCACACCAAGTTTTAACATTCAGAGAGGGACTCGGCAGGGTTGCCCGATCTCTCCACTCTTGTTCAATATTTATATTGAACCACTAGCCCAAGCCATCAGGCTAGATAATGACATCTATCCCTTCAAATCTCAATCTTACAGTTGCAAATTAGCACTGTACGCCGATGACCTGATTGTATACACAAACAATCCTGGTGCCGCCCTTCCCCGTTTAGAGTCCATTACAGAGGAATTTGGGGCTTTGTCAGGCTACCTGGTAAATAAATCTAAGACGGAGGTGATGGGCTGGAATGTTGACCAAAGGGGAGGAGTTGACTCGTTAGAACTAAGATACTTGGGTATCTACATAGTTAAAGATCTAGCTACAGTCCCCCTCGTAAATCTGTCCAGAGTAACTAAGGAAATCGATCGCCTATTCTCTAGATGGAGGAACCTCCCCTTGACCATATACGGGAAAGTTAATCTGGTGAAGATGATCATTCTCCCTACGCTCTCTTATGTCTTCTCTGCTACCCCTCTCACTTTTCCCCAAAACTTAATAAGTAAAATTCAGAGTAAGATTGGGAGTTTTATTTGGGGAGATAAGGGTACCAGATTATCGTGGAAAAAGCTTAGGCGTAGACTTGCTAAGGGGGGGTTTGGCACTCCCGGATATATCCTGGTATGCAGTGGCCTTCCAGTTTAAAGCTATCCGTTCGCTATTGATGAGACCTGAAGATTCGGCGTGGGGGAAACTGCTGAATGAAATGACAAGAACGGTAGAAGAGGGAGGAAGAGTAGAGGCATATCTGCATAAGTTTGGTGCTACAAAGTACTTCAAAAAAGTACGCTTGAAGGTTCTAAGGGCAGCCCTAGTTCTTTGGCTTAAAGTAAGAACTACATGGGGGATAGGGTACTACTCACACCATGCTCCCATCTGGGACTCCCCGGGGACACCTCTTTGTCTAAAGGATGGGCTGGCCTTACCTATAAAGAGGGCTGGAATCACAAGCTAGTCGGAACTGGTAGACTCAGAGGGGATCCTTCCATAGGAGGTTTTGAGGGCCAGGATCGGCACAGGTTTAAATACCTACAGCTTGCCTCGTGGTATGAGGCAGAGAAAGAGCAAGTAAAAGGAAACTGGGAGATAGAAAGGTTGTGCCACTCTGTCCAGGTTTTAAAAAAAGAGGTTTCAGTGTGGTACCACTTAGTCCTTGAAGCCGTCGACCCGGAAACACCCCCTTCGATTAAAATATGGGAGCAGTCCCCTCTTGAGCCAACAATAGAAGCACTGTTTGAGCCATCATTGAAGCTGCTATATAAATATATCAAACCTGCAGCTCTAAAAAAGAACCACTTTTTTGTTATCAATAAACTCTACTACACCCCAGCTAGAATTGCGAAATTTGCTCCAGTACCAACTCCGAAATGTTATAGGTGCAAGCTTACCCTAGCAAATGATCTACACATATTTTTCGAGTGCTCAGAAATAAAGACCTTCTGGAAGGAAATCGGAGACATTCTTAAAGATGTGTTTAACTCTAACATTGAGGTCAACCTGTCACTGATTTTCTTTGGAGATGATGGCCTATTTTGTATAAAGGCGTCACAACTGCAACGAGGTCTATTGTTATACTTGGTTCTGCTCGCACGAAGAGAAATATGTAAAAGATGGAAGGACCCTCAACCACCCAACAGAGAAGACTGGCTTAAGGTCTCCTTTGCCATGGCCCATCTGGATTATGATGGAGTAGGGGATGAATCTACCAATCTTTGGCACCCCTTTATGAGCTGGGGTCACAATCTACGTTTAAATACTTTTGTCCAATGATTACACCAGTAACCCACACTAAACAAGGGACTGGTCGACCAACGGAAACATATGTGGTAAACTGTGTACCTCCTCCCATACAGATCGTTTAAGCGGCTTCATAAGACCCACATGTGTTTATTAGTGAGATGAGGACAAAAAAAAAAAAAAGGAAAGATGATCTTATTTTTTATGATTGGGAGGAATACCGAACAGAATTTGAAAAGGTATTTGATCACAGAGCTTCTTCCTTTGCGCTGATAGAGAACTTCTGGAGTTAAAACAAGTCTCTAAAGAGCTAGTAGTATATCTCAATGCCTTCAAGAGACTAACATCAGAAACTCAATGGCCAAAAGAGAAAAGAGCAGCCTTATTCTATCAGGGTTAAAGAGATGACCTTAAAGACGTTTTGGCTCAGATAGATCCGCAACCGAGTTGTACAGAGTTAATCAACCTAACATTACATTTGGACTATAGAATAAACAAACGGAAAGGAGACCAAAATAGGAACGAACGGAAGACTACTAAGTATTAAAGAAATAAGAACTATGGAGGGGGAGGAGCAGGTAATGTTTCAGAACCTATGGATATAGGCACGGTAAGGGCTTCATTAACGATGGAAGAAAGGGAACTACAACGGCTTATGCATGTACTGCGCAAAGAAAGGGCATTACGTGAAAGATTGTTTAGTTAAACCCAAAAGTCGCATAGGGGTAATTAAGTCCTTTATGGCTACTCCAGAGAAAAAGACTGAAAACTAGTTAGCTCAAGTGTTGGAGGGGGGAGGACCTTGAGCTTTATTGAAATCTCTTCCATAAGTGATATAGACAAGGCTTTGAACCAATATTTCTTCATAACCATTCAAATAAAGACACACTGTGGGTGGAAAAAGGTTCAAGCCA
Source organism: Triturus cristatus (assembly GCF_964204655.1). NCBI lineage: Eukaryota > Metazoa > Chordata > Amphibia > Caudata > Salamandridae > Triturus > Triturus cristatus. Next base: position 873,596,231 of record NC_140593.1, read on the forward strand.
TAATTGATTCAGGAGTCACAGAGCTGTTCATGGACGATGCCATAACTCAGACGCTCCAAGTAGTTTTACTAAGAAAAGAACATCCTGAGAGGGTTTTGACCGTAGATGGGAAGGAGATAATCTCTGGTCCTATTGCCTTTCACACAGAAGACCTTTTGATCTCCAGTGAGGAGATGCATACAGAAACCACACGTTTTGGTATTATAAAAGCCCCACAGTATGGTGTAATACTAGGGTTCCCATGGTTGAGATTACACAATCCAGACATCAATTGGGAAAAAGGTTCAGTCTCATTTGACTCCTTATATTGAAAAGAGCATTGTTTGGGGTCTAATATACATCCTGTGATAGCTTTAGCTCAAGGACACACAATAGTAACAGCTGCAGAGAAAGACATAGAACTGCCCTCAGTTTATCACTCTTTTTTAGGATGTGTTCAATGAAGTGTAGGCCGATGTCTTACCCCCACACAGGCCTTACGACTGCCTAATAGACTTGATACCCGGGGCAGTAGTTCCTTGTGGAAGGTTATATGCTCTCACAGAGCCAGAAAGTGAACACCTAAAACAATACCTAGATAAATACCTAGCTCATGGCTTTATTCGCCCCTCCAAGTCACCCGAATCCTCTCCTTTGTTTTTCATATCAAAAGCTAATGGTGAAAAGAGGGCTTGCGTAGACTTGAGAGCACTCAATAACATCACGGTGAAGAACCGTTATCCCTTGCCTTTGATTCTGGTTCTTTTGGATCAGGTTAAAAAGGTGGTGATATTCACAAAGTTGGATTTTAAAGGTGCTTACCACTTGGTGCGTATGAGGGAGGGAGATGAGTGGAAGACCACATTTGGTACACGCTATGGGCTTTTTGAGTACGCTGTGATGCTCTTTGGACTGTGTAATTCTACAGCAGCATTTCGGTATTTTTTTTAATGATGTGATAAGGGAGTTTTAGGACATTTACGCAGTTGATTACATTGATGACATTTTGATGTATTCCTCTGCTGTTAGTCTACATGAACAACATGTAAAATCAGTACTGTAGGCATTATGTGACAACATACTCTATTGTAGACTTAGAAAATGTGAGTTTCATGTCCCAGAGGTAGAGTTCTTGGGGGTTATGTTGTCCTGCACAGGGCAAGAAATGGCCAAATGCAAAGTCCTGGCTGTTTAAGATGGGGGCAGTCAAATTTCGGGTGGGCAGTCAAATGTGGGGAGCAGTATTAGATGGGGTTTGGGGGTGCATCATGAAGGATGATGGGGCACATAATAGCCTGGCTTCTAGGTTATTTTGGGGGATCCCCATAGTTTTATTGCTCCCCTCCTCCCTTATGGGGTGTATCCCAAAAGGATAGGTACAACAGGGGGGCTGGAGGTGAGCAGGTTTATTACAGTTTCTATTACCAACCACAAGGAGGCACAATAGAATCCTACTGCGGTTATGGTATTGAAAGGCACCACAAGGAGCATGTGGTGGTATTTTTGGATGCAGGGTCATCAAGATTTTACTGTCTACCCTCCTTTTAGTGCGGCTTGTTATGGGGACCCTTGGGACATTTCTATTGAAAACAGAAGCTGTATAGAATCACGCTATGAAATCAGAGAGCACTAACATTTGCTAAAAGAAGGGGGGCAATGGAGCAGACGAATGAGGTAGAGAGAGGGTACCTATAGCAATTGGTTGGATGGGTCATAGAGAATAATCCTGGCATGCGAATAGGCAGCAGTGCATGGATTGGCAGTGTCTGTAGAGAGTTTGGCGTTCTCTTCAATTTATTTGTCCTCCTTACATTTTGCATGATCCACAGAGGGAAGGCCAGGCCTTTCTGTTAGGCACAACATGTATTTATGATTTAAAGAAGTGTAGTCTGGGTGTGCTGAGAGGGGCTGTACAGAGCAATAAGTGCCTATATACCCGAGCAATGTGTATCCACTTGAGACTGAACAGTGACAGAAGCAGCTGGGTTACTGACGGAATGTAAATGGAGGGCACATACGAAGGGTGGTTGAGGTTACTCAAAGGATTGAAACGTGGTTGGTGCACTACTAAAGCTGGGGTACCAGGAGTGAACATTTGTGGGGTAATGACATGGTGGCATCCAGAGGTCAAAAAGGTGTCAGAGGCACAGAGGTATGGGAATCCTGGTCCCACAGTGAGGGGTGATCAAAAGTCCCTGCTAAAGATTTTGTGCCATCCGTGACCAAATGTTGGGTAGCCTGGCTCCCTCTGTAACTTTTCACCATTATCTTTCTGTCCTGCAGATGGCTGGAGCAAACTTCCCAATGTTTTTCTTGTCCTCATACCCCAAAGGTGTGCCAGACATTTCTGGCCTTAGGATACTCCAAAAGGGTGAGCTACTGACATTCCTGGAAAAACCTCACTAACCATGCATATTTATGCACCAAACATGGCAAATTCTTACACCTGCAAAGCATCATATTGCACTTGTCAGCTTTTAGGTGGTGTGTTTTTATTGGAGGGGAATATTCATCTGTGCTTCCTCTCCCATCTGAGGACCATGGAACTGCTGTTCCTCTCTCACATGTCCATTCAGAGACAGGTGAAACACTCACTCAATCACTCAGCAAACATTCCCTTTCACCACAAATATAAGCAAGCCATTCCTCATTACTCATTCACTCAGTCATCGCAGTTCTTCACTGCGTAAGACCTGCAAAACCAACATGAACAAGAAGTATGTCAGCAAGCAGAAGAAAAGCCTTGGTGTGCTCTTATGTTCATCCTGCTGCCCTCTAGTGACGCTGCACAGCAACTGCAGCATAATAATGGGACTGACAAGAGGGCTGTCCTATGCAAATAATGTCCTCCAATGCTTACCTTCTTCTGAGACGATGGCCAGCTTGCGCCGTGAAACCGCCTCCAACATAAGGTCTTCAGCCAAATGTAAAAAAGCCTACATATCTTAGACTTCGGATTTTGCCACTTGAATGCCAGAAATGGAGACCTCACCTTCATATAGAAAGGTCCCAAATGGCCTACAGTCATCCTCTATACAGAACATGGGCGTTCAAGGGCTTCCTTCAATTGAAGGAAGGGGGTGTTCAAATCCCAGCCCAGCCCTGTGATGCTCCATCCTTTCCCCTGCTGCAGCAGGCATGAGGCAGACCTGCAGAAGCAAAGACCTGACTTTGCTCTTTTATGCCTCTTGAAAAAAACAATATTTCCAGCTTATTTTTGCACCTAATAAAGGGAGTTTCACTTGCTTCAAACTTTACCCATCATTTCATTAGCCAGAGCTCAAATTTGACCTTTATTCCTAGCCAACCTCACAGGCACTAAACCTCTGATTTGAGAGACTGGCTCACACCAAAATGAAAACGCACCACCATCCAACCTATTTTGCTATCATTGTAGCACATTCCTTGCATTCTTGTGCTCAGTCATACCCCCCCCCCCCCCCCGAGGCCACATTTGCACTCTACAATACCCCGAATTTAAAGGACAAAGAATGAATACATTGATAAAGCAAGATTAGGCTTAGTCCCTATTGCACCTACTTGAGAAAAAGGGGGGTTGGTAGAAGGTCTTTAGGGAAATAATTTGTAATTGTGGGGCACACATGCCAAAAAGATTTGCCAATAACTTCAGCAAATAAAAATAAAAGCACTGTTTGAAATGTTATCACCCTATGATATTTTGACAGCACCGATAGGATTCAAAGCCTAGTCCTGTGAAATTCTGTGCCACCAGAGGCACAGGACTTACCATTGAGGTATAGCTGCTCAATGATCTTGACCATTGCAGTAGCAACTATGAGCAACATACAGGCCCTGGTGTCATTGCCTGTGAATTCTATTGCACATGAAATGGATGACCAAGATATAGGGACGATTTGATAGTCTACTGACATGGCAACCAGTGTGGTCCAGTGGGTAAGTTCCTGTCTTCTAGCCAGACAACCAGGGTTCAAATCCCCGATATGGTACCAGGTGACTGATGGTGGCGCAGCAGAGGTAAGTTGGAGGTGGGTTGCCTGGCAATTAGGAAGTAAAATGTGCGCGTAAGAGTGGAATCAAGCCTGGCGAATGGTGGATTGCAGAGTAGTTGGTAATTAAAATTGGTGAGGTGAGAGCAAGGGCTGGAAACGGTGACAGGTAAAAGGAGGGGAACAGATGTTGATTGAGGTGGCGTGTAGGAGGAGCTCAGGCAGATCGGGACGGTGGTGTCAGAGTAGGGTGTAGGGGGAGAGCAAGGGTGGGTGGGTGGTTTCGTTCCCAGGGGTTAAGTAGGGGTCATAGATGGTGGAAGAGGCTGGAGAGAAAGGAGGAGTCAGAGCAGAGTGAGATCAAATATGGGCACTCATGCAGATGGGGTGATTACATAGGATGTGACTTATGGTGTGGAACCCCAAAGTTTTTTTAACCTCTGATTTGAGGGGGGGGGGCAGTCAAATTTGGGGAAGCGTATTAAAAGGGGTTTGGGGGTGCATCGTGAAGGGTGATGGGGCACATATTGGCATGGGTTCTAGGTGATTTTTTGGGGATTCCCATAGTTTTTATTGCTTTCTTCCCAAAAGGATAGCGGCAACTGAGGGTGAGCAGGTTTGTGGCAGTTTCTATTACCAACCACAAGGAGGCACCATAGAATCCTACTGCGGTTATGGTATTGAAAGGCACAACAAGGAGCACGTGGTGGTATTTTTTAATGCAGGGCTCGCCAAGATTTAACTGCCTACCCTCCCCTTAGTGCAGCATGTCCATAGGGACCCTATGGACATTTCTATTGAAAACAGAAGCTGTATAGAACCTCACTATGAAATCAAGGAGCACTGGCATTTGCTAAAAAAGGGGGGGCAGTGAAGCAGACGAATGAGAGTTGTGCAGTGAGAATCAAAGTAACAGCCTTTAGTGGGGAGGAGGGTGGGTGACACATGAATCCATTAAATATATCAATACTGCCATTAAAGGTAAATACCTTTATTTTCCTCCAGTAGTTGATCCGTAGGAACCTGGGGTAACCAGGCCCTAAGGGCGGTAACGTGGCGCGAGCCGGTCGGGCAACCAGAGGGCTATGTGTTAAGCAACCATACACCACACGCTTCTCATGGACTAGAGTCACACACAATAAGGGACGCCACACCGTTTAAATTATGCAAATACTTCAAGTTTATCCAAGTATAGCTGGTCAGTTGCAGTTCAGGAAATAACAAGGTAATACATGAATCATAATACCATCGTAACATTACATTCGACACTCTGGGTGATATCTATGCAGTGCCTAACCTCGTTCATGTACCCACGCCTGCTGGTTAAATGCAGGAGATTCTAGCGCGGTGCGCGCTTATGTAAAGTCTGTCCCTGCATAGGCCGTCTAACACAGTGTAATACTTGTAAGGGGGAACATTGGGTTCATCAACATGGCGCCTGTAGAACTGAGCGCTCCTCGTGATCAATGGCCCCTAGTACTGTGAAGCAAGGCATATAAACACAGCGCTACGCGCAATCAGTTGCATGTGGATACGTTTGCGTAGAACATTTAATACAACGCGTGACTCGTAATCAGTCGCATATCATTACCTTTGAGCAGAGCATATAACACAGTGCGCTACTCGCATTCCTGGGCATGTAATTACTTTCGAGCAGAGCATATAACACAGTGCGCTACTCGCATTCCTGGGCATATAATTACTTTCGAGCAGAGCATATAACACAATGCGCTACTCGCATCCCTTGGCATATAATTACTTTCGAGCAGAGCATATAACACATGGGGTTACTCGCCGTCCCGGTCTCTCCGGCTGAGGAAGCAGAGTCGGTGGCGTGAAGCGCCACACGAGAGTAATGTCAGTCAGTACTTTGAACGGCTTCCAGCGGGGAGGATTACTGGACTTGAGGAGCGAGTCCCTATGCTCCGGTGCAGTTCACAGAGCACCGCGCTCAGTAGCACAGAAGGGGGGACACGGACAGGATCCCTCGGCGGGGTCTCTCCGTCGCGCAGGCAGGGGAGGGGATTCCCACGGAGGGGACAACCCGGGCCAAGTGCGGTGTGGTTTCCAGACCAGCAGGGGGCGCACCAGGGGGGATCTCGGCCTCCGGGCTTACCTCCGTCTCGGCGTCAGCAGGCGTCCGTCCTCACGACGTTGGGGGAACTCGGCCCCGACCTTGCGCTTCTCCTCACACGGCTGCGACGGCAGCGACGGGGCCCCGGACTTCGCCTGGGCCTCGCGACACAGCAGGGCACTCCTCCAGGCCTCCAGGCCGCGGCGGTGAGCGCGCTGGCTTCGCCGTCGCAGGGGGGGGCTCAAATTAAGGATGGGGGTAAAGTGCTCAGCGGAGCACGCTGCCGGGGGTCCCAGACCAGGGCAGGGAGCGCGGGGGTCACAGCGCTAGTACCTGGTCGATCCCCGGTGACTTGGCAATCGGCTTAGTATTTTGTTCACTAGGGTAGCTTGGACACGCAGTCTCAGCTCTGGCATTCACGGCTTACAGCTCGCTCTTGTCATGCAGTCTCAGTTCTTAAAGTTAGGTTTCAGTTCTCAGTTGACAGATGAAGTCTTTTGGCGCAGATGTATCTGGCGCCCTTAAGGGGTTCTGTTACAGGGGTAGGGATGGAGAGGGCGACTAGGTCCTTCCTAGTCAGGCTGGCAGAGAGTCTCTGGGTCCTCCTACTACTGGGCAAGATCAGTGGGATTCACAGGGCACCTCACTCACTTAAGAGGCAGTACCTAAATCCTGTCACTCTCAGAGGCATAAGTCCCTGGCTAGGCCCTACCGCCTACACTCCTGGTGGATTCTTCCAGCTCTGCTTCACCCCAACGGCCAACTCACCACAAAAGTTTCCCTCCCACTCTTAAGTAGCCCTAGGTCAGGTGACCTCTAGCCAAGGCGGCAAAAGTAAAACCCCACCTCCCTTCTAGAAGGTTCCAGCTTCTTCCAGGAGCTTCCCCACTCTAACTATGGGACAAAAAGGCGGGCTGGTATCGCAACATTGTTGTGGGTCCCAGCCAGCTCCTGGCAGCTAGGGTGCTACTATGAAAAACGACCACCCTGCAGTAGCAGGGGTCTGTGGCAGCCATCTTGGGAGAAGGGAGCACCTGCACCTTAACACTGCCTGGCAATGAAAAGGCGCCCGGAGACCTAGTCCAACATAAAAATGAGGGTGGAAAAAATGAGGCACGATAAAAAAATAGGAGGGGAGACCACCCTAGGGCTGACAGGTCCAACATGCGTCCCCCCCAGCCGAAAGAGGGGAGAGCTACCCAACCTCTAGGGAGTTCTCTTCACTAAGGCGGAAAAACCTGGAGAGACCGTCAGCATTGGCGTGGTCAACTCCGGGCCGATGTTCCACCCGAAAGTCCATCCCCTGTAGGGAAATGGACCACCTCAACAACTTGGGGTTTTCGCCTCTCATCTGCATGAGCCAGCGAAGGGGGCGGTGGTCGGTCTGGATAAGGAAGTGAGTGCCAAAGAGGTATGGCCTCAACTTCTTCAGAGCCCATACCACCGCGAAGGCTTCTCTCTCAATGGTGCTCCATCGCCGTTCCCGAGGGAGGAGTCTTCGAGATATGAAGGCCACAGGTTGGTCCTGGCCCTCGGTGTTGAGTTGCGAGAGCACCGCACCTATGCCGTGCTCTGAGGCGTCGGTCTGTACAATAAATTCCTTGCTGAAATCGGGTGTTGCTACTACTGGAGCTGTACACATCGCATTTTTCAGCGTATCAAAGGCTTCTTGGCATGCAGCTGTCCATATGACCTTGCGAGGTTGTTTCTTTGAGGTCAACTCCGTCAAGGGGGTCACGATGGTACCATATCCCTTGACGAACCGGCGGTAATACCCAGTGAGGCCGAGGAAAGCTCGGACCTCTGTTTGGGTCTTGGGGGGCTCCCAAGCCAAGATGGTTTCAATTTTGGCCTGGAGGGGTTGCACCTTACCTCCGCCCACCAGGTGTCCCAGGTACACGACAGATCCCTGTCCAATCTGGCACTTGCTGGCTTTAATAGTTAAGCCAGCGCGTTACAGCGCCTGCAATACCTCCTGGAGGTGTTGCAGATGGTCCTCCCAGCTGCTACTGAAGACAGCTATGTCATCCAAGTAGGCTGCTGAGAAGGACTCCAGGCCAGATAGTACCTGATTCACTAACCGCTGGAATGTGGCCGGAGCATTTTTGAGCCCAAAGGGCATCACTCGAAATTGGTAGTGGCCCTCTGGGGTGGAGAACGCTGTCTTCTCCCGTGCTCCGTCGGCCATGGCAATCTGCCAATATCCGGATGTCAGGTCAATGGTGCTGAGGTACCGGGCTGCTCCCAGCCGGTCCACCAGCTCATCTGCACGTGGGATGGGGTGAGCATCTGTCTTCGTTACAGAGTTCAACCCCCGGTAGTCCACACAGAACCGAAGTTCTGGCGTCGTACCCGGTGGGGCCGCTTTCGGCACCAACACCACTGGACTAGCCCACGGGCTGCTGGAAGGTTCTATCACCCCCAGCTCCAGCATCTTTGCCACCTCACGCTGGATGCTATCCTTCACTCGGTCAGAAAGCCGGTAAGACTTGTTCTTCACCGGGGGGCTATCCCCTGTGTCCACATCATGGGTACACCAATGAGTGATTCCAGGCGTGAGGGAGAACAACGAGGCGAACTGTCCCAGGACATGGCGACAGTCCCTCTGCTGCTCTGGGGTCAAGGATGGGGAGAGGACTACACCTTCCACCGAACCATCCTTCTCCTGTACCGCAAGAAGGTCGGGAAGAGCTTCACTCTCTTCCTCTTCGCTCCCATCCGTCGCCATAAGGAGAGCAAGCTCCGATCGCTCATGGTGCGGCTTCAGGCGGTTGACGTGGAGCACCCTGAGGGGCTGACGGGGGTTTTTTACATCCACAACGTATGTGGTCTGGCCTCGCCGCTCCACAATGTCGAACGGGCCAGTCCACCGGTCCTGGAGGGCACACAGCTCCCCAGGTTCCATAACCCACACCTTCTGTCCAACGTCCAACTCGACCGTCCGAGCGTTGCGGTCATACCACTCCTTCATCACGGTCTGGCTAGCCTCCAGGTTCTCTGTGGCTGCCTTCCACAGCTTGGCCATCTGGCTGCGGAACGCCAGCATGTAGCTGACAATGTCACGGGGAAGCTTCTGTGAAGTCTTCTCCCACCCCTCTTTCACTAAACTGAGGGGACCCCTAACGGGATGGCCATAGAGCAATTCAAACGGGCTGAACCCGACTCCCTTCTGCGGTACCTCCCGATAGGAGAATAACAAGCAGGGGAGGAGGACGTCCCATTTACGCCTCAAGACTTCGGGAAGGCTTCGGATCATCCCCTTCAATGTCTTATTGAAGCGCTCTACAAGTCCGTTAGTCTGGGGGTGGTAAGGGGTGGAGAACCGGTAGGTCACTCCACACTCCTTCCACATGGCCTGCATGTAGGCCGACATGAAATTGGTGCCTCTGTCCGACACCACGACCTTCGGGAATCCCACTCGGGTAAAAATTCCCAACAGTGCCCGCGCCACCACCGGTGCAGTGATGCGTGGTCCACCAAAACCAAGATGAACCGGTGTCCCGCTGCGGTCAGAGGGTCCAATGGCCCAACAATATCGATACCGACCCTCTCAAAAGGGGTCCCGACCACGGGGAGCGGTTCCAACGGGACTTTCAACTTTGTCCCAGTCTTGCCACTAGCCTGACAAGACTTGCAGGTCTTGCAAAAGGCGTCTGAGGCAATCCTCATCCTGGGCCAATAAAAATGGAGGACTAACCGTGCAAAGGTTTTGTCCTGGCCCAGGGTCCAGCTAAGGGGATCTCGTGCGCTAACTCCAGCAGGAAGGCCCGGTAACACTGGGGGACCACTATGGCCCTCGAAGATCCATGTACCGGCACCCTGGGCTCACTGTATAGGAGACCATCCTCCCAATACACATGATAACCTCCCAGTTCCTGACTAGCCACTTGAGCTTCGGCCTGCCGCCGCATACCCTCAAGAGTGGGGCACGTCCTTTGTGCTTGACAGAATTCCTCCCGGGTAGGCCCTCCTTCCACTTGCCAGTCAGCAAGGGTCGGCAAGTCCTCCACAGGAACGACATCTACCTCCGCGGACTCCGGGGGCACCTCTGCGGCCTCCCCATCCGACTCACGGGGCATGTCCTCTACCACCTTCTTCTTCCCACGTTTGGGTTTGGGTTGGGCCATGATTCCAGGCTCCAACTCCGGGTGAGTTCCATGCCGGGTAGCCATGGACCGCGTGCTCACGCAAGTCCACCCTGGTAATCCCAGCATCTCAGTGTGAGCGTGAAACTCGACGTCCTTCCATTTGGTGTGCTCCAGGTCGTTCCCTAGCAAACACCCCACAGGCAAGGCAGGGCTCACAGCAACTCGCAGTAGGCCTTTGACTCCTCCCTACTCGAATGGAACACGAGCCACTGGATAGTGACTCAAACTGCCGTCAGCCAATACGGCCGGATGGAACTCCTCGGGGACTACTTGGTCTGGGGACTCCAGCCGCCGCACGACAGTGGTCATGCTGGCCCCTGTGTCCCTCAGAGCTTCCACCTCCTCCCCATTAATTCTCACCCTCTGCTGATATTTAGCAGTGTTCGGGGGCAGGGACACTACAGGGACCATCTCTCTATCCCCGAGTGAAACCAGCATCAGGCCTGTCCACTCCCCTTCCCTATCTAAGGGCAGCTCCACCCCAAGCGCTATACTACTCACCCCGGGACTCTTCACGCCCGATGGGGCTGGTGGTCGCTTGCGACACTTGGGATCTCCTCTGTAGTGTCCAATCTCCCCACACTCGTAGCACCGCACAATCCTTGGCTGCTGACTCCTGTCAGGGTAAGTGGGTCTTGTGGAATTGGACGGGGGTGGGGTTCCTACTCCCTTCCCAAACTTATTTTGGGGACCTTTCGAGAACTCCACCTTTTTATCTCCCCCCTCTTTCTTCTGGGGGAAACCCTGTCCGCCTTTTGAGCCATCTCCCCCGGGGCCCTTGTGAGACACCCGGGTGCTCACCCAAATATCTGCCTCCTCCGCAAGCTCTCGAGGATCCTTCAGCTTGCGGTCAACCAGATGTTGGCGCAGCTCCGGAAAGCTCTTATCCAAGAGGTGCTCCCTTAAAAAAAGATCGTACAACCCTTGGTAGTCCTGTACCTCGCTGCCACGCACCCAACCATCTAGTGCTTTCCTCGCATAATCAAAAAAATCTACCCATGTCTGGGTGGACAGCTTATGGCTGCCACGAAACTTCTGCCTATACTTCTCGGGGTTCAGGCCAAACTTCTTTAACAAGGCCTCTTTCATGGGGGCGTACTTAACCTGATCCGCCTTGGCCAAATATAACAGGGTGTCCCTAACAGTGGGAGGTATATACCGGTAGAGACCACCTCCCCAGTTACTCTCGGGTACCCCATGGGCCGTTAAGGCTACCTCGTATGCCTCCAACCACTTCATGAGGTCATCCCCTAATGTATAATTGGCTATGACTTCTTTGGGTAGGTAGAATTTTGGTTCTTGAGGTTCCCTGGGTATGCTGCCACCATTGTCTTTGTTAGACGCGTTCAATTGGAGGGCACGTAACTCCAGCTCTTTTAACTGAAGCTCGTGCGCCAGCTTCTTCTCCTCCATTGCCCATTTCTTATTCTCTCTTTCTTGTTCCAATCTGGCCCTTTCCCTTTCGTTCTCCTGCTCTAATTTGGCCAGCTCCCATTTTAATTGCCTCTCTTCCCTCCTGTCCTCGTACTCTTGTGGAGACGCGCTCCTCCTGGACCCTGTCCTACTACTGGCCCCAGAACGTCTTCCTGGGGGCACATTCTCAGACATGTCTACATTCAAGATGTCTAGGACTTCCTGGGCGCTCTCCCCCTGAGGTGCCTCTGGCGCTTCCTGTCCCTCATCCCCTCTCCCGTCTGGGTGGGCTTCTACCCATGCCCTAATGGCGGTACGGAGTTCCGGCCCTTTGGCCCTCCGCATCCCAGGCACCCCCAACTCCTGCGCGAACTCCCTTAGTTGCTTCGCTGTGTACCCCTCGAGGTCAGCTAACCGGGATTCCATTCTGGCAGGTGGGGACCTAGACACTAAGGAGAAAATTCCTAGGGTGTAGGCAACAGTCAATAGCTAACCAGGCTTCTTGCACTCTCTACCTGGACAGTGGAACTAATGATCCAGCAACAATGGTTTCTGAGCTGTGGAACAAAAAAAGTGTAGGATAGGCGTTTAATTGTGGCGCCCTTCGCCTCACGGAAGGGTGCTGTATGGTCACAAGTCCCAAGGATCCCACCGCTGGCCAACAATGTAGGAACCTGGGGTCACCAGGCCCTAAGGGCGGTAACGTGGCGCGAGCCGGTCGGGCAACCAGAGGGCTATGTGTTAAGCAACCATACACCACACGCTTCTCATGGACTAGAGTCACACACAATAAGGGACGCCACACCGTTTAAATTATGCAAATACTTCAAGTTTATCCAAGTATAGCTGGTCAGTTGCAGTTCAGGAAATAACAAGGTAATACATGAATCATAATACCATCGTAACATTACATTCGACACTCTGGGTGATATCTATGCAGTGCCTAACCTCGTTCATGTACCCACGCCTGCTGGTTAAATGCAGGAGATTCTAGCGCGGTGCGCGCTTATGTAAAGTCTGTCCCTGAACAGGCCGTCTAACACAGCGTAATACTTGTAAGGGGGAACATTGGGTTCATCAACATGGCGCCTGTAGAACTGAGCGCTCCTCGTGATCAATGGCCCCTAGTACTGTGAAGCAAGGCATATAAACACAGCGCTACGCGCAATCAGTTGCATGTGGATACGTTTGCGTAGAACATTTAATACAACGCGTGACTCGTAATCAGTCGCATATCATTACCTTTGAGCAGAGCATATAACACAGTGCGCTACTCGCATTCCTGGGCATGTAATTACTTTCGAGCAGAGCATGTAACACAGTGCGCTACTCGCATTCCTGGGCATATAATTACTTTCGAGCAGAGCATATAACACAATGCGCTACTCGCATCCCTTGGCATATAATTACTTTCGAGCAGAGCATATAACACAATGCGCTACTCGCATTCCTTGGCATATAATTACTTTCGAGCAGAGCATATAACACAATGCGCTACTCGCATTCCTGGGCATATAATTACTTTCGAGCAGAGCATATAACACATGGGGTTACTTGCCGTCCCGGTCTCTCCGGCTGAGGAAGCAGAGTCGGTGGCGTGAAGCGCCACACGAGAGTAATGTCAGTCAGTACTTTGAACGGCTTCCAGCGGGGAGGATTACTGGACTTGAGGAGCGAGTCCCTATGCTCCGGTGCAGTTCACAGAGCACCGCGCTCAGTAGCACAGAAGGGGGGACACGGACAGGATCCCTCGGCGGGGTCTCTCCGTCGCGCAGGCAGGGGAGGGGATTCCCACGGAGGGGACAACCCGGGCCAAGTGCGGTGTGGCTTCCAGACCAGCAGGGGGCGCACCAGGGGGGATCTCGGCCTCCGGGCTTACCTCCGTCTCGGTGTCAGCAGGCGTCCGTCCTCACGACTTTGGGGGAACTCGGCCCCGACCTTGCGCTTCTCCTCACACGGCTGCGACGGCAGCGACGGGGCCCCGGACTTCGCCTGGGCCTCGCGACACAGCAGGGCACTCCTCCAGGCCTCCAGGCCGCGGCGGTGGGGGGGGGGCTCAAATTAAGGATGGGGGTAAAGTGCTCAGCGGAGCACGCTGCCGGGGGTCCCAGACCAGGGCAGGGAGCGCGGGGGTCACAGCGCTAGTACCTGGTCGATCCCCGGTGACTTGGCAATCGGCTTAGTATTTTGTTCACTAGGGTAGCTTGGACACGCAGTCTCAGCTCTGGCATTCAAGGCTTACAGCTCGCTCTTGTCATGCAGTCTCAGTTCTTAAAGTTAGGTTTCAGTTCTCAGTTGACAGATGAAGTCTTTTGGCGCAGATGTATCTGGCGCCCTTAAGGGGTTCTGTTACAGGGGTAGGGATGGAGAGGGCGACTAGGTCCTTCCTAGTCAGGCTGGCAGAGAGTCTCTGGGTCCTCCTACTACTGGGCAAGATCAGTGGGATTCACAGGGCACCTCACTCACTTAAGAGGCAGTACCTAAATCCTGTCACTCTCAGAGGCATAAGTCCCTGGCTAGGCCCTACCGCCTACACTCCTGGTGGATTCTTCCAGCTCTGCTTCACCCCAACGGCCAACTCACCACAAAAGTTTCCCTCCCACTCTTAAGTAGCCCTAGGTCAGGTGACCTCTAGCCAAGGCGGCAAAAGTAAAACCCCACCTCCCTTCTAGAAGGTTCCAGCTTCTTCCAGGAGCTTCCCCACTCTAACTATGGGACAAAAAGGCGGGCTGGTATCGCAACATTGTTGTGGGTCCCAGCCAGCTCCTGGCAGCTAGGGTGCTACTATGAAAAACGACCACCCTGCAGTAGCAGGGGTCTGTGGCAGCCATCTTGGGAGAAGGGAGCACCTGCACCTTAACACTGTCTGGCAATGAAAAGGCGCCCGGAGACCTAGTCCAACATAAAAATGAGGGTGGAAAAAATGAGGCACGATACAAAAATAGGAGGGGAGACCACCCTAGGGCTGACAGGTCCAACATGATCTTTCATAGATTCACAGGCTTGAACCAGAACAAGCAGTACACAATATACAAACATTAAAGACTACAGTGGATTGACTGAAAACATCAAGACTGGCTCACCTTCATGAAAAAGATGACACAACACTGCTTGGCTCACTGCTGTATCCTTCTGGAGTCTCTTATAGACAGTAATGTTCTTCCATGTTGCATATGGCTGTTAAAGACACTCTAGCAATAGAGCAGTTGATGTTGACACTCCTCTCTAGTAGAAGGAATTGTCACTTAACAGTATAGTGGTTTGCCCGCCTTCTTCTGACAAAACAAAATTATAACTGCCACCCATCAGGCTATTCCTGTATAGAAATGGGTTCTTATTTATATGGATTGGCACAGGCGATTAAAAGCTGGTCTGACATTTTAAAACTCTTCGTTCAAGCCAGGCAGAATGTTAGACATCATCCTAACTCAAAAGAATGCAAGGATCTCTCTGGAACAGTTGCTGGATTTGGAAAAAATTACATTAGTATAACTGGGTCATTCAAGTAGAAGTTTGAAGGTACTTTAGGTATATTTTGGATTAACTCTCAACATTACTTTGTACCCGCAAAACTGGAGAGAAGGTTCTTTGATGCTGAAGTCTTGAATTTCATGACTCTCCGTGCTGATGTCAATGGCAAACGGTGAGTGACTTTTCATGAGAGGAACTTTATTCCTGAGCTACGAATCGATTCAAATGGTGCTCGCATAAGCTGTGACAGGACTAGAGTGAGTTAGCAAACCACTGGCGAGCTTTTTGTATCGGGTGTAAATACCTGAAGAGGCTTTTCATGATTTCTTTTATCAACCTGTTAGAGATATTGTTGGGATATTTTCTGAAGTAGGCCACTACATGACCTTTATTCAATACATGGGCTTACTGCTATTGAGCAAGATTTAGTAGAGAGGGAAGGATCTGATGGGGCAATGTAGACATAGAATGCAAACTTTGTTGTTCACACCAATTTCAAAACCTCCTCCATTTACCACAGTAAATTCTATTTCTTCACGTAGATCTTGTCTGCTTCAGAACTTGGGGAGAGGATGTGGTGCAACAGCCAGTGCTGTCAACTTTGGAACTAGAGAACCAGGTTTGTGTCTCTGTGTCGGCTCAACATCCTGTGATTCTGGGCAAATCACCTAATCTCCCTGTGTCTATAAAAAACCCAAGCATGAATATCTCCTTGTGTATAGTAACTGGAGCTCATGTAAAGTGCTCCAATACCTTCAGGTAGAGTTTGTGCTACATGAAGAAGAAAGAAATTCTCTTCAGATTTCCTCAATGCTTAGACCCGAAAATTCAATGTGTTCAGAAGACTAGCGTGTAGCTTAAGCTATGCTGGGTATGGATGTTAGATCTGACCGTTGGCTCTGGTCAGGAGATCTTGTTGAGGCATTAGCAGAATTTGTGGAGCTCTAACAGAAGTTGTTCCGTAAACCAAAATTGCCTCGGCCATGGTGTGCGGTTAAATTATTTGGCAATGTTCCATTTTCACTTTCCTCAGAACTTTTGGAATTAAAGTGAGAGGTGAAAATGTGTACGCAAATGTCCCCAACCATGAGATCAATCGTGCATTTCCCTACCATCCCCCAAAAATCTGCCTGCTTGTGTAGAATTGGCATTTGCAATTTTCATCATTTGCTAAAAGATGAATTTGTGACTTGCCCATGTTCTGATCACCTTGCCGAACTAGGCTTGTTTTAGTTCCCATTCGTGGCAATCAAATACACTGAGACAGGGGACATCTGGCCCTCACTGTCCTGCCCTGGTAGGTGTTCTGCTATGAAAGACAGCTTATGTTATATTGCCCAGATCCAGACAGACTAGGCTTCCTTCGATAACTTTTTTTAATCCTGTTCCTCCTTGCTTCATTATATAAAACACTGTGATGGGGGGCGTGGTCTCGCCAGGAATGGAGTGAGACGTGCTTTGCTTCGTCTCCGGGCCGCCGCCGCGATACTTTGCCTTCTTAAAGCGGCTCTGCGGCAGCACCGGAGATCTGATCGTCACCCGAGGGGAGCTGACGGCGAGGGGCACCCGGTGAGCGGCTTGGAGGTGCTGGCAGTACCGGAGGGCGCGGGACCCAGAGGTGGGGAAGGCCCGGAGAACGCTGTCCTGCCCGCCATTTTGCCCGCCGACCGTCAACGGCCTCTGGCGCCCGATCCCTGAGGAGGGGGAGAGGTCGGAGACCCGGCGGTCCGGGCGAACTGCTGCGAGCGGCCCTATCTCAGCCTCGGACTTACCGGGTGGTGCAGCGGGCCCCAGACTGCCTTGGACACGGGCTTCGGGGCCTCCGGGGGCGGAGCTGCGGAGTAGCGGTCGCCATCTTCCTTCGGACTGGCCTTCCCTCCCGCCTGGATTGCTGGTATGTGACGCGCCGGAGCTGGGCCCTGGGAGAGTCCTAGGGGGCGTGCGCTGAGGCCTTGAATCTCGCTGGGGGCCTGCATCTGCCCCGAGCTGGCTGGGAGCGGTGTTCTGGAGCTCCTGCCTGTGCCCCTGTGATCGCTGGGGGCCTGCTGCGCTCCCGCCGGAGCCCTGGGTCGGCGCTGGGGACCTGAGGAGGGGCTGGCAGCTGCTGCGCTGCCCGCGCTGGACCTCGTGGCTGGCTCGAAGAGGGCAGGAACCCGTGGACGCCCGACGGCGGAGCCCTGCGGCGACAGATAGCACACAGTGAGTTGTTCCAGGGGGGTGACCTGCTGGCCCCGGGACTGTTGCCAGCCTTGCCGGTACCGGGGTGTCCGGCGGGGGGCCTTCGCGCTCGTTGAAGAGGGGCCTGGATGGCTGGGGGCTTATGTGGGTCCCCTGATTAGACTGCACCGGGGAGCGGAGGCGCTGGTGTTGGCCTTGGGGCTTGGGGACTGCCTGTGGACGGCTCGCTGCCGAGACCCCGCCGTCTGGGAGGTGTGCAGACGGGGCCTGTGGAGGCGCCTCTGGAAGCGAGAGGGTGCCGATCTGGGATTCGTGACCTGCTGCCCGCTGCGGAGCGCTTGGCGGTGCTTGCCTGGGGGTAGCCTGCCGGCCGGGGGAGCTGACCTGCCTGGCGCGGTCTGACGCAGGCCGGAGCCCAGCATGACTCGCACGAAGCCTGGGAAAGAACCCCCGGCGACCAAGGACGCTTCAGTCGCCGACCTATGGGGGAAGCCGGGCGCTAACTCATCAGGAGGGGGAACCCCGGCGGAGCCGGTCACACAGTCCTTCATGGCGACATTCATGCAGGAACTCAAGACTGAAATTGGGTCCCTTCGCACGGAAGTCCAGGCCTGCGTCAAGGACCTTCGGAAGGAGGTAGGGGACCTGGGAGACCGCGTAGACGATATGGAAAAAACTCTGGACGCCCGCACAGAGGATCAGGAACACCTTTGGCAGCGCTTGGCGACCCTGGAGGAGCAACATGTTGAGCTCCAGCTCAAGCAGGAAGATTTGGAAAATAGGGGGCGCCGAAACAACATTGGCATCAGGGGTGTTCCGATTGGGGCCGAAGGGGAGGATATCATGACATTTGTAGCGGACTTGCTTCAGGAGATCCGCGGGGACGATGATGCCTCGCCGCCGGCTCTAGACCGAGCGCATAGAGTAGCAGGACCGCCTGGGAGACCTGGACTCATCCCCGACATTCTGACGAGGGTCCACTTCTTTGTGGAGAAAGAAGCGATTCTCAAAGCAGCCAGGGACAAGCCTGACATTCGCTATAAGGGCGCGCCGATTCAACTGTTCCAAGACCTGGCCTCTACGACCCTCAGACGTCGCAGGGACTTTCGGCCCATTACGGATAAGCTGCGAGAACTACATATACGCTACCAGTGGGGCCACCCCTTCGCCCTCATTTTCCAGTGGGAGTCCAAGCGCCGAGTGCTCCGCTCCTTTCGGGAGGCGGCCCAGCTGCTCCAGATCCCGGGCTCCCCTTCGACCAGCCCGGCGCGGCGCGGTGCTGTGGATCGCGGGGCTCCTCGGGGATCGCAGTGGTCCACGGTGCGTCGATCCCGGGGCCCCTCATCCCCGACTGGCAGTAGATCATCAAGGGACAAGCAGGACATCATCAAACATATCAAATCCTTGGAAGGCGGCTTGCCGCTTATGGGCTCACAGGTATCGCCCCTCAAATGAGTCTCCCTGGGGTGCACAACTCCTGATCTAGCCTGCTCTTCGACATGATGCGACGACTCTGCAGGAGAGGCGGTGGCCCGGAGCGGGCTTTTGGTTCTGTGATCTGTTGGCCTGGCGATGACAAACCCCCACGCCTATCCATGGGAGAGTGACATCTCTGGGACAGCTTGTGCCGCGAGGCCTGGCTACTCCTTAGACTGGATTAGGACATGTTGGCCCGGTTGGCCGGTTAAGACTGGATGTGGTTTTTTTTTGGTTTTCCCCTTCCCTTCTTTCTCTCCTTCCTTGGTTCCCCTGTGGCGGGGGGGGTTGGACGGGCGGGCGGGGGTATGAGAGAGATGAGGCATCCCGAGGGGTACTGGGACTATGACTACTGAGCCGTGCTGGAAGGTCCTCTCCCTTAATGTGAAGGGGCTTAACTCGCCCAATAAGCGTCGCCAGGTGTGGCGTTACCTCTTGCTCCAGAACCCCGACCTCATTTTCTTACAGGAGACCCACCTTCTTAAGGCTGATGTGGCCCGTATGGCTCACCCTCGATACCCCCAACAGTTCTGGGCCTCGGCTACTACTAAGACAGCGGGGGTGGCCATCCTCTGCAGGGCGGGAATTACCCTGGGGGGTTCTAAGGTGCTACGGGACAGCGAGGGTAGATTCTTGAGGGTTGAGGTCAAGAGGGGACATCGCACTCTCACCCTATGTAACCTCTATGCTCCCAATCAGGGCCAAGATTCTTTTCTCCGCAGGCTGATCAAGGATCATTTAGAGCAGATTGACACGGACCTCATAGTTGGGGGGGACTTCAACTTGGTGTGGGATGCGGGGCTGGACCGTTGCGGGGGCGCCTTTCACGGGGTGGGGGCCATGTCTGCGGCAGTGAAGAATTCCCTCACCGCCCTCAATTTAGTGGATGTTTGGCGTTACCATTCCCCGGGCTTGCGAGACTACACGTATTATTCGCATGCGCACCGCTCCTACTCTCGTATAGACCTGCTGTTGGTCTCGCACTCCCTGCTTAAGGACACCATTACGGCAACACACTCTAGCATCTCTATCTCTGACCACGCCCACGTGGAGCTGAGTCTCCGCGAGCGCTGCGCTGGTCCCCCGCGACCCGGTCGGTGGAGGTTTCCGGACCATGTACTCCGGGACCCGGTAGACAGGGAGGAAGTGCAGGCCGCTATCCTAGCGTACTTTGCAGACAACGACCTACCAGGGACCCCCCTTCCCCTCTTGTGGGACGCCTTTAAAGCCACCATAAGGGGCACCCTCACCGCCATTGCGGCCGCGAGAGCACGGGAGGCTCGCTTGTACGAGCACAAGCTCGAGAGGGAGGTCAAACTGCTGGAGAAGATGGATCAAGAAAGCCCGACGATGGCACGCAAACGCCGCCTGGCCATCCTGCGCGGCCAGCTTCGCGCACACAGGACGAACAAGGCGGAGCGTGCCTTACTGGCGCTCAAGCAGCGCTATTATGCGGGAGGGGACAAGGTGGGGGCCGTGCTGGCACGACGCCTGCGTACACGGGCGGCCAGGGCTCACATCGCTAAGTTGCAACGGGTGGACGGCACCTGGGCCACCACGGAGTCGGCCAAGCTCCAACTGTTCCACGACTTCTACGCGGCGCTCTACACCGCTGACACCCCAGCGCCGGATTTGATAGCCTCCGCCATGGGGGATTGTGTCTGGGACCCGCTAAGTGAGCATCAGTCGGGCCTCCTCGAGGCTCCCATCTCGTCGGAGGAAATGGCTGGAGCCTTGCGAGATCTTCCACTGGGCAAAGCGCCAGGCCCGGATGGATTGCCGGTGTCCTTCTACCGTGCCTATTGGCCGCAACTTCAGCCGTACCTTCTTCGCCTTTTCAACTCGTTTGATGAGGCAACGGGCCCGTTGACGGATATGGCTATGGCCGAAATCGCTCTCATCCCGAAACCCGGGAAAGATCATACCCTCTGCTCTTCCTACCGGCCTATTGCGCTCTTAAACACTGACCTCAAGTTGTACACTAAACTATTGGCAAAACGGCTCAGTGTCCACATGCCCAATCTCGTCGAGCCGGACCAGGTGGGGTTCATCCAACACCGCCAGGGGGCTGACAATGTGCGCCGCGTGGCGCACATCGTAGGCAAAGCCAAACACTGGGGGATACCGGCGTGCCTCCTCTCGCTCGACGCGGAGAAAGCGTTCGATCGGGTCGACTGGCTGTTCCTTCGGGAGGTTCTGCGGCGAGTGGGTCTGGGCCCGAAGATGGTGGCGCGCATTATGGCCCCCTACATCTCGCCAGTGGCTCGGGTACGAGTGAACGGTCAGCTTACGCAGGCCTTTCCCATCTGTAGGGGTACCCGGCAGGGATGCCCCCTGTCCCCCCTATTGTTCGCCCTGGTGGTGGAACCCCTGGCCATCATGATACGCCGGTCCCCCGACATCCATGGTATCTCCCTTCGAGGGATGGAGCATAAGATTGCCCTCTTCGCAGACGACCTCCTTCTCACCCTCTCGGACCCGTTGCACTCCCTGCCGGCAGTCCACTCGCTGCTTCAAGAGTTTGAACGGGCGTCCGGGCTCAAAATCAATCATGCGAAATCTTGGGCCCTCAATTTAACGATCCCGGATGGGGACCTCGTGGCGCTCCGGTCCTGTGTTCCCTATCAATGGGCGACCGAGTCGGTGCGCTACCTCGGCCTGAATCTGACCCCGGACCTGGCCACTTGGACGCAGGCCAATTGGCAGGAGTATAAATGTTCAGTCCAGACAGACCTGCGTGCGTGGAAAGCCCTGCCACTATCTTGGCTGGGTAGACTCAATACGGTGAAGATGTCCATCCTCCCAAAGATCTTGTACCTCTTCCAAACACTACCGACGCCGATCCCAGAACACCAGATTCAAGGGCTCCAGCGTGAGCTGGTGGCGTTTGTATGGGGTGGGAAGAAGCCGCGTTTCTCTAACACGCTCCTGATGCTCCCCCGTGACAGAGGTGGCCTCGCGTGCCCGAATCTTCTTGAATACTACTGGGCTTCGCATCTTCGTTACGTCTTAGAATGGGGGGCGTGGGAGAGCGAAAAGGTGTGGTTCCACATGGATCGGGCAGTCACCTGCCGCCCTCTGTGGGATCATGCCTGGCTGCCTCGGGAGGTGCGCCATCGCAGCGCTTACTTGGCTGTCCCCACTCGAACGGTCCTAGAGATATGGGACAAGGTGGCGGTCCGCAGGGGTCTCACCTCCTTCCCATCTCCGCACACCCCAATTGCGCACAACCCGCAGTTCCCCCCTGCGTGTCATCCGCCCTTCTTTGCCAATTGGACGGAGACCGGCTGTAGAACGATTGGAGACCTCTTCACAGGGGGGGGCTTTAAGTCTTTCGCGCAATGCCAGCACGAATTTGGACTGTCGGAGAACGACAAGTTCCAGTACATCCAGCTCCGACACTGGATCCAGGGCTCATCCCTGACGCAGGCGGCTACACGATCCTACACACCGTTCGAACAACTAGCACGGACTTTCGGCACGTATAAGGGGCTGATTTCGCGTATCTACCAGGTGTTACAACATGCGCAGCGGCCGGCTCCCCATCTCTATCAGTTGAAGTGGCAGGCCACCTCTGACTCGGGGGTCACCCCCTCTCAATGGGTCAGGCTGTGGAGGGACATCCCTAAAATTCTACGCAGCATCCCCCAGCAGGAGTCAGCCTACAAGGTAATGACTCAATGGTATTATACCCCGGTTCGGCTCCAGAAGATGTTCCCTAAGACGTCTCCTCTCTGTTGGCGATGTACGCAAGCGCCGGGAGATTTCATACACATTTGGTGGTCCTGTCCCCTCCTGGCGATCTTTTGGAAGGAGGTACTCAGTCATATCAAACGGGTGTTGGGGTACCCTCTGCCTGAGGATCCGCTAGTGGTTGTTCTGGGCCTCAGGCCAGGGGCCGTGAGAGCTATGACGGGGCGGGATCGGCACCTTAGCCTCCACATGTTGGGCGCCGCCAGACAGACAGTGGCACTCTACTGGAAAAAGGCTGAGACTCCCTCTGTAAACGTTTGGTTTACCCGCTTGTGGCAGGTGGTGGCAATGGAGCTGCTCACAGCCCGTCTTCAATCCCGTGAGACTCAATATGAGAAACTCTGGAAGCCCCTGGTAGACCATCTAGGGCGGTTGGAGCATGCTCGGATGCAACCGCCGCGACTGCGAGCCTTGAGGCTTTTTGAGGACGCTGTCTGCCCGGCGGATCCAGGACGCCTTTGGGGGATGTCTGAAGACGGAATGGGGGGGCTTGATGCCGCCCCCCCACCCCCGGGGAGAGGGAGCCCCGAGCCTGCATACTCGGGATCTGGTGGCCTCGGCGGATTGGCCTAGTGGTAGCGTTACTGACTCTTTTGCCTTCCATCCCCCCTCGCCCCCCCTCCCCTCCGCCTAGCCGGTACCCTCCCTACCCTCCCACTGTTGTTTCACTTTCCCCTCAGTTAGTTGACCGCTTTATGGACACTCCTGGCGTCAGGGACTACCTCCAGGGTCCCGTGCATGATCACCCCATTACTGCCGCACCTGAAATGCCTGGGGGATGGCTTTACGTATGACGTGGCTGGCCGGATAGCGGCTCTGCTTACCCGTACCTTTCCGGTCCCTAGGGTTCGATGCTGGGTATTCAGGGATCATCACCCCGGTCTTAGCATACTGGCTGCGTGAGCATGGGTTGCTCGAAGCGAGGCGGGAATGGTGGGGCATTCACCCGGGGTTAGACAGTTTAGACACAACCTTGCCTCCAAGGCCGGGGCCTTGGCGCATCCAATGCCATCATACATGAAATTTAGCAGCCTAAAGGGATTTCCAGATCTTAACGCTCTGCAGGAACCTACCCGCGCTGTAAGGGTTGCTACTGCTGGGGGGCTTTGACTGGCGGGAGCGGGGGTCCCTTTAGAGGATGGAACTACATGGGTTCTTGTGCTTAAGACATGACATGTAATCTTGACCTCCCGGGCCTTCGCCCTTGGTTGCTTGAAGAAGGTTGCTGCCGGCCCCTGTGGTTGTAGGCGAATAAGCTGTGTATTGAAGCCGGAGTGCTCCATTCCATTTAATAAAATAAAAAGTTGTTTATAAAAAAAACACTGTGATGTATTGTATGTGGGTATCACAACTGAGGAAGCTTGCAGTCTCGGAAGGAAGAACTGAATACCTATCATTTGAAGCTCCAGTAGGCTTAAATGTAGGAGACTTTCTTCCACAGTCCATTTGCAGTTGATAGCAAAGTGCTGGTCACGAGCTCCACATCCTTCTATGGATGTGTCTTTCATCAAAGTCATTTCCAGACGTGATTAAGAAACTGACTTTGACATATTGGGCCTTTTCGCTGACCATGTCAAACTGTTTTTTTGGTCTCGCCTAGGCAGCGTTTGTGCTGCCTCTTCGAGAGATGCTGGCATTGGACTTGAAGCTCTGCCTATTTTCCACACATCTTTTCGATTGGCTCCTGTTACTGTCCATTCTTAATTGTTGCTTTTGATTTGTGAATAGGCTTAGCAGTCCAGCCTTAGTACCACCTTTTCTGCCTTTGTAACCTCCCAATAGGGCTGGCCCTTTTACTTGTGTTGTTACTCAGTATATTTAATTTACGGTCTGTAAGCATTATTTTCTTCAATGGTTTTCTCTTATTGTGGGCACAACATGCTTTCCTGCAAGGGTCTGCTTTTTCACTCTCTGCTGACTACTACTCATAGCGTCCTGCCTCGGGCGCCATGCTGATGGTTTCAGCAAGGCGCCTGCTATTCTATTTTTATTAGAAATAGCTCCTCATCACGTCCTGCCTCGGGCGCCAGGCTGTAGATGTCAGCACAATGCCCGCAATGTCATCACTCCTGCCTTGTTCGCCATGCTATAGGTTTCAGCACGGTGCCCGCAATAGCTCATCACGTCCTGCTTCTGGCGCCATGCTGTAGGTTCCAGCACGGTGCCTGCAATGGCTTCTCATCGTGTCCTGCCTCGGGCGCCATGCTGTAGGTTTCAGCAAAGTGCCCAATTTTATATTTTTATTAGTTATGGCAGTCGCGTGTATTATTTTAAAAAAGCGCTGCTCGCCCAACTTGCACCATTTCAACAACATTTTTGTTTTTTGAAGCACGGCACGCTTTAACTATAACAGCCGCACCTTCCTTTCCTTTCTTTTTGAGGCAGTGCAGCACAACAGTTTCACAGTCCCCCTCACAGAGACGCTCTCCTTCCCCATACAGCGGTGCCATGCATATCCGGGCCATTGCGGTCGGCGCTCTGCCTCCATTACTGACCAGGCCCGGCCCAAGCGAGGGGAGTCTGCACCATAGAGAGTGGTGAACCTCCTGACCAGGCAGGGGTGCCCTCGACAGCGTCCCTGCACAAGCAGTACAAGCCAGGACATATTGTGTTGTATTGTAATTGCATTTATATAGCGCTTACTACCCCTGACGAGGCGTTGAAGCGCTTTTTTGGCGAGTAGCACGCTACTCCGGAACCCATAAAGGATTAGTGTTTAATTAGTATAGTGAAATATGAAAGTAATTTGAGTAGGGGATAGGTTAGTCAGTTATTTGGATTCAGAAGGATAGCAGAGGGATAGAAGAGGGAAAAAGGTTTGCATTTATATAGCGCTTGTTACTCTCGATGGGGGTGTTGAAGCGCCTTTTTAGCGAGTAGCACGCTACTCCAGAACCCATAGAGGATTAGTGGTGAATTAGTATAGTGAAATATGAAAGTGGTGGATATTAGTCAGTTATTTGGATTGAGAAGGACAACAGATGGATATAAGAGGGAAAAAGGTTTGCATTTATATAGTGCTTGTTACCCCTGATTGTGTGTTGAAGTGCTGTTTTGGAGAGAGCACGCTACTGCGGAACCCATACATCAGACAGGGACGGGGAGTATCACATGTGACAGTAGTGTGCAGAGGGAAAGATAAGCACACTAGGGAGACAGCAAAAAAAACCACACACCACCATGAACTTTTTGAGGAGTCTTAAACAAAAGGAAAAAAAAACATCATCTGAAATGTCACGCAGAATGAACAAACAAAAGAAGAGGAAGGAAAGCTCACACATGCTAACGAACAAGCAAGCAAATGAGTGTAAATGAAGCCTCCCAATGGTAAGCAAAGGGTCGTATGTAAATAAGTACACTATAAGCTAATAATAAGTATAGCAACAAAGAACGCAGGCGATGTATAGTAGGCGAGACCTAAAAATGCAGTAAACACCCTCTGGGTGTTTTTAGACTTAGGGATAAGCACCAAACATGTTCCTTGTTATGAAAATGAACAATGCAATTCAAGACTTTCCAGGGTGCTCTCGGCTTCCTCCCATAGTGCGAGGGTAAACCCCACATCAGTCAAAGATAACAAGCCTGTGCAGGGTGGTATCTATGCACTAGACCAGGAGTTGTTCAAAGAAATAACGATTACATAACGTAAGCGTTGAATGCGAAAAGCAAAAAGTTTTGATCACTACTATGCAGTGATGTGCTCATTATGTAGTGATAAGCAGGTTCAAGAGTTGCTATACTGCTATCACTGTGCAATATCCAAACACATTACATGTACAAATGTTTCTGTAGAGGAGTGACGGGAATAAACATAATGTTTCACATGCTCACACTACAAAACAAAACTGTAGTAACTGTGCAAGATCAACTGATGCACATTCTGGGGGTCACATATTAATTTTCTTATATGTGAGTTTTAGAGTTCCTTTTACGGTGCATCAAGGTAATCGATTTATCAAGGGTATGGGAAGGGGGATCAACAGCCAATACAAAAAACGCAGAAATCATCCTTATGTTCATCATTCAATCTGCCACAGGCTGGTATAGTAATAATAATTCAGCTATACAAAATTTAAAACCGCCTTGCTTGCAAATCACAGGACAGAGGGCACAGGCGTAGAGATGGGCGGGGAACGTGGTAGCGCCCATCTATGTTAGTTTCACCTGCAAATGCAGGTACCTTGATATTTGAAATACCACTTCCACTTGACACATATAAGAATAAAAAAATAATCTAGAAGGCTGTTCAGCGGGCATTATTTTTTAGCATTCCCGAGTATTAATAGCTTACGATCGCAAGTCCAAATACTTCATCCTATCAATGAGCAACTCTCACATCCCAGGGAGTGAGCTAGACTCAAAATAATCTTATTGCAATGACATCTTGGTGTAAGAGCGCTGCAATCTAAATCACAGGTGCATTAGTCCTTACAGTGACCAGAAGTTCAATCGTCGCATCAGCTTTGAGAACAGCCCCATTTCTCGAAACTCTGGATCACCAAGCGGAATACGATGCTAATTCGTGCTTAATATTACCCACAGTGGATGATTTGGTTCAGACGTTAACCTTCTTAACTCAACACTACGATTAAATATCTAACCAGGGAGTCCGAAGAACGGGCCCATAAAGCTGCGCCTGACATGTAGGATGCAATGCAGCCTGTCCTGCCTGAAATTCCATCTCTGTGAGTGCCCAGGCATGGGGGCTCTTTCGTTTTCTGACCTGCTTGCTCGTTTATTTTCACAACACTTTACATCCAAAATGTTTGATAGCACAGGTTCCGTCACCCTTCCTTCACCCCTTCACCACACCTAACTCTCACTACACTCTATCACTAACAGTCATATTCTGTATGGCAGGCAGCCTTGGTAGCACACTCACACAGTCCCAATGGTATGGACAGCACCTTGCAGTAATATCAGCTGCACAAAGCATCACTACCACAGTGTGCAGGGGAAGTCACAAAACAAACACTAGACAGTGCCTAGAGGCAGTAACCAAATACACTGTGCAGCGGCAGCTACTCGGTCACAATGTGCACTGCCAACTTACAAACATACTGCAGCCATCAAGGAGAGCGCTACTCACCAAGCACTGAGCTGCTGCTGGCTTCAAGGCACCTAGATGCTCTTCAACTCATCCCATTCTCTGCCCAATTGTCTTCTTCTCCATTTTATTCTCTTCTCTATCTATTTCTCCTGCCTCATGTGGCCCTCCTCGGGTTCATGTATTTTCTTATTCGTTTTTTTTTCATTCTCCACAGTGCTTGTATCTGTGTCCTACCTTTCTGCTCCTTCCGTGTTCTCCCTTTACTGTTCTACTGTCCTCTCACCCAACCCTCTTTGCCCCCTCACCCCACCTAACCCTCTCTGTGTTCTCTTCCCATCTTCCTTTCACATACATCTGCCCTTCACCCCCAACATCAAGCTGAAGGCAGTAAAGGGGGGGTCCTCACTCCTCACCAGGTAGAGATGAGTGAATCACTGGCACAACAGTGGACCCACCCCCCCACAGCCCCCTGGCATCGCTAACCACTTATAAGGTCCCAAAGGCCACAGCACTCCAAACCAAGACACATAGGTAAAAGACATTCTCATTTACAACGCCAACAGCTCTAACTCTCGCAAATGTGAGACCTATTGCATTGCAAATGCTAGTTAATCTTTGTTGTTACTTCGATCTTGTTCTCAAAATGTCCAATCTGTTTGCACTGACAGTACATCTCTTCCTGGAGTGTCCTTATGAGAAAGCAACATAATGAAATGAATGCAATACAGGAGGAGATAATGTATATGGTGTTTTTGAACTGGCGGATAATATTCTCTCTCTTAGATTGTATTTGATTTGCTAGACCCTTCTCTTGTGATGGGGATAGTTTTCTATCCCTCGTATTGAGAATTGACCACAGAAATTGAATCCTGATTATTGGTTCCATTATTGACTTCTGCATGTTGACTGTCAGTCTCCAAATCTGCAACTAAGTGGAGTAGACTCAAACATGCCTTGTTGAATTTAGGACTGAATTGCACAATGAACCTTTTATCAGCCGGTTGTCCAAATACAGAAACATTTGATGACCCTGCTGAGTGAGCTGTGACTGTACCATGCACTTCATAAATACCCTTGGTTCTGACTTCAGACTGAAAGGTAGCACTCTAGTCTAAAATGCAGATATTTTTCATGGCTGGGGCAGAAAGAGAGGTGAAAATTAGCAACCTGCCGGTCCAAGGTTGTCATAAATTCTGATTATCTTAACAGTTGAGAATGTCCTCAAGGGATACCATCCTAAACTGTCATTTCTTGAGAAAAGCACTGAGCTGCTACATGTCCAAAGTTGGTCTCGATTCTCCTTAATCCTGATTAAAAGGAATTAATAAAATCCAACATTTTTGGGGATCCCTCGCTTTATTATGGAGAGAACATTCTCTTGTAACTTCTTCAGATGTGGATGTTATATTCTGGTTGGAGGTGTCAAGTCCTAACAATAAACACCAAAGAACACAAGTTCGATCTCCCATCTGTCAGTAGTGATCATCTTCCAAGCAAAAGGAAATTTTCCACCTACTCACTGGTAGTTATTGGTGGCAGGTGCACGTTTCGTCAACGCCTTGTTCCAGTTTTCTGAGGTCTGTGCTTGGTAGTGTTTCTTCATTATGGCATATGTAGTCATTGAATGACTGTAAAGAGGCTGATATTCCAGAATGTATGATTTGTGATTTACATGATATGGCTGATAATTATACTGCTGGTATCAACCTCCATAGACTAGTTGTCCTCTCCCTCTTTAGGGTCCAAAAGGTTGCCGTCTTCATTACTGGAGGACTGTCAGCGATCTGGCCATTTCCATGTCAGTCTTTATGATTTGAAGGGCCTAGTCTACATGTTTGCCCAAAAAAGGAACTTACTTTCAAACTGCATATCTAAAATCCTACTGTGTATTTATGGTCTAAGTGAAGTGCAGTGTAGCACCCCCGCCATCTGAAGACAGCTGCTTCAGCAAGCTGCCTAAATCGTGTTAGCAATGTCCATATATGCATCTATGATTGCAGGTGATGTTTGGTCTCTTTCTCTAAGAATGCTTATCGCTTCATTCTTTTTACCCTCTGGCACATTTCCAATAAACAGCACCAAGTCAGACCATATCTGAATGTCAAAGTGACCTAAAATCACTAGAGCGTTTGCAGCCCTGATGGTTCTTGCAATTGCTGTGGAATCAATCTTTCCAATACTGTCTATCTTCTCTTACAGGGGGCGCCATACAAGAGGCAGAAGGATTCCTCGCCTGCATTTACGCTGCTTGAATTATTATTTAGCCTGCTTTAGGATGAACTATCAAACCTTCTTTATGCTGCTTGAATTACTATTTAAAACACAAAGAATCCTTGGGTCTAGAGTTCTAGAACAGCACCAAAAGAGACAACATAAGAGATATCTTGTTGCTTGGGGGGAGGGGGGGGGGGAGTCCTTTAATTAAGACGAAATCCCATCACCCACCAAGGTGGCATGGTTCATCATCTGGGATACTCCTCTGGGCGGAGACTCCTAGCTCCGTTTCTTAGCTCCGCCAAGGGCTACAACCCCCTCACTTGAGGGAGGAGCTCAGGGATGTTTTTAGATTCCTACTCTACGAAAGATATACTAAATCCTAGAGATGTGAAGCTTTAAACTGGTTGGGTAGCGGGCGCATTACCTGTAAAGCCATAACTTTGCTACAAACACAAAGGTGTGCCACCCTGAAGGACTGGGTTTTTCCTAAGACCCAGCGGTGCCAGGGAACAACACCTGAAACCTTCGTGGGTTACCTGTTCTGGCGTACTAAACACAGAGACACGGGACACTTCCAGCGACGTCAGAGATCAGCGTTTATTTACTGCAGGGATACAGAGGTCACAAGAAGTACACAACGTGTAGGTTCTCGGAGACTGCTTCAAATTTGTAGAAGTGGATCGGTCCTTTTATACAAGTTTTTGCCATAGCACAGTATGGTGAACAAAGGTTACAACTCAGTTCCCACAATAAACTTCAAAAGGGTCGCGTTCATGTTTCAGGAGGCCGGAACACAATTACAACAGTCTTGCCGGTTCCCAACTGTAAAAACATATCTCCTCTGCAATAAACACATTTCATCCTAACCGTAAACACATTAAGAGGAAGGACGAAAAACAGATGCAAGGAAAGAACAAGGACGCACAACAGGTTTAGGAAAGAACATTAGGAGCAATAAAGGAAACTTGATAGAGGGGTCAAAGACCTCGTGTCTAATGTATGCATGGCTGAAACAATAGACCGGCGCGGCAAGATGAGCCTCGAGCGGGGCCATCTGCCTTAGTCGTGTCATTTCCCTCATCGTAAAAGTCACCTCAAAGAAACACGTGTCCCTCGTGTAAGCTTGGGAGTCCCTGGGTCATGAGGCGGACAAAGTCCGTTTGCTGGCTACCTGAGGGCAAGAAACAAAATGGATGCTGTATCTAAAATGGAACCCGAGGGTTCGGATGAACAAACCCAAAAATAAGACGAACCATACGTGGTTGCATAGCGAAACTGCGTACACCCACTATACTCGTCATTTGCGGTTCGTAGATACCAAACTCATCCATATTCGTCACCACTCGAAAGTGCCGTCCCGTCTCACACGGAACCTCAGACGCTCCTTTTGCCCTCATGTAGGCAAGCACTAGTCAAGATCGGAGTCTATGTCAATATTCATCAGATCGTTCAGCTGCTGCTGGAACATCATTCTATTCATCAACGTCTCCTTGGTAACAGATGGCTGCCTCATACACGTTGTAGCACATAGGCCACATAAGGCCGGACCACACTGTACACAAAGACAACACGTGAACAGAAACGTTACAACAACCCCTACGATCATTAGAATCTTCCAACCCCATGTTGACATCAGGCCCCAAAACCATCCTAGGAGCGTCCAATTACCTTCGTCCACGTGTATGGACTCGGAAATCTTGTGCAACTTCGAGATGGCTTGGTAAACAGTTGGAGCATTGTCAGGAATAAAAATGCAACAACTCGAATGGATAACTTTACACACACCACCTCTATCTGCAAGAACAACGTCTAGAACCATACGGTTCTGCAACGTCATGAGTCTATCCGCCTGTAGTTCAGCTGTTAAGTTACCAAGGGCATTTGCAGTAATATTAGCAGTCGACTCAACTACACGGGTCAACTGTCTTAGGTTCCTACTATTAACCATAGGACCCCAAAACGGCAAGAAACCCTTAAAGAAGTCTCCTGCTTCTTGACCAGCAGTATCCTCTTTGCTAATAACGCCTCTCACGACTCTAGTTTTGTGGTAGTCTGAAGCAACCGTGAAAGTCGGTGGTAAAAGATTCGCAATATAACAGGTACCTGAAAAATCGCGGGGTAACCATGTATATGCGCGTTCATAACATACAAAATAAGTGCCCTTAGCAGTCAGAAAAACAGGGGAGGAGAGCATCGGTAGAACATACGTATCAGTGCAAGCACTGTTCCCAAGTTGTGCTCTCGGATTTCGACCCAGACCTTTCAAGCAGAAATTACCAAGGTGAGGTACAATCCATATTGGGGACGAGCTCTTAAGCTGTCTATCACCCACTGACGTACTATACTCAGCCTCGCTCAGATCCTTATAGGCCTGCACTTCTTCGCCTGGAATGAGTGATGCATCAAAAACATCTCTATCCAGATCCGCTATTGCTATCGCCAAAGGCTTATGATACGGCCCAGGACCAAAATTGACAGACCGTGGCTCTCGACTGGGGTAGGAATCTAGTGCACTACGGAACATAGTTTGGAATGCTCGAGCTGAACCCTGGGAGCTGTAAGGAAGGACCAAATACGGGATACCCCTATCCATGGTATGTGGCATTAACCCACATACCCAACAATTGGTAGTGTTCACCACCAACTGATGCTGGTGTAGGAGTTGAACAAAGGAATTATTCATGAATTCCGCACGTCTAACCTGCTCATGTTGAGGCAAAGGATGAAAGGAATGTGGGGAGACAGTGGTGAGGGAACTTGGTTTAGGAGAGAAGGTAGGGGAAACAGAAGGTAATAACAGCGGTACTCCAAAATACACTCCACCCACCAATAACATAGATACGGTCAAGAACAGTAGAAACACCTGAAACAGAAAACATTTTGTTCGTACAACCCTCCATAGCTCTAATCTCTGCGTCGACATCCTTTCTACTTCCAACAGCTTAGAGAATGCCATCCTCTACAAACCGTCCGTGACGTACTTG
Source organism: Triturus cristatus (assembly GCF_964204655.1). Classification (NCBI taxonomy): domain Eukaryota; kingdom Metazoa; phylum Chordata; class Amphibia; order Caudata; family Salamandridae; genus Triturus; species Triturus cristatus. The sequence goes on from NC_140593.1 coordinate 873,628,942, forward strand.
ACGCACTTCGTTCTGAGTAGCGATTATCAATCCCCAGGAGTTCCCAGGAATCGACAAAAGTAACCGACCTAACGTCAGAAACCTGCTAAACAGAAAGGAGTACCCGCACGGCCCTACGGTAACCCGGATGGAGAGGTTTCCTCGAAACGTTCAGTTTTATTACAAATCTCTTAGCAGTGGAAAAGCATATAAGAACTCAAAAAGAAAGGATATAATTGTCCATAATATTCGAAATATCAAAAAAAACAAAAAATATACTACTAATTTTTATTAGTCCTTGAACGAAGAAAGTATCGACTTCTTCCAGGTCGAGTTTGCTCTACAAACAATTGTTCAGCTGGCGCAACAGTGTTCGATGAAGTGGACAACGAGTCAGACCTTGGGTTCTCTACTACTGATGACTCCACATGTGGATTTGGCAGTGACAAATCCTCCCCCACAAGCTGAGCGTCGCTAAACGGCACAAAGTGCAAAGGAGTCTCAGTTTCTGTGGCCGAAATCCCAGTCCTCACCCAACCGTCCGTTGGTAAGGGGATCGGTACCTTTTTTGTGTGGCTGGCATGGACCCAATTCTTCCGGCCCTCCAGTCGAACCGCTGTCCTCGTTGTCAACAAAACTTGAAAGGGTCCGACGAATCTTGGCTCCAAGTTACGTTTCCGACCAAAATTTCGGGTAACAACCCAGTCCCCTGGCCGGAGCTGGTGTCCAGGACCCTCTGTCTGCGCCGGTAGAGCTTCAAAGACCTGTTGATGGATTAACCGTAGTTTAGTGGTCAAATCATGCAAGTAATCAATCAACATTGGATACTCAAGACTATCAAAAGCACTCGGCCTCGGGACTCCCCAAATATTCGCAGTGCGGCCGAACACAATCTCATATGGGCTAAGCCCTACTCGTGAGTGTACGGTCGCTCTGGTCGATAGGAGAGCCAGAGGCAAGGCATCAGGCCATGATAGACCAGTCGTAGCTTGAATCTTTGCGAGTTTTAGTTTCAGGGTACCATTGTACCCTTCAACTAAACCCGCTGCCTGAGGATGATTAGCACTATGGAATTTTTGGCGTATTCCAAGGCCCTTACACACACTCTGCATTACACTTCCCACGAACTCGCTTCCATTATCCGACCACACGATCCGTGGCATTCCGTACATATGAAAGTACTCCTTCAGCAGGATTTTTGCTGTGGACAGGGCAGTATTATCTTTAAGAGGATAGGCCTCAATCCATCTGGAGAACGCACAAACCACAACCAAAACATACTTCAGGTTATTGCATCTCTCCATATGTATAAAGTCCAGCTGGATAACCTCAAAGGGACAGGCAGGAGGAGCGAAATGACCAGGTGGAGTGGGGGTGCCCCTTCCGGGATTGTGCATCAAACACACCATACAATTCTTAACCACTCTTTCGGCACACTTAGCAATACCCTCATTCCTCCATACAGGGGACAAGAACTTACATATTCCTTTCGCACTAATATGTGACAACCCATGAGCCATTGTCACAACAGCTAATACATACGCATCTGGTAACATCCACCTCTGACATTCCGTCAGGTCAACCCAACATCCATGCGTATCCAATCTTCCTGTACTCTCTTTCCACTTGGTCTTTTCAGCTTTAGTAGCTTCGTTCTGAATTGCCTTCACACTCTCAACGGTATTTTCACACATACCAGTCTCCGTCGGCCACCTCACTGAACTCGCGACATACATCCGAGTCGCAAGATTCTTAGCCGTTTCCTTAGCGATCTCATCCGCAAACGCATTACCACGACCAACATCATCCGTCACTTTCCGATGTGCACTACATTTAACAATCGCTACTTGTTTAGGCAATGTAAGTGCATCCAAAAGATCATTCACGAGCTGCCCGTGTTGGATCTTCGTACCATGCGATGTCATAAATCCTCTTTCTCTCCACAAACTTCCAAAATTATGCGCAACACCAAATGCGTACTGACTGTCGGTAAACACATTCACTCGCTTTCCCTTTGACAGAACACACGCTCTTGTCAATGCAATTAACTCTGCCGCTTGTGCTGAATTCTGGTTCAATCTCGCAGTTTCCACAACCGTGCCCAACGTCACTACAGCGTACGCAGTCGTCACATCGCCATTCGGCAATTTAAAACACGAGCCATCCACATACAAGGTACCATCGGGATCTGCCAAGGGAGTGTTTTTCAGGTCCACACGACCTTTTGTTTCTTCCTCAGTCCGTAAATAACAATCATGTGACAGCACATCATCTGATTCCATATTAATCGGCAACAATGTCGCCGGATTCAGTACATTACAACGCTTGATCTGTATATGACTTGCCAAAAGGGTCAGCTCATACCCAGACAACCTTGCACTCGTCAGATGTTGAGTCTTTGTCCGATTCAAGAGCGTATCAACTGCATGCGGAACCATCACTATAAGCATATTATCCATGACCAGACCTGCGGACTGCCGAATAGACGCCGCCGCTGCCGCTGTTGCCCTCAAGCAACTCGGCAACGCTCTAGCTACCGGGTCTAAGGTCGAGGAAAAATACGCACACGGACGCTGCTTACCACCAAATTGTTGCGTTAAAACACTCAACGCACAACCTTCCCTCTCGTGCACGTATAATGTGAAAGGCTTGCTGTAATCAGGAGTACCTAACACAGGAGCCGAACACAGTGCATCACGTAGTTCAGAAAAACTTTTCTGACATTCCTCCGTCCATGGCAAAGGAGTTGAAACGTCCTTGCACGTGAGAGCTACCAATGGCTTCGCTAACAGTGAGAAGTTCGGGATCCACTGTCTGCAGTATGACGTGATACCTAGAAAGGCACGCACATCTCTCTGAGTTGTTGGCACAGTCATTCGAGCAATTGCTGCAATTCGTTCAGGGGTCAACCTTCTTCCCGCCTTTGACAATAAGTGACCTAGATAGGTTACTTCTTGACAACAATATTGCAGTTTGGAAGGTGACACTTTATGATGTAAGTCACAAAGATGCTGTAACAGTGACACTGTAGCAGCTCTACAAAGCTGTTCAGTGTCAGCAGCTACCAACAGATCATCGACGTACTGAATCAAGGCCGCACCAGCCGGTAACACAAACGCATCAAGTTGACTCTTAAGAGCTTGACTGTAGATCGATGGACTCTCACAGTAGCCCTGAGGTGCGCGTTTGAACCTGAAGCTGCGACCACCTAATGAGAAACCGAACAAGTCTCTGCTTTCCGCAGCAATCGGAATGCTAAAGAACGCATTCTTCAGATCGATTACCGAGAACCATGATGTAGTGGCTGGAATCAAAGTCAGTAAAGCTGTAATGTCTGGGACCACAGGAAACTGTGGAACAACAATTTTATTCACTTCCCGTAAGTCGATAACTAGACGGTACACGGGAGGCTTGGAGGGATCCGTTCGTTTCAGAATAGGCAACACGGGACTATTGCACACATTACCCCGTGTCTCCTCAATAACATCTTTACCGATCAGATCGTAAATGATCGCTAATAGTGCCCGTTCACCATCGAGGGAAATACGATACTGGGGTATGCGCGGCAAGCGCGCACCAACTTTCAATTGAACAACATAAGGTGGTATATCCAGCAGGCCCACATCATTGGGACCTGTCGCCCACAAGGAGACCGGAAGAGAACTCAATTCCGGTGGGAGCTTATCGATCGATAAATACATAGGGGAAATCACGCTCTTACCCAATGTAAGCTCCACGCCCGTAGGAGAACAGTACAAAGTCGCATGTAACCTTTTCAACAAATCCAAACCCAAAAGATTCTCACCACAACCAGGAGTCAAAATCAAAGGAGCTTCTAGCTCATGAGACCCAATGGTAAGGGGCAAGGGGCTAGAAACTGGATTGCTAACGGGGGCGCCAGAAAATCCAACGGAAACATTCGTTAAGCCAGACAAAGGCGCGCCAGGGAGTTTCGAATGCATGATGGAACTTTTTGCTGCACCAGTGTCCAACAGAAAAGGCTCGACGACGCCCAAAGTGGCTACTGCAACATAAGGCCCTCTCTGATCAACCGGAACTGATACTTCTCCCTTTCTTTGTCTATGGCTGTCCTAGTAGATACCGTCCGTATCAACATCACACTCAACCTAACAGTCATCCACATGATACTGTGCAGACCGACCGGACGATGGTTCGCGCCGATCGAAACAATTTTGCGAGTTCGAAGACGTGGCAAAGCGTTCAGCCTGATTCTGGGTAACTCCACGACCTCTACCACGGGAAGCCTGTTGAGGGCCACTACGTCCTCCTCGAGCCGACACACCATTGTTCCTATCACGGAGAACCGGACAATCAAACTTCAGATGGCCCTCCCCACGACAATATGCGCATTGATTATATCCCAACACAAAGCGAGGTGCGGGAGAGGCATTTCGCGTCTGTGATCTGGAGAACTGTGATTGTGATCGATTTAGCTGCTGTGTATCACTGAAATTCGAACGCGGAGGATAGGCTTGCTGCAACAAGACCTTGGTTTTAAGATCCTTTGTTTTCTTATCTGCACGCTCACTTTCCTCCTTTTCTCTATTTTCGTAATATTGGGCCGTAGCCAATATTTGAGCAGTGGTAGAAACAGCCCACGAACTCTCAGAATTCTTCAACTTGTTGCTAAGGTCGGGCAACAAGTTCGATACAAACTTATCGACGAACAGCCGCTGACCACCCTCGGAACCCATGTCCTGACCACTATGATCAACAAACGCTTCCTCAAATCTCGTAAAGAAATCAGAAACGCTTTCATCCCTCTTTTGCTTGCACGCTGATAATTTGTCCCAATTGACGCGCATTGCTGGCATAAGCGTTTTCATGAGAGTAATTATCCTCTGAGGCAAAGCCACAATAAGCTGTTCAGGCTTAGCCCCACCGACCTGCTGGGCGTCCGCCGCCGTAAGGGCAGCCCAGTCACCGCCTAACTCGGCTACGTGATTCTCGTGACGAATTTTCGCCCAAATCGGCTGAGGCACCACATTGCCAAACAACATGTCGATATCAGCAAGGTTCATAACGGTAGCATCCACCAATTGGGACAGCTCCTTATAATAACCTGCAGGATTTTTACGAGGATCAGGCAAGGATTGCTTCACTTGTAAAACTTCCGATCGTTTCCAAGGGAGGTGTATCCACACTCTCTGGAAACGGCCTGGGACAGCAGGGTTAGCATTAGGATCACCTGGCATCCACACTGGGGGAACTTCCCGCATAGGATATTGACCAGGTTGTGCCATCCATTCTGCAGTCTCTTCCTTAAACAACGCACGAGGTTGCACTGTACATCGAAAAGATAACAAGCGTTCTAGAGCTTCTCTAACTTTGTCACCTACAATTACACCCGTGGTGAACCGATGCTGGAGCTCAGAAACCTCAGACGGTACATTATCAGCCACATCATCATCCCACTCCTCCTTCAACGATTTACACAATTCCTCAAACACGAATCGTTGCGTAGGCACATTAAACTGAGAAAACGTTTCAAACACTATACGTGAGGTGTACTTAACAGGATTACGAATCCATCTACGTGCCATTTTCACCAACGATTCACGTTTCCTACCATCAGGAAGCTGGCTGCGCCTTTGAGCAACATCTGAAAGAGTCGAGCCGAGTATTGGCCCAAAAAGTGGAGAATAAAGAGTCGCAACAGCAGTCAGGAGACGACTACGAACAGAAGGAGAAGAGGAAGAAGATGCAGGCGCAGCAACAGTAGGGGTGGAAACAGTAGAAGTAGACGTGGCAGCAGGAGTAGCGGGAACGACAGGCTGAGGAGGGACTTGGAAAGGCGCAGTAGGGAGAGGAACCGGGACAAGAGGATGTACGATCTGTGGCACAAGGGGATTTGGGAGAGCGGGAGGAATGGCGGGCTGCCCAGCAGCCGCCAAAACAGCAGGTTGAGGAAGGGGTGGATGCACGGGACCCATAACATCGGGAGCATAGGGAGGTGGTGATTTCAACAGATAAGACAAGAGCGAATCCTCCATCGCTTCTTCTCCCGTCTTATCGATATTAGAAGGTAGCACCGGATAACATTTATCCACCGCCATATGACGAAGCCGAGCACTAACTTCCTGCTCCTTCTCATCTTTGTCTAACTGATACTGTTCTGCATTTCGCATCACCGTAATAACACCTTCTCTTTTATTTTTCTTACTCTGTTTGATTTCTCTCTGCTTGGCCTCTTTCCGCCATAACCGGAAGGAATCAAACATGGCCGGCCTAGCTTTCCTTTTAAACAATTTAGCTTCCAAATTATCTAAAACGGCAGTTTCGGAACTACCATGAGATGGCCAACTAAGGACGCCATCATTTTTAGTGTAGCGGACCCAATATTCATTATATACGATAGGACCCACGCCATGCCGACTATAGAGCTCGTAAATTGGAGTTCCAACCGGAGGTATCGGACATGGATCCTCCAGCCGGGAATCCATGCTGCAACATTTGAAAAACCCAAACAAAGTACTACGGCCAGGCATCGTGCACACTAGCCGAGTATACAAACTTCAAGGGCTATCGGATTACGATGTCCTCGCAAAAATGCAAGACCCTCGGTTTTTGGCAATTGCAATCGTCAAATAAAACCCAACAACTAAGAACCACGAATGCTATGGAACCATGCAAACAACAAAGCAACACTGGGAGCGACCCACAAATACTTAACTGAGAGAACAATGGCGTCACCAGGAAGGCCCGTTGATCGTCTCGCCGTAAAAAGGACTACGCCAGGCGCCAAAACAGGTCGACAGTCAGGGCATCGGTCCGTCGCAGCCGTCAGGAGGCGGGGATCTTCGCGGGAAAAGACGTCGGGCCACTTATTTCGACAACTGGATCGATGAAGCGGGGTGCTGAAGGACTGGGTTTTATTAAGGCCCAGCGGTGCCAGGGGACAACACCTGAAACCTTCGTGGGTTACCTGTTCTGGCGCACAAAACACAGAGACACGGGACACTTCCAGCGACGTCAGAGATCAGCGTTTATTTACTGCAGGGATACAGAGGTCACAAGAAGTACACAGCGTGTAGGTTCTCGGAGACTGCTTCAAATTCGTAGAAGTGGGTCGCTCCTTTTATACACATTTTTGCCATAGCACAGTATGGCGAACAAAGGTTCAACTCAGTTCCCACAATAAACTTCAAAAGGGTCGCGTTCATGTTACAGGAGGCCGGAACATAATTACAATCAGCCTTGCCGGTTCCCAACTGTAAAAACATATTCCCTCCGCAATAAACACATTTCCTCTCAACCATAAACACATTAAGGAAGGACGGAAAACAGAATGCGAGGAAAGGATGAGGATGCACAACAGGTTAGAAAAGAGTGTTAGGGCAATAAAGGAAACTCGATAGAGGGATCAAAGACCTCGCGTCTAATGTATGCGTGACTGAAACAATAGACCGGAGCGGCAAGATGAGCCTCGAGCGGGGCCATCTGCCTTACTCGTGTCAGTCCCCTCGTCATAAAGTCACCTCAAAGAAACACGTGTTCTTCGTACTATCTTGGAAGTCCCAGGGTCACGAAGCGAACAAAAGCCCGTTCGCTGGCTACTTGAGGGCAAGAAACAAAATGGACGCCGTATCTAAAATGGAACCCGAGGGTTCGAATGAACGAACACAAAAATGAGACGAACCATACATGGCTGCATAGCGAAACTCCGCACACCCACTGTACTCGTCATTTGCGGTTCATAGATACCACACTCGTCCATATTCGTCACCACTCATAAAGTGCCGTCCCGTCTCACACGGAACCTCAGACGCTCCTTTTGCCCTCATGTAGGCAAGCACTAGTCTAGATCGGAATCTATATCGATATTCATCAGATCGTTCAGATGCTGCTGGAACATCATTCTATCCATCAATGTCTCCTTGGTAACAGATGGCCGCCTTATACACGTTGCAGCACATAGGCCACATAAGGCAGGACCACACTGTACACAAAGACAACACGTGAACAGAAACGCTACAACAGCCCCTACAATCATCAGAATACTCCAACCCCAAGTTGACATTAGGCCCCAAAACCATCCTAGAAGCGTCCAATTACCTTCGTCCACGTGTATGGACTCGGAAATCTTATGCAACTTCGAGATGGCTTGATATACAGTTGGAGCATTATCAGGGATGAAAATGCAACAACTCGAATGGATAATTTTACACACACCCCCTCGATCTGCAAGAACAACGTCTAGAACCATACGGTTCTGTAACGTCATGAGTCTATCCGCCTGTAGTTCCGCCGTTAGATTACCAAGGGCAGTTGCAGTAATATTAGCAGTCGACTCTACCACACGGGTCAACTGTCTTAGGTTCCTACTATTAACCATAGGTCCCCAAAACGGCAGGAAACCCTTAAAGAAGTCTCCTGCTTCTTGACCAGCAGTATCCTCTTTGCTAATTACACCTCTCACAACTCTAGTTTTGTGGTAATCCGAAGCAACTGTAAAAGTCGGAGGTAAGAGATTCGCAATATAACAGGTACCCGAGAAATCACGGGGTAACCATGTATATGCGCGCTCATAACACACAAAATAGGTGCCCTTGGCAGTTAGAAAAACAGGGGAGGAGAGCATCGGTAGGACGTACGTTTCAGTGCAAGCACTGTTCCCAAGTTGTGCTCTCGGATTTCGACCCAAACCTTGCAAGCAGAAATTACCAAGGTGCGGTACTATCCATATCGGGGACGAGCTCTTCAACTGTCTATCTCCCACTGACGTACCATACTCAGCCTCACTCAGATCCTTATAAGCCTGCACTTCTTCGTCTGGAATGAGTGATGCATCGAAAACATCTCTGTCCAGATCTGCTATGGCTATCGCCAGAGGCTTGTGGTACGGACCAGGACCGGATTTGACAGATCTTGGCTCTCGACTGGGGTAGGAGTCTAGTGCGCTGCGAAACATTGTTTGAAATGCTCGAGCTGAACCCTGGGAGCTGTATGGAAGGACCAAGTACGGAATACCCCTATCCATGGTGTGTGGCATTAACCCACATACCCAACAATTTGTAGTATTCACCACTAACTGATGCTGATGTAGGAGTTGAACAAAGGAATTATTCCTGAATTCCGCACGTCTAACCTGTTCGTGTTGAGGCAAAGGATGAAAAGAATGTGGGGAGACAGTAGTGAGGGAACTTAGGTTAGGAGAAAAGGTAGGTGTAACAGAGGGCATGAATTTCGATACCCCAAAATACACTCCACCCACCAATAACATCGATACAGTTAGGAATAACAGAAACACCTGAAACAGAAAACATTTCGTTCGCACGACCCTCCATAACTCTGATCTCTGTGCCAATACCCTTTCTTCTTCCATCAGCTTCGAGAATGCCATCCTCTACAAACCGTCCGTGACGTACTTGACGCACTTCGTTCCGAGTAGCGATTATCAATCCCCAGGAGTTCCCAGGAATCGACAAAAGTAACCAACCTAGCGTCGGAAACCTGCTAAACAGAAAGAAGTACCCGCACGGCCCTACGGTAACCCGGATGGAGAGGTTCAAATTTGTTACAAGTCTCTTAGCAGTGGAAAACACAGAAAACTCAAAAAGAAAGGATGTAATTGTTCATAACATTCGTAACGTCGAAAACCACTATACTATCAATTTTTATTAGTCCTTGAAGTCCTTGAACGAAGAAAGTATCGACTTCTTCCAGGTTGAGTTTGCTCTACGAACAATTGTTCAGATGGCGCAGCAGTGTTCAATGAGGCAGATGACGACTCGGACCTTGGGTTCTCTGCTACTGATGACTCCACTTGTGGATCTGGCAATGACGAATCCTCCACAAGTTGAGTGTCGCTGAATGGCACAAAACGCAAAGGAGTCTCAGTCTCTTCTGCCGGAATCCCAGTTCTCACCCAACCATCGGTTGGTAAGGGGATCGGTACCTTCTTTGTGTGACTGGCATGGACCCAATGCTTCCGGCCCTCCAGTCGAACCGCTGTCCTCGTCGTCAATAAGACTAGATGGGGTCCAACAAATCTTGGCTCCAAATTACGCTTCCGACCGAAGTTGCATGTGACCACCCAGTCACCTGGCCGGAGCTGATGTCCAGGACCCTCTGTCTGCGCCGGTAGAGCTTCAAAGACCTGTTGATGAATTAATCGTAGTTTAGTGGTCAAATCGTACAAATAATCGATCAACATTGGATATTCAAGACTATCAAAAGCCCTAGGTCTCGGGACTCCCCAAATATTCGCAGGGCGACCGAACACAATCTCATATGGGCTGAGCCCTACTCGAGAGTGTACCGTCGCTCTGGTCGATAGGAGAGCCAGAGGCAAGGCATCCGGCCATGACAGACCAGTCGAAGCCTGAATCTTAGCGAGTTTCAGCTTCAGGGTACCATTGTACCCTTCGACCAAACCCGCTGCCTGAGGATGGTTGGCGCTGTGGAATTTCTGCTTTATTCCAAGGCCTTTACACACACTCTGCATTACACTTCCCACAAACTCACTTCCATTATCCGACCACACAATCCGCGGCATTCCATACCTAGGAAAGTATTCCTTCAGTAGGATTTTCGCTGTGGACAGGGCAGTATTATCCTTAAGAGGATAGGCCTCGATCCATCTGGAGAACGCGCAAACCACAACCAAAACATACTTCAGGTTATTGCATCTCTCCATATGGATGAAGTCTAGCTGGATAACCTCAAAGGGACAGGCAGGAGGAGCGAAATGACCAGGTGGAGTGGGGGTGCCTTTTCCGGGATTGTGCATCAAACACACCATACAATTCTTAACCACTCTTTCAGCACATTTAGCAATACCATCATTCCTCCACACAGGAGACAAGAACTTGCATATTCCTTTCGCACTGATATGTGACAACCCATGAGCCATCGTCACAACAGCTAACACGTATGCATCTGGAAGCATCCATCTCTGACATTCCGTCAGGTCAACCCAACATCCATGCATATCCAATTTCCCTGTACTTTCTTTCCACTTGGTCTTTTCAGCTTCAGTAGCTCCATTCTGAATTTCTTTCACACTCTCGACAGTATTTTCACACATACCAGTCTCTTCCGGCCATCTCACTGAACTCGTAACATACATTCGAGTCGCAAGATTCTTAGCCGTTTCTTTAGCAATCTCATCCGCAAATGCATTACCACGGCCAACATCATCCGTCACTTTCCGGTGCGCACTACATTTCACAATCGCCACTTGTTTAGGCAATGTAAGTGCATCCAAAAGATCATTCACTAGTTGTCCATGTTGGATCTTCGTACCATGCGATGTCATAAATCCTCTTTCTCTCCACAATCTTCCGAAGTTGTGCGCAACACCAAATGCATACTGGCTATCGGTAAATACATTCACACGCTTTCCTTTCGACAAAACACACGCTCTCGTTAATGCAATTAATTCTGCCGCTTGTGCTGAATTCTGGTTCAATCTCGCAGTTTCCACAACCGTGCTCAATGTCACCACAGCATACGCGGTCGTCACATCGCCATTCGGCAATTTGAAGCACGAGCCATCCACATACAAGGTACCATCGGGATCTGACAAGGGAGTGTTTTTCAGGTCCACACGACCTTTTGTTTCTTCCTCAGTTCGTAAATAACAATCATGGGGCAACACATTATCTGATTCCATATTGATCGGCAACAATGTCGCCGGATTCAGTACATTACAGCGCTTAATCTGTATATGACTTGCCAAAAGGGTAAGCTCATACCCAGACAACCGTGCACTCATTAGATGTTGAGTCTTTGTCCGATTCAAGAGTGTATCAACTGCATGCGGAACCATTACTATGAGCATATTGTCCATGACCAAACCTGCGGACTGCCTAATAGACGCCGCAGCTGCCGCCGTCGCCCTCAGGCAACTCGGCAATGCTCTAGCTACCGGATCTAAGGTCGAGGAAAAATATGCACACGGACGCTGCTTATCACCAAATTGTTGCGTTAGAACACTCAACGCACAACCGTCCCTCTCATGGACGTATAATGTGAAAGGCTTACTGTAATCAGGGGTGCCTAACACAGGAGCCGAACACAGAGCGTCACGTAGTTCAGAAAAACTTTTCTGACATTCCTCCGTCCAAGGCAAAGGAGTCGAAACGTCCTTGCACGTGAGAGCTACCAATGGTTTCGCTAACAGTGAAAAGTTCGGGATCCACTGTCTGCAGTACGATGTGATACCTAAAAAGGCACGCACATCTCTCTGAGTTGTCGGCACAGTCATTCGAGCAATTGCTGCAATTCTTTCAGGGGTCAACCTTCTTCCCGCCTTTGACAATAAGTGACCGAGGTAGGTTACTTCTTGACAACAATATTGTAGTTTGGAAGGTGACACTTTATGATGTAAGTCGCAAAGGTGCTGTAACAAAGACACTGTAGTAGATTGACAAAGCTGTTCAGTATCAGCAGCAATTAACAGATCATCAACGTACTGAATCAAGGCTGCACCAGCCGGTAACACGAATGCATCAAGCTGACTTTTAAGAGCTTGGCTATAGATTGATGGACTCTCACAGTAGCCCTGTGGAGCGCGCTTGAATCTGAAGCTACGCCCACCTAATGAGAAACCGAACAAGTCTCTGCTTTCCACAGCGATCGGAATACTGAAGAACGCATTCTTCAGATCAATGACCGAGAACCATGACGCGGTAGCTGGAATTAGAGTCAGTAAAGCCGTAATGTCTGGCACCACAGGAAACTGTGGAACAACAACTTTGTTTACCTCTCGCAAATCGATAACTAAACGATACACGGGAGGCTTGGAGGGATCCGTTCGTTTCAGAATAGGCAACACGGGACTATTGCACACATTACCTCGTGTCTCCTCAATAACATCTTTGCCGATCAAGTCGTAAATGATCGCTAACAGTGCCCTTTCACCATCAAGGGAGATACGGTACTGAGGTATACGTGGCAAACGCGCACCCACTTTTAGTTGGACAACATAAGGTGGTATATCCAACAGGCCCACATCGTTGGGACCTGTTGCCCACAAGGAATCTGGAAGAGATCTCAATTCCGGGGGAAGTTTGTCGATCGATAAATACATAGGGGAAATCACGCTCTTACCCAACGTAAGCTCCACACCCGTAGGGGAACAGTACAAAGTCGCATGTAACCTTTTCAACAGATCTAAGCCCAAAAGATTCTCACCACAACCAGTAGTCAAAATCAAAGGAGCTTCCAGCTCATGAGACCCAATTGTAAGGGGCAAAGGGCTAGAGACCGGATTGCTAACGGGGGCGCCAGAAAATCCAACGGAAACAAGCCAGACAAAGGCGCGCCAGGGAGTTTCGAATGCATGATGGAACTTTTCGCTGCACCAGTGTCCAACAGAAAAGGCTCAACAACGCCCAAAGTGGCTACTGCAACATAAGGCCCTCTCTGATCAACCGGAACTGATACTTCTCCCTTCCTTTGTCTACGGCTGTCCTAGTAGACACCATCCGCATCAACATCACACTCAACATAATGATCATCCACATGATACTGTGCAGACCGACCAGACGATGGTTCGCGTCGATCAAAACAATTTTGCGAATCCGAAGACGTCGCAAAGCGTTCGGTCTGATTCTGGGTAACTCCGCGACCTCTACCACGAGAAGTCTGTTGAGGACCATTACGTCCTCCCCGAGCCGACACACCATTGGCCCTCTCACGGAGAACCGGACAGTCGAACTTCAAATGGCCTTCCCCACGACAATATGCGCACTGATTATATCCAAGCACGAAGCGAGGCGCAGGCGAAGCATTGCGCGACTGTGGTCTAGAAAATTGTGGTTGCGATCTATTTGGCTGCTGCGTATCACTAAAATTTGAACGTGGAGGATAAGCTTGCTGCAACAAGACCTTGGTTTTGAGATCCTTCGTTTTCTTTTCTGCACGCTCACTTTCCTCTTTTTCTCTATTCTCATAATATTGGGCCGTAGCCAATATTTGGGCAGTGGTAGAAACAGCCCACGCACTCTCAGAATTTTTCAGTTTGTTGCTCAAGTCGGGCAACAAATTCGATACAAATTTATCAACGAACAACCGCTGACCACCCTCAGAACCCATGTCCTGACCACTATGATCAAGGAATGCTTCTTCAAACCTAGTAAAGAAGTCAGACACACTTTCATCCTTCTTTTGCCTACATGCTGATAGTTTGTCCCAATTGACGCGCATCGCTGGCATGAGCGTTTTCATGAGGGTAATTATCCTCTGGGGCAAGGCCGCAATGATCTGTTCAGGTTTAGCCCCACCGACCTGCCGGGCATCTGCCGCTGTAAGGGCAGCCCAGTCGCCGCCTAACTCGGCTGCATGATTCTCATGACGGATTTTCGTCCAAACCGGCTGAGGCACCACATTACCGAACAGCATGTCAATATCGGCTAGGTTCATAACTGTAGCATCCACCAATTGGGACAGCTCCTTATAATAACCCGCAGGGTTCTTACGAGGATCGGGTAGAGATTGCTTCACTTGCAAAACTTCCGATCGCTTCCAAGGGAGGTGTATCCACACTCTCTGGAAATGCGGTGGGACAGGAGGGTTAGCACCAGCATTACCTGGCATCCACACTGGGGGAACTTCTCGCATTGGATATTGACCAGGTTGTGCCATCCATTCCGTGGTCGCGTCCTTAAACAGTGCACGTGGTTGCACTGTACATCGAAAGGATAGCAAGCGCTCCAAAGCCTCTCGAACTTTATCACCCACAATGACACCCGCGGAAAACCGAAGCTGTAGCTCGGAAACCTCAGGTGGTATATCGTCAGTCATATCATCATCCCACTCCTCTTTCAATGACTTACACAATTCTTCGAACACAAATCGTTGCGTGGGCACATTAAACTGAGAAAATGTTTCGAACACTACACGTGGGGTGTATCTAACAGGGTTGCGAATCCATCTGCGCGCCGTCTTTACCAACGACTCACGTTCCCTATCATCAGGAAGCTGACTGCGTCTTTGAGCAACATCCGAAAGAGTCGAGCCAAGTATCGGCCCAAAGAACGGAGAATAAAGAGAAGCAACAGCAGTCAGGAGACGACTACGAACAGAAGGAGAAGAGGAAGAAGACGAAGGTGTAGCAGCCATAGGGGCAGAAACAGTAGAGGTAGATGCAGCAGCAGGAGTAGCGGGAGCAACAGACTGAGGAGGGACTTGGAAAGGCGCAACAGGGAGAGCAGCCGGAACAAAGGGATGTACGATCTGTGGCCCAAGGGGATTCGGGAGTACAGGAGGAACGGCGGGCTGACCAGCAGCCGCCAAAACAGCAGGTTGAGGAAGAGGGGGATTAACAAGACCCATAACATCAGGAGCATAAGGAGGTGGCGATTTCATCAGATAAGACAAAAGCGAATCTTCCACCGATTCTTCTCCTGTCTTAACGATCGCAGAAGGTAGCGTCGGATAACATTTGTCCACCGCCAAATGGTGAAGCCGAGCACTAACCTCTTGCTCCTTCTCATTTTTATCTAACTGATACTGTTCTGCATTACGCATCACCGTAATGACGCCTTCTCGTTTATTTTTCTTGTTCTGTTTGATTTCTTTCTGCTTGGCCTCTTTCCGCCATAACCGGAAGGAATCAAACATGGCCGGCCTAGCTTTCTTCTTAAATAATTTCGCTTCCAAGTTATCTAAAGTGGCAGTCTCAAAACTACCATGAGGTGGCCAACTAAGGACACCATCCTTTTTAGTATAACGAACCCAATATTCATTATATATAATAGGACCCACGCCATGGCGACTATAGAGCTCATAAAGCGGAGTTCCAACCGGAGGTATCGGGCAAGAATCCTCCAGCCGGGAATCCATGCTGCAACATTTGAGAAACCCAAACAAAGTACTACGGCCAGGCATCGTGCACACTAGCCAAGTATACAAACTTCAAGGGCTATCGAATTACGATGTCCTCGCAAAAATGCAAGACCCTCGGTTTTTGGCAATTGCAATCGTCAAATAAAACCCAACAACTAAGAACCAACAACTAAGAACCACAAATGCAATGGAACCATGCAAACAACGAAGCAACACTGGGAGCAACCCACAAATACTTAACTGAGAGAACAATGGCGTCACCAGGAAGGCCCGTCAATCGTCTCGCCGTACAAAGGACTACGCCAGGCGCCAAACAGGTCGACAGTCAGGGCATCGGTCCGTCGCAGCCGTCAGGAGGCGGGGGTCTTCGCGGAAAGGACGTCGGGCCACTTATTTCGACAACTGGATCGATGAAGCGGGGTGCACCTTCCCTCGGAGATTTCACACGAAGTTCCTCACGATCGTCGGGCTTTGGACCGGTACCGTTGATGTCGCCCAACGTTGGGCGCCAACTGAAGGACTGGGTTTTATTAAGGCCCAGCGGTGCCAGGGGACAACACCTGAAACCTTCGTGGGTTACCTGTTCTGGCGCACAAAACACAGAGACACGGGACACTTCCAGCGACGTCAGAGATCAGCGTTTATTTACTGCAGGGATACAGAGGTCACAAGAAGTACACAGCGTGTAGGTTCTCGGAGACTGCTTCAAATTCGTAGAAGTGGGTCGCTCCTTTTATACACATTTTTGCCATAGCACAGTATGGCGAACAAAGGTTCAACTCAGTTCCCACAATAAACTTCAAAAGGGTCGCGTTCATGTTTCAGGAGGCCGGAACATAATTACAATCAGCCTTGCCGGTTCCCAACTGTAAAAACATATTCCCTCCGCAATAAACACATTTCCTCTCAACCATAAACACATTAAGGAAGGACGGAAAACAGAATGCGAGGAAAGGATGAGGATGCACAACAGGTTAGAAAAGAGTGTTAGGGCAATAAAGGAAACTCGATAGAGGGATCAAAGACCTCGCGTCTAATGTATGCGTGACTGAAACAATAGACCGGAGCGGCAAGATGAGCCTCGAGCGGGGCCATCTGCCTTACTCGTGTCAGTCCCCTCGTCATAAAGTCACCTCAAAGAAACACGTGTCCTTCGTACTATCTTGGAAGTCCCAGGGTCACGAAGCGAACAAAAGCCCGTTCGCTGGCTACTTGAGGGCAAGAAACAAAATGGACGCCGTATCTAAAATGGAACCCGAGGGTTCGAATGAACGAACACAAAAATGAGACGAACCATACATGGCTGCATAGCGAAACTCCGCACACCCACTGTACTCGTCATTTGCGGTTCATAGATACCACACTCGTCCATATTCGTCACCACTCATAAAGTGCCGTCCCGTCTCACACGGAACCTCAGTGCACCTTCCCTCGGAGATTTCACACGAAGTTCCTCACGATCGTCGGGCTTTGGACCGGTACCGTTGATGTCGCCCCACGTTGGGCGCCAACTGAAGGACTGGGTTATTCCTAAGACCCAGCGGTGCCAGGGAACAACACCTGAAACCTTCGTGGGTTACCTGTTCTGGCGTACTAAACACAGAGACACGGGACACTTCCAGCGACGTCAGAGATCAGCGTTTATTTACTGCAGGGATACAGAGGTCACAAGAAGTACACAACGTGTAGGTTCTCGGAGACTGCTTCAAATTTGTAGAAGTGGATCGGTCCTTTTATACAAGTTTTTGCCATAGCACAGTATGGTGAACAAAGGTTACAACTCAGTTCCCACAATAAACTTCAAAAGGGTCGCGTTCATGTTTCAGGAGGCCGGAACACAATTACAACAGTCTTGCCGGTTCCCAACTGTAAAAACATATCTCCTCTGCAATAAACACATTTCATCCTAACCGTAAACACATTAAGAGGAAGGACGAAAAACAGATGCAAGGAAAGAACAAGGACGCACAACAGGTTTAGGAAAGAACATTAGGAGCAATAAAGGAAACTTGATAGAGGGGTCAAAGACCTCGTGTCTAATGTATGCATGGCTGAAACAATAGACCGGCGCGGCAAGATGAGCCTCGAGCGGGGCCATCTGCCTTAGTCGTGTCATTTCCCTCATCGTAAAAGTCACCTCAAAGAAACACGTGTCCCTCGTGTAAGCTTGGGAGTCCCTGGGTCATGAGGCGGACAAAGTCCGTTTGCTGGCTACCTGAGGGCAAGAAACAAAATGGATGCTGTATCTAAAATGGAACCCGAGGGTTCGGATGAACAAACCCAAAAATAAGACGAACCATACGTGGTTGCATAGCGAAACTGCGTACACCCACTATACTCGTCATTTGCGGTTTGTAGATACCAAACTCATCCATATTCGTCACCACTCGAAAGTGCCGTCCCGTCTCACACGGAACCTCAACCCTCCCCTTTCTTAGTAACCTCGCACATCACCAACATGCGCTGGTAGTCAATGTAGCTCAGGATGTTACAACCACACACTTTACACCCTGTCCACCGTTACAAAGTTGAATTACTGACACCTTGGTGTCTTGGCTGATACTGTTAACATTTTTCTCCTATGTGCATGCATGATTGGAGTTGTGTCTGACTGAATAGTGTTATACTGGTCTGACACGTGTAAACATCCTTCTTTCAGAGCGGTGCCTCTCTCCTGAGCTGTTGCCAGGCTGAGGTGAGGCCTCTTATCCGTAACCAACGGGTAAGACAAATTTTGAACCTTTTTTCATCTGCCCCTTGATGGCAGGCCATTGATGAGGACATATGACTCACACTTCTTTGTTCCCTCACTACTCTGTTGACTGATATGTATTGAGACACATGCATTTGATTTCTCTTGTCGTTTTTTTTTTTTTACAGGTAAAACCAGTAAATCGTGTTCACCAAAAGTGGGACTACTGGTTTTGTATCTATTCTTATTACCTTTCACTTGTATTACCTTCCACTTCTCAACTTTTCACATAGTCTAAAGCAGTAGCACATCGTTTGAAGGTCCTAAAGAAGGCCGTGACACCTCTATGGGTCGATTGGGCCGAAACATGTAGACCTGGTTCATCTGTCACATGCAGTAACTATCATTTCCATACTGCAGGTGCACTGTTTTTAATCCTGACACTATGAATGAGCCAATAAAGTTTTTTTCGCTCCTAGTAGGTAGTTTTAGCATCACTTATCTCACATTTTGAGCTTCTTTTTTCTGCACTGTGCCCGCTACCCAACCAGATTAAAGCTACACATCTCTAGGATTAAGTATATCCTTCGTAGAGTAGGAATCCAAAAACATCCCTGAGCTCCACCCTCACAGTGAGGGGGTTGTAGCCCTTGGCGGAGTTAGGAGTCTCTGCCAAGAGGAGAATCCCAGATGATGAAGCATGCCACCTTGGTGGGTGATGGGATTTCGTCCCAATTAAAGGACTCCCCCCACTAGCGACAAGATATCTCTGCTGTTGTCTCTTCTGGTGCTATTCTAGCACCCTAGACGTGAGGATTCTTTGTGTTTTGCATTAAAGGTTGGGGAATCTATCCTCGCTGGTCTTTAAACTTCCCTTGGACCCCCTCTCCCCTTCTTTGTTTCTGAATTACTATTTAGCCTGCTTTAGGATGAACTATCAAACAGGCTAGTGTAGTGTCTTGTGATGTGTCTTTCTTGATCAGTCTAAGTACCACTGACGATACTGTAGCTCAATTCTGCATAACCTCCTAGCATATATGATAGATAATAGGAAATGATCTGATCAATTTCTTTGGGGTCTCTTTAAAGTTATACAGAAAAGTACACATAAATGAGTAAATGAATGGGGCATTTATAAAGTGCTACTGCTACCCAAAACATTTGTTCAATGTTCTAGACCAAGGCTTGTGAACAGCGATACAGAAGCTAATACAACTTAAAATGTTTTTTTCAGAAGTTTAAGAAGGGATGCTTCTGTACCGGCTCGGTGGAGGTCCAGAGGCAGAGATCCATTGTTTAGTGGCCAGGTACGCAAAAAAGCACCCAGTCTAACTTGTTTGAAGCATGGAGTCAACAGTAGCCTGGCACTAGAGTAACTTGGGTGGCTCGTAGGGAGATATGCGTGGATCAGATTTTAGCGATATTTAGGGACCTGCTTTGAGAAGGTATGGAAAGTCAGAACTAAGGCCTTAAACGTGATCTCTTTGTGTGTGGGGAGCAAGTGCCAATCTCTCAGATGTGAGGAGACGGATTGATGTCCAAACATATCCAAAACAAGTCTTTCTGCAACGCTGTGAACTATCTGCAGCCTTTGGATTAGATATTTAAGGAGCCATTAATAAATGGAATGCCCGTAGTCAAGTCTTGCTATGATTGGGGCATGGATCACTGTTCTGCAACTGCAAGGTGGAAGAATATCCAGTATTAATCTTAAAGTTTTCAATTGAGTCAAGTGGCAGATACAGAAACAATCAGAGGTTTAAAAGAGAGATCCTGATTAAATTTGATTCCAAGGTCTCTAAGCATCTTAGGTGAGATAGTTGTTTTACCCAAATCTGTTGAACACAAGGATAACCAGATTGAATTGGGTTTGCCGACTATCAAGGTCTTTGTTTTCTCAGAGTTTTGCTTGAAATAGGAGTTAGACAGGCCTTAAATTGCTAGAGAGAAACTAATGTTCCTGTCAGTGGAAAGGATCAGATAAGTATCATCAGCACTGATATGATTTTGAGGCCATAGGACTTACTGGTAGTAGTAAATCAAACTATATAGAAGCCTTTTTAATCATCATGTGAAATCCTGCTATGTCATCAGGAGGTGAATCTAGAGACATTGGTGCTGGACATTCAGGTGATGGAGCCACATATTCCATCCCTTAAGGGTTTCCAGGCAAAGAGTGTCTTGTGTAATGCTTGTCGCTGTGTCACGCTCATCATCATCGGAGGTAAAACGTACATGGGTTGGTGTAAGAGACAAAGCAGACCGACGTGGCATTTTATTTGTAGATACAACCTATGCAACTGGTTCTGCAAGTTGAGGACCAACAAATGCCCCCTGTTGAGTTTGACTTGGTGTACCTTGTGCTTGGTCTTTATCTGGAAAGCATTTACAGTAGTCCGCCATGGTTAAACTTAAATCACGTAGCATGGCTATTGGGATTTGAATTGGTTCTGAATTAGTGTACGGACAGTCTTCATAGTACGTTTCATACTCCAGATGCAACTGCAACTGGCACGAAGATGGCTGTGATTCTTCACCAAAGGATTCATTAAGACATTGGTTGATATAGTTCATTATGTGTCCCTTCATGAGGTTCTGTGAAAGGCCTCTCCTGTTTGTTGTAATATTCTTGACATTTAATTCTCCATTGACCAGCGCTTTGTGCATAGGCAAATGGCCTTTATCTCTAAACCACCAGTGTCCAGCAACATGGAAGATAAAGGTGGATGTTCTGATATTTTGATTGTGGTATGTCTTCTAATAGAACTCCCGTATCTGAGATAAAAGACTGGCGCTGAAAAAAGCTCCTCAACCAGACTGATTCAGTCATCTACGGATGTTTCACCAACAGAGGTGCCAGACGAGTGTCTTGACAGCGGTGATGTCAATGGAGCTCTCGACTAAGGTGTCAACTACGAATATCCCATCTACTATGGTGTGGTTGGTGGCTTCTTTCCGGCAACTGCCATCAATGAGGACTTCTTAGTTTCCTCCTTTACAGGTGTTGTCAACACCAGTGCTGTGGACAAAGACACTGATGACGGTCAATGATGGTAGAAGTTTCTTGCTCAAACTAACTTTCCCCTGGGCTGTATTCTTCAATGAAGGTAAGATGATGGTGGAAATAGTATGCTTTGATCCTCCGTAGATGGAGCTTTTCAGGAACCATGGCTTCCTCTAAGGGAGGTCTCTAGTTGAAGTTTAGGCTTTTTATGAATCTGAGGAACCTCAGGAGATTAGCTGCACTGCTTGGATCACTTCCCAACTTGTTATAATGTAGAAAGAACCTCTACTTTTAAGACCGTGTCAGAGACAGTTTTTTCTTTAGAGTGAAACCGCTTATGGGCATTTATTGTGCCTTTGAGAAGAACTTGATTCTTTATCTAAGGCAATTTCCTCTCTTGATTTTTGAAGCCACAATAAAATACATTATAGTTTTTGTAGAAAACTCTTCATGTTTTTCTGCCTTTTAGTTTGTGAGATGGATGGCGGCATACATGCCTTATGAGGATAATCTGTATTTAGCTTCTTTATGCCACATGATCCACAGAGTCTAAAAAGTTTATTTTTGACATCTATCATGCTGAAGTATTTAAATGATTGTAAACCTTCTTCAATAATTATATAAGACAACTAACCAGTATCACAAAACAGAAGAAAAAAAGACTCCTTTCACACACGAGTAGGAGAAATCTGAAGGATGATGGTCTCTGAGGGTGTGGTCTTCAGACTGATTGTCTCTGACTGGTTGAGGTTTTTAAAAAACATATCATGACGTGACTAAGCGACTAAAGAGAAGTTAGTCAAGCATTAGTGCTGTGTTTAAAATGAAACTACTATTGTAATGTTAAAATGGACCTTCCAGCTCAATGATGGGGATGATTTAAGCATGCGAATCTAAGAAAGATCCAATACTAGAGAACAAACAATGTACTAGAAAAGCAGATTAGCTCAGTGTTGAGGATCCCTGCTCCTCATAAAATTTAACGAAACCTGTCATTCTACTGCTTTATGGGATTATGCTGAAGTTAAAGTACTGCCTTAAACTAAAAGTGACAAAACGGAATTTGAGTCTGCAATCTGAATCCACCTCTTGATTACGTTCCTTTTAAAACAAGAATACTACAGTTTATAAATTGATGTACATTTAATTTGAACTAAAAAAGGCAGCAGTATCTATAGGTAGCATGGAAAATGCTACTTACCAGTATGCATCTGTTCTTGGTATGTAGAGCTGCAGACTCGTACACTGTGCATTAGATCGCCATCTGGTGTTGGGCTCGGATGCTTGCAACTTGTTGTTGTCTTGGAAGAAGTCTTTTGTAGTCACAAGATAGGTGACTCCTCCCTTGGACGATAGTGCGCATGGGCATCGACTCCATCCTTAGATTGTTTTTCGCCATGATGGGAAATGATGGAGTCAGTAAGAAATAGAAAAGATGTCCATGTGAATGTATCTAATTAAGATAATACTGGAATGGATTCAGGTCCCGGGGAGGCGAGTGGGCGTGTACGAATCTGCAGCTCTACATGCCAAGAACAGATGCATACTGGTAAGTAGCATTTTCCGGTCAAGGTATATGAGCTGCAGATCGTACACTGTGCATAGACTGTACAGCAGTGTCTATCCTAGCGGTGGTCACCTGTATCCGTTGCAGTGGTTTGAAAAAGTGTTTTAAGAACAGCTTGGCCTACAGAAGCTTGTTGTTTAGCCTGCACGTCAACACAGTAGTGTTTGGTGAAGGTGTGCGGGGTAGACCATGTTGCTGCTTTACATATGCAAAAACAACAGTTGATGGGCAGAATGCAGAACAATGTCATACATTCACCCCAGTACAGAGATCGGGGCCTAAATCTATCGTTTTTTTGCCATTCTAGTTTGAACCCAGCCATATGCAAATCAGTCTTGACCCTGTGCCTCATGGGAACAGTCCAGCCCGAACTGCCAAGCCAGGTCCTCCCTGGACTGGAAACAAGCATCCTAGGACCGGTTTCGGGGTTTCACCCCTCTTAAGCCGGGATAGCTTGATTCCAGTGGCATGGAGAGTACGGGACCCACGTCTGGGCATACCCTTCCCACTTGGGGTGACAAGAACGATGATGGATTGAACCCAGATCAGTTGACTGGGGGCGAGTGCTTGCAATGTTCAACACTCCGTCCCTCATCCCCTTTGGTTTTGCTTTGTTTGCCCTAAGTTGGCAGGGTATGCCCAGACGTGGGTCCCTTGCTCACTTTGCCACTGGATTCAAGCTAGCCTAGCTGATGACAGCTGATTAGCCAGAAACCGGTCCCACGATGCTTGTTTCCGGTCCAGGGAAGACATGGCTTGGCAGTTCGGGCTGGACTGTTCCAATGAGGCACAGGGTCAGACTGATTTGCATATGGCCATGTCTGAACTGGGGTGGCGGAGTGAGCTAAAGAATGATGATGGATTAAACCCAGATCAGTTGACTGGGGGTGAGGTGAGTGCTTGCAATGTTCAACACTCCGTCCATCATCCCCCTTTGGTTTTGCTGCTTTACATATGTCATCCAAGGGGATGCTCCCTAAGAATGCCATGGAAGCCCCTAGTTTGAGTGTTGAATGCGCTCTAGGGGGAATTGTTAATGTGCGTTTAGCTTTTGGTAGCCTATTTGAATAAATTTTACTATCCACCTGGCGATCCCAGCTTTGGAGATGGGGTTACCCTTATGAGGTGGAGAGAAGGCTACAAACAGTTGTTTTGTTTTTCGAAAGGGCTTAGTCCTGTCGATATAATATAGTAGTGCTCTTTTAACGTCTAATGTGTGAAGGGCTCTCTCTGCTACTGAGTCTGGGTTTGGGGAAAACACAGGTAACTCAACTGATTGGTTTAGATGAAAAGCAGAGATGACTTTGGGAAGGAATGTTGGATTTTGTTCTGAGAACCACCTTGTTACGATGTATTTGTAAGAATGGTTCTTGTATGGTTAAAGCCTGGATCTCACTCTCCTGAGAGAGGTAATTGCGACAAGGAAAGCTACTTTCCATGTGAGGAATTGAAGTTCACATTTATGTAGACGTTCAAATGGGGGACCCATGAGCCTGGTAATAACAATGTTTAAATTCCACACCGGAGAGGGCCCTCCATAAACGCTTTAATTGTAGGCACTCGAAATAGTGACAAGTGTTGTCTATTTTGTAAATAAGCTGCAAGTGCTGCGAGATGTAACCTTATGGATGAATATGCTAATTACATCTTTGCAAGTGGAACAAGTAACAAATGATGTCCTGGATGGAAGCATCCAGCAGATAAATATGATTGTTGTTGCAGTAGATGACAAATATTTTCCATTCTGCTGCATAGCAAGCTCTAGTAGTTGGACGTCTGGCTTATTTAATAATACTCATACAGTCCGGTGGAAGGTTAAGATAACCGAACTGTAGGACTTCAGGAGCCAGATTGCTAGATTCAGCTGACCTGGGTCGGGGTGTCTTATCTCTCCATGGATCTGCGTTAGCAATGTTGGGGAGAGGTGTAGTTTTTGGTGTGGAACTACTGAGAGTTCCAACAGGGTCGTGAACCAAGGTTGACGTGCTCATGTGGGAGCCACCAGGATCATTTTGAGAGGCTGTTGTTTGAGCTTGTGTACTACTAGGGGAATCAGTGAGAGTGGCGGAAAAGCGTACGCAAATCTGCCTGACCAATTCATATCGCATTGCCCTTGGATAACGGGTGTGGAAACCTGGCGGCGAAGGTTGGGCATTTTGCGTTTGCATGTGTGGCGAACAGATCTATTTCTGGTTGATCCCACAACTGAAAAAATGGTTGAAGAACTTGGGGATGAAGTTCCCATTCGTGTACTTGCTGTATCTGTCGACTAAGCAGATCCGCAATCTGATTGTCAACTCCTGGAAGGTATTCTGCAAGCAGGTATATGTTTTGTGGAATGGCCCATCTCCAAATGCTTTGTGCGAGCTGGGATAGCAGCAAAGAATGTGTGCCCCCCTGTTTTTGTATGTAATACATGGCTGTCATGTTGTCCTTCCGGACTAGGACAGTCTTGTGTTGTAGTTGGAATGATTTGAGTGCTAGGAATATTGCTAGTAATTCAAGGTGATTGATATGGAGCACTTTTTGTTGAGTGGTCCATTTGCCTTGAATTGTATGTTTTAGGAGATGGGCTCCCCAACCGGTGAGTGATGTGTCTGCTGTTAGGACTATCTGTGGAACTGACTCGAGGAAAGCCCGCCCTGGCTGGAGTGGGATATGCCAGAGCTCTGGAGGTGTCTATTGTGGCCCCTAGATACTGATGTATGTGGGAGGGCTGGAGATGTGACATGGTGTAGTTTATTGTGAATCCCAAGTTGTGTAGCAGTTGGAGGGTTTGGTAAGTGTGATGAGCACACTGTTTTTGTGACTTGGCCTTTATTAGCCAGTCGTCGAGGTATGGGAAGACATGAATTTGTTGTCTTCTGAGGTGTGCTGCTACTACCGCCAGACATTTTGTGAACACTCTGGGCGCGGTGGTAACCCCGAATGGAAGGACTGTGAATTGGTAGTGTTGTCCGTCCACCATGAATCTTAGATATTTTATGTGAGCGGGGTGAATGGGAATATGAAAGTAGGCGTCCTTGAGATCTAGTGTGACAAGGAAGTCGCCTCGTTGAAGTAGTGGAAGAACCTGTTGAAGAGTGATCATGTGGAAATTATCTGAGTGTATGTAAAGATTGAGCGGTCTGAGGTCGAGTATTGGCCTGAGGGTGCCGTCCTTTTTGGGGATTAGGAAATACAGCGAGTAAACCCCTGTTCCTTGATGCTGTAAGGGAACTGGTTCTATCACTTGCTTTTGAAGCAGTGAGAGAACCTCCTGTTTTAAGAGCGTGAGATATTCTGTGGACATTGGACGCTGTTTGGGTGGTATGGTGGGTGGGGTTGCTGTAAGTTCCAGGCAATAACCATACTGGATAATTTGTCTCACCCACTTGTCTGTTGTAATGGAGATCCAGACAGGCAGGAACTGTGAAAGTCTCCCCCTGACCGGAGTGGAATGGTGTAGGGGGAGTGGAGGGAAGTCACTGTTTAGTAGCGGGGGAGGTCCGGGTGTTATTGTTACCTCTGCCTCTTCCTTTGTTATTTCCCCTGTATCCTCCTCTAAAATATCCTCTATTGGGGGATGTTTGTGTTGTATTTTTGTAAGAAGTGGAGGTAGTGCCTGTTCCCATGTTTTTGGATCCTCTATAAAAGGAGCGACGAAAGGAACCATGTGTGGATGGAGACTGTAACGCTCCCATGGACTTAGCAGTCTCCGTGTCCTTTTTCATTTTTTCCAGGGTGGTGTCTACAGCCGGTCCAAAGAGTTGTTCTTGATTGAACGGCTGGTTGAAGATGGTGGTTTGTACCTCTTGTTTAAAGCCAGAAATCCGTAGCCAGGCATGTCGTCTGAGCAGCACACTAGTGTTAATGGACCTAGAGGCTGTGTCGGCTGCACCAAGGAAACACTTGGTTGAGGCATTGGTTATTAATTTGCCTTCCTGAATCAAGTCATTTGCCTGAGTCTTGTACTGATCAGGCAAGTGTTGTAACAGGGTTTCTAGTCTGTCATAGTGAGCCCTATCATACCTCGCAAGTAATGCTTGGGTATTAGCTATGCGCCAGTGATTGGCTGAGTGGGCGGCAACTCTCTTGCCAGAGGCATCTAGCAGCTTAGATTCCTTGTCCGGAGGTGGTGCGTCACCGGAGGAGTTTTCTAGCGTTAGACACTACTAGTGAGTCTAGGGGTAGCTACTCTCTGATGTAGGCGGGATCGTCAGGGGCAGGTTTGTATTTCTGATCAATCCTGGGATTGAGAATTCTAGTTCTTACTGGGTCCTTGAATATGTCTGGGGCGTGTTAATGACCCCTTTGAGCATTGGCAGTATTTGTACAGATTTTTGCAACTGTTCAAAAGTGTCTAGGAGGAAATCCTCCTCTGCAGGGTCGGAATACATGTGAACGCCATGGTAAATAGCAGCTCTGTTAACAAGCTGCCAAAATCCAATATTGTCATCTGGGGGAGATGGTTTTGTTGGATATGGCTCCCCCCTCCCGCTACTTCATCATCATCATCCTGTGGTGGTGGTGTATTTGGAAGTGGTGTAGGCTGTGGAGGTGAGAGAGGTATAGGAGGAAGAACAGGAGTAGGAAGAACAGGAGAAGAGGGTCTTATAGGTGAAGGGGCACAGTCTTTTTTCTTCAGAGGCAGTGCAGGAGTGTCTGTTGTGTCCAGCTTCCTCTTCTTTTGTGGCACCGTGGCCACATGTTCTGTTTTGGGGTTGATATGCATTTTTTCTGTTTTGGATCGACGGGATCCGGTCGAAAAAGTTCTTCCTCTTCGACAACCGCTTTCGGTGCCGACTTTTTCAGGTCCGAGCGGGGTTGAGTTTTGTGCTCCGAGGCCTTAGGAGTTGTTTTAGAGTCCTTTGGTTTGGCTATGGAGAATGAAATCTTCTTCGGTTCCGAAGGCTTTGGTTTTGGATCCGAAGGTTTTCTTTCGGCGTCGAGGTGGTCGGAGCAGATTTCTTTTCGGGAGTGGGGTGGTCACTTGGTTTCGGTGCCGAAGGCGCTTTCGGGACGGGGATATGCGTTTTTTATCGGTCCCGAGCTACCGGAAGGCTTTTCCTTTATCTTCGGAGCCAAGCCCGAAGGTGGGGCTTTTGAAGTCTGTTTTTGGTCACGACTGGGGCCAGCAGGCAAAGTCTTGACCAGGGCCCTCTTTTTCTGGGGTGGAGTGGGGGGTAGGGGCAGTTGTACTCACTCGTTGACCAGGAGTGATGTGGTCGTCTGAGTCTTCTGCTTCAGACACGATTTCGAGGTCTTCGGAATCTTCTTCTGGGACATCTGGGCCTTCATCGAAGATGTACGCTGCTGCCAGAGCTGCTTTCTGCGCCATGATGTGTCGTCGGGCCCGACAATCACGGATGGTCTTTTTCAATCGAAAAGAGGCGCAGGCCTGGCAATTGTTCTCGTCGTGTTCTGGCGAGAAGCACAGGTTACAGACCTTGTGATGGTCACTGTGTGGGAATTTTGCTCCACACTGGGGGCATTTTTTAAATAAAGCCCTTTCCATGAGCTGTAGGCCCGACGGCGTGGATGTGCCCAATGGCCCGCGTCGAAGATCACGCGACCGATAACAATACCGGAGAGATTGCACGTTGAAATTTTTAAAAACAAAGTTTCGAACCGGAGTGTAAAAGTTACATCCGAACCCAATGGCGGAAAAAAACAATCTGAGGATGGAGTCGATGCCCATGCGCACTATCGTCCAAGGGAGGAGTCCTGTATATCGTGACTACAAAAGACTTCTTCTAAGACAGCAACAAGGTGCAAGCATCCGAGCCCAACACCAGATGGCGATCTAATGCACAGTGTACGATCTGCGGCTCATATGCCTCGAACATTTATTTCTGAAAGACTGATTTCCTCTTTGGGATATTTTTTTCACACAACCCTGTGCACTGACAGAGGAGTTCCTAATTTATGAACATTAAAGATGCCATAATCTAGAATGAGACATTCACCCACTACGTACCCAATGCCCCACATATACCTGCATGTATCATGCATTTTATCAGCACCAAATTAAATCTGTAGGGACAGATTTCACAGGAAGTGCACATTTTGTTTCAAATCAAAAGAAACACAAAGAATGTTTTTGCTCTCCTTATATTTATATCAGTCTTAATATAGATTATTTTACAGGTTCATGTTTTCTTCCATGTTGTGTTCAATTCAACTTTGTACATCCGCACACAAGAAAAAGTTCTACAACAATCTTCTGTAGTGTTCCTACGAGTTTATATATATATATATATATATGTATTTATTTATAGGAGCTTCTTAGAGTGTAAAAAAGTCAGTGAAGAAATACCTACATAACAAAAGAAAACATTTTCTTCCCCGATATCGACTTTTTACCTTGCTTTTTCTATTTGGGACACAGCTGCCTTGAAGCTATGGTTCCACTCTCCTGAGTACACTGCTTGTGCTTTCACTTATCAGATATCCTCTCGGATACTACCAAAGAGAACAAGATTTAGAACTACTAAAACTGTGGATTAATTCACTCTTCTTAAAAATTAAGAAAATAATCATGCGCAGACCTAAACTGTCGTTATGTAGAAATGACTTAAATAGTGAATCCGACTTCATTAACCATGCCAAGTGTTGAGTTAAAGTGAAATGTTACAGGACCAGCTCATTTTTTCCACCTAAAGATACAGCACACCCTGGGAAATAGCTATCTATACTAGCAACTTAGAACTGGTTTCTGAGGTACCAACAAATGACCTCAGGAGAGTTACTGATACACAAAAAAAGAGTAAATGTTATCTCATTTACCTGTGTAGCTGCGCACCGCATAGACAAGTAGAGCAGGACTGTTAATGAAAACATATCCTGTTAATTATTTGGGAAGATATATCATAACAAAGATTACTGCAAAGGCAGGAAAACTGAACTATGTGGAAGAAATTATTCTTCTGTAAAAAAAAAATCAAGTGCATCCTGCACATGTAAACAATTAAAGGCATTTGCCTTAGGGCTAACAAACTTTTTCAAAAAATTTAAACATTTATGGAAATAAATCACCTGTATGGCAATGGCTAAAGGTTAATCTCAAAAGAAAACAGCAAGGTACTGTTACCTATGAACAAGTTTTTTGAAAAATAACTTGAACAGGCTCTACACCCATTTCTTTACACTGAAGATGCTCCACTGGAGACATCACCCAAACATACTTCAAAAGATGTTTTTTCCAGGTGGCTGTAAAAGTAATTTCTCCAAATATTCTAGAATCGTTCTGTAGCCAAGAAAGAACTGCAACCATGCATTATTTCTTCAAAGTCCAAAAACATGTCAGCACCAATAAGACATTTTATGTACATCTATAGGACCCAATTATTATAAAGCGACACCATGAATACATAAGACTTTCCAGCAATCAATGCAGGTGCACAGTAGCCTATGCACATTTTACGTGAATCCAGTGTTTGGGAAATTTTTAAGATTAATTACATTGAAAAGGACCTCTAACTAATCATAGAGCAAGGGCAGCATGGGTGTTGGAAGCACACGCTTTTCTACAGTTGCTCACTAAATTTACCCAACTATCCACAGTTTCATCATCTGTGGTAAATGTAAAGTTTGGGAGAAATTCCCAAACCTATGACTAATACTGCCAGTTGTGATGCAGTTTTTAAGACAGTGTCCATATGGCCAGTTGACCATGACCACCACACCAATTTCACAAAAAACCCATCAACAATAGTCTGAATAAAATCAATTTTAGTGCACATGGACAGAAAGTTTTAAGTCGTAATCGCTTAGTAAAATACTGTCAACTTGCACATTCCTAAAATTGCTGGGATCAACAAAAAATGCCAATTTTATTGCAGAGGAGGAACAGAAAGTGGGATTCTGCACATAGAAACAAAAAAAAAACGAATTCTGTATATTTGTAGATTATTCTCTTTGCTTCACAGTTTCCAGAAAAAAAACAAGGTTGGTTTCCTTGCAAAAGATACTGGAGAGCATGCCCTCACCTAATAAAGATTAACCTATATGGCCTTGTTGTCAGAACTGAAATGACAAACGGTAAATTCATTCCATTCAAAGGACAGTGAGTGTTCACATTTAACTGAAAAAAGCAGAACATACTCAATTTGATTTCAGAAGACCAAGTAACATGCTGCAGATTTCATTTTGAATATTACATATGTAGAAATTTGCTACTGCAACTACAACTTGGCAGTGAGAGCATTTGCTAAGTATGGGGAAGAAACAGTGATGAGACAGAAATAAATGCTACAAGTGAAGAAACAAGAGCTATGAAAAAGAAAGCTCAAAGTTCTGTCCGGGAGTCTAAGGAAATGGGTGTAAACAAGAAACACTAGGACTGTCTTTGGTAGCAAGACCCAAAAACACAGATAAAGTAGATTGTGCACGTTTGCTGCATTGTGAAAGGCCTCATTCTGACTAAGTGGTTCCAGAAGTCTTGTTATTTGTATTGCTATAAATATTTGAAAAGTCACAATGACAGGAAAGAGACAGCCATTATAAGTTGTATGTGCGAAATACTTTAGCTCTCTCTAAAAAAAAAACTATGACCACCAGTGATCACAAGACCGAGACTAGAGTAAAAATGTCAACAAGAATATTCTTCTCCGTTACGGAAGTAGTTTTATTAATGGCATGTAATTTGTCAGCCATATATGGGAGACGAACAAATGAGTGCCTGCTCTTGCATCATCCAAGTGGGGAAGGAAATAACTTAGGTCATAAGACCTTTATTAAAGAAAATGTCAAGGGAAAAACTTTCCCTTAAAAATAAACCAGTAGTTTACTTGTTTTCATAGTTAACAATTCCTTTGGCTAACAGCTCAACCAAAAACCAACTTCATATCTAAACTCTAATGTACTGGGCCTAAGAACGAGTATGTCCATTACATTCAGAACTCCTTTTTGGCTATACTTTCGTGCCAGGCAAACCTTTTCACAAACCAAAATCTCTCCAGTTCTTTTATGCAGAAAACTATAAAGGGACCAACCAGGATTTGGTAACCACTGGTCATTCACAAAGCATGGCTTCATGCCAGAACCCTTTCATAACCAGTATGTTCTGTTTGCTCTTGCTGTATCAGACTTTTCTCTCATCTACCAGCGAGCACAGAACAACTAAATATTGGGGCATAGACTGAGCAGCTCACACCAAGTACCATCTTTCTCAGAAGACATGGCTCACAATCATCCTTTCGAGAAGGTATGAAGGTTATCTCACCAGCAAAAGCAGTACAAATCAACTTCAGGAAAGCAACTACATTTGAGAGTTTCACCTGCCGTTTCTGCAAAGGAGGACAATCTAGGAGGAAACAATTTTATTTTTACTATATTCTTCAGGCATCCCCACTCTATTCCAATTGCACATTAGCCTGATGGCACAGAAAGACTGTGTTGTTTGGACTTTGGATTGTTAGACATATTACATACATGCAGGTTTAACACACACCCTCTGCTTTTGCAGACAGAAAGAAAGACTACATTTTCTTCAACCATGTAACCCACTGGGTTTACAGTACAAATTCAGAGCATCATACAGTCTAAAGGTGGCCACAGTCATTCTTCTGAAATGTTTCTATTGCATTCAGAGTCTACAGCATCATTTCACAGTTTTACTTCCAAACTTTCTTTGTCTCAGCTTTTGAACAGGGTCTTTAGAATGGACACGCTGGTGGTTTACAAGATGCTGCTTCTGGCTGAAACCTTTCCCACATTCACTGCAGCTGAAAGGTTTCTCACCAGTGTGCCTTCTCTGATGCCTTGTCAGATTCGTCTTCTGATTGAAGGTTTTACCACAATCATTGCACTTATATGGTCTCTCTCCTGTGTGTTTTCTCTGGTGGATAAGGAGAGAGGAACGCCAATTGAACTTCTTCCCACATTCATTGCAAATCAGCTCCCTTTCTTCACGAGGGACTTTCTGACGAGGGTTACGCTTTCTTTCTAGCCCAAAGACTGCCTCACTTTCAGGACAGTCACTCTCTCCAAAGTGAGTTCTTCTATGAGCAAGGAAGGGCTGCTTGTGACTAAAATATTCACCACATTCAGAGCAGTAATATCTCCGCTTTCCTATAAAACAGTTTGGGGTGGTGTGGATGTTTGACCTCTCCTTTAACCTCTCCACCCATTCTGTCCAAGAAATTGGTTTTCCACCTTCCTGATTTTTAGGAGGTATTTTATCATAAACATTTGCCCCATTTTCATTTAGTCGATGTATAGAGTGTAGTCTCTGGTGCTTCAAGAGATTGGGCTTCTGGCTGAAGCTTCGCCCACATAAACTACAGGAATATGGCCTCTCTCCAGTGTGTGTCCTGTGGTGTATAATTAGGTTTTGTTTGCAAGTAAAACTTTTCCCACAGAGTGTGCAGGGGAATGGTTTTTCACCAGTATGAATTCTTTGGTGAGTAATGAGTGTTTGCTTCTGAGAAAAGCTTTTCCCACACTGCTCACATGGGAAGGACCGATCCTGTGAGTGAGTTTCCTGATGTGTTAAAAGATTAGTCTTCCGACGAAAGCACTTCCCACACTCGTCACATTTGTACGGTTTCTCTTCAACATGAATTTTTTGGTGGGAAACCAAGTGTTGTTTTTGGATGAAACTTTTATCACATTCCGTACAGTTGAATGGCCTCTCCCCCGTATGATACCGACGATGTCTCAAAAGATTGGGCTTTTGGTTAAATGTTTTTCCACAATCAGGGCATGAAAATGGCCTCTCACCGGTATGGGTTCTCCGATGGCCTATCAAAGCTTGCTTTTGAGAAAAGTGTTTTCCACATTCATGGCACTGATAGGGTTTTTCACCAGTGTGGACCCTCTGGTGGTTGGTTAACGTTGACCACCAATGAAAGCTTTTGCCACAAATGTTACAGATGAACTCTCGCTGACCTGGAAATGCTTTCATTTTTCTCCGGAAGAAACCTTTCTTCTCACTTTTTATGTGTTTTCCAAGCAACATACTAAGGGTTTGCTCTGAGCCCACATCTTCCCCGCCTTCAATTTTCAAATACAATGCTTCTGCAGCATGATTTCTTTGGTGTTTTACGAGACTTGCCTTTTGCTTGAAGCTTTTTCCACACTCAGTACAAGGGAAAGGTCTTTCTCCTGTGTGAGTTCTTAGATGTGTCCTCAAATGTGGCTGCTGGATAAAGCTCTTCCCACATACTGTGCAAGTGAAAGGCCTCTCACCTGTATGGATCCTCTGATGAGTTATAAGAGTTTGTTTGTGGTGGAAAACTTTGTGGCATTCAGAACATGGGTAGTCCTGTTTAACCAGAGGGGCTCTTGGTCTCCTGCTAACTCGTTTCTGCTGGCATTTAATCCAGGCAAATGGTTTTACATCTTCCCCTTCAGCCACCTCTTCCTTCACACATGTACCACATACACACACTTTTTCCCCCGTATGGATCCTTTGATGCTTTTTCAGGCTTGCGTTTTGACTGAAACTTTTCCCACATTCGTTACAAGTATAAGGCTTCTCTCCAGTGTGCCTTTTTCGATGTGTGATGAGATTTGGCCTCCATCTGAAACATTTCCCGCACTCGAGGCAGGCATAGGGCTTCTCTCCTGTGTGAATTCTCTGGTGAGAAATTAGAGTTTGCTTCTGGGTAAAGTTCTTTCCACAATCAGTACACCCAAACCGTCTTCCCCCAGTAATAGGCTCCTTAAACACAATGAAGTTACCTACAATCTCACTGCGCCTGCAGGGCTTTTCACCAGTATGAATTTTTTGATGGGACACAAGATGCTGCTTCTGAATGAAGGATTTCCTGCATTCAGTACAGTGATAAGGTCTCTCTCCGGTGTGGTTTTTCCTATGCCTCAAAAGGTTAGGCTTCTGATTAAAGCTTTTTCCACAATCAGGACACCTATAAGGTCTCTCCCCAGTGTGAATTCTCTGATGACTTGTTAAAGCAGACCACCAACGAAAACTTTTCCCACAGACATTGCATATGAACTGCCTCTCACCTGAGCGGGACCGTGGATTTCTTCGGACAGAAGAAAAGAGATAGGATCGCTCCCTAGTATGATTTATCTGGTGCTTTACAAGGTTGGACTTCTGTGTGAAACTTTTACCACATTCAGTACATGAAAAAGGCCTCTCGCCAGTGTGAACTCTTCTGTGTGTCTGCAGATGCTGCTTCTGAATAAACTTTTTCCCACACTCCATGCACTGAAACGGCCTCTCACCTGTGTGAATCCGCAGATGGTTTATAAGAATCTGTTTGTTGCTGAACACCTTCACACACTCAGTACAATTGTAAGTTTTCTTCTCCTTTGGAGCACAGAGTCCATGCTCACCCCGAATTCGCTTGACTTTTTCTTTACCTTCTGCGGTGTGTGTCCTTTGGTGGGTTCTAAGATTTGCCTTCTGGCTGAATCTTTTACCACACTCTGTGCATCCATAAGGTTTCTCACCAGTGTGAGTTCGGGTGTGCGTGATGAGGTTCTGCTTACAACTAAAGCGTTTCTCACACACTGTACATACGTACGGTTTCTCTCCTGTGTGAAGCCTCTGGTGGGTGATGAGATTGGGCTGCTGCCGAAAACATTTTCCACATTCCTTACATTTATATGGTTTCTCTCCTGTGTGGATTCTCTGATGTGTTTGGAGAGAGTGCTTCTGGCGGAAGTGTTTCCCACAGACAGTGCAAACAAACTGACCGGGCAAGTCCCGCTGATGTTGTTGCAGGATTGCATTTGTGATTTCACGAAAACTGCTATCCAATTCAGTCAATTCTTCAAACTGGAATCTCAAGTTTCCTTCTAGGGGATCAGTGGCAGTCTTATGGTTATTTCCATGTATGTTCTGGTTTGCTGCTGGATAACAATTTTGTGGAAGTTCCTGTAATGATTTTAGCAGGTCTTCCTGCTGAAGACCGGAATCTTCATCTTGTTCCGCCCTCACATAATTTTGTGACACTTGACCTGCGAAATTTAAAAAAAAGAAATACAACCATTATTTTTACTTGAGTAATGTACAAAGAAAACTTCACATTGTGTACACTACTTTAAACTATAATGCAGATTAAAACAAATGAACAAGTGGGTATGTGAGTGGGCAAACAAAAGCATAATATCCAAGTGTGTGTAGTATGTTTCAGACATTTGAAGGTAATCAAGGAGTCAGGCAGCAATTATCAGAGTCCTTCCCAACATACAGTTAAATGCATCCATCAATAAATCATTTCTCCCACCAGATTGCTGAAGGATTAATGAAGGTGTATATCCTAGGAGGGCATATTGGCTCTGAAAGAACTTTATTCTGGACTAAGCCGCGGCCTGTTCTGGTTGAAAGGCCATATATTGCAGAATTCAAGAACTGAGAAAGTGACTCTAACCTGCAGGGGCAGGTCGTTTCAGGCTTTAGGAGCGAGGTAGAAGTTATGACCGCTTGTTCTGCATATTCTGGGAGGATGTGTGTAATAGGAGTCTGGATGAGCAGAGGTATGCAGGGCCCATGTTATGTAAGGCTTTGAATGTGTGCATGAGGTGTTTGAATATTGCTTGGCTGTGGATGGGAAGCCAGCAGAGCTCCCTGAGGTGAGGGGTAATGTGTGTACTGGAAGGGTGAGTTATGTATGGTCTGATCAGTTGAATGTTTATTCTAGCTTATTGAGCAATTCCATAGTCCAGTTTGCTAGTCACGAGAGCCTGAATAACGGATCGGCAGGAGCTGGTAGTCTTCAGCATCTTTAGTGTGATGAAGCAGGTGGCAGCAACTTCATTGACTTGGCCAGTCGTGGTGAGTTGGTTGTTGATGACTATCCCAAGGTGCATAGGTGCTGAAAAAAACAACTTTTGTTTTGTCCATGTTTAACCTGTGCCAGTTGCTTTTCATTCATTCAGCAAGTTCGATCATGAAGGCAAAGAAATTGGTCTGGGTGTTCAGCATCTTTTCTGAGACGAAGAGTATAAACTGGACGTTGTCAGTGCATAAGACGTTAATTTTGTGGTGCGGATAATGTTAGTGATCTGGGTTATGTAGATGTTAAAAAGAGTAGGGGGTGATTGATGACCCTTGACAAACTAAGTGCAGCCTGCCGGGAAGGAGCATATCCATGGAAGTGCGGGTCCTTGAATGCCGGCTTTGTATAGTTGTCATATTAGAAAGGGGTGGGGGATGGTGTTGAATGTGGGGTCCAGAAGGATGAGGGCTGCCGTCTCTTCTGTGCCCACTTTCATAAGGATGTTGGCTGCTGTGGCGATGAGGACTGATTGCGTGCGGTGACTGTGCCTGAATATGGACTTAGTACTGTCGAGGAGATGGTTTTTGTCGATATTGGTGGCTAGACATTAGATGCTCATCTTCTCCAGGACTTTCGCCTGGTACGGTAGCAAGGAGATTGGTCGGTGTAGTTAGCTAAAATTGTTTGGTCTGCTGAGGGTTTCTTGAGGAAGGGTGGAGGAAGACTGATGTGCTTCCAAGCATCACGGTATACGTTTTTGGTGCTAGAGGTGTTTGGATCTGGGCGAGTGGTGTGATGATGAGGTCCAGTCATTTGATGAAGATATAGTGAGGACTGGGATCCGTGGGAGCTCTGGAATGGATGGACGGCATGGTAGTTGTTGTTTCTTCTGGGGTAATGATGAGTCAGGTGGTCAGAGTGGTCCTTTGGGAGTTTGGTGAGATGAGCAGTAAAGATTAGGGATGGGGGGAGGACTGAAGGCTGGGCCACTTGGGGGTGGAGTGGGTTGAAGTGGTCATATATGCTGGCGATTTTGGTGCTAAAGAAAAAGCACAGCTTGGTGCAGATGTCCTTGGTGGGGGTAATGCTGGTGGCACTAGCTGCTAAGGAGTTGAAATCAGTCACAAAGGCAAAAATGTATTTTGCACTATGAATGCTGCCTTCCATGCAGTCTGTAGGTATGGAGCGTTTGGTGGCCCAGATCTGCTGGTGGTGGCACCCGTGGGCGGAATTGTCGATGCTCTTGTTCGTGTCACTCTGACTTACTAGGCTTGAGTTGCCTGCAGTGGAGTTTGTCCGTCTTCAGCTCTTCCGTATATATATGGGTAACAGTACACAAGCGGATGTAAATTGTGTGGTTGATGCAGGAAAACCTCTAAAAAGTGCTAATGCCACTACTAAAGTTACCATTCATAGGATGCATAATGACCGGAACTTGGAGGACTGTAGCACTGACAATGAGAAGTATGTGAGAGTGGGAGGCATAGCATTTGGAACTGTGTCTGCTTCTACCACTGTGACAGGAAAAGTTATGAATTCTTGCATCCCTTCCTGGGGAGAAAATGCCACATGAAATAACATGCCAGGAACCCACCTTTTTCATGAAGAGAAGAGAAATGGAGAGAGCAAGGAGGACCTAATCTTGGAAGAAGGAATCACGTCTGCATACGACTTGGATATCACATTTACATCCCAAGGCAGAAATGCAACAAACAATAAGGACCGATATGGTTCCAAGGCCTTCTAAAACCCCTGACAAGGGAAAAACTTAAGACTAAAACGGGGTAAAGCAACATGCTGGTAACTGGGATCTTCAAGAGCACTCCAGATAGACGATGGACCCGAGAAAATTAGTCCTATTATGTCCCAGACTAGAAACACACTCCAAAAATCTTGAGAGGCGGGCAGAACAGCTATAGAGATAGATAAATTTAGACTTTGCTGGTTGTGTTCACTCACTGTACAAGGTAGAACCTGTAATAAAGACTGCTGGACACATTGGCCTGAAAAAAAGAGAACTGGATGAAGATAGATAGCAAGTGGCTTGAGAAATGAAAAGGTTTAAGTATAGATCAGCCATCTTCGCTGATGATGAATGAGTGACTAATTCAAGCATGACTGATTCCTTATGGAAGTGGGAGCTAGAGGCCATGAGGCCTCTACACAAATCTTTAATGAACCAGAAAAACAGGTAAATAATTGGGTACAGTTTAACACTAATGTCCCAGGGCTTTCAATACTGCAGGTATTTAAAAAGGATAACTATGTACTTTCTTTATTCTTCAGACTCTCCATCAGCAGTCAGGCTTACTCTAGGACATGGCAGTAGGTTTGGAGTTCCAATACAGAGCAATCATGCATAATAAAATTAACATATTAGTGCATTTAATTTTTACACAGAAGCATTCTTCGGTTACATATAGGAAAGGAGTGGCAGCTAAGATTAGATAACACAGAAAAACATATGGTTCTAAAATGTTCTGGTGCTGCAATAAGAAAAGCTCAACTTTTTAACCACAAGTGCGATTGAAAAAGTTACTTACATCGGTAACGGTATTTATGGTGGGTAAATAATCCTCCTGCAGATTCATCACATTATAAATGCACCTTCAAGGGTTCAGACTAGCCCGAAAAACTTTTCCCCAGCAATTACTCTTTGGCGCAGCTAGTTAGTAACACGCGTCTCCAGCGCGACTTCACCTTTGGCTGCGACATCACTAGCGTATATTAGATGCAAACTAGAGCATTTGCGTCAGTTCCTGATATTGTTTTCCCTGCGCTTGAAAGAGGCGTGCGGAAAGGATATGGTGACCAGATGTCCTAGATTTTCCTTGAAGGTACAGCTTTGGAGTTGTATCCCAGCTTATGAACTCTTACTCCTAATACAATACATGTCCTGGATTTTGGTTAGCAGCTCAGGTGAGCATGTTCAGCAATGTAAAGAGGATATGCGCACTGGTCCTTTTCACTGCTGGAGAAGCTGCAATGCCACAATAGGGTTTGTGGCAGGAAGGGAAATCCTTTAAAATGTGATATCTTGTGTCAGGATTTCTATTCTCTTTTTACAATGCACCAGCAACATCATCATGGATTCACTTCTACAGAGCCTGCCACCAACTTAACCCTGCGGGCTTGAAGATGCAGCATGACCGACCTAGCTATAAGTGAAGGGGTTCTCACGCCCACCAACTTGCTAAGGAACGTTAAGTGGAATTTGAATTTGTATGCTCAGTTGTGACACACCCCATCTGCCGTCCAGTTGTCAGGAGCCTTCATTTGTGCCCCAGATAGTGGGGGTATTACTGTATTTTAAGAAGTGTGCATCCCTTCCCCATATGACCTAAACAAGGTTCACCCAAATATTCTTTCATTGTGGAGTGTGGCTCCCAGCCCTATTGGTATCAGCAGGCCAGGGCCCAGTCACTGTTCTGGAGCTGCTTCTGCCAGCCAGGATTCACCGTTAGTCATCAGAGACTAGCTCTCCTAGCCTGCAAGGATCAGCACTTTAATGGCAGCATTTGCTTTTCAAGTCTGGAGACGCCTCACATTTCAGCAATTTGGGCAAATACTTAAAGAGCTACCACGTGTTCTCTTTGCTGTTTGTTTGATTGCAACCTTTCTCATAAAAATCTACGGACCGTTTGTTTACACTTTGATATACTCGAGGGCTAAGATCTAGCTTGTGAAAAGAAATTTGGATAACTGACGCAGAGGATGAATCATACTCTGAAATAAAGTATCCAGACACACTAATTCACTGAAATATCATAGCAAACCATCTTAACAACAAGTGTGTGTACTTCTTTCATGTATTGCAATTAATGAAGAAATAATGTTGGATACAAATGCCTGGCAAATGTTTTTCCACTTAGGCCCCTGAGCTGTTGTGTAAAAAGGTTCTTTATTTTCAACAAGACCCACTAGAAAAACATCAATTGATGACCCGAGTTCATTTGTGCATCAGTAGGGCAAACAGCGGACATAGCTAAGTAGCAATGAAATATCATTTGACAATATTGAATCAAAACATCTCTAAATAACCTGGGACATGATACAATTCCTTCAAAAATGATCGTTCTGCTTGGAGAATGGTTATGCTGTAGGAGCTCATTTAGCATGCTCACTTTCTACATACTTCGTACCGGGGGCTGTCCATGTTTCAACTTTCTGATGTATTACGAGATTGCATAATTTGAGAAAGGGCTCCTAGTACTATGAGGGTAACGGTTCCATTGTTTCTTGTAACTTGTTACAAAGTGAAAAGCAGTTAACCTCCCTACAATTACAGGGAATTTTTCATCTTCAAATGCACAAAGATTCAGTGTTGTGTAAACCATAGAATTTACCTAAGACCGCCCCATAACATTGCTCTTCTTTAAGACCAATCAAAACCCAATTAGTTTGGTGGTCCAGGAAGCCAGTCCAAATTCAGGCCATGTGGTTTTCTAGAGGAAGAAATTGTTCAGTATAGTATTTTCGAAATAATCTGAATTTCATGATGTGGAGTCCCACAAATATCAGAAAGCAGACTAAATGCCTAGAAATCCTGGTCAGCCATGGAACATGAATACATGATAACATACTTTTGCCTCTGTGATGCAGGTATAGCTTGTTGTGCCTTCTCCGATTTGATCTGCTATCTTTTTGTTCTTTGACTCTTTGTTTCATGTCTCATGTCTATTAGCCATGGCCTGCAGTTCAACCGCATGCCAATATAGTAACAGTGCTAAACGTGTTCTAGAATAGACCACTCTTAAGTGCATTCTTTGCATTTTCTTTACAGCATGCACTGTAGAAGCTTTACTTCTGCACAGGTTATTCTCCTCCAGTGTAGCACTTTACTTAAAATATGGAAAGACTAATGCAACCCACACACATGCATCCATTAGGTAAATAGTTCTTGTTGTTGCTCCAGCTTTAGTCCCACATTAAACTGTCCTATATTCGATCAACCAAGCAGGTTGTCTCACCCGTGAGGCACCTATGAAATTGAAGAAAGGAGCCTCAGAAATTCCTCTAGTCCTAACTGCATTTTTAGGCTACTTCTCTGCAGAACTGCTCGTCTCCTATCCGTTTTATCTACACTGGGTTGACACTTTTCTCAGAACGAACTGCCAGCCATTTGTTTACATTTTGTTATGCTGGAATGGTCAAGATGTAGCTGGTGAAAAAGAATTTATGTAAAAACATTAGTATTTGTAAGAAATTGGTTTATTAGTTGTGTTTGGGGGGAGAACCTATCTCAAGTAATAACCACAATCCTAGTCAGGGCGAACCACTAAAATCCCTAAATTAACCCCCTGGTAGCTATGGGATATCACAGGCAGGCTTAAAGTCTTTATATGCAGTATCTAAAC
This sequence comes from Triturus cristatus, assembly GCF_964204655.1. Taxonomy (NCBI): domain Eukaryota; kingdom Metazoa; phylum Chordata; class Amphibia; order Caudata; family Salamandridae; genus Triturus; species Triturus cristatus. Next base: position 873,671,030 of record NC_140593.1, read on the forward strand.
AGCAAAAAGTCAAAACACAATACAAGAAAATGCCCAAACCAATTTAGAACAAGCATTTGCAATGCAATAGGTCTCGCATTTGAGAGTTTGAGCTATTGGTATTGTAAATGACAATGCCTTTTATTTATGTGTTGTTTTTAAAACAGATAAATTAAAGGCATTGTCATTTACAATAAAACACACAAGATGATGGACGGAATGTTGCACATTGGCAAAACATTCACACCCAGTCACAGATCTGGGTTTAATCCATCGTTATTTTGCTCACCACGCCACCCCAGTTCAGACATGGCCATATGCAAATCAGTCTTGACCCTGTGCCTCATGGGAACAGTCCAGCCCGAACTACCAAGCCATGTCTTCCCTGGACCGGAATCAGGCATCCTAGGACCGGTTTGGCAGAGTGGGCTAAAGAACGGTGATGGATCAAACCCAGATCTGTTGACTGGGTGTGAGTGTTTGAATGGTTCTGATGCTCCGTCCATCACCACCCCCTTTTGTACCGCTTTGTTCGCCATAAGTTGGCAGGGTATGCTCAGACGTGAGTCCCTTGCTCACTTTGCCACTGGATTCAAGCAAGCCTGGCTGAAGACGGCTAAAATGCAAGAAACCAGTCCTAGGAAGCTTGTTTCCGGTCCAGGGAAGGCATGGCTTGGCAGTTCGGGCTGGACTGTTCCCATGAGGCACAGGGTCAGACTGATTTGCATATGGCCATGTCTGAACTGGGGTGGCAGAGTGGGCTAAAGAACGGTGATGGATCAAACCCAGATCTGTTGACTGGGTGTGAGTGTTTGAATGGTTCTGATGCTCCGTCCATCACCACCCCCTTTTTGTACCGCTTTGCTCGCCATAAGTTGGCAGGGTATGCTCAGACGTGAGTCCCTTGCTCACTTTGCCACTGGATTCAAGAAAGTCTGGCTGAAGACAGCTGAAATACCAGAAACCGGTCCTAGGAAGCTTGTTTCTGGTCCAGGGAAGGCATGGCTTGGCAGTTCGGGCTGGACTGTTCCCATGAGGCACGGGGTCAGACTGATTTGCATATGGCCATGTCTGAACTGGGGTGGCAGAGAGGGCTAAAGAACGGTGATGGATCAAACCCAGATCTGTTGACTGGGTGTGAGTGTTTGAATGGTTCTGATGCTCCTTCCATCACCACCCCCTTTTGTACCGCTTTCATCGCCATAAGTTGGCAGGGTATGCTCAGACGTGAGTCCCTTGCTCACTTTGCCACTGGATTCAAGCAAGCCTGGCTGAAGACGGCTGAAATGCCAGAAACCGGTCCTAGGAAGCTTGTTTACGGTCCAGGGAAGGCATGGCTTGGCAGTTCGGGCTGGACTGTTCCCATGAGGCACAGGGTCAGACTGATTTGCATATGGCCATGTCTGAACTGGGGTGGCAGAGTGGGCTAAAGAACGGTGATGGATCAAACCCAGATCTGTTGACTGGATGTGAGTGTTTCAATGGTTCTGATGCTCCGTCCATCACCACCCCCTTTTGTACCGCTTGGTTCGCCATAAGTTGGCAGGGTATGCTCAGACGTGAGTCCCTTGCTCACTTTGCCACTGGATTCAAGCAAGCCTGGCTGAAGACGGCTGAAATGCAAGAAACCGGTCCTAGGAAGCTTGTTTCCGGTCCAGGGAAGGCATGGCTTGGCAGTTCGGGCTGGACTGTTCCCATGAGGCACGGGGTCAGACTGATTTGCATATGGCCATGTCTGAACTGGGGTGGCAGAGAGGGCTAAAGAACGGTGATGGATCAAACCCAGATCTGTTGACTGGGTGGGAGTGTTTGAATGGTTCTGATGCTCCGTCCATCACCACCCCCCTTTGTACCGCTTTGTGCGCCATAAGTTGGCAGGGTATGCTCAGACGTGAGTCCCTTGCTCACTTTGCCACTGGATTCAAGCAAGCCTGGCTGAAGACGGCTGAAATGCCAGAAACCGATCCTAGGAAGCTTGTTTCCGGTCCAGGAAAGGCATGGCTTGGCAGTTCGGGCTGGACTGTTCCCATGAGGCACAGGGTCAGACTGATTTGCATATGGCCATGTCTGAACTGAGGTGGCAGAGTGGGCTAAAGAACGGTGTTGGATCAAACCCAGATCTGTTGACTGGGTGTGAGTGTTTGAATGGTTCTGATGCTCCGTCCATCACCACCCCCCTTTTGTACTGCTTTGTTCGCCATAAGTTGGCAGGGTATGCTCAGACGTGAGTCCCTTGCTCACTTTGCCACTGGATTCAAGCAAGCCTGGCTGAAGACCGCTGAAATGCCAGAAACCGGTCCTAGGAAGCTTGTTTCCGGTCCAGGGAAGGCATGGTTTGACAGTACGGGCAGGACTGTTCCCATGAGGACAGTCAGACTGATTTGCATATGGCCATGTCTGAACTGGGGAGGCAGAGTGGGTTAAAGAACGGTGATGGATCAAACCCAGATCTGTTGACTGGGTGTGAGTGTTTGAATGGTTCTGATGCTCCGTCCATCACCACCCCCTTTTGTAACACTTTGTGTGCCATAAGTTGGCAGGGTATGCTCAGACGTGAGTCCCTTGCTCACTTTGCCACTGGATTCAAGCAAGCCTGGCTGAAGACGGTTGAAAGGCCAGAAACCGGTCCTAGGAAGCTTGTTTCCGGTCCAGGGAAGGCATGGCTTGGCAGTTCGGGCAGGACTGTTCCCATGAGGCACAGGGTCAGATTGATTTGCATATGGCCATGTCTGAACTGGGGTGGCAGAGTGGGCTAAAGAACGGTGATGGATCAAACCCAGATCTGTTGACTGGGTGTGAGTGTTTGAATGGTTCTGATGCTCCGTCCATCACCACCCCATTTTGAACCGCATTCTCATTTACAATGCCAACAGTTTAAACTCTCTGAAATGTGAGACCTATTACATTGCAAATGTGTGCTGTAAGTTTTTTTAAAAAGCGTTAGGAGAGAGCGTGTCCTGCCTGCAACAGCAGGCAGGACAAAGCTATTTGAGAAAATAGTGCTCAGAGGCTATAATTAAAGCCTACGAGCAACAACACACCTAACAGGGGGTGTCGCCACAGGAGGCTACAAAATGAGATAAAGCGATACTAAGGAGGGACTACTAAGCCTTTTGACCAATGAACAGCCACAGTTTACAGAGGACAATGACACAGGCCAATGAAAAATGTGGGCAGAGTGTGGGCAGAGCGTCAAGTCCCTACCTCAATAAAGCATGCCTCGCAGAGCAGCGCAATGGCTGCCCAGGCTTGACCTAAAAATAGACTAAAATGTAATAAATAAAATGGCACCAAAAGAAAAGAAATCCATCAAGGGAAAGGATTATGTTACTCACCCTGTAAGCATCTATTCTTGGCATGTAGTGCTGTAGATTCACATGCTTTGCATACTTTTGCCATTTGAATGTGTGCTTGATTCTAAGTATGTTACCCAGATGGATAGCTGGCTAAAAGAATATCTAAAAGGTAAATAGAGGATCTGCTTCCCCCAGAATAGTTTGGGATGCTATGAAGGCTGGCATAAGGGGGGAGACCATCAACTTTTCATTAAAACGAAATAAACTAGAGAAAGAAGAAATGGAGGGCAAGCAGAGATCAGTTGCTGCTATTGAAGAGGAATTAATCAAAGCAATTGAGGCCAAACAAGAGGTCGCTGGAATATTACAAAGGGTGGCAATAGCAAAGGCAGCTGTGGGTGAGCTGCTCGCAGTCAAAGCGGCCGGAAAATATTTGGCGTGGAAACAGGACCAATACGAGTTTAGCGAACAGATAGGGCGTATTTTAGCTATTAGGACACGACAGGCGGCCACTAAAGGAGAAATTTTACAGGTTAACTCTGTGGCAGGGATAACAGCGACAACACCAAGGGGGATATGCTCTATTTTCCAAGAGTTTTATCAGAATCTATATAATCCTGAAAGTGGCGCTGCAGGTGGTGAAATAGAGAATTACTTAGAAAGTGCGCAAGTAGAGAAATTGACAATGGAGGATAGAGCGGAGTTGGAAGTCAATTTTTCGCTAGAAGAGGTACGGGCAGCAATCAAAGATCTACCTGCTGGGAAAGCTGTGGGTCCTGATCTTATACCGCTTGAATTTTATAAAAAATTCCTCCCTAGTATAGAAGAGGATCTCTATCAATTAATGGTAGCTACGCAAAGAGGGGAGACACCTCCCGAGTCTTGGGGGGAAGCAACTATGGTGGTATTCCTAAAAAAGAATAAAATTTCAACCGATCCCGGGTCATACAGACCTAAAGGTTTGATGAACAGTGACACTAAGGTTTACTCTAAGATATTAGCTAATCGCCTTAGTGCAGTTATAGGCAAGATCATCTCTCCCCGACAGCATAGGTTTATCCCAGGCAGAGGTACAGCGGACCATATTAGAAGAGTGTGTGCATTGTTTGACGGGACGGCAACCTCACGAGACCCTATGGCTTTAATTTTGTTAGATGCTGAAAAAGCGTTTGATAGGGTCTCGTGGGGCTTCCTCTGGGCGGCTTTAGGGAAGGCAAACATAGGAGATGTCTGCATTGGGGCTCTGAGAGCTCTATATAAGAACCCCATGATAAGATTAAGGATTATGAGAGAGCAGAGCGGGATAATAAAGATTGGACGGGGTACCAGGCAAGGGGGCCCCTGCTCCCCGCTACTCTTTGCCTTTTATATAGACGCTTTCATAAGAAAGATAGAGCTAAATGAAAACATTCTGCCCGTCGTTTTGAATGGATTTGAAACAAAAATTTTAGGGTATGCCGACGACCTAGCCATAACATCTACGGATCCAGCAGTAGCGCTGTTAGAAATAGAAAGGGAAGCAATGGCCTACGGGGCGCTCTCGGGGTATAAATTAAACCAGAGCAAAACTCAAATAGTAATCAATAAAAAGGTAACGATGGTGGATCAAAGAATTACAGACTCAGCTACCTACCTAGGGATAATAATAACTTCAGATCCCTCAAAGGTAGTGGAAATGAATTTGGGTCCGGTAATAAAAAAGGCTAAAGGGGACTTAGATAGATTAAATAATCTACACTTAACAACAATAGGCAGATGTAACTTAATAAAAATGTTATTTTTGCCTAAAGTACTATATCTGTTTCGCACTATTCCATTAAAATTTAATAATAACTGGTTTAGTGAAATAGAAGGACTCACAAATCGCTTCATATGGGCTAAAGACAAAACGCGTCGAGCATTGAAATTTCTGTCGTTACCGAGAGAGCGAGGGGGCCTTGCGGCACCTGATTATAGGGTTTATTATTGGGCGATTGTCCTGCAATATATCAGAGGGTTAGTGGGTGGAAGTATGGAGGATCGGTGGAGAGTAGGAGAGAGCGTTCCTGATATATATGAGCTATTGATCAAGGACTCTAATAAGTGGCTTCTTTCGTTTAATGAAGGTAGCTATTATAAAAAAGTCAAGTTCAAGACTCTAGGTGCGGCAATGGCAGTATGGTCAACTGTCAAGAAGAAAATGAAAATGGGGAGGATGAATTATTACACCCCGTTATTTAATAACCAGCTGTTGCCAGAGGTATTTCATGATCAAGTTATGAAGAGGTGGGATATGATGGGGGTAAAAATGATAGGTGACCTTATGGGTATAACAGGTCTCATAACATTTGATCAAGCACAGCAGTTATATAGCTTAGATCGCAGGGATTTTTTTAAATACCTTCAAATAAGATCAGTTTTGTTAAAAAAACAGGGAGGGGATACTAACTATAAGAGAGTAGAAATCATGGAAATCCTAAGAGATAAGAAGGGCTGTTCAATATCCCAGGTATACGGGGAATTGACCAGGCATAAGGAGGACGATTGTGCAAAGGCTATAGAAAAATGGAACATTAAATTGAATTTATCTGGGAATGAGGTTGAAAAAGCGCTCAAGCTATTAAATTCAGTGCTAAGAGTAGCCACTCTACAAGTCCAGCAATATAAGACCATATTCGAGCTCTATTACACGCCACATAGAATTGCTCAATGGGGTGGAACAACGGGAGTGGTTTGCCCCAGATGCCAGGCAACACAGGCGGATACTATACATATGTTTGCTGCATGCCCCGCCTTGGATTTATTTAAGAATTCAATAGAGCAATTTTTGGATAGAGCACTAGGGATTAAAATTACTATAACTAATGAAGTTATGGTTCTGGGGGTAACTAGGGATGGTGTGGAAATACCCCAATATGAGTTTATATATATAGCGATGACTATAAGTCGCCTTTGTGTCGCAACAATGTGGAAAGACCCTAATCCGCCAACATTTCAACAATGGTTATCACGATTATTAGCTGTATATGTATTAGAAAAAGCCTTGTACGATAAAAAAGGATGGAAGACAAAGCAAATGGTGAAACGGATATGGGCCCCTATTGCTTATTGGAAAGATAGACTTGAAAATGATTAAAATAATGACATTTTCTTTTTTGATTGGGGGCAATTGGCTAGCTTCTCACCAATTCATGGTCTAATTGTGTCTTTTTTTTGGTAATTTTTTTTTCTTTTTTGATGAAACTGTATAATGAAATGTATTATTAAATGTAACTCTTGATGATGATGAATAAAAAAATTAAAAAAAAAAATTTAAAAAAAAAAAATTATGTGTGCAAGTTGTTTTTCTTCAAAGAAGTATTTTGAGTCACAAGGTAGAGTGACTCCTTCTCTTGGTGATATGCGCATGGGTATTGACTCCATTGTTAGATTGTTTTCCCACAGGGGGGAGAATGGAGTGTAAAGTAATTGTAAGTAAAGAGATGTCCATGAATATGAAAAGGTAATGGAACTGCAACGGCCACAAATGTCCAAGAAAGAGGGTAAGTGCATGTGAATCTATGGCACTACATGCAAGAACAGATGCTTAGAGGCTAAGTAACATAATCCGTTCAAGGCATGTGTGGCTGGAGATGCACATGCTTTGCACAGACTAAATAGCAATGCCCTCCAAAGTGGTGGCAAACCTGTGGGTGTTGCAGTTGTTTGAAAGAGTGTGCATAGCACTGCCTGACCTACATTAGCTTGTTGGTGTAGCTGCTTTGCATATTTCAGCTATTGGGATATTGCCCAGGAAAGCCAAAGAAGCCCTATCTTGCGAGTAGTGTGCTTTAAGGGGTTATGTAAAGTCCTTTTGGCTTTAACATTACATGTCTCAATGCATTCGACTTTCTACCTGGCAATGCCTGATTTGTATATGGGCTTTCCTTTATGAAGGGGTGAAAAGCAACAAAGAGTTGTTTGGTTTTTAAAAGTCTTTTAGTTCTGACAATGTAATACATAAGGGCTTTAACAAGAATTATATGGAGAGGCCTTTCCGCAACTGTGTCCGGTTGAGGAATGAACACAGGTAACTCAACTGATTGATTAAGATGGAAATGAGAGACCACCTTTGGAAGGAAATTTGGGTGGGTGCGAAGTACCACCCTATCTCTGTGGAGGTGAAAGAATGGCTCTTCTAATGTTAGTGCCTCAAGCTCACTTACACGTCTGAGTGAAGTAATGGCAAAAAAAGCAACTTTCCAAGATAGAAATTGAAGGGAGCATTTATGTAGTGGTTCAAATGGTGGACCCATACGTCTTGTGAGAACAATGTCAGGGTTCCAGGTAGGTGTGGGTGGAATCACTCTTTTAAAACCTTTCATAAAAGCCGTGATGGATGGTACTTTGAAAAAAGACAGATGCTATCTATTTTGGAGATAGGCGGCCACTGCAGCCAAATGTAAGCATATGGATGTGAATGCAAGGCCAAAGTGCTGTAGATGCAGCAGGTAACAAACAATATTTTGTATCGTAGCATTAAGTGGATTGATATTCTTATTATGAAAGTAACAGCCAAATATTTTCCATTTAGCTGCATAATATGCTTTAGTAGTAGGAACGCGAGCTTCTTTGAGAATGGTCATACATTCAGGTCAGAGATTGAGATAACCTAATTCCATGACCTCAGGAGCCAAATTGCTAGAATGAGTTCCTTGGGATTTAGATGGGTGCCTGATTTATCCATGGTTCTGATTGAAAAGATCCGGGTTGAAAATAAACTTCTCGTGGGGGACTACTGATAGTTCGAGTGGTGTTGTAGATCAGGGCTGTTGTCCCATTTAGGAGCCACTAGTATGAATGCGAGATGTTTTTCTGAGCGTCCAAACCAGAAACGGAAGAATAGGGAGAGGCAGAAAAGCATAGGCACATTTCCGCGACTAGTTCATCCATAGAACATTGCTCTTGGAGAGTGGGTGTGGAAACCTGGAGGCGAAGTTTAGCATTCTGCGTTGTCCGCAGTTGCGAACACATTTATTTTTGGAAACCCCCACTTGTGGAAGTAAGGGAGGAGGACTCGTGGATGGCGTTCCCACTTGTGGACTTGTTGCTGCATTTACTGGTGAGGTAGGCAAAGTCGTTGGGTGTTCCTCTAAGTGGTGAGGTCGGCAAAGTAATTTGTTGTTCCATTAATAGATTGATATTGTGATCTACAGTACAACGCAAAATGGTCTGACATAGACATGATAACTGTAGTGAATGGGCCCCCCAGTTCTGTAAATAGTACATTGTTGTCATACTGTCCGTCCAAACTAAGACAACCTTGTCAATCCGGTGAGGTGTGAATGCTTTCAACAGCAGGTGAACAATTTGAAGCTGAGTTGGAGACCCTGGACTGGGAGATTCTGCAAGTGAGCACCCCAGCCTGTAAGTGATGCGTTAGTTGACAGGATGATGGGGAACAAGGTCCAAGAAAGGCCGCCCTTTAACCAGTTGTTTGTGTTCCACCACTGCAGGGAGCAATGAGTGCGGCTGTCTATCAACACTAGATATTCTAACTGACCCTGTGACTGAGACCACTGTTGTGCTAGACATTCCTGTAGCGGACACATGTGCAGTCATGCATGTGGCACTATGGCAATGCATGAGGCCATCATACCCAGTAGGTGCATGACTGTTCTGTCAACTGTTGATTGGTTTGGAAATGAGGTAGTAGCGTTTGGAAATTTTTGATTCTTGCTGTATTGGATGGGCTAATTCAATTTGTGTTTTTAGTATAGCCCCCCAAATACAGTTGAACCTATAAAGGTTGAAGATTAGATTTCTGGATATTGATGGTGAAGCCTAGTTGACGGAGCAGGTCTATGGTTTTGTAGGTTGAGTCTGGGCAGCGCATGCGCTGCTCTGTGAGGCATGCTGTATTCAGGTTGGAACTTGAAGCCCGGCCCACTCTCTGCCCATATTTTGGCTTGTGCAATTGTCCTTTGTAAACTGTAGCTTTTCATTTGTCAATAGGATTAGTAGTCCCTCCTTAGTACCGCCTTGTCTGATCTTGTAACCTCCCATAAGGACTGGCCCTCTTACATGTGTTCTTACTCGGTAGGCTTTAATTACAGCCTCCGAGCACTATTTCCTTAAGATGTTTTTTCACCTGCCTGCTGTTACAGGCAAGACATGCTCTCTCCTAACCCTTTATTTTTACTTTTTTCATAATACGGCACGCCACAGTGACGGACATGCCTTTTGTTTATTTGTGGCACCAAACGCAGCTGCATGTTTTTTTGTTTTTACTATTTATTCACTTTTGTTGTTGTTTGCAAGCACCCCATGCTGCACCTTCACATTAATAGATGCCGTGCCTCTTTCTTTAGACAAGCAGTGTCTAAAGAAAGGGGCGCGGCCGCCATTAAATTGAAGCCGCGGCATGGGACGCTTTTACACAAAAAAATGAATTTTTTTGTCAACTTGACAAACAAATGCATTTTTGTAAAAGCGCCCCACACCGTACTTTCACTTCAATGGCGGCCATGCCCCTTTGGTTAGATGTGTCTCGTCTAAACAAGGGGGCGCAGCCTCTATTAACGTGAAGGCGCAGCATGAGGCAGTTGCAAACAACAACAAATATTTGCAATGTAATAGGTCTCGCATTTGCAAGTATTTGAGCTATTTTCATTTACAATGCCAATATCTCAAACTCTTGTAAATGCGAGACCTATTACATTGCAAATGCTCGCTGAGTATGTTGCTGGCACAGAGGAAGAGTGCTGACTTTGATAAGCCAGTCGTCGAGATACGGGAAACATTAATATTTTTTCTGCGTAAATGTGCTACCACCACTGATAGGTATTTGGTGAATACTCGAAGTGCAGTAGTCACCCCGAACGGGAGGGCTTTGAATTGGTAATGTTTGCCTGCTATTACAAATCTGAGGTATTTGCGATGTGCTGGATGCATGGGAATGTGAAAGTAGGCGTCCTTTAAGTCTAGGGCTGACAGAAAGTCGCCTTGCGGGAGATGTGGGTTCACATCTTGGAGAGTGACCATATGGAAATGAGGATGTTATGATTTAAGGGCCGTAGATCTAAGATTAGCTGTAAAGATCTGTCCTTTTTGGGGAGTAGGAAGTACAGGGCGTATACGCCTGATCACTCACGCTGTAGAGGGACGGGTTCTATAGCTCCTTTGAGCAAGAGCTTGAACTTCCTGTTTGAGTAGTTTTTGGTTTTCCAGAGAGAGTCTGAGTGCGAGGTGGTATGTTTGAAGGTGTGGTAATGAGCTCCAGACAATAAATGGAGGAAAGTGCCCCTATTTGCATGGTTACCCTCTAACTTTTTGCCAGATACCTGATGCCATCTTGACTGAGTGTGTGCTGGGATCCTGCTACCCAGGCTCCAGCACCTGTGTTCTCTCCCAAAACTGTACCTTTGTTACCCACAATTGGCACACCTCTGGGCTACCTGTAAGTTCCTTGTAAAAGGTACTGCTGGTGCTAAGGGCCTTGTGACCTGTGACCAGAGAGGGTCTCTGAGGGCTGCAGCATATATTGTGCCACCCTCAGAGACTCCTCATCTTAAAACCCCCACCCTGCCAATGCAGACTGGGTGTTTTGGTCCAGACCAAATTGAAGAGTCGACATGGCACACATCCCTGTGTGCCATGCCTCCCTACACTGCCTGCGCATTGGTAAGTCACCCCTTTAGCAGGCTTTACAGCCCTAAAGGCAGGGTGCACCATACCCCAGGTGAGGGCATTGCTGAATGAGCACTATGCCCCTACAGTGTCTGTACCATTCACAACATTGTAAGTGCAGTAAAGCCATTTGAGTACATGGGCTGGGAGTTTATCAACACGAACTCCACAGCTCCATGATGGCTTTACTGTAGTCTGGTAAGTTTGGTATCAAACTTCCCAGCACATTAAACCCACACTGATGCGAGTGTTGCATTTGATGAGAATTGCACACATAGGGTAGAGATGCCCCCTGAAAGACGGCCAACTCTGGTCTCCCAGCCATCTGCCACCACCAGACAGGTTTCTGGACCAGTGGGTAGGGAGCCCTCCGCTCTCTGGGTCCAGGAACAAAGCACATCCTGGGCAGAGGTGTCAGGCCTCCTCCCCCAGGATGGGCAGGGTCCTCAAAGAGGGAGAGTCAAAGGCCTGTCACCATTGTTTGTTACCACCGGGCTTTTGCTGCTATCAGCAACTGGCTCCTACTGGTTCTGACCCCCATTTTGGGGCTGAGAACAAGCAGAAAAAACCTAGGAAGGGAGGTGTGTCCACCTTTGCCAACCCCACCCGTCAGGTGGGGAGGCAAGGTGAAGCACAAATCTCAGTCTCCGCCATCTTGAAGATGGGGGGACCCCTCCAATCAAGAAGAGGCCTGTGCACTTCTCTCACTGGAGGGTGGCATACTAGGGGGTGTAGACACCCAAAGGAAGGGACCCATTGGTCCCAACCTGCAGACCACTGTGACGCCCCTATATTTAGTATTTAGGGGCACCCCTGAACCTTGCCACTTCAGATTTGACGTGACAAGAAGAAAAACTGAAGGTCCGTGCTGCAGAAGAGGAGGACGATGAGAACTGCTTTGGCCCCAGCCCTACCACCCCGTCTCCTGCTCTGAACCCCTGCGAGCTGAACCTGGTGTGGCCTGCAGCCAGTAGTCTCCAAGAATCCAGTAGGCCTCCCCTGCCTTCCCAAAGAACCACTATCTCCCGTGGACACCGGATTGTCCAATACCACCCCAAAACAGGACTCCAGATCCGGCTGGATCCGTGAGTCCTCACCACTCTGCACCCGATGTCCACTGCTCGAGTCCAAGTGACCCAACACGCCAGGGATCCTGACCTGTATAACAGCGTTGGACGACCTCCATCAATCTTCCAAACACTTGAAGCCTCATTCAGGAGGTTCCCACCAACCGCGACCGGAATCGGTGAGAAGAACCCAACAAGAAAGAACAACCCTACACTTGCAGCTCCTGGGTACTGAGGTGCCTGACCGACTGTGCCCTGGTCTCTGGTGTCCGGCAACTCTTCATTTTCATCCTCCAGTCATTGGTTCCCTTCGTCCAGTCTTCTGGTTGCAGCCTGCAGTCTTTTTTCTCAACCAACATCCTCCATTTAAACGCAATAGGCCCCCAACACCTAACCCTCAAAACTTTATTTTCAAAACCGTTTTACTCACCTGTAACTTAACACTTGGCTTTTCCCATAGGACTGAATGGTGGGTTTTCGCTGACAATTCATTCACATGTTGAACTGTCTTGTACTGCACAAAAAGTAAACTATTGCTTGCACAAGAGTTAACCTGCTTACAAATGTCCTGTGTTGTGTAAACCGTGTTAGGAGTGTGCTTCATATCAAACTAGACAGGTAATCTGGAAATAATCGATAAGTAATAACAAGCATTTTTTAACAGTTTACAAATCGTTTTCTCCATTGAAAAAGTAATCTGAATGTTCCCTACGAATCCAGTATTCACCGTATTGCTAACTTTAGCATTGTATGAGAAGTATATAGTGTGTACAACAAATGCTTAACACTACCCTCCTGATGAGCCCGACTGCTCAACCACACTACCACAAAAGAGAGTAAGGTATTATCAACTTTAGCCTCTGCTATACCTCTGGGCATCCACTAGACTCTGTGCACACTATCCCTTACTTTGGTATAGTATACACAGAGCCAGCTTCCTACATTAACCATGTTGGATAATGTTCAACACCCATTGGTCTGATGTTAGTGACTGCCATGGGGGCAGAACATTCTGTATTCGTCCCCCAACAGGTGTTGTGTGTGGGATGCAGCACCATGTGGGAAAGCCCCTTTTCCTATAGCTTTGGCATTGTTGCCCCTATAGGAGCCTCTATAGTAACCTCTTGACAAGAGTGGTGACCCTGGCCATGTTGACTTGAGGTAGATGCATTTGAGAAGGTGGTTTTCGAACCCGGTAGGTGGAGCAGCGAAAGGAGCCAACCTGGGGACCGAAACAATGTTCTTTATCAAAAGGGACATTTGATCGACTTTGTTGGACTTCTGGCTTAAAGCTAGATATGCGGAGTCAGGCATGGCACCGCAGCAAAATGCTGGTATTGATCCACCTAGCAGCGGAATGTGCTGAATCCAAGGCACAATAAATAGAAGTGTTAGAGATGAGCTTCCCTTCGGAGACAAGCATCTGACCCCTTTTCTCGTGCTCCTCTGAGAGATACTGGAGGAATTCCTCCATTCCGTCCCAGTGGGCGTGGTCATAAATTTCAAGCAAACCCATTGAGTTGGCAATACACCAACGGTTGGCGGTTTGAGTTGGCACCCTTTTACCAGAGGAGAAAATGAGTTTGCTTTGCTTGTCAGGAGGTGGTGCATCACTGGCAACTTGGGAAGTAGCTCGCTTGCGGGTGTTGGTAACTACTAGCGAGTTAGGAGGAATCTGTCCCCTGATGTAGATGGGGTTAGATGGAGAGGTTTTATACTTTTTATCCACCCTGGGAGCGATGATTCTGGCTCTAGCAGGGTCTTTAAAGAGGTCATCTGTATGACATAGTGTACTCTTAAGCACATAAATGTTTTAAGTGCCCTATGTGTGGATGAGAGTGTTTGGAAAAGGAAGTCCTCTTCCAGAGGTTCCTTACGTAGCTCAACCTCACAAAAAGTAGCGGCTCTACCAATGAGCTCCTGGTATGTGGAAACATCAGGAGGAAATGGACGCGCGGGGTATAGGTGAGGATCGTTGTCCCCTAGAGGGTCTACATCATATGCGGCCCAGGGGTTGGTTGGGGGTGGTGGTGTACCAAAAGTGTCATTCCCTGCCCCATGTCCACCTGTGTAAAAATGTGGAGACCCTTGAGGTGTTATATCTAATGGATCTCCATGAGAGTGTGTTGGAGAAGATGATTGTGGTGGAGGAGGTGGAGATGGTGGTGGTGGAGGTGGTGATGATGGACTGGTGCCTTTGTCCGCCTTCTTCTGTTTGGCCGCGACCAGGATATCAATAGCTTCTTTGAAGAAGAGTTGTCTCTTTGATGGCACTGGAGCTAAAACCGAAGGTTTGGCAAGAATGAGACCTGTGCAGGTCTGGATGTGTATTTGCTTTTGGTGAGTATCCAGTTTTTCTTGTAAGTGGTGGAGCATACGTTCCATAGGCTTGCTACGATCGGATTTCGGAGCTTGTTTTGCAGGTTTTGGAGCCAAGGTGTGTTTCTGTATCAGCGAAGAAGGGTCCGGTCAGAGCCAAAGCTGGGTTTGTTTGGGTCGGCATTGAAGGTTGGCTCGGCAACAAAGTGGACGATGTTGAAAGCTTCAGCTGGTATTTCGACGCGGAGCCCGAGGGCAGGGCATCCAAATCAATCTTTCTGTGCAGACCATGGCCTGAAGGGAGTGGTGGTCTGAGAGCCTAATGCCTCTTAGATTGTTCGAGACAGGGCTGAGGGGGCAGGGACTACCGTACTCCTGGATAGTTGAGCCGGCAAAATGTACCGCATCTCCATTTCGAGCTCCAAGTCGGAGCTGGAACTGTCCTCCAGGGAGAACGCCTCTTCATCCGCCACAAATAGTCAGGGGAGTTCTTCCTCCTCCTTCACGACATCTTGATGTACGAACATGTCGAGGGTGTCTTCAATACTGCTCTGCTGCATTTCGCGTTGAAGTGTCCGATGATTTCAAGAGTAATTTTTTAACTAAAAGATTGACAGGCCTCACAACTCTCCTCCCTGTGTTGACATACACAGGTTAAAAACTGGATGGAGGTCGGTCCGGGGTATTTTGCGTGGCAGTTCGGGCAGACGCAGAAAGGTGTCCATTCCATCATCAGTAGGGCATCCTCGGGTGAACCTGATGTAGACTGAAATATAGGCCCCAAAGGGCGAGGCTGTTAAGGGGCGCGGTTGAGGTTTGTCAGTCCGACGAGCGAGAACGTTTCCTGTATCTTGATATGCAAGATTGAATACCTGATCGGAAACAATAACGGTGAGGGTGAGCACGAACCGGACACAGCACTGCAACCGTCTCGACCCGAACGTAGGCACACATGTCCAAACCAGACAGGGGAAAGAAAACCATCTAATCGATGCCCGTGCACATTATCACCAAGAGGAGGAGTCACTCTACCTCGTATCTGGAAAGACTTCTTCAATGAAAAACAACTTGCACACATCCGGAATCAATGCTAGTTCGCAGGAGTAAGTAAAGCATGTGTACCTACAGCCACATGCCTGGAACCCAGAGTAATGAGTCTGTACAGTTTAAATGTGAAAATAGTGCCAAAAAGCATTAAGCGCCATCCGTGGTACTGTTTTCGCTTGCTCGGTACCCAGGCTCAAGTTAAGGCCGACCACGATGGAGCACAGGTCGGATATAGAAACAAGGTTCAACCCGGTTGTAACTTTTACCTTCGGACTTAGTCTGTGAAATGGAAGTCAAAAATTATCCAGCAGGGCAAGGGAGCAGACGGTCGTTGAAGAGGGCTCAACAATGTCAGATAACAGCTGGACGAGGTTTCAGTGAAGCTCTTGACTTTTAGTAGGAAAGCTCAGAGGGGGAGAAATTAGAATTTCACCTCAGAGAAGGTCACTACTGGGCCGGATACTTCTGTTGCCTTCTGCCAGGGAGGCAAGGCTGTAGCGAAAGAGCTCTGCAGGGCCTGATAACGGCTCCACGAGATCCTGCTGAATTGTATTTGCTGCAGCAGAAATGTTCTAAGCAGGAGAAACCTGAATATTTGGTCTAGCGGCAAAGCATCTTTGTCACATCGACTTCGCAGTTTGCTCCTGGTCCTCTGGAGGTCTTTGGAACCGGAAAGTCTCCAAGTCCCAAGTTTCAGATAAAGTTAGGAGGTGTATACTTTGAAACCAGCAAAGGGTCCAGAATCTGTAGGGACAGCCCTTAGGGATCAAGACTCACTCCAACAGCAGGGTCCAAGACAGGTCCAGTTGGAACTGGGCAGCTGGGCAAAGCAGAAAAAGGCCTCTTGTAGCTGGTTGCGTCCCTGTAGCTGAAACAGGAGGTCAGACCTATGGGCCTTGGAGTCCACTTGTTGGTCCTTGGTGCAAGAGGGAGAAGAACTCAATTCTTCTAAGCTTTTCTCAGCTCACAGACAGCAGGTCTAATCCTCATCTGTTCTTCCACAGTTACAGAACATGTTCTGAAGAGGGTAATTTGGCTGACACATTTTTGCCTGGCACCAGACTTCTGACCCACCCTCCCCTCCCCTCCCCCCCAACTAATAGGGTAAATGTTCTCATGGGCAACCCTACTAACTTTGCAGCACTTCCTGAGTGCCGTACAGAAAACAATCCCCACAGTGCCCATGTCTGTCTAAATCAAATATGGTGAGGCCTTTCTCCCCCTTGTACACAGCCTGTGTGCCCACCAACTGCGGGCCAGGGAGATGAGCAATTCTTACTCTGAGACCTCTCTAACCCAGTTCTGGAGGCAGCTCCTTTGCCATGGCTATTGATGCTTGTGTATCTGGGGGAACAAAGAAGGGCCCTGCTTAGGTGTCAGCTAACAACTGCCTGTGACAGGGTAGGCCTCTTTGACGTTAAGTTCCTAAGCTTAGTCCAGATGGTCATCGTGCCAGAGCAACAGACACACCTCCACACACACAAGGCCTCTGTCCTGGTCTGGGAGCTGTTTTCACAACTCATCATGGGAGATATTCAGGGAGGGCTGGGGAGCCAAGATGGCAGATGCACTTTAACACAGCTCAGCATCTTACCCTGTTATCCTGTTAAATCCTCCGTAAGAACAAGTGATCCAACCACCGACAGGAGCGAGATCGCTCCTGATTGGCCGCACTCTGAAATGTGGGGTGGGGCACAGCTGTTAATAGAACGCCTGCGGTAAGACCGGGAGAAAGGTCGTGGCCGGCGTGGGAGAGCCAAGAACCTGCGGCAGGCGAATGGCGATTTAACTGAACCCTTCGGAAAATTACGAAGCGGCTGATGATGAGAGGTGACAGATGCTGCCTGTATAGCAAAGAGGTGGGAGGAGAAGGATCTGCGTCCGGAGCCGGCCACGGAGGCTAGTGTGGAGGACTGTGACTGGTGTGGTGTGGACGGGCCGGGGCTGGGACGCGGACTGTGTGATACAGTGAGCGGCTGGCCTGTCACACCGGCTCGGATGCGGAGGGAGACCCGAGTGAGCCTGGAGCGGGCCTGGGTTTGTCTGTAGACTGAGCAGAGGTACAGAGAAGAAGGCGTAACTGGACCTGCATTGGCAACGGAGCACTCCGATGAGGCTGTGGAGCACTGGTCCTGTTGACTTTGTAACCCGGAGCACTGCAGTGCGGGGCACGACGCATGAGGTCCTTGACTGCGGCCTGCCTGTAGCCAGGAGTGGCTGGGAGGAGATTGGTGGCCACTGACTAGATATCAAGGAGCAGATCGGAGGTGAGACCAAAGGAGAGAGGTGAGCCCCGGCCTGGATACTAGGTCGCTTGGGCCTGGCGGCGCTGGGTGGGGTCCGGAGGTCAGTTGGGGCCTACGCTAGGTGCAGCAGCATACCTGTGACGGGACAGCCTCGTGTGCACACAAGGGCTGAGAACAGGGTAGCGGCGGGGAGCAGATCCGATGACCTTCCCTATACTGAGGCAATAAGTGTATGGAACTACAGAGTGAGAACAAATGAACTGAGTCCGGGCCTAGCCGCTGTGAAACACACGGACCGCCGGCACACTGAAACATGCGCCGTTAAGCAGGAGTGGAGTTCAAACCAAACAAGTGTAACAGCTGCTGCATTGGGGGAGGAGCAGCGCGACCCAAATCGAACTACATGAACGCTACAGGAGGTGGACTGGACGGTGGGCCACGGAGCAACCAGAGCTCAAAGTGAAGCCTTCCTGCGCAGGGGCGAATATTTGATCAATTGCTGGTGGTTCCAGTGTTGGACTGACCATTATTTGGTATCCATGTCTCTTTACGGGGTTGTGCCTTCTCAGAGGCTGCCTCAGAAGTCTGTGTTCAAGCTTCCCTGGCACAAACTCGATCTTGACCAACTTCATGACCATTTCTCTACGAATACTTTTATTCTGCCAGAAGATCCTGACACCACTGATAAGCTCTCTCAGACTCGATCTGCAGGCCTTTGGACACACTTATTCCTGCAAAATGGTCAGAAAGCCGTAAGTCTAAATCCAGCACATGGGACAACGACAAGCTCGCAATTTTACGTAAAGCCTGCAAAAGGCTGGAACGATCCTGGAGACAGGACTATGACCCGAGCCAGAAGCATTGCTATCAGGTGGCTATCAAAAACTATCGCAGGGCCATCCACACAGAGCGGGCAGCTTACTTTGCTGGTGAGATCAGGAGTAGCTGTAACCCCTCTAAAACCATCTTTTCTATATTGAAAGACCTGAAACAGCCAGGGGTCCCTGTAATACCTCTTATATCATCGGATGAGCAGTGCAAGACCTTTCCTCATGTTGTCATGCGTTCTTACCCTTTGCCTCGATCACTCCCTACACACACACACACTGGTTTCATTTCCTGCGGTTATCCTGGATGAGTTACATCTGTTATGTAACAAGGTCAAATCTGGCTCCCCTGCTGACCCACCTCAAGCCTGACCAACTCATGAAACGATTACCTATGCTCCTTACGCCTTTGAATCAGGTGATTAATCAATCCCTGTCCAGGGCAGTTGTTCCCAGTACTTGGAAGAAAGCAAGGGAAGTACCCCTGCTTAAAAAACCTTCCCTTGACACAGCTAAACTGCAAAACGTTCGCCCTATCTCACTCCTGCCGTGGGTCTCCAAGATCACCGAGACCTACATCAATTCTATCCTCACAGGATTCCTAGAGGATAATAATCTTCTTGACATCATTCAGAATGACTTCCGCCCAAGCACCGAGTCGGCCCTCCTAGCTGTCACCGAGCATCTTAGGCTAGGTCCAGATGAGGGTCGTATGTCAGCTCTGATTCTTCTAGACCTCAGTGCGGCTTTCGATACGGTCTCTCATCAGATCCTGCTGCATAGGTTGGAGGAGGCGGGTATTGTGGGCCATGTGCTGGGGTGGTTTGCCTCCTTTCTTTCTAATAGGACCTTCCAGGTAGTGGCCCCTCCATTTGCCTCCACGATTCATTCTAACAACCAAGGGGTGCCTCAGGGCTCAGCCTTGAGCCCTACGCTCTTTAACCTATATGTCCAACCGTTAGCAGCCTTTGCCAAGAGTAGAGGGCTTACGATTGTCTTATACGCAGATGACACACAGTTGATAGTCGCACTCTCGCACGAGGCCGAGCGGGCAGCCGCCAAGTTTCGAGACGATTTTGCGGCCATCGCTGAGTGGATGACTAGCAACTGCCTTCAACTCAACTCCAGCAAGTCGGAGGTTCTGCTGGTAGGGAGAGACTCAGAGATGTGGTGCAAACGCTGTTGGCTGGCCATATTGGGCTGTGCACCCGCCCCCGAGCAGGTGGTGAAAAATGTAGGCGTTTGGGTCGACTCGGCCCTTAGCTTCCGGTATAAAACTAAGAAAGTGTCAGCGACTTGCTTTGGCATCCTAAGGGGGCTCAAACCGCTGCTGGGGTTTTTTGATCCACCCATCAGGCAGATGATTGTCCAGGTCTCCATCCTGTCTAGACTAGACTATGCCAATGTGCTCTATTTTGGGGCCAGTAAGAGAGTTCAAAACGCTGCTGCCAGAACTCTTCTTGGCCTCTCTAGATCCTGCCCCACCTCCAGCGCCATTTGTTGGCTACATTGGTTGCCTGTGGCCAACCGCATGGAATTCAAGGCACTCTGTATCTCGTTTAAAATCTTAAACATTTCCTCTCCTGGCATTCTGGCTGATTTGCGGTCTCCCTACTCTCCCTCTTGTCAATTTAGCTTGATGGGACAACATCTGGCTGCTGTTCCCCGGGTGAGAAAGGTTCGGGCTGGTGGGTGCTCTTTCCGTCTACTGGCTGCCAAACTTTGGAACGCTTTGCCCATTTCCATCCGCTGTATGAACGACTACCTGGCGTTCCGTAAGGCTATTTAAACATACCTCTTCCCCCCACTTTAGTTTTCTCTTCTGACAGCAGCCTAGGTTTCTGCTTTCAGCACTGGGACGCCTCTTTGCTAGGGCAGCTGTGCGCTTTATAAAATAGGATAACATAACACAGGAACACTAAAACACCTGGCAGTAGGCACCACGATAAAGAGGCTGGACACTGTGACTGGTGTTGCCCATTATCGAAGGAAGATGGCCCAGAGCAGGCGCCTCAAAGCACTGGATTAGAGAGATTGGAGCGGCACCACCCATGGCGGTGACCTGTAGCTGGGCTGGGGAGGGTTGTGGGGGGGGCAGCTAGCGACCCCAAACGTTTTGGGCCTTCGACCAACAACAGTGGCACTGACCTGGGACAGTGTGGGAGCTGGGGACCCTCTTCCTCCTGGCCGGACACACAATTCGTCGGCAGAGCAAAGGGCGGGGAGGAGCCTACTCCTGACTGCTAGACCACACACTGCACTAGAGGGTGAGCCCATGTGACTGGGCGAACTAGGCAACAGGAAAAGGCAACAACTGAACACCCCCAGGGCAAAGTGAATTGAGGCCCAAACCAAGATGAAGTGGATGGACGGAAGCTGGCCTGACGGTGTGACCTGGGGTGCCACTGTGTGAAGTTGGAGACGGAGCTGATTGGGTTGTGGGAACAGCTAGACAACCTTCGACCCACATGAGCAATCCTGTCAGACGCCTCTACATGCCTACAGCTCAAATGCTGGTAATGGGCTACTTGCGATCGAACACTCCGTAACCAGCAGCATGCCCCAGAATTGCATGTGGAAGAAAGCAGAGACCAAGAAGCACTGCACCTAGCGCTGGCCAATAAGCTGGACACAGTTATGAAAGCCGCTGAGAAGATAGGATCTGCCTTTGACCAAACACGCACAGATCTAAACTCCAAAATCGATATGGTCACATCTGACTTTACACTTCTGTGAGCCGATCACAGTAAGCTGGCTGATAAAGTCCACGCCAATGAGCTTACTCTGGCAGTCCTACAACCAACGATTCACGCAAATGCAATATTGATACAGGACCTACTGGACTTGGTGAACACCTCGGAAAACAGACTAGAAGATGCAGAAGGCTGATCACACCTGAACAATGGGAGAATGGTGGGCCTCCCGGAAGGGGAGGAGGGCAAAGATCCAGTGACCTACGTTGTAAACTCACTGAAAGAACTGATACCTGAGAATGCGCTGTCGCCCCAATTCGTGGTGTAGCGTTCACGCAGAGTGCCAGCTCGCAGGCCGCTGCCGGGAGCTAACCCCAGGCAGCTGTTTAGATTGCTAAACTACAGGGATAGGGACACCATCCTGAGAGAAGCACGCAAGTTATACGACACCAAGATCAAAAATGCTCAGATGATGGTATTTCCTGATTATTATATGGCGCAGGTACAGAAAAGGTGGCATTCCTTCCACGCCGTGAAACGTCATCTCCGTGATCTGGACATACGCTACTCTCTGCTGTTCCTGGCCCGGCTGCAGGTAGTGGCGAAGGGCACCGTCGGTTTCTATTATTCACCATCGGATGCCTGGGACTGCCTGGAAGGCGCTGGCCTCGTGGCTGGGTGCGGGTCGCTCAACGGCAGCACGCTGAGATAGGAGAAGTAGCTGCAGAGGCAGGGGCAAAGGAGCGGCCGCTCTGCTCCACCACCAGCTGTCCCCAACCTAGAGTAGATCATAACGGAAAGGCAAGAGACTCTTCAGGCAGCAGCGGCAATCTGAGACCTGACACAGGGTTCAGACCAAAACGCAGTCATCCAAAACCCAGAATGAAGAGGACTCCACTCCTACATGGTCTGGGGGTCAGAACTTGCCGGTCCTGCCTGTTACACCACAGACCTCGAATGACATAATATCAATGGACACAAGATGATAGACAGTTGAACTGTTACCCTGCAGACTTCATTGAACGTAATGGGGTGACCCCATTATCAGCTACACCTGGTGCTCATAATGTACGGATGATAGTTTGATTCCCATGTGGGTTATGGCGAGGAGTCCTAAGGGAATAGTACTGTCACGCCACAACAGACCACATGATACTACTAGACATTACGGGAAATAACTAGCACTCAACATATGGCATAATAGGGGTAACCCAGAGCTGGCATCACATCCCACACTACCCCCACTTCACAACACTGACACATTCAGTAGTTGCCATGGTTGAGCACTACAGTGTGGGTAGACCCATGTTAGTGGTTTGCCCTCATGAAGCTGAACATGTTACGGTTAAGACCCCTGTCTTTCTTTTGAGTCTATGGAGAAACGAGCTGACTGGGCTACTGAAGTAATCCCAGGAAGCATGCATCATACAAATGATGTGGGTAATAATGAACTCTCACCATGGCACAGGTAAATATCATCACTTGGAATGTGAAAGGTATACATACACCTGCACGCCACTACTCCATATACTTATACTTGCAGCGTAGATCTGCCAACATAGCGCTCTTACAAGAAACCTACTTAACAAAGACCGAGGAAGACTGCCTTCGCTGGCGAGGGAAAGTGTTCAGCACTAACTACTCCTCCCAGGCCAGGGGGGTACTGATGTGGTTAAAAGCGGGGACTCCTTGTGTCATATAAGAGGTGGAAACGGACAAGTGGGCCGATACGTGAGCAAAAAGGGCAGAATAATGGGCAAAGCATTCTTGTGGGTTCCATATACGACCTCAACAATGAGTAAGCCTCATTCCTATACAAGCTGACTGATGTTCTGGCCTGAGTTGCCTGGTTGGTAGGAGGTGACTTCAACTCTGTACTTAATGTTACACTGGACCGATCATTCCCGCCCTTAACGCGCACCACAGGCGTTGGTTACCTGGCTTGCCCACAGGCCCCTGATAGACATATGATGTACTCCTGATGTACGAATATACTCCTTCTACTACCCTGTGCACTACCTACACGTCAGATTGGATCGTATTGTGGGGTCGTCTTCATTACTTCTCCTTATTGGACAGGTAAACTACCTAGGGTGCACTCATTCTAATCACAACCCCCAGTGCATGCAGCTCAAATGAGACCCAGGCCCACCCGCCCGTCCCTACTTGGCGCCTCCAACGGGCAGCGTTGGAGGACCCAGCATTCCGTGCATCTCTAGGGGCCGTGACTGCAGAGTATTTTTAAGTTAACGATGGCTACACAAGGAACACAGTCCTGGAATGGGATGCTTTTAAATTAGCCAGTTGGGGGCATGGTCTAGGGCTTACATGCCTATATATGCCCTACGTACCAACGTGGGATACAGAATATACACACACAACACGAAATGCATGCACAGATGACATGACATTACGCAGCGCTATACGAATCCACCGTTCAGCATGACTGGACACACTTGGATACCTTCCTAGACTCGGTGCGACTACCTGAGATCACTTCTGAGCAGCACGTGGCACTTAACGTACCAATTGACCTTGATGAGGTCTGTGAGGCCATCGCGGCACTGGCGATAGGAAAAAACCCTGGACTTGACAGGCTAACTGCTGAATATTACAAGGCTTATGCTGTGACTCTGGATCCATGACTGCACACCCTATACGCTACAGCCTTGGAAGAGTCTGATTTCCCCTTGTCACTTCGTGAAGCATCCCTGGTCTCGCTGCCAAAACCTGTCAGAGACCCAACTGCCCCAGGTTCATATCGGCCACTGGCTCTATTAAACACTGACTATAAGATTCTGGCGAAAGTACTAGCCGATCAGTTGGCGCCCATGACCCCAACCCTGGTCCATGCTGATAAATTGTACCTGCCCGCAATACCTCCTTAAACCTGAGACGATATTTCAGAGTATCCAGGTACTCGGTAAGTCGATGGCCCTACTCGGAATTCTTAATATTAGATGTTGAGAAAACATTCAACTTCCTGGAATGGGAATTTGTATTTTCTGCGCTATTGAGTTATGGGCTTGGTGGGGCTTTCATTTGCATGATTAGTCTACTATATAGGAAAGCGACGAGACGAGTTTGGATCGGCCCTTACATCTCTGCTCCGATTAAGGTGGAATGGGGAACCCTACAGGGATGTCTATTATCCCCACTGTCTTTTTGTTTATTAGCTATAGAGCAGCTAGCGAAGGCTATTTGGGCAAGAGGCGTGGACTAGGGCATCACACTGGGGGATGGTGGGCATTTATTTTCATTGTATATGGAAGACCTCCTTATATATGTCAAAGACATCCGATATGTCTCCCCCCTTGCTGGTGCACACCTTAGAAGACATTGTGAACACAGAAAAATCATGCCTATATCCTTTTGTTTGTATGTGTCCGGAATAGATGTATGGGCTCAACAGAGCCCGCACAGAAAGGTGAGTTGACACCTTCAGTTACCTAGAAATAAGGATCTATCACCAACATGCGGACCTCCTGGAGGGCAACCTGGGTGGGGCATTGACATCTATCCGTTCCCCGATGTCTTTCTGGGGTACACTCCTGCTATTGGTCACGGGCCGTGTGGCTCTCATCAAAATGGTGGTCCTACCGCGGCTCCTTTATTACTTTACCAATTTACCTCTATATATACTACCACCCTTCTTTCGTGCCCTTGAAAGCACCATCAGGGACTTCCCCTGGTGGAGCTCCCACACCCTGTTTACAATAAAAAAAACTCCACCTGCCAACAAAAATGAGAGGCCTGGCAGTGCCAAACATGGAATAATACTATCTTGCTGCACAGCTGCAGTGGATGGCCCGGTGGCTGGCTGGCCGCCACCTACATGACATGGCAACCATTGCCTTGTCCTGGTCCCTTAATGCCATGATCAATCTATTCCATCCCAGTGCAACGACAAAACCAACAACAACTCTGCTGCTTATTACAGCATAACAATGTTATCGCAGGTGCTTACATATCACCCGGAAAGAGAAACCATATACGCCTGCTTTGCCATTGCAGGGCACACTAGGGGTCACGTGGTCACTACGACAATCAAACTATGCCAATGGGGGGGGGGGGGGAGGGGGGGTGACTGGGACGCATGACATGCGAGACTTGTATCGGGAGGCCATCTTAACATCACTTGCCACACTGATTAAAGAAAAGGGGTTACAGCAAGGCCAATTTCTGCTGCACCACTCGCTTCTAACAACCCTGACTAGCCAATGGAGTGACATGGTCAGTGAACCCCTGACACATATAACAATCCAATATATGCAAGTAATGGGACGGGCGAGCACCTCACAAAGTGGTCACAGCCTCCCTCAGACAGCATTGAACAAGAACATTATTGCCCATTGAGGCGGCACTGGGAAGGAGACCTGTGCCGTCCTTTCTCAGACACTGAGTGGCCCTCTGTGCTGGAAAGCCCTGTATACGTTCCCAGGAACGTGTGCTTTTGTTTGATACAATATTACCTCACACAGAGAGTGCATCTCAACCAGTCAAAATCAATAAATATTTTGATCGCATGGATGCAGCCTGCCCGCGTAGCCGCCTTGTAGACGGGGACCTGCTACATTTGTTGTGGAGCTGGCCGTGCCTCCAGGGATATTGAGTGCAGCAGCAGACACTCTGTCTCGTTGCATAGAACGCACCATCCCTTCTTGAATGGGAGACCTGAATCCTGCATCTCTAGCACAGAAGAAAAATTCAAAATGGTGACTTCATGCTTTATTAATCTGGGAATCGCAGTAGCCAAACGGCTGATCACTAAAAGATGGAAAACTCCCAAACCCCCTCAGACGCTGGCCTGGTGGCGCTCCCTGCAAATATGGGCTAAAGCAGAAAGCGTTGCACTGTACCAGGAAGATACACTAGGCCTCGGTATGGTCCCAATTGCAGCAAACTGGGATGCAATCATGAGCGATTTGCAGAGTGAACACAGTAACAGGGCTGACATGCTAATCCCCAATAACACCGCTGAGCGTGAGCTAGAGGAGGCGCACCGACCCTGAAACAGACCTGGTTGAGGGACCCTTGCCAGGGAGCACGACTGTGCAACACTTGCTATAGTTTCAGCAGCGCACACTCACGCGATCCAGTTAGTTGAGAAGCATGTAAATCTGTAAAGGGAGGGATCAGGGACTGTTCCAGTTAGATATATCACCACCTGTTTCTTCTTTTACTTTCCCCCACTTCATTATTACCCACCACCCATGTTAGTAGGCTAACTCACATGGGATGCAGCTGTAAGTCAAATCACCGCAACTAGTGGCGGAGGTCAACATGAGATATAAACAGAGCCTTTGTATACATCAGTAACAACCATATCCAATATTATTGATATGCTTAGTCCATCTCTATACTAATGTGAATTATGTAATGTATACCCTGGAGAGGCAGCAGAAATACTATGTCAATTACAATGTGAATGTCTGCTTTGTTAATGAAAAATTAACTAAAACAGATTTAAATTTAAATAAATCATGGGAGCTATTCAGCTGCCAGGAAACAGCTGAACCCCATGCAAATAGGCCTCCAGAGGCTTTAGGCAGGGAAACATACCTTTACAAAATATTATTTACAATTACGACTTTACCAGTGAATTGAGCTTTTAATAAATATTTCAATATGTCCAAGAATGAAATTTGTAGTTGTTTCTTAGCCGTAGATAACATAATTACATGCAATTCCGTTTTCCTATGGAACAGCCAACCCTGATACAGTGAAAATCGCTTTTAGGGCTTTTTCACTGTTTAACATTAAACCTTTACATGTTCTCCTTTTAAATAGCATGCACCCTGCCCTACGGGTAGTAAGGCCTACTTAGGGCTGTATTATTAAAATCCAAAAGGAAGATTTAGGCCTATCTAAAGGCGTTATTTTGAAAGGTTGAATTTGCAGTTTTAACACAGCACAGCCGGGCTACAAATTCGGCTTCGTGAAATCTAATCACCCCACTTGCTACGGTGAGTCAGATTTTATGAGGGTGAGTGATTTTTAGGGCCCTTTGGTCCTTTCTGGCATGCTGACAAATAACAGGTAAATGAGCAATAAAGATGTCTTTACATCTTGTTTTTATCTTTTCACATCTGCTCTGCACAGACAGAGGTCAAATGTCAGCTTATGCGCATTCTTACAGTAGCTGCTTATTTTATCCTGGAGGTTGGTGTTTACTTTTTAGAAAATTTTGTCAGGTGAACTGTCAATT
Organism: Triturus cristatus; assembly: GCF_964204655.1. Classification (NCBI taxonomy): domain Eukaryota; kingdom Metazoa; phylum Chordata; class Amphibia; order Caudata; family Salamandridae; genus Triturus; species Triturus cristatus. Next base: position 873,698,359 of record NC_140593.1, read on the forward strand.
GTGCTGTACAAAGAGTGTGAAATGAAGGGCTGTAGGATGTCACTTTTTTTTTTTTAAACACTCAACATATAAATACGTTGTGTAAACGTTTCGAAATATAATTTCAGTGGTTATGAAAGCACATATTTGTAACTCTGTGATGAGAAAAAGATTTTAATAGGATGAAAACAAATCAGAACACTTTATTTGGTGATGTGCAAATGATATTTTTACTGAAACCCAATTTCCACAGATTGTCTATACGCTATATAGTTTTATCAGTAAATAGTGGGAAAGTTTGTGACTATTTCAATGGAAAATGGGTTTGTAAATTACAGTGCACTATCACATCAAGCTTTAGTAATACACTTAATACAGGTGAGTTTTTAAACATGAAATGAGAAACATTCCTGCCCCGCCCTAATGCCAATGGATTAGTGACCTAAGAGGCAAGTCAGAGGTCATGTGTACCCTACATGTAGACTAGATTATCATTATACATGGAGCAAAAGTTTAGTCTATTAAATCAAACCCAGGAGTTTATTTGTGCAGCAAAAATGCTGAACTCACACAGTTGAAGGTGATGTGATAACGAATAAAAAATGCTTCTCAGTAAAATAAAATATTTGCCTAGGATCATACAATTTGAAACCAATTTATGGGTCAAGTACATTACAGTTAGGTCAAGTAGATTATTCAAGTCACTAGACCTGCATGTCTGGTAACATTATGATTTGTGGAGGCCTGTAAATGGTAGGTCTGTAGTCATCTATGCACTGTCATTGCAGTGGGTGGCACAATCAGAGCTGAAGCCCACTGGTGACATTTAACTTTCAGGCCCTGGGAATACTTTGTACCATATACTAGGGACTTAAAGCAAAGATAAATATGTGAGTTAGGAGTATTCCAAATGTATCCTGATGAAAAAAAGCAGCATAGGCACTTTACCCCTGGTTAGCAGGGTTTCAGTATACAGAGTGCTAGAGACAGCAGAACAAGTTAAGGTAAACATATGGGGGTACATCATAGAAAAGAGGGGTCATTTCCAACAGTATTCATGGCAATTATCCCATATTTGCCCAACTAATAATGTCGAAATAATTGGGACAGCTCTTAAATACTGCTTACATGGTTCCTTCATGCATTTGCAGTTCTGTGTACATTTTAAAAGGGGAAAGATACTGGATTTCAATGTTTATCCTACCTTTTTTACTGGCATGAACATACAAATGCAGACTAGGCTGGTAAAATAGTGTCTAGGTGGCGACCCTCTCTATTCAGACTGTTTTTGTATGACATGCTTGTTTTTAGCGCTAGGTGACAAAGCACTATACAAATGCTACTGAAGTACAGTATTACACGTTCTCACAAAACCATTATGCTATTATCTGCCATGCCAATGTTTTTAGACTGGCATTTCGATGCCATGCCAAACGTTTTGGAGTGCCATTTGTGTCCCACATTTGCTTTCACAGTGCTATTTGCTTGAGGCTTCAATTTACATTGGGATATGAAGCACTACACAAGTGCAATTACCAAACAACACATGCATATGAGTTAGTTCTGAGTCACAAGTCTGGTTTCAGTATATTTAAGTTTGAATTTTAAATTAAATGTTTGGAAATGGTGGGGGGCATCTGAACACAGCCAAAAGCTAAAATATTCTTATGCTAGTTAGTGAAAAAACTACTAAAAGAAAACTTGAACAAGCACTGATTAAGCTTTTTTCTTTTCTTTAAAGGATCTCAATATTTGTTTAATCTTGGGAGACCAATACTTAAAGTTAAATTCTATCTCAGGTAAGCCATTTTTCCTTTAACTATCAATTTGCTTGCTCGTACCTCTTCTAGGTAAATAAACAAAATGATTGTCTACAGAGTTTAAATAACTGCACGTTAGCAACACTGGTTAAGTGCTTGAGCAGGATCACTAACTTATTTCCTAAGGTGGTAACATTTTGCTGCTCTGTGGTAAATGGCATCACAAGCTCCAAAATGGCAAGAATGATTACAGAACTGCAGATTAGAAAAAAGAACACTAGGACATTTTTTTTTTGTTGTAAATCTCTTTTATTGAGTTTATTCACCAACCAAAGAAGTAACATTCACAAACACCAGGCCATGAGTAATAAAGGCAGAGCTTGGCAAGCAAAATACAAAGTATAGTGTATTAGTCCACTACATTGAGGCTATGAGGACAGGTGCATATATCAAAGCCTTGAGTTGCAACGGACAGGAGCAGGTGAATTAAACATATCGCCTCGTTAAATTCTGTTCAAATTGGCCCTCACGCTGCCTTGGGCAGTTTACCGGGGGCCTGCAGCTAGTAGGAGTGTCAAGTACGGCCAACACATAATGGTCAGGTGTGTGTCCCCTCTAGGTGGTTGGCCTGTAGAGAAGTAACAATAGGGGTGGGGAGAGTCCCAACATTCAAAGACTTAAAGAGCGAGAAGTAAGAAAAGGAGAGAATAGGAAAGAGAAGAAGGGAGGGTAGGGTTATTCCTTGGCTCTGTAGTACGGGGCGCCCTAGGTAAAGCTAATTCAAGTTCTCCTGGGGTGGGATCTTATTCAGAGTCTGCAGGGGGAAGTGAGGGTTCCCCCCTCCCCCTATCACGCCTTATCATCGCATTTTTCTCCCCTTGGAAGCATGGGGTCGGCAAAGAGTTGGAGGGCCCGCAAGCGGGGTGTAACTGATTGGGCATGTTCCAGTTTAGAAAGGTGTGAGACCAAGGGTTGCCATGTACGCTCAAATTTAGCATCAGTATGGGCTAGTCTATGAGAAAGAAGTTCCATCGCCATGACATGCCACAGATGAGTAACCCATACCGTGTAGGGTAGGGTAAAGGCCTTCTTCCAATGGAGCGTAATAACCTGTTTCGCTGCAGTGAGCATGTGGAAGATCAGGCGCCAGTCCGAATGTGTCATAGGTTTAAAGTACCTCGACGGAGCGCTAGGATCGTTATCCCCGGGTCATCCGGAATAGGAAAGCCCACCACCTCCCTAATGTGGCTCAGGAACTCTTTCCAGTAGATAGTGATAAGGGGACAAGACTACCATATGTGCAAAAAGGACTAGGACAATTTTTTTTATTTTATTCCTTATTGCTGCAATTATTATTCCGCAATGCTCCCTTTTTTCTGAAATGGTTCTAGCAGGTAAGCACTGTTGTTCTATAGAGTTTTACTGCAGCTATTTTGAAAAGACAAATGTGTTTTTGAGTACCTTGAATAGGAGCTTTAGCCAACCATCATGCCTCTATAATACTGCTGTATACTAAAGAAGTGATGAACAATCTTGCTGCTTTTAGGCCTAGACTTGTACTTCCATTTTTATCATGAAAGATGGGTATATACAGCCTGAAGTGTTACATGAGTGAGGCGATGCAGTGGACCTTTTCACTTTTGAGTAAGGTCGGGATGAGTGACAGCAGCTTTTTCTTTGCAAAATCTGCAAATCTATATTGTCCATTAGCCACAGTGGAAAATATGATATAAGAAAGCACATATAGACAAAAAAACACAAGTTCTGGGTCCAATCTTCAAACAGCAGTAGCTTTAGGCCCAATCTTTCGAGGAAGGCAGCTAATGGACAGGCTGAATTCAGTAGCACTGCTTTTGACGGGATCTTAAAATTTCATCTCTCAAAACAAAATCACAGTTTTAGGTCAGTAAACTGTATGATGAAAACATTTTCTGTGATCATATCAAGATGGAAGCCTTGATCACAAATGCACTGGCTCCTCTTGCAGTGAGAGCTCAACAGTGAAACAGTAACACGAATAGCACTGCTTGTATATGAGACTCTATTGATACTTCAAGAAGGAAAGAAGTTGCGTTAATACCAATTGAATTTGATATTTAAAATACTTTGAGGGTGTTAAAGTGAATTAAAACCCTCCTCCATTACAGATGACATCTGCAATACATACACACTGAGCAACTGTAGGATGCACTGGAGAAGTATAATCTCCTTGAAAAACTGTTGTTTTGTATGGATAATACCAACACAAAAACAGAAGGGACTGTTACGGTCCAGCCAAGCATATTACGAGTTTAATCTCTGACAGGGTTTTCATGGCGGTTCTACTGCAATGATAACCATGGCGGAGAGGAGCCAAAAGGGACCTACAGGCCCCCGTGCCTCAACCCTATGTACAAACACAGAGGGGGGCATAACATGTGCCTCCCTGTGTGCATGCACATAGGTTACTGCACAGGCATGAACTTTCGAGTCCATGCCGTGCAGGAACCTTGTAATGCGATCCCATTGCGTTGCAGTTTTTAATGACACCGCTGCCTTTAAAAGAGTCACCGTCATGCCGCCCGCCTGCTAGACTACTGAAAAGTCGTAATCTGGCATGCAGAGCGACCTTTGGCGGAGCGGTGGCGAGTGATTTGCACCGCCTCATCTAAAAATTGTAATCGGCCCCTAAGTGTTGATGTTCATTTACTGAAAACACCCAACCCTCTTTATTTTCTATAATGCTCTCAAATCTTTCATAATTTCTTAGATATTTCTATCTCTCTCTCTCTAATCCCACTTCTTTTTATTTCTGGTAACCCTGAATGTCCATGGCCTTCCTTTCTATCTCTTTCAAATAGGTTTCTTCCTTTCCCGGGGTGAGAGCAGAGCCCTCTTTCTATTTCTGGTGATTATAATACTCTATAGTCCTCTATTTGTTTCTGTTTCTACAAAAAAAAGTTGCTCTCTTTCCGTAACATTAGAATAGCCTTGCGATGGGATGAGTGGGTTTTGTTCACAGGATCAGTTCACCTACCAGCAGAAGGATAAATACTTAGGCCGCCAGCGAGATCCCATCTCTTCTCTGTATGCCCATCTCCTCCAGCAGCACCCGACCCAAGCGGATGCAGCACTGTGGGGGAACTGGCCAGACCTCTCTAGCAGGGGCAGCGGCTTCATGTGTGTGGAGGAGCGCCGCCCCACTGCTTTCTCACTGTGTGAGAAGCAGAAACATAAAATGGTATAAATACCATTTTATGTTTCTGCCTCTCACACTGCGAGAAAGCAGAAGAAGGGTTTGGTTGGGGGAGGGCGTGTCGGGGGGGAGGGCGTGTCGGGGGGGAGGGCGTGTCGGGGAGGAGTGGCAAGCCCAATGTTGTGGGCGCTGACTGTTCGGTCGGCCCCAGGTCCGACCAAATCAGTCATGCACACTCACCCGTTTTCTCCATGTAGGATGCATGCAGCCTGCATGGAGAAAACAGCCTCCCGATAGACGCCTGTGCGTTCAGCATCCCAGTCAATCACAATGCTGCCATTGCAGCGGTGTGATTGGCTTAGGGGAGGAGAGGGAGGCTGCCTGCTTCTGCTTCCTGTGAGCAGAGAGATGAGACGTGAAGCGGGACGGGAGGCGAAGGTAAGCTTAAAAAGAAATACAAAATTAAATTAATCCCCTGCCTCAGCTGGTTTCCCCAGTGTTACGGCTATTAAGTTGCCCTTTCGAGTTCCACTACGGCTGGTTACCTACCCATGTACCCTCCGAGTGTGTAATTCGTATGGAACACCTTCCAAATACGACGTCAGACTGCTTCCTCCGGAAGCGCCCACCTTTGGTCACCATCTTCGGATTTTTTAATTTTTATTTTTTATGTTGCTTCTTCCATCCATCTTTTTGGTGGAGGCAGGTGGAGCACTTGTGAAACCAGAAATATCTTCAAGCTGCAAAACTACACTGACAGGTAAGAAACTATACATTTAGCAGCATGAATCTTTTCTGGATTCATATGTTGGGCATTGATTTTGTAGCGGTTTCTAACTTTGTGGTGGCTGGGTTGAAGATGGGCATTAATTTGTAAACAGATGTTGTAAGACCCTTTGTTCTACTTGTGCCTCCTTGTTCATTTGTATATCAATACAGTAATGTCTAGTGAACGTGTGTACAGATGACCACTTTGCTGCCATATAGATATCCTGCAAGGAAAATGCTTCTTATCGGTATGCATCTGTTCTTGGCATGTAGAGGTGTAGATTCGTACACTGTGCATTAGATCGCCATCTGGTGTTGGGCTCGGATGCTTGCATCTTGTTGTTGTCTTGGAAGAAGTCATTTGTAGTCACGAGATAGGTGACTCCTCCCTTGGACGATAGTGCGCATGGGCATCTACTCCATCCTCAGATTGTTTTTCGCCATGATGGGAAATGATGGAGTCAGTAAGAAATAGAAAAGATGTCCATGTGAATGTATCTAATTAAGATAATACTGGAACGGATACAGGTCCCGGGGAGGCGGGTGGGCGTATACGAATCTGCAGCTCTACATGCCAAGAACAGATGCATACTGGTAAGTAGCAATTTCTGTTCGAGGCATATGAGCTGCAGATCGTACACTGTGCATAGACTGTACAGCAGTTTCTCCCCTAGCGGTGGTCACCTGTATCCGTTGCAGTGGTTTGAAAAAGTGTTTTAAGAACAGCTTGGCCTACAGAAGCTTGTTGTTTAGCCTGCACGTCAACACAGTAGTGTTTGGTGAAGTTGTTCAGGGTAGAACATGTTGCTGCTTTACATATGTCATCTAAGGGGATGTTCCCTAAGAATGCCATGGAAGCCCCTAGTTTGCATGTTGAAGGCGCTCTAGGGGGAATTGTTAATGTGCGTTTAGCCTTTTGGTAGCATATTTGAATACATTTTACTATCCACCTGGCGATCCCAGCTTTGGAGATGGGGTTACCCTTATGCGGTGGAGAGAAGGCTACAAACAGTTGTTTTGTTTTTCGAAAGGGCTTAGTTCTGTTGATGTAATATAGTAGTGCTCTTTTAACGTCTAGCTTGTGAAGGGCTCTCTCTGCTACTGAGTCTGGGTTTTGGAAATACACCGGTAACTCAACTGATTGGTTTAGATGAAAAGCAGAGATGAATTTGAGAAGGAATGTTGGATTTGTTCTGAGAACCACCTTGTTACGATGTATTTGTAAGAATGGTTCTTGTATGGTTAAAGCCTGGATCTCACTCGCCTGAGAGAGGTTATTGCAACAAGGAAAGCTACATTCCATGTGAGGAATTGAAGTTCACATTTATGTAGAGGTTCAAATGGAGGACCCATGAGCCTGGTAAGAACAATGTTTAAATTCCACACCGGAGAGGGTGGTATTCTGGGAGGAATTATTATTTTAAGGCCCTCCATAAACGCTTTAATTGCAGGCACTCGAAATAGTGACAAGTGTTGTCTATTTTGTAAATAAGCTGCAAGTGCTGCGAGATGTAACCTTATGGATGAATATGCCAGATTACATCTTTGCAAGTGTAACAAGTAACAAATGATGTCCTGGATGAAGGCATCCAGCAGATCAATATGATTGTTGTTGCAGTAGATGACAAATCTTTTCCATTTTGCTGCATAGCAAGCTCTAGTAGTTGGACGTCTGGCTTGTTTAATAATATTCATGCAGTCCGGTGGAAGGTTAAGATAACCGAACTCTAGGACTTCAGGAGCCAGATTGCTAGATTCAGCTGACCTGGGTCGGGGTGTCTTATCTCTCCATGGATCTGCGTTAGCAATGTTGGGGAGAGGCGTAGTTTTTAGTGTGGAACTACTGAGAGTTCCAACAGGGTCATGAACCAAGGTCGACGTGCCCATGTGGGAGCCACCAGGATCATTTTGAGAGGCTGTTTGAGCTTGCGTACTACTAGGGGAATCAGTGGGAGTGGTGGAAAAGTGTACGCAAATCTGCCTGACCAATTCATCCATATCGCATTGCCCTTGGATAACGGGCGTGGAAACCTGGCGGCAAAGGTTGGGCATTTTACGTTTGCATGTGAGGCTAACAGATCTAGTTCTGGTTGACCCCACAATTGAAACAAGCATTGGCATAGCCAATAGGTTTTGCCTGTGGAACCTTATAAGTGTTTAGCCATGCAACAGTTGATGTTGTTGCACCAAGGATATTGTGCTGGATAACTAAACATTTATAAGGTCCCAAAGGCGATACCTATTGGCTATGCCAGTGCTTGTCTTCGGTTTCCATTGCTGCTCAAGTCTATTTGGGTTGCCACTTGCTGATTTGATGCATGAATCCCCAAACTTCCCGGCCCCCACTACCCCGGCCCCTAGTCCTCAAAAAACAGTAGTTTTAGTTGCAAATGCACATGCCACAATCCCTTCCGAATGAGGCACAGCGTCTCATTTTCGCTGCCCTTTAAGGTTGTGCGAGTAACTTAGATTTCTCGTATTTTTACTACTTCAGAGCTTCGCTTTTGCTCATGGTGGCAAGTTCCCATTGTTCCTAAATTAAGCAGGAGTCACAGATGTGTGAAAAGTAGGCTGCGTGTTGAAGGGTGCGTGCCCCCTACTCGTGCAAATTGAAATTGACGGACACCTTGCTCTGCCACTAATTTGCTTCCACGTTAAAAAGGCCTCTGGAGGGCCCAATTGGTTTGAAAAAGTTTCTGCCTGGCTCCGTCTCCTGGGACTGTTGGAGTTATTTGTGGGGGGAAATGGTTAATTGCAGCCCATCCTTGAAGGAAAGCATGGAGAGGCCCCCTCCCCCCGTTCGAGAAAAGCGCCAGGCTGACAGAGGTCACGGGGGTCAACTCCACTGAAATGAGGCGAAATCGGCACCCCATTCTTCTGAGCACAACTCTCCTTTGTCTGCGCCCACTATAGAGGTGTTCTGCGCGCCTTTGAGGTCTAATCAGACCCGCTGCAGTAATCACTCAAAAAACCCAATTAGGGAAGAATATCGCCACTGAGTCATCACTTTAATTTCAGATGAAATAGCCCTACCCCTAAAAACTGCACGCCCGGACATGTTCATCTACTGTTTATTTTCTTAATATAAAGCAGAAAGTGGCTTCTTATATATATATTTTTTTTTACTGATGAGCTGTAGGTTCCCTAACTATATAACGACTGGTCTGGTCAGTGCTATATAAAGGCAATTTCAGTTTGTGCCGGTTGTTGCTTTTTTTTCGCGCGCGCCCGCACCTCAGTTTCAAATTCGCCACATTACTGTCCAACAGAAGTAGTAGGTTTGTTCGCTAATTCGTACACACAACTGCTACATCAGCAGCAGAGCTGGCCGATATTTTTTGGTGCTCTAGGCGAAGTGCGCACTATAACACATCCCTCTCCCCGCCCACCCCAAGCAAATCAGCAGATTTTATACCTAGCCGACATACGTGGCAGCCTAGACTTAGGACCATTATAAACAATAGATTTTTCGAGCTATATGCAAACTTCAGATTTTCCTTTTATTTCTGTTTACAAGTACCTATTTCACTGCAGCCTCCCATTACGGGATGTACCTGACGAGACTACTTTAACGAGCTAGCAATGTATTCTCAATGTTTATCAATTTTTATTGAAATTCAAACTGTTTGATGTCGGCTACTCAAAAAAACAAGCGCGTGAGCGACTCACGCGGCAGCAGGGGGAGGGGAGAGAGGAGGGGGCCTGCGCGATTCCCTTGTGGGAGCGAGCAGCAAGGCGCGATAATTGATAACATATGGCGCCAGCTGTTCTCTCCGGCAAGTGAATTGCCAGACGTGCACGCGTTGCCATTGAAAGCAATGCAACGCGTGCACGTTTTTGCCGGGAAAGCTGTGCCGATTGCTAAAGGTCTCTTTCCTATGCAGCGCATGCGCGCTGCATAGGTGAGACCTAAAAATGGTTGAAGATCATGGGGATGAAGTTCCCATTCGTGTATTTGCTGTATCTGTCGACTGAGCAGATACGCAATCTGATTGTGAACTCCTGGAAGGTGTACTGCAAGCAGGTATATGTTTTGTGGAATGGCCCATCTCCAAATCCTTTGTGCGAGCTGGGATAGCTGCAAAGAATGTGTGCCCCCCTGTTTTTGTATGTAATACATGGCTGTCATGTTGTCCGTCCGGACTAGGACAGTCTTGTGTTGTAGATATAGTTGGAATGATTTGAGTGCTAGGAATATTGCTAGTAATTCCAGGTGATTGATATGGAGCACTTTTTGTTGAGTGGTCCATTTGCCTTGAATTGTATGTTTTAGGAGATGGGCTCCCCAACCGGTGAGTGATGCATCTGCTGTTAGCACTATCTGTGGAGCTGGCTAAAGGAATGGCCGCCCTTTGGACAGGTTTTGTATGTTCCACCACTGCAGAGTGTGATGTGTGCGGCAGTCCACCAACACCAGATCTGTTAGTTGTCCTAGGGCCTGCTTCCACTGACGTGCTAGGCATTCCTGTAAGGGGCGCATTTGAAGTCTTGCATGAGGTACAATAAAGAGGCAAGAGGCCATCATTCCTATGAGTTGCATGAATACCCTTGCTGGGAGGGAGTGCTGTTGTTGAAATTTGGCAACTAGGGCTTGCATACTGGCTATCCTGGCTGGAGTGGGATATGCCAGAGCTCTGGAGGTGTCTATTGTGGCCCCTAGATACTGATGTATGTGGGAGGGCTGGAGATGTGACATGGTGTAGTTTATTGTGAATCCCAAGTTGTGTAGCAGCTGGAGGGTTTGGTAAGTGTGATGAACACACTGTTTTTGTGACTTGGCTTTTATTAGCCAGTCGTCGAGGTATGGGAAGACATGGATTTGTTGTCTTCTGAGGTGTGCTGCTACTACCGCCAGACATTTTGAGAACACTCTGGGCGCGGTGGTAACCCCGAATGGAAGGACTGTGAATTGGTAGTGTTGTCCGTCCACCATGAATCTTAGATATTTCCTGTGAGCAGGGTGAATGGGAATATGAAAGTAGGCGTCCTTGAGATCTAGTGTGGCAAGGAAGTTGCCTCGTTGAAGTAGTGGAAGAACCTGTTGAAGAGTGATCATGTGAAAATGATCTGAGTGTATGTAAAGATTGAGCGGTCTGAGGTCGAGTATTGGCCTGAGGGTGCCATCCTTTTTGGGGATTAGGAAATACAGCGAGTAAACCCCTGTTCCTTGATGCTGTAAGGGAACTGGTTCTATCGCTTGCTTTTGAAGCAGTGAGAGAACCTCCTGTTTTAAGAGCGTGAGATGTTCTGTGGACATTGGACGCTGTTTGGGTGGTATGGTGGGTGGAGTTGCTGTAAGTTCCAAGCAGTAACCATACAGGATAATTTGTCTTACCCACTAGTCTGTTGTAATGGAGATCCAGTCAGGCAGGAACTGTGAAAGTCTTCCCCCGACCGGAGTGGAATGGTCTGGGGGAGTGGAGGGAAGTCACCGTTTAGTAGCGGGGGAGGTCCGGGTGTTGTTACCTCGGCCTCTTCCTTTGTTATTTCCCCTGTATCCTCCTCTAAAATATCCTCTATTGGGGGATGTTTGTGTTGTATTTTTGTAAGAAGTGGAGGTAGTGTCCGTTCCCATGTTTTTGGATCCCCCTCTATAAAAGGAGCGACGAAAGGAACCACGTGTGGATGGAGACTGTAACGCTCCCATGGACTTAGCAGTCTCCGTGTCCTTTTTCATTTTTTCCAGGGTGGTGTCTACAGCCGGTCCAAAGAGTTGGACGGCTGGTTGAGGATGGTGGTTTGTACCTCTTGTTTAAAGCCTGAAATGCGTAGCCAGGCATGTCATCTGAGCAGCACACTAGTGGACCTAGAGGCTGTGTCGGGTGCATCAAGGGCACACTTGATTGAGGCATTGGCTATTATTTGCCTTCCTGAATCAAGTCATTTGCCTGAGTCTTGTACTGATCAGGCACGTTTTGTAATAGGGTTTCTCTTCTGTCATAGCGAGCCCTATCATACCTCGCAAGTAATGCTTGGGTATTAGCTATGCGCCAGTGATTGGCTGGTTGGGCAGCAACTCTCTTGCCAGGGGCATCTAGCAGCTTAGATTCCTTGTCTGGAGGTGGTACGTCACCGGAGGTTTGTGAGTTGGTGCATTTTCTAGCGTTAGACACTACTAGTGAGTCTAGGGGTAGCTGCCCTCTGATGTAGGCGGGATCGTCGGGGGCAGGTTTGTATTTTTTTATCTATCCTGGGATTGAGAATTCTAGTTCTCACTGGGCCCTTGAATATGTCTGGGCGTGTTTAATGACCCCTTTGAGCATTGGGAGTATTTCTACAGATTTTTGCGACTGTTCAAAAGTGTCTAGGAGGAAATCCTCCTGTGCAGGGTCTGAATACATGTGAACGTCATGGTAAATTGCAGCTCTGTTAACAAACTGCCCAAATCCAATATTGTCATCTGGGGAAGATGGTTTTGTTGGATATGGCTGGGGATCTGAGAGGTCTGGGGGATCTATTGTGTCGTCATAATCGTCCCAGTCATCCTGTGGCGTGTCCGGGTCAGTGAAAGGGTCATTGTTGCCCCCCCCCCCCTGCCTCTACGTCATCATCATCATCCTGTGGTGGTGGTGTATTTGGAAGTGGTGTAGGATGTGGAGGTGAGAGAGGTATAGGTGGAAGAACAGGAGTAGGAAGAACAGGAGAAGAGGGTCTTATAGGTGAAGTGGCACAGTCTTTTTTCTTCAGAGGCACTGCAGGAGTGTCTGTTGTGTCCAGCTTCCTCTTCTTTTGTGGCACAGCGGCCACATGTCCTGGTCTGGGGTCGATATGCAATTTTTTCTGTTTTGGATCGACGGGATCCGGTCGAAAAATTTCTTCCTCCCCTACAACCGCTTTCGGCGCCGACTTTTTCGGGTACCAGCGGGGTTGAGTTTTGTGCTTCAAGGCCTTAGGAGTTATTTTAGAGTCCTTTGGCTTGGCTATGGAGACTGGAATCTTCTTCGGTTCCGAAGGCTTTGGTTTAGGAACCGAAGGATTTTCTTTCAGCGTCGAGGTGGTCGGAGCCGATTTCTTTTTGGGAGTGGGGTGGAGCTACCGGAAGGCTTTCCTTTCATCTTCGGAGCCGAGCCCGTAGGCAGGGCTTCTGAAGTCTGTTTTTGGTCAGGACTGGGGCCAGCAAGCAGAGTCTTGACCAGGGCCTTCTTTTTTACGGAGGGACAAAATGCCGTCCGCCTTCGACAATCACCGAGCTCCCGACCCAGCAGGTCCCCGATCGGATCCTATGGAGATCGGGACGGTTAGGGCCTCGCTGACCTTGAGCGAACGCGACCAACGCTGCAAACAGGGCCTCTGTTTATACTGTGGCAAAAAAGGCCACTTCCTGAGGGAATGCCCAGTCAGACCCAAGACGAACAAATCACGCCCCAGTCAAGCCGCTCTCACTACCGAAGAAGAAGGGGCCAAGGGAAACTACAAAGCTTGAAGGTCCAGGGAGGGAAGCCTTCAAGCCCACACTTCATCCCTTCGATGGAATCCGCCCAAGCGCAAGAACCAGACCATTTCTTTATCTCGCTGAAGGCGGTAAATAACCAACGAACACGAACCATCAGAGCCATGATAGACTCCGGAGCCACCGGATGCTTTCTGGATAAACTCGAAGCAGACCGACTAGGGATTCATTTAACGCCCAAGGAACCGCCCGAACTTGTTTTTGCGGTCGACGGGAAGGAACTGGAGTCTGGGCCCATACGATACGTTACCCCGTTTCTCTGGATAACCATCGGAACAGACCACGGCGAGTGGCTGCAGTTTAACATCATTCAAGCCCCGCGATGCAAGCTCATACTTGGATTACCCTGGTTGAGAAAACATGAACCTACGATCGAATGGTCCACCAACACCGTCTCGTTCCGGTCCACGTTCTGTCGCCTTCATTGCATTCGCGCGGCCGACAACCCAGTCACCGGTCTGCCAACCGCTCAACATGTGTCTACAGCCGTCGAGAAGGAGGTCCAGCTCCCGTCTTGGTATTCGTCCTATCAAGAAGTGTTCAACGTGCAAAAGGCCGAAGAACTTCCCCCGCACCGAGAATTCGACTGTCGCATCGATTTAGTACCGGGTGCCATAGTCCCGTGTGGCAGAATCTACGCTCTCACCGGGCCTGAGACAAGCCACCTCAGAGAGTATCTGGACACCTACTTGAAGCTGGGGTTCATACGTCCCTCGCAGTCGCCGGCCGCCTCGCCACTTTTCTTTATCCCGAAGGCCAATGGCGAGCTGCGCTGTTGTATTGACTACCGCGCTCTCAACGCCTTAACGATCAAGAACAGATACCCCTTACCACTGATCCCAGTTCTGTTGGAGCAGGTGCGCGAGGCGCACATTTACACCAAGTTGGACCTCAGAGGGGCTTATCATTTGGTGAGAATGAGAGAAGGCGACGAATGGAAGACCGCCTTCAAAACACGATTTGGACTCTTCGAGTACTTAGTGATGCCCTTTGGGCTTTGCAACGCCCCGGCAGCCTTCCAGTTCTTCCTCAATGAGGTGCTGCGGGACTTCCTGGATAGGTTTGTCGTGGTATACATTGACGACATCCTGATCTTTTCCACCTCTCAGGAAGAGCACGTCGTCCATTTGGGCTCGTGTTGCAAGCCTTGAGAGACCACCACCTGTTTTGTAAGCTCACAAAGTGCGAATTCCATGTTACCACCGTGGAATTCCTCGGAGTCCACCTAACCCCCACCGGACAGGTGATGTCCACCCGAAAGGTGCAGGCAGTGAGGCAATGGCCCCAACCAAGGTCGGTCAAAGACATCCAGAGCTTCCTGGGCTTTTCGAACTTTTACCGCCGGTTCATTCATCACTTCTCTCATCTGGTTTCCCCTCTCACCAAACTGACGCGGAAGAACGTACCATTCCACTGGTCTTCCGATGCCCAAAACTCCTTTGATCAACTTAAGGAAGCCTTCACGTCCGCACCTATCCTACGACACGCCAAACCCGACCTCCCCTTCATAGTGGAGACGGATGCGTCAGACATAGCTTTGGGAGCGATTCTCTCCAAACGACATCCGGATACCGGGCACCTTCACCCGGTTGCATACATGTCTCGAAAGCTGAACACCGCCGAACAAAACTACTCTGTTTCCGAAAAGGAACTCCTCGCCATTCGGGAGGCCTTCCGGGAGTGGCGACACTGGCTAATGGGGGCCCAACATCAAGTCACTGTCTTCACAGACCACAGAAACCTCCAGTTCCTGCGGGCGGCTCGCCCCCTCTCTCCCCGGCAGAAAAGATGGATGCTTTTCTTCGCCGAATACCACTTCGTCGTCACCTACCTACCTGGCACCCTGAACAAGAAGGCCGATGCCTTGTCCCGACAAGACACGAACCGCACTCCCGCGGTGGAGCCAAAGCAGGCTATCCTGTCCCCTGGACAAGTGATCGGAAGAACGGAATCAGAAACCTTCCTCATCGAGGTAAAGCGAGGGGTCGCCTCGTTTTCATGGATCTCGTGGCTGACAAGACACAAGGACTGGCGCCTTCGGAACGGCATCCCCATGCGAGGCTCGCAAGTGCTGGTCCCCACGCTCAAGCTAAGGAAGCTCGTCTTCCATTGGTGTCATGAACTGCCCTGTGCCGGGCATCTGGGAGGGACAAAAACCCTCGAAAAAATCCTTCGACACTTCTGGTGGCCCTCGGTCAGACCGGACGTTCTGCTATGGGTCGCTCACTGTACCATCTGCTCCCAAATGAAAGCCGACCATTGCAAACCGCAAGGCCTCTTGCGTCCACTGCCAACCCCCCGTACTCCCTGGGAGAGAATCTCGGTGGACTTCATCGTTGGATTGCCTAAAGACCAGAACTGTACAGCCATCGTAGTGGTGGTCGACTATCTTACGAAAATGGGACACTTCCTGGCATGTAAACAACTACCTACGGCCAGTGCCCTCGCAAGACTTTTGTTGGTCAACGTCGTCCGTCTCCACGGCCTTCCTCTTGGCATCGTCTCGGACCGGGGTTCTCAATTCATGACAAGGTTCTGGAAGGTATGGTGTGCCGAACTAGGGATTCAATCCTCCTTATCCACCAGCTTCCACCCGCAGACCGATGGACAGACCGAGAGACTCAATCAAACCCTGAAGCAGTATCTCCGGTGCTACGTGGACCAGGCCTCCAACGCTTGGGTAGACTGGTTGTGGGTCGCGGAAGTGGCCTATAACGATTCCATACACGCTTCCACACAACACACCCAGTTTTTTTTTTCATCAGGGTTCCATCAACGGTTCACACCATTTCTGCTCCCTCACACTGATCTCACCGTACCTGACGTCCAAGACAGGCTAACCTCCATACGTTCGACCCTCACGAAGGCGCGCGCGAACCTTAGGTCCGCAAAGGCCCGATACAAACACCAGGCCGACAAGCGGCGCAGGCCCGATCCAGTGTACCATAAGGGGGATAAGGTATGGCTGTCCACAAAGCACATCAAGTTTAAACATCCCAGCCTATTCAACCCTAAGTACATAGGCCCCTATCTAGTCGTGAAACACGTAAATCCTGTGGCTGTGCAATTGAAACTTCCAGCTCGGTTACGTATCCACCCTGTGTTCCACGTTTCCTTGCTTAAACCCTCGCTCGGCCCAGTCCGGAGGCTCCCTGCTCCCGTATGGGTCCGCCATGAACGCAAATACGTGGTACAACGGGTGTTGGACTCCAAAAAGGTGCGTGGAAGGATCTGGTATCTCCTGGCATGGAAAGGGTATGGACCAGAGGAGAACTCGTGGGAACCGGCGTCGTCGCTCCATGCTGACCGTCTGGTGGCTGCTTTCCATCGCCGATGTCCGGACAAACCCGGTCCGGAGCCTCGCACCCGCTGAGGGGTGAGAGGGGATATACTGTCATGATCGCACTCAGTAAAGGCGCTGAGTGCCTCGCGCTCCTCACCCTGGGACGAAACGTTACGAAACGACCCGAGCGTCCACGGACTACATATCCCAGAAACCCTCCAGACCTTCCCGAGTTTATGTAAACTGGTCACATGGCCGAAACGCATAAAAGCTCGACCCGCTGACAAGCTGGCGCCGAATATTCCCGGATGTATCCAGTGACCTTCGGTACGCGTAGACGTACACTCGGCGAAGACACCTCTACGACCCTTGACGACCTGAAACTCTCCGCCTCGGCTCTCCCGGAAACCTCACCCGCCCGGGGAACCGCGGACACCAAAGGCTGTTCCTGTTTTGCAGGTGTGCTCCTCCCATCCCGACTCCTCCGTGAGTGAAGAGGGGGCACTGCAAGATCCTACTCCTCCCCGGCGGCTAGCCGTTGGGCTCCTCCTGAGACCGCGCTCCCCGGCTCCTCCAAGAGTTGCGAGTAGTAGCGCCTTGTCTCCACCCCAGCCCACGGATCACCGGGCTGAGCCTAGGCGGGTTACGCTCCTCTGCTTCGGGCTTCATCGGGAAGCATCGAGTGGTAGCGTTCCCGCTCTGCCCACGGATTTCCGGGCCACCGCGAACACAGGGTGTCGCGCTCCTCGGCTCGCAAAACTTAAAGGAGCCTTGCAGTAGCAGCGCCGTCAAAGACACCCTCACCGGACCGCCTCAGTATAGAGGCGCGAACACCCAGCTGGGGGTCGGAACCTGAGGCCATGCATACCGCACTGCCTGATTCCCACCTCATTCCTTTGCCACAGAGAGGGAGCTACTTCCCTTCGCCTACCCCAACAACAAGGCGGGAGGAGACGTCAGGTAAGCGAGTCCCCCACAAAAGAAGATCAGGGGAGACGGTAGCGTAGGCATTTACTTATTGTACGCTTATCTCATTTCAGATCTCCCTCCCAGCTGTCCCTATCCTTCCTTCCCTCGCTCACCTGCCACCTCCGTCCGAGTGTGTTATACATCCTCCGGACTAGGGGCAGATGGGAGGTGGACCCCTATTAGCATCAGCGTCATCATGAGGAGAAGAAACCAGCGGGTACACGACAAAAAGAAAGGCAACTATGAGAAATTGAGAAGGGATCCCACCCAAGAAATTACCAACATGATAAGAGTAGTTACGCGTGATGCTTTTGAATCAGGCATTCTTAGCAAACTTGAAAATGAGTACCTCAACAACAAACATCCTAGGATACCCACAATTTACACCCTCCCGAAAATACACAAACATATGGAATGTCCACCTGGTAGGCCTATAATTTCAGGTTGTGGATCCATTTTGGAGCCACTCTGTAAATATATCGATGTGTTTTTAAAACCCATTGCTGAAAGTACCTCTACCTATCTAAAGGATACTATGCAGACGATTCAACTAGTTGATGACCGTCCACATGACCCCACGACTGACATTCTGGTCACCATGGATATAGCGTCACTGTATACAAACATCCCACAGTGTTCTGTCCTAACATGTATTGAGTCGGTATTACACAAACGGCTAACACCACATAGGGTGCCAACTCAATTTATCATTGAGCTCTTACGCATTGCCATGACCCGTAATTATTTTACATTCTTGGGGGAGTACTATGTACAAACCAAGGGCGTGGCGATGGGGGCGAGCTTCGCGCCCAATCTGGCAATCATATTCATGAATGAATATGAACAACGGTTTGTTCTAAATGAATACAATCCACATAGAAACTGTATTATGCTTTGTCGATGTTACATTGACGACGTTTTAATGATCTGGAAGGGGAATGAGGAACACTTGACAGCTTTCCATCAGTGGCTCAACACCTGCTCTCCTGATATTCAGTTTACCCTTGACTCCAGTAGAGAGACAATTAACTTCCTGGACATCACAATAAATGCTCAGTCAGGGAAACTATATACGAGTTTATACAGGAAAAGTAGTGAGCGCAATACATTGCTGAGATATACTAGTCATCACCCTGGCAACTTAAGGGACAATTTGCCCTTTGGGCAATTTCTGAGGTTAAGGAGGAATTGTTCCAGAAAGGAAGATTATTTTGAGGAGTCAGCTGGTCTCCTAGCCAGACTGAGTGAACGTGGTTACCCCATTAGACTACTAAAGAGAGCACGCAAACGTGCATGGCATAACCATAGGGACACCCTACTAACTCCAAATGCTAGAATTGATGACAAGGATGAACGTCTGGTGTGTGTAACGACTTTCAATACGAAAATTAGTAAAGTCTTTATTAGACACACCAAGGACCCCGGGACAGACCACCCTATGGGGGATCCCGCCAGTTAGGGGCCATAATAAATGTGGCTCATGCAAAGCCTGCCCCATGACCAAGGAAATGCCAGAATTTGTACACAATGATCAAACATACACATTGAATGAACACAGTAACTGCAATACTAGTGGTGTCATTTATGCTATCATTTGCCCCTGTGGTTTCATGTACGTCGGGCAAACTGTCCAGCGAGTGAATTGCCGTATCCTGCAGCACTGCAGTCGTATACGTTGTAGGGTACAAGGTTCCCCTTTAGTTGAACACTTCACCTTGTTTGGTCATACAGCTGAAAGCCTCCGTTGGTGGGTCATAGAAAAGGTTAAACCGAACCCTAGGGGAGGTGATTTTAGCACTGTGCTTAGCAAACGTGAGTGCAAATGGATACATCGCTTGAACACTGTCAACCGGGGGTTAAATGAATTTGAGGAGATCAGTAGACAAGTGTCGGTACTCACTAATGTATGAAGTTGATGTTGAAAGAGCGAGCTATTCATTCCAGGGACCTGGATGTTACGCTTATATTTACATGTTTCTACTATGTAGCTCACTAGGGATCTAGTGGGCATTAGTAATGGGTTTATTAATTATTTCTTGCAACGTTTTTCTAGCAACGTTCATTATGATTGTCAAATCTGTCGAATGGTTTTAGATTCCACTATGTAAATTGTTAATGTATATATAAAGTATTTTGAATGTGAATTATTCATAATTGTTTATTATCCGTTTCTCTGTTGGTAAATACTGGCATGTGTGCCTCCCTTCCTTTCTTCTTTCTTTTTGAAATATCCCTCGTTTCCCGACACCGGGTAGAGTCTTTCCTCCCTTTCCCTCACCGGTTACGTTACCGGCAATTGATTTAACACGCCCGCGCGTCGACCGCCTCCATTAGGCATTTTTCCTACCTGGAGACGGCCGCGAAGTGAAGACGCGCTGGAAAAAAACCCCTGGAGTAATTGGATTACACGACCTCCTAGAGTAAGTGAGCCATACCCTTCGTGCGGCCGCTGTACTACGAAGTACATGTAGTCAGGAAACACAATTAGTTTTTAAGCAGTTTCTCGAGCGTTTGTATGATCCCTTTTGTAAAATATTATCCTTCCCTAAAACGCTCACGTATACCTTACTATCTTAGAGGGAGCCGCTCTGCAAGCACACTTGATAAACTATTTCTTGGAGCATGCCCTTTAGTACAACTATCGTTAGAGGGAATAACAGATAATTTAGCTTAACCCTTTACGCGTAGACATTATTTCACAATTGTCACGTTCATTTTAAACGTGGTT
Organism: Triturus cristatus; assembly: GCF_964204655.1. Lineage (NCBI taxonomy): Eukaryota > Metazoa > Chordata > Amphibia > Caudata > Salamandridae > Triturus > Triturus cristatus. The sequence continues at coordinate 873,718,471 of NC_140593.1, forward strand.
TCCCTCACTTAAACAAGCATTACTCAATTGGAATTAGCCGCGCAATCTATTGATGTCTCCAAGCCTTTACAAAGGTTAACCTGGCATTAAATATGCGGAATAGGCTCCATCGGAGAAGTTACATTTATTAAAAAGAGTGGACAATGTAATTTCTCATGACGGTCATGAACATGAATTGCGCGTTCTATTTTGCGCTACTATGCGGAGAGATAATTGGTAATTGTGACCTTAAAATCCCCTTGTCTCCCTGTAGGTGACTGGGAATCGCAATCATCCCCCTTGGTTCACCGGGGTGCATTTATTGAAACCAAGTGTGAAGGTATTTACCTCACCATTTTTGGGGTTTATTAAATATCTCATGTGTTTTAGTCAGCACATTTTTTAAGCATGTTTTTGTTCCTTTAAGATTACGGTTGAAGACGAATATCCCCATATTGGATTGATAAAGAAACCATGGACTCATGTTCACACCCGTGTTTGACGGGTGAGACTACTTTGTCATATACACTAATTGTGTGATGAGTTCAGCTTTTTAGTGCAACGACCTGACCTTTGGCCCCCCTTTTTCAGGTTGCCCAGTGTAGTCATGATGATGATCCGCCCGGCCGAGGAACTAATTACCTTGTTGGCCATAAGTCGGATCGAAACGTCGACACCCAACTAATTTAACCTGGACCCTCTGGCCTTTTTCACGTGCTACCCTAGAATTGACTTCTAGTATGAACTGATATAATATTGTGTGAATAAAATTGGGCCCGGTTACCCAAGGACGGTGACTTACAACCGGTTCCGCTGTTTTTTTGACATACTGAAACTTTTCATATATTCTTGCTGAAATATCTCTCTTTACCACGTCACTCTTGAGCACTCTGTTTCACTGCACGTCTCCCTCTGGAGCAACCTTTTTCAATTACTATTTTGTATTATCTATTGTCTGGTTTTCACCTAATTTTTCTAAATAAATATATGGTGATCCAGGTCATGGTCTTTTTTGTTGCACTTTGTATGTTGACAATTTCTGATATTGATTTTCTATGTTTATTGCTTTACTCAATAATATGTTAAATGAGAATCTTTGATCTATTCAATTGAAATATAGGTCTAGGACCATTGTTTTTTGTACCATGTTGTTCTGGATGGACATTGGAATCTACTCCGAAGATGTCCGGAACCGAGCTGCTTCCGCGGGACATTTTGTGGCATCGAGCCCAACGGTCACGGATGGTTTTCTTCGACCTGAAAAATGCACAGGCCTTGCAGTTCTTGTCTTCGTGCTCCGGGGAGAGGCAGAGATTACAAACCTTGTGTAAGTCCGTGTGTGGAATCTTAGCACCACAACTGGGGCATTTTTTAAAAGGAGTCCTTTCTATTGATTGCTGGCGTGTTCGGCGCGGATAGACCCAACGGCCCGCGTCGAAGATCTAGGTCGAAGATTTTATATTTTTCGAAGATGCACATCGAAAGGGAAACGCGAGGAAACAATACTGTCGAGTGGTGAGGAATTGCGCATTGAAGGGGGGTTCGAGAACGACACCGACCCAGCGCGCAGCAAATCACATCCAAACCCGATGGCGGAAAAAAACAATCTGGAGATGGAGTCGATTCCCATGCGCACTATCACCCTAAGGATGAGTCACCTATCTCATGACTACAAAGACTCCTTTGAAGACAAAAACAAAGTGCAAACATTCGAGCCCGACACCAGATGGCTATCTATACAAGTATATAATCTACAACTCATATGCCTCGAACATGAGGGATAACCAGAAAAGTCAAAGAGTTGTTTATCTAAACATCTGTCGCACAGAAAAAATAGAAACAGAATCACAGGAACAAGCGGTGCCTTTTTGAAGCCTTTCTGTTATCCTTAGCAAATGGAATCCTCTTTGCCACGGTTTAGGATTTATTTGGAAATACTGAAGAATTTTAGGATCCAGTGTGGGATATTTCCAGGGGAATATCTGTTTTCCTGGTCAGGGACTAGCACCTAGACATAACAAGAGAATGCAGCTGCTGTTTCCGAGCAAACATGTCTTGTCATATAACTGAGGACGGGAGTTCAAAACACACAGAGAGCAAAGGTTCTGAGGCAGGATCGATGCGTCAGCTGAGATATAGAACTTTCATCGACGTATGCCAAGGTACGGGGTCCGCCACTAATCCCAGAGTCCTATGATATATAAATGTTTAGCTTCAGTAGAAAGGAGGGGGGGGGGGGGTTAAGCTAATTTGTCTTATAACATAACAACAGGGATTTTGTATAGTATAGGGTTTATTAACAATGTTAACAGTATTTTTTTTCCAATTGCGGCGCAAATACCGTATCTTAGAGCACGACAGTTTGAATAAGTATTCTAAACTCCCTTTGTGTTTCTTGTTTATCTTATTGTGGCCAAGTTCGAGTGGGAGAGCGAAAGGGTGTGCCCTGTTGCTGCAATCCCCAAGAGGGTTGTGTTCAGGGGCTCTGATTCACTTGCTTCTCTTGGAAGGTTAGGAGAGCAAGTGAGGCACTATAGCTAGTCGGACTTGGGCTTAAAGATATTGAGGTAGTTTGGCGACTCATTCCATACATGCTGAGGTTCTATGGTCCGAAGCATAGTTCTGTTCTGTTCCACAGCAGTATCCCTGCAAGAGCTTCACGCCCATTGGGCACTGCTCCAATATCAGTGACTACAAGGTATCATCGATGGGTCTTGTCCATCCCCATTTCATCCCCCACCCCCAAGAGCAAAGAACACTGTTGCAGTTCTAGTGACACAGGAATTACAAGTAGAGTAATTGACAAGCGTTAACCATCTAATCGATGAAGTGAACTAGTACACAATTATTTACAGACAAAAACAAGTAATGCAAAAATTGGCTACTGAGCGCCACACACTGTGACTAGATGACAGAAAGAACAAATTAAGTTATTGTTATATTACTGTGATTGGCATAAATATTTTGTTTTAATCTTTTTATTGAGTTTATCACATAAAAAGGAAAAAATTACTTCACAATACTGTGGCAATAAGGTCTTGAAACCTAAAAATAAAGACCAACAACATAAATAATGCATCCCACAATGCATTAAAATGCTCTACTGTCTCAAGTATTATTTCACAAACATCAGTGTTGTTACTGGAGGAAGCTGGCTTTGTATATACTATACCAAAATGAGGTATAGTGTGCAGAGTCCAGTGGAACCCCAAAGGTAGGCAGAGGTAAAAGTAGATAGCACCTTACTCTCTATTTGTGGTAGTGTGGGTGAGCAGTAAGGATGTATCAGAGGGTAGTGTTAAGCATGTGTTGTACACACTCAATCAGCAATTGATGTCACACACTCAAAGACTGAAGTCAGACCAATTTTGATTGTATAAAAAATAGTTTCGTTATTTTATTTCTAGAACCAAGCCAAGTCTGGCACAGGTAAGTTAAATAAATGCTTTGCAATATATTATGCAGTGCTTACAAGTGAATGAAAGTTCAAACGCAGTTGGCTGAAATACAGGTAAGTCAAGGTATTGAAATTACTGTACAGATTACTTTGTTACTTTTAAAGTTACTTTTTCTACTCAGTGTGACATGCCTATATATCACACTGGGACATTTCATAGAGAAAAGGCGAGTTATAGCAGTTCTGTATAATTGTAATTTTCCAGGTTTCCTTACAAATCAACTCCACACTAAACATTTTTCAGAGAAAAACAGTCAATAGGTTCCTATGGAGAGAAATTAAGTTATCGGTTACCAGGTAAGTAATCGGTCTTTGGGGTTGAGGTTCTGGAGTTAGAACATGGTTCCCCCAGGGTCAAGGATGCAGTCTGGTTACACCCTCAGTGGCACTAGGGCGGCCAGGTGCAGAGTGTTGAGGCCCAATGTTATCCAATGGGGGAAAGGGGGCCTCCGGTTGGTGGCTGCTTACGAGCAGGCCACTGGGTTGTGGGAGCAAAGCTCCTGGTGTAAAACTCAGGGCAAAGGGGGATCCGAGTTAGCACGCAAAGTACACCCGCAGCGGCATAGGGGCGGCTGGGGGCAGGGTGCTGTTTTAGTGTCGGGTGCCCTGTTGATTTCAATGGGGATTCTCCGGTTTCAACAAAAACTGCAGGCTCGGGGACGGACATCTTCTGGAGCTGACCAACGTTAGAGAGGTAAGTTGGGATGCTGGGGCACCGTCGGTTGGGCCAACCAAAGGTCGTGAGGCTTCGTGTGCAGGAGTGTCTTTAGGCGTCTGGTTTCTCTTACCAGCTCTGGTCGGGGAATACTCCAGAAAGAGGCTGCAGACTTCGCTGGGATATTCGAGGCAGGTCAGTGATCACCAGATCTCGGGTCAGAATCGCCGGGGAGACATCCTTGTGGTGTTGGGTCACTCGAACTCAGGCCATGGGCGACGGATGCACAGTGGTGCAGACTCGAGGATTTTGCTGGAGTCTGTTGGTGAACTAATCCAGTGTTCACAGGAGATAAAGTCTTTTCTTTGGAAGGCAGGGAAGGTCCTCAAAGTTCTTGAGGTTGCTGGCTGCAGGACACTCCAGAGCTTTGCTTATGCAGGTTTGAGGTGGGGACGTGCAGTTAGGGCTTGGGCCAAGTCAGTGAGAGTCCTCCTCTTCTTAGCTTCGGCATGGCTGTTCAGTCCTTCTTCTTTTCTTCTTTGTCGTTGCTTGTCTGAGGAGGCAAGGTTCAGGGATGCCCCTAAATACTAGATTTAGGGGCGTGACAGGTAAGTAAAAGGTTGGGACCAATGGGTCCCTTCCATGGGGTGGGTACACCCTGTATTATGCCACCCTCCAGTGGGAGGAGGGCATATGCCTCGCTCTGGTTGGCTTGGTCCCCCTATCTGCAAGATGGCGGGGACTGAGAGTTGTGCTTCACCTTGCCTCCCTCACCTGAGGGGTGGGGTTGGCAGATCTCCCTTCCTCACTTGGTTTTCCTGCTGGTTATCCCACCCAAAGTGGGTGTCAGAACCTGTGGGGACCAGTTGCTGGAAGCAGCAAAAGGCCTGGGGAAGCTCACAAAGGCGGCAAGCCTTTGAAGCTTTGCCTTCATGGACCCTACCCATCCTGGGGGAGGAGGCTTGGCACCTCATCCCAGGATGTGCATTGTTTCAGGCCCCTGAGAGCAGCAGGCTCTTGACCCAGGGGTCCAGAAACATGTCTGGAGGTGGCAGCTGGGGAGCAGCAACTCAGCCTGGACACTAGTGTTACGTCATTTTTAGGGGGCATCTCTAAGAGGCCCTCTGTGTGCATTTTTCATTAAATCCCACACTAGCATCAGTGTGGGTTTAATGTGCTGAGAAGTTTGATACCAAACTTCTCAGTTTTCAGTAAAGCCATTATGGTACTGTGGAGTTCGTAATGACAAACGTCCAGCACCATATACTCTTAATGGCATTACTGCACTTACAATGTCTAAGAATTGGCTTAGACACTGTAGGGGTACAGGGTTCATGCAACTGTACCCTCACCACTGCTATAGTGCACCCAGCTAGAGGGGTGGCTGATTTATGCCAGGGCAGTGGGTCGTAGGCATGGCACACAGGGATGTGTGCCATGTCGACTCTTCACTTTGTTCTGCAACAAAACACACAGCCTGCAAAGGTAGTGTGCGAGTGTAAAGGTACAAGGCCTCTAAGGGTGGCACAATAAGTGCTGCAGCCGTTAGAGGCCTTTACTGGTCACAGTGCCCTGGGTACCTGTGGTACCATTTACCAGGGGCTGACCTGTGGCCAGAGAGTGCCAATTGGGTTTGGTCTTCAATGCAGTTTTAGGGAAAGAACATAGGCCCAGGGCACCTGATTGGCAAGAGCCCAGGGCACACATCAGCAGTTCAGCAAAAGGTGGGGGGCAACCATGCACTTTCTCACAGTTACCCCCAAACTCCACCATAAAAAATATATTTTGAGGAATGATGTCCTACCTGTGAAGTGTAAATGTTAAAATAATGGGGCTGAAAAAGGAATATGCTATTTACCAGTATGCATCTGTTCTTGGCATGTAGAGCTGCAGAGCCACACCCTTAGGATAGTAGATCCCCATCTGGTGTTTGTTGTTGTCTTCGGAAGAAGTCTTTGGTCACGAGATAGGTGACTCCTCCCTTGGACTACAGTGCGCATGGGCATGCAATCCATCCTCAGATTGTTTTTCGCCATGATGGGAAATGATGGAGTTTGTAAAAAGAGAGAGATGTCCATGTGTAATGTCTAAGTAAGACGATGCTGGAACAGATACAGGTCCCGGGGAGGTGGGTGGGCGTGTGTGGCTCTGCAGCTCTACATGCCAAGAACAGATGCATACTGGTAAGTAGCATATTCCGTTCGAGGCATATGAGCTGCAGATCACACACTTAGGATAGACTATATAGCAGTGTCTCCCCTAGCGGTGGTCACCTGTATCGGTTGCAGCAGTTTGGAATAAGGTTTTAAGGACAGCCTGACCTACAGAAGCTTGTTGTTTTGCTTGCATGTCAACACAGTAGTGTTTAGTGAAGGTATGTGTTGTAGACCATGTGGCTGCCTTACAAATGTCTTCTAAGGGACTGTTTCCTAAGAATGCCATGGAAGCCCCTATTTTGCGTGTGGAATGCGCTCTAGGGGGAACTGATAGTGTGCGTTTAGCCTTGTGGTAGCATATTTGGATACATTTAACTATCCACCTGGCTATCCCGGATTTGGAAATGGGGTTGCCTTTATGTGGTGGAGAGAAAGTAACAAACAATTGTTTGGTTTTGCGGAATGATTTGGTTCTGTCAATGTAGTAAAGCAGGGCTCTTATAACGTCTAAGGTATGAAGAGCTCTTTCAGCTACCGAGTCAGGATTTGGGAAGAACACTGGTAGCTCAACTGATTGGTTAAGATGGAACGGAGATATTACTTTTGGCAGGAATTTTGGATTTGTTCTAAGAACCACTTTGCTGCGGTGTAATTGTAGGAATGGTTCTTGTATGGTTAAAGCCTGAATTTCACTTACCCTTCTAAGGGATGTGATAGCAATAAGGAAAGCCACTTTCCATGTGAGGAACTGCAGTTCGCATTTAAGCATAGGTTCAAATGGGGGACCCATGAGCCTTGTAAGAACAATGTTTAGATTCCACACTGGACAGGGTGGTAATCTGGGCAGAATAATCCTCTTAAGGCCTTCCATGAAGGCTTTAATCGCAGGTACTCTAAATAGTGACAAGTGTTGTCGATTTTGTAAGTAGGCTGCTAATGCTGCTAGGTGGAGACATATGGATGAGTACGCTAAATTACATCTTTGCAAGTGTAGTAAGTAGCAAATGATGTTCTGGATGGATGCATCCAGTGGGCGTACATCATTGTTAGTGCAGTAAATGGCAAATCTTTTTCATTTTGCAGCGTAGCAGGCTCTAGTGGTAGGTCGTCTGGCCTCTTTTATAATATTCATGCAGTCTGGTGGTAGGTTGAGGTAACCGAACTCTAGGACTTCAGGAGCCAGATCGCTAGATTCAGTTGACCTGGATCTGGGTATCTGAATTCTCCATGGTTCTGGGTTAATAAGGACGGGGAGAGGCGCAGTTTTTGGTGTGGAACTAGAGAGAGTTCCAGCAGTGTTGAGAACCAGGGCTGGCGTGCCCATGTGGGAGCTACTAGGATCAGTTTGAGAGACTGTTGCCGGAGCTTGCGTACCACGAATGGAATGAGTGGTAGAGGCGGAAAAGCGTACGCAAATCTGCCTGACCAGTTCATCCATATCGCATTGCCCTTCGACTGTGGGTGGGGAAACCTGGCGGCGAAGGTTGGGCATTTTGCTTTTTCGTGTGTGAGGATTAGATCTATATCTGGTTGGCCCCATTGTTGGAAAAAGGGGAGTAGGACTTGTGGATGTAATTCCCATTCGTGGATCTGTTGAGTCTGTTGACTTAACAGGTCGGCAATCTGATTGTTAACTCCTGGAAGGTGTTCTGCAAGTAGGTATATGTTCTGGGGAACGGCCCATCTCCAAATGTTCTGTGCGAGCTGGGACAGCTGGAGAGAATGTGTGCCTCCTTGTTTTTGTATATAATACATGGCTGTCATGTTGTCCAAACGGATGAGGACAGTTTTGTTCTGGAGATGTATTTGGAATGATTTTAGTACTAGGAATATTGGCAGTAGTTCCAGGTAATTGATATGGATCACTTTCTGTTGAATGGTCCATTTGCCCTGAGTGGTGTGTCCTAGGAGATGTGCTCCCCATCCCGTGAGTGATGCGTATGTTGTTAGCACTATTTATGGAAGAGGCTCGAGGAACGGCCGCCCTTTGGACAGGTTTATTGTGTTCCACCATTTTAGAGAGCAATGTGAGCGGCTGTACACCAACACCAGGTCTGTTAGTTGTCTGTGAGCATGATTCAACTGACGTGCTAGACACTCTTGCAAGGGATGCATTTGTAGTCTTGCATAAGGCACAATGAAGATGCATGACGCCATCATGCCTATGAGTTGCATGAACACTCTTGCTGGAAGAGAGTGTTGGGTTTGAAATTTTGCAATGAGAGCTTGTATGTTGGCTATCCTGAATGGGCTGGGATATGCTAGGGCGTTTTGGAGGTATTTATGGTGGCTCCCAGATATTGATGTATGTGGGAGGGTTGGAGATGAGATTTGGGATAGTTTATTGTGAATCCCAAGCTGTGTAAGAGTTGAATAGTTTGGTGAGTGTGTAGAACGCATTTGTTGAATGAGTTGGCTTTTATTAGCCAGTCGTCTAGATACGGGAAGACATTAATTTGTTGTCTTCTGAGATGCGCTGCTACAACTGCTAGACATTTGGTGAATACTCTGGGCGCAGTTGTCACCCCGAATGGGAGGACTGTAAACTGATAGTGTTGTCCGTCCACCACAAACCTTAGGTACTTCCTGTGAGCAGGATGTATGGGAATGTGAAAATAAGCATCCTTGAGATCTAGTGTGGCAAGGAAATCGCCTTGTTGTAGTAGTGGGAGCACTTGTTGAAGAGTGATCATATGGAAATGATCTGAGTTTATATACAGATTTAGGGGTCTGAGGTCGAGTATTGGTCTTAGAGTCCCGTCCTTTTTGGGGATTAGGAAGTACAGTGGGTATACCCCTGTACCCTGATGTTGTAAGGGAACTGGTTCTATTGCTATTGTTTTTGAAGCAATGAGAGAACCTCTTGTTTGAGGAGCGTAAGATGGTCTGGTGACATGGAACGCTGCGTAGTTGGTATGTGTGGGGGGTAGTGGTGAGTTCCAGGCTGTAACCATACTGGATAATTTGTCTTACCCACTTGTCTGTTGTGATGGAGTTCCAGACAGGTAGGAACTGTTGGAGTCTTCCCCCGACTGGAGTGGAATGGTCTGGGGGAGTGGAGGAAAGTCACTGTTTTGTGGCGGGGGAGGTACGAGTGTTGGTATTGCCTCGACCTCGTCCCTTAGTGTTGTTTCCTCTATATCCTCCTCTAAAATATCCTGTACTGGGGGATGTTTGTTGAGAGGTTTTGAAGGTAGAGGAGGTGTCTGCTCCCATATTCTTGGAGGCTCCTCTGTAGAAGGAGCGCCGAAAGGAGCCGTGTGGTTGTGGAGACTGCAATGCTCCCATGGACTTAGCAGTCTCGGTGTCTTTTTTCATTTTTCGAGTGCAGTGTCTACTTCTGGCCCAAATAGCTGTTCTTGGTTAAATGGTTGGCTGAGTATGGTACTTTGTACTTCTGGCTTAAAGCCTGAAATGCGTAGCCAGGCATGGCGTCTGAGGAGTACACTTGTGTTTATTGCTCTAGAGGCGGTGTCTGCGGCGTCAAGTGCGCATTTAATTGACGCATTTGAGATGAGTTTTCCCTCTTGTATAAGGTCATTTGCCTGGGTCTTGTATTGGTCTGGCAGGTGTTGTAGCAGATTCTCCAACTGATCGTAGTGAGCCCTATCATAGCGTGCTAGTAGGGCCTGGGTGTTGGCAATACGCCAATGATTAGCAGCTTGTGCTGCTACTCGTTTGCCTGAGGCTTCTAATAGTTTAGATTCTTTGTCAGGGGTTGGTGTATCTCCCGTGGTTTGGGAGTTGGCGCGTTTCCTTGTGTTGGAAACGACCAAAGAATCCAGAGGGAGCTGTCCTTTGATGTATCAAGGATCTTCTGGGGCAGGTCTATATTTTTTCTCAATTCTTGGGTTAAGCACCCTGGCACGGACGGGGTCTTTAAATACTTCTGTGGCGTGTTTTGTGACACCTTTAATCATAGGTAGAATTTGTACCGTTTTCTGAGACTGTTAAAACGTGTCTAAGAGGAAATCTTCCTCGGGTGCATCGGAGTGCATGGTGACTCAATGGTAAAGTGCTGCCCTGTTTACTAGTTGTCCAAACCCCAGGTGGTCATCTGGAGGTGATGGTTTGGAGGGATATGGTGTAGGGTCAGGTATATGCCCAATCATCCAATGGTGCGGTATCTGGATCCGTGAACGGATCATTAGGGTCACCAGGATCCCCCCCTCTCCCTAGGTCATCATCATCATCCTGTGGAGGTGGTGTATGTGATGGATATGGTAGAGGTAAGGGTGGTGTAGGCAGAGGGGGTGGGGTAGAAGGTCGTATGGGAGAGGAAGGAGGAATAGGTGATGTTGCCGAGTCCTTCTTTCTTATAGGAACTGGGGCAGGAACAGATTTTGGCGGCAATTTTTTCGGCTCCGATCGAGGTTTTGGTTGATCGGTCGAGTCTTTGGCTTTAGGAGGTGTATTATAGTCCTTAGCCGGTGGTTTCGGTGCCGATGAAGGTTTCGGTGTCAAAGTTAAGTCTTTCGGCTTGGGAAGTTTCAGTGCCGGTTTATCTATGGGCCTCGATGTTTTCGGTGCCGAGGGGTCTTTTGTCTTCGGTGCCGAAGGTGCCGGGGGTACAATTACATGCGGCCTGCTCGGGCCCGAGCCACCGGAAGGCTTATGTTTCTTCGGAGCCGAGCCCGGAGGCGGGGCTTCTGAAGGGTGTTTTCGGTCTAGACTGAGGCCAGCTGGCGAAGTCTTGACCAATGCCTTTGGTTTTGGAGGGGTTGGGGCAGGGGTACTCACGCGTTGCCCAGGAGTAATGGGGTCGTCTGAGTCGTCTGCTTCTGAGATGATTTGAAGTTCCTCGGAATCTTCTTCCGGGACATCGGGACCCTCATCAAAGATGTTTTCTGGTTCCGGGGCTGGTTTGTGTGCCATGATATGGCGTCGAGCTCTTCGATCCCGAATGGTCTTTTTGGATCGAAATGCTGCGCAGGCTGGACAGCTGGCTTCGTCGTGTTCCGGTGATAGGCACAGGTTGCAGACTTTGTGATGTCACTGTGCGGAAATTTTGCTCCACACTGGGGGCATTTTTTAAACGGCGTCCTTTCCATGAGCCGTAGGCCTCACGGCGTGGATAGGCCCAACCGCCCGCGTCGACGTCCGGAATCGAGCCGATGAATTTGATGTCGAGTGAAGGTGCTTCGATGTAGTTGTTAGAAGTTTTTTCGCTTCGAAAAACTTGTATTTGAGATTTTCAACCGGAGTGGAAAAGTTACATCCGAACCCAATGGCGGAAAAAAACTATCTGAGGATGGAGTGCATGCCCATGCGCACTGTAGTCCAAGGGAGGAGTCACCTATCTCGTGACCAAAGACTTCTTCCGAAGACAACAACAAACACCAGATGGCGATCTACTATCCTAAGTGTGTGATCTGCAGCTCATATGCCTCGAACATATATTTTTTTAAAGCAGTGAAAGCAAACTGTGATATTTGTTGTGCATCTGCTACAAATCTATAAATGAAATTCTTGTTGTGATTTTGAAGAACCATAATAAACACAAGAGTTATTAATACGGATTATATTTCAGCACCTGTATAGTGCTTTATACCAGAGTGCGACTCCCTAGCACTTTTTATCCTCTACATACATTTAGTCCACTGAAATAATCAAGCAACCATTTATTCAAGAATATTGTTATTCGTTACATTTTAGATGACTGCCAAAAACATGTTGCAGCAGCATATCTTATAGTGGGATTCACACTAGTAGGTAGCAAGCAAGATCTCGGATTGAACATTTAGCGTTATTATGAGCAACATAACTAGTATTAAGCAAATTAAGGGGGGCGTGTCGATTTTTCTTGAAAAAGACCAGTAAAAATATGACTGAAAATGGCTACAGATCTTGCATGAAGCTCACCATTGACTGTGGAGGAGCTGTGAGGGACTTCCATTTCTGGTGCATTATGGTGATCATGGAGGCTGAACTCATCTACCTCCATTCTTGATATTAGGTCAGACTTACACACTGGGTAACCTGCAGGATAGACAGATGAAGCACAACATGATTATGGGGGGGGACATCAGTAAAAGCCAACAACAGAGGAACTCAATTACAAGCATTTTAGGCCTGGAGGGAGACAATAAACTGTTGTTCAAAACAGGGGCATCTAACACTGGACAGAACTGCAAGGCTCTTGAGTTTACAGTAAGCACGTGATCCAAAGTGCTAATAAATGCCTGACAAATTACACAAGTGCTTCAGCACACCAAATGAACAAGCGACTTACCTTCTGTAACGTTCTTTCTGGTGGATACTCTAGCCAACTAAACTGATTTGTCACTTTTTGAGTCCTCCCAAGCACACGACTGGATCTAGAAAACCTTCTGCAATAGCTCCAATCGGTGGGTAGGTGATCGATTCATACCCCATAGCAGCTCTATCCCAACACTGAAATTGATAGCATAGAACTGCATACAGGCACCACCCTATGCGCTAATGTCTTTTTATCGGTAGACAATTCGAGCCCTCAGATGCAGAGCAATAAAAAAGAGAAATTACACTGACTGTGCAAAGACTAACTTGCGACCTTATAAACTACGAGAGGTCCAACTCCACAAAATGGGGAATTGGGTGGGAGCAGTGAGAAATCTGTAGTAAGATTCAGTTTCCACTAGAAAGAGTGCTACCAATGGTAATTAACTTCTGACCATTTATTCCTCACCTTCCTTCTGAATCAATAGCAAATCAGTACCCCTAACAAAGGTTGTGGCTCCGAGGAGTGGACTTTACACCATGAGAGTCCTAAAGGGCCAAGCGGGCACAATAACCCTCCCTGCAGACCTAAAAATTGAAACAATAGGGCCTGGAGAAGGTAAGGAAATATGACCTTGTAGCAAATTGCCAGATATCCAATACTGGATTACCTTTAGCTAGGTCTGTAGTTGTAGCCTTTGTTCTGGTGGAATAAGTTCAAAGGTCCTCCGAAGGCTCCATTTGGACTACATATATCACATCTCAAGACAAAATAAAATCCAACTTCATAAGATCAGTTAGTGGACTACCTTTCTTTTCTTTGAAACGGTGAATCTAACGAAGAGTTGATCATCCACCCAGGTGCTCCTTAGTCCTATCAGTATAGAAACTATGGATCTGCTTCGGATCAAACAGGTGTAGAATTCCCTGCTACTTAGAGGGATATGTCAGAGAGAAGAAGGTGGGAACCGTGATGGACTACCTCACATTAAATGGCAACACCTCAACTAAACACAAACTTTTCATGGTAAAAGATTGATATGCAGCTGCTCAACAGAAAATACATTGAATTCAGTGCAGAGTGCGACTTCAGATAGGAGGACGATGAGAAAAACCCTCCCATGGGTCGAAATTCTCATTTTGCAACTGTGCATAGGCTCCAAAGGTACTCACATTAAAAAGGTAGGGATCAAATTAAAATCCCACTGTGGCAGAATACTAGTAGTGGGGAAAATATATATGAAAGCCATTTAAGAAACACATCATAACAGATGACTTGAATAAAGAAGGACAACGAGACAAATGAAAGACGGCTGAAAAGGCAGATAAATAATCTTTTAATGTGCCAATGCCAGGCCAGACACAACAGAAACAAAAAATGTCAAACAGCTTGGCTTGAAAAGGATCCTCACAGCAGGTAAAGAACTCATGCTTGGGCACAGAGTAGTCAAACTTTGTGAATGTATGGCGAGTAGCCAAAAATCACACCCACCAGCTTGAGTTGGAGATGAAAGCTACTTCATAGATTAAGCTAAATCTCCCAGTGAGGAAGTATAGATAGCCATGGGTCAGGTGCAGAACTGTGCCCTACTGTTGGGACGGCATGTCCTCTCGAAGAGGAACTAAGTGGAGGGCGGATTATCAAAGCCAGCATGTCCTGGTTTCAGATCCTCCAAGTCCAACCCGAGGCTATCAAGATGAGCTGTGACAGATTCCTCCTGATCTTTACAGAAGGCAAAACGATTCTTCTTGAGAGCCTGAAAGATGAAACTCCACAGTACAGAAGGACAGACACTGAGCATCCCTGCAGTAGAAAAAAGATCGATAAAGGGCATGCTCCACTGAGCGAAGACGACCTGAGCTAGTTCTGCTGCTCCACAAAAGAACAGAGGCTTCTCCACCTTGCCCTGATGACGGGCCCAGCCTAGAGATGAAACACCTGACATTATCAGGAGCTTAGGATGGGCACGCAGAACAGTCTAGCACCCTACAGGTTAGTATTCGCCATCCACCACTCAGGGTTCCTGGCTGCCTCTTCCGATATGTGGATGTTGTGAGAGAGTTACCATTGAAGGTAAGCAGTCCACTGCAGAGTTTGTATGTGCCAAAAGGCATGAGGCACCAACAGTATGCCTGAGGGCAGGAGCCTAAAATCATCAGAACCATCCTGGCTGGAACCAAGGCCTAACAAGTTTGAAACATTGGGATCATAGACTGAATGTTACAGACTTGCTGCAGAAGTGGAAAGATCTTCAAAGCAATAATGTCTGGAATAGCCCCTGCAAGGGGATCATCTGAAAGGGCTAAAGCTGGGATTTAAGCTTACTCCTGCAGAACTCCTGGATAGACAGTAATGTAAAATGCATTTTCAAGAGACCTGAGACTTTCGGGGTATACAAGCATTCAGCAGCAAGTTGTCGAGGTACAGGAATAAATGTACTCTCAATCTGAAAAGAGGAATCACAACCTTGGACATTGCTTTCGTGATCACTTACAGGGTTGAGGTAAGGCCGAAGGGCAGGAAGGTGAGATGGAAGTGGTACATCCCCATGTAAACCAGAGAAAAACTCTCTGCATTGCAGGATCGGCACATTAAAATATGCGTCCGGCAAGCCAAAAAACACCATCCAGTTACCAGGATCCCAGCCCGATAGGAGTCAAAGTCAGCATCTTAAGCTTGTCCTTCAAGAGGAAAGTGTTCAAAAGCCTGCAGTCCAATATCAGCCTGAAACCCCTTTCCTTGGGAGAAACATCCAGTGTCTCCTGTGCTTCAGGCTCCACTTAGATCACACCTTTGGCAAGGAAGTGTCAGGGCCACGCTGGCTAGAATACCAACACGTTCTGCTGGTATCTGGCCACAAAATGGTAGATCATGTGGAGAAGTAGTCAAAAAAGTGAGGGCATAATCAAATTGAACAACCGGAAGGACTCACTGGCATGTCAGGCAAAATCAGATTATGTGCATACAATCCTTAGAGGGAAAGCTACAGTCGCTTGGAGGAGTCTGCAGATGAGGAGGAGGAGGAGGAAAAAGAAACTGTCAGCTGCTATATCTGTTGATGGACAGGGCTTTTGTCACAACTTCTCCCTTCGAAACCACGAAGAAGCTAGACAGGCTGTGAGGGCTGCCTGTCAACAGAAAAGCCTCTGGAGTCGCCCCAGAACTTCTAGTAGAGTTGGTGAAACTGGCAAATGAGGGAAATTAATCCCAGCGGCTGTAGGCCCGGCTAGCCTTAAAGCATTTTAGCACAGTGTCAGACCTTGTTCCAAAGAGTCTAGCTACATCAAATGGCATATGCATCAATGAAGACTGGGTACCTCTGGAGAAACTGGAAGCACACATCCAAGAGTGTCACCTGAAAACTATGCTCGTGCCCAAGGCACGGTTGACAAAGTCTGTACTGCTTAAACAGCCCTAAGGATATTTTTGGCCAAAACATGGACGTCATGTATGGTTTGAGAAAGGAAGCCAGAAAGTTCTCAAGGAGTGTGGGCCAGATCTCACTTGCCATGTCACGAAGTATGTGTGTATACAGCCCAAAAGGCATCCAACATTAAATGAACGGAGGTCCAAACGGGCTAAGAAAAAAAGAAACTTGTGTAAAACAATTTTCTGGATTCCCAATTTGGAGGAGCAGTAGAGAACGCATGAATGGCAAGAGTCAGGTGCTTCATATTTGTAAGGATGGGCCCCAAGGAATAGGCCTGTGGCGCAGAGCAATTGGGCCGCTCACAGCTGTTGCAAAAAAAGGTCTGGGTCTTGCTAAAGGTTTTGTTAAATGGCAGTAAAGGCTCTGTAACTGATGGCACAGGCCACAAAATTCAGGTCACCAAGGTTGCCTTGGTCTACAGAAAGGAAACTGCAAATCCAAAACCTCTGCGGCCCAGAGTACAACCATAGCAAAGGACACACATTCTTGAGTAGGGAACCAAAGGTAAACCCACTTCAGTTTCAGGCAAAGTGTCCTAACCACTGGTGTGTGAAGCTGGCTCTTTATAAGATATACCGAAATAAATTATATCGGGCAAACAGTCCAGGGGTTCTTTTATGAGTGGGGAGGAACTTGTTGTAGAAATCCCAAGGTGCTCTTCTAGGGGTAGTGTGGTCGAGCAGCCTTTAGCGAATCAGAGAGGAGTATTAGACATCTGTAAATACACACAATAGTTAATAAATGATGCACATGACTCAATAAGGAGATCCACACCAATTTATGAATATAACCAGTATCTTCATATATATGTTTAGGCACCAGACTCTATAGAATCAGGTAAGTATATTTTGCAAGAGGAAACTTTACATTTTGAAAAAGTCGACACTGTGCCTTTTTCAGAAGCTGCAATGGTTTTCTATGGGAGGAAAACAAGTACACATACTGGTAGTGTATAGCGACTTACGGGACCAGTTTGCTGGACTTAGGGTGAGTACTGGGCAAGGTCCAAGGCAGCACCAAGGTCACCTACAGCGCTGTTAGGGTGGCCTGGCGCAAAGGTGCAATCCAGCGTCGGGTGCCCAATGTTAGTCTATGGGGATCAGTCTTCGTGAAAGAGTGTGCAGGTTTTGACTGGGAGGCCATTCGGGGTGAACCACGCAAAGGGATCAAATCTTGCGATGCTACTGGACGTGGGGACACCGGTGGTCCTCCTCTCTGCGGGTCGGAGTAGCCGGGTGCAGAGGGTCCTTAAGGTGTCTGATTTCTTTGTACAGGAGCACTCGTGGTTAAGGGGGCCTGCAAACTGAGGCTGCAGGCGGCATCAGAGTTCATGAGGAGCAAAACCAAGGTGGGCTCTGTCTCTTGAAAACGACAGTGGCATCGTTGGCCCACTTCGACATGGGCTGTGGGGGATTGTGTGCAGTGGTGCTTGGTGGCATCTGGTTTTGGCAGCTCCTGAGTCCTCACGGCTATTCTTGGGGTGCCTGCCTGATGCAGGAGGGCAGTTCCAATGCTCTGAAAAGTCACCCCCACTTAAGCTAGCCCACCTTTGGGGTGGTACTGGCCTCAGGGAGGACACACTTGACTAGCTAATTTTCTGGCCTGTCCAGATGCCAAAGGACTCTGGACAAAGGGGGCCTTTAAATCTCCCCTGCTTTTGAATGATAATCTGTAGATCATACTGTGGAAGGGGCTTTAAGCACCCTCTGCCCGAGCAGACCTGGTTTCTGGCCTCCAAACAGCAAAGGCCTCACCCTTGGGGGTCAGAAGCATGTATCTGGTGGCAGGCTGGCAAAAACCAGTCAATTAGCGCACCAAGTAGCTGGTAGGTTTTCAGGGGGCACCTCTAAGGTGCACTCTATGTGCATGTATTAATGAATCCAACACCGGCGTCAGTATGGGTATATTGATACAAGATGTGTGATATCAAACATCCCAATTTTCAGTAAAGTCCGCAAGTAGCTGGGAAGGATAACGTTACTTACCCAGTAAACGTCTGTTCTTGGCATGTACAGCTGTAGATTCACATGCTTTGCATACTCTTTCCATCAAAGTGTTGGGCCCGGATGTTTGCAGTTTGTTTTTCATCAAAGTCTTTTCCAGTCACAAGGTAGGTGGTGACTCCTTTTGGTGATAGTGAGCATGGGCATCGACTCCATTGATAGATTGTTTTCCCGCAGAGGGTGAGAATGGAGTTAGAAAGAGTAGAATAGAGATGTCCATAAGTATGTATGTATGTATGTATATTAAAGAGAGAACTGCAGCAGCTACAGGTACCCGGGGAAGCGGGTGGGCGCATGTGAATCTACAGCTGTACATGCCAAGAACAGACGTTTACTGGGTAAGTAACGTTATCTGTTCTAGGCATGTGAGCTGTAGATCACATGCTTTGCAAAGACTATATAGCAGTAATCCGGCGGTTTGCAAAGCGGTGGCTAACCTGTAGCTGTTTGAGTTGTCTAAAATAGTGTCTTAAGTACTGCTTGGCCCACATTAGCTTGTTGTCTCGCCAACACATCTACACAATAGTGTTTTGTGAATGTGTGCGGTGTAGATCATGTTGCAGCTTTGCAAATGTCCACTATGGGAATGTTTCCTAAGAAGGCCATAGTAGCCCCTATCGTGCGAGTGGAATGCGCTCTAGGGGGTACAGTTAAAGTTGTCTTTGCTTTTGCGCACCAAAATGTTGTTTGGTCTTTTGAAATTAGTGTGTTCTTTCGATGTAGTATAATAGTGCTCTCTGACATCTAAGGTGTGTAGAGCTCTCTCTGTAACAGAATCAGGTTGAGGGAAGAATATGGGTAATTCTATTAATATACTGATACTATACTGATTTATGTGAAATGCAGAGATTACCTTGGGTAGAAATTTAGGGTATGTACGCAGAACCACTTTATCTCTGTGCAGTTGGAAAAATGGTTCTTCTATGGTTAGTGCCTGTAGTTCATCCACTCTCCTTAGTGAAGTGACTGCAATGAGGAAAGTGGTTTTCCAAGAGAGAAACTGTGGCTCACACCCATGCATGGGTTCAAAGTGTGGTCCCATTAATCTTGGGAGGGCTAGAGTCCACACTCGGGGAGGTGGGAGTCTTGGAGGTGTAACTCTTAAGTCCATCCATGAAAGCTTTAATTACGGGCACTCTGAAAAGCAATAGATGTTGCTTATTTTGTATGTACGCAGCTATTGCAGAAAGATAGAGCAGGATGGAGGTGTAAGCCAATCCGACTGCTGCAAGTGTAACAGATAGCAGATTAGGTTTTGTATGGAAGCATCAAGAGGGTTGATATGATTGTTATTGCAATAAATAACAAAACACTTCTATTTTGCTGCATAACAGGCTCTTGTGGTAGGCCTTCTGGTCTCCCTGATGATGTTCGTACAGTCTGGTGGAAAGTTTAGATAACCAAACTCTATGACTTCAGGAGCCAGATCACGAGGTTCAGCTGTTTGGGATCTAGGAGTCTGATTTCCACATGGCTCTGTGTAAGGAGACTGGGTGTCAAGTGCAGCTTTTGATGTGGGATCAGAGACAGCTCCAACAGGGTAGTGAACCGTGGTTGAGGGGCCCATGTGGGAGCTACTAGGATCAATGTGAGGGATGTTTGCCTGAGCTTCCAAACCACTGCTGGAATGAGCAGAAAAGCGTAGGCAACTATCCCTGACCAGTTCATCCATAGTGCATTGCCCTTGGACAGCTGGTGTGGGAACCTGGAGGCGAAGCGCTGGCATTTTGGTGTGTGGCGAACAGATCTATCTGAGGGAGTCCCCAACTTTGAAAGTATGGGAGAACCCGAGCGTGTATTTCCTACCTCGGTCTGCAATCTGGTTGTTCACTCCTGAGAGGTGTTCCGCTAGGAGACAAGATTTTGTGGTGAATGGCCCACTTCCAAATGGCTTCGTATAAATGGGACAGTTGGAGAGAGTGTGTCCCCCCCCTGTTTTTGTATGTAGTACATGGCTGTCATGTTGTCAGTACGGACTAAGACAGCTCTGCCACCCAAATGTGTTTGAAATGCCTTGTGACCTAGGAAGACCGCAAGCAGCTCTAAATGACTGACGAGGAGCAACTTTTGCCATTGGCTCCATAGGTCTTCCACTGAGTGGTGCTGAACATGAGCTCCCCAGCCAGTGAGGGAAGCGTCAGCTGTTAGTACAATCTGTGGAACTGGGTCTATAAAGGGCCGTCCTTTTGTGTGTGTTCTACCACTGCACAGAGCGGTGAGTACAGCCGCTTACCAACATTAGATCAGTTAACAGACCCTGTGATTGGTTCCACTGACTCGCTAAACATTATTGAAGGGGACGCATGTGCAGCGTGGCATGGGGTACCATCATGATGCCATCATTCCTAGTAGTTGCATATACACCCGAGCTGGAAGCGAGTGATTGGCTCGAGACTAGAGAACTAGAGCCTAAATGTTGTGAATTCTGGCTGTGTTGGCAAAGGTCAGAGCCTTTTGTCTATTTTAAGGTGGCTCCTAGATAGTTTTGAGTATTTGCAGGATGGAAATGTGATTTTAGCACATTGACCCTGAACCCCAGTCGATGTAATAACTGAATTGTTCTGTGGGTGTGCTGGAGACATTTTGGATATGTGCTGGCTTTGATGAACCAGTCGTCCAAGTAGGGGGAAGACATGGATGTGTTGTCTCCTCAGGTGAGCACCGACTACAACCAGACACTTTGTGAAGACTCTGGGGGTAGCAGTGACTCCGAACGGGCATACCTTGTACTGGTAATGTTGACCCGCTACCACAAATGTGAGGAAACTTGCGATGAGTGAGATGGATTGGAATATGTAAGTAGGCGTCTTTCAAGTTGAGTATAGAGAGAAAGTCGCCCTGTGGCATAAGTGGTAGTACTTGCTGAAGTGTTACCATGTGAAAATGGTCTGACTGTATGTAACGGTTTAGTTCTTGGGGGTCCAATATTGGTCTGAGAGAACCGTCATTTTTTGGTATTAGGAAGTAAAAGGAGTACACGCCCGACCCATGGTGTTGTGATGGTATTGGCTCTATAGCCCCTTTTAGAAGGAGAGACTGAACCTCCTATTTTAGGAGGTGTAAGTGATCCAGTGAGAGCTTGTGTGACCTTGGGGGAATGTTTGGAGGGTTGTTGGTGAACTCTAGGCAGTAACCAGAACTGATTATTTCCAGTACCCACTTGTCTGTTGTTATAGAATGCCAGACGGGTAGGAAATCCAAAAGACGTCCTCTGACAGGTGTTAAATGGTCAGGGGGAAGTGTAGTGAAGTCACTATTTTGTGTTGGAGGGAGAGGCGAGTGTGTTTGAGCCTCTACATCTGCCGTTGTTGCCTCTGTATCCCCCTCTGAAGTAACCCTTAGAGGGAGAGGGTTGGTTATTACCCTTGTACGTGGTGGTGGTAGTCTCTGAGGAGGTATTTTTGGACCCTCCGCGGTAGAAAGAGCGCCGAAAGGAACCACGTGCTTGTGTCAATTGAAGGGCTCCCATGGATTTGGCCACTTCAGTATCTTTTTTTATTTTTTCCAGTGAGGAATCTACGACCGGGCCAAAGAGGTGTTCTTTGTCGAACGGTGTGTTTAGGATGGTAGTCTGAACCTCAGGTTTAAAACCGGATATGCATAGCCAAGCGTGCCTTCTTGAAAGGACGCTGGTGTTTACTGCTCTAGCAGCAGTGTCTGCAGCATCTAGGGAGCACCCAATAGCATTATTTGAAATAAGCTGTCCCTCCCGCACTAAATCTTGCGCTTTAGCTTTGTGTTCATCAGGCAGATATTGGAGCAACTGCTCCATCTCGTCCCAATGCGCCCGGTCGTAACTTGCGAGCAGCGCTTGCGTGTTAGAGATGAAACAGAAGTTTGCTGCATGAGAGGCTACCCTTTTCCTCGATCCATCAAGAAGCTTGGATTCCTTATCTGGGGACAGAGCATCTCCTGTAGTTTGGGAGTTGGGCCTTTTACGCGCGTTGGATACCACTAGGGAGTCCAGTGGTAATTGTCCCTTAAGGGAGGCTGGGTCAGATGGTGCTGGCTTGTATTTATTATCTACCCTCAGGGTAAGAATACGGGCTCGGACTGGGTTATTAAATATGTCATCAACGTGCCTGATCATACCCTTTAACATGGGGAGTGTGTGATGACTTTTGGGCGCTGCTAAGTGTTTCAAACAGGAAATCCCCCTCAAGGAATTCTTTATGCAGCTGCACACCATGGTAGTTTGCAGCTCTACTTAACAGCTCTATGTAGCCTACGCTGTTGTCAGATGGAGAGGGTTTTGTAGGGTAACGGTCAGGATTGTTTCCCGTGGGAGAGTTGGTATTGTAATCTGCTCACGGGTCTGGAACTAATGGTGCATTGTCCCCATGGTGAGTGGTCAGGTGAAATCATTAAGTGTTGAGGTGAAGGAGGAGATGGAAGAGAAGGATTAGTCCAGACATTCTTCCTCTTCAAAGGAATATGGTAGGCCTCCTCTGATTCAGGTTTTCTTTTCAGTGTCACTTTTGTAGAGATATGTCCAGTAGTTGGATGGATGTACAACTCTCATTGTTCCGGAACTGGCCTGCTAGGTGGAGCATCAAAAAGTTGTTTCCGAGATGGAACGGGCACATCCAGTTGTATCCATGCCGATGGTCTCGGAGCCAGGGTCTTGGATCCTGAGGATTTTAGATCCGAAAGCATTTTCAGCGTCGAAGGGGATTGGTCTTCGATTTCAATCCGGAAGGTTTCGATCGGAGACCGTTTTCTGTCAGCTCAGGTCAGAGCCGGAAGACTTTTGGGCGTGTTTCGGTGCCGAGCCAGAGGGCGGGGCATCAGAAACGTGTTCTCGGTGTGGACCGTGGTCCGGAGGCGGGGTTGGACCAGAGCCGCCGCCTAGGGCTGAGGTGGAGTTTGGGGCATGGGAGTATCTATACTCACAGTACGCTGCCCTTGCAGGATCTCGTCATCCCCCTCGGAGCCGTAGTCAGAAATGGCGATGGGACCTTGTTCTTCCTCGGTTCCCATGGCGTCTCCGGCCTCTTGTTCCAAATCTTCTCCGAAGAGGTCCGGAATGGAGCTTGCTTGTTAGCTCTGCATATTGAGTCGTCGAGCCAGACGATCGCGAAGCGTCTTCTTGGAGCGGAAAGCCTTGCACGTGTCGCAGTCCTGTTCTCTGTGCTCCGGAGACAAGCACAGGTTGCACGCTTTGTTTGAGTTGGTGCGCGGAAACTTTGCGTGGCACTAAGGGCAGAATTTGAATGGAGTTTGTTCCATCGACTGCAAGGCAAACTGGCGCGGGTAGGCCCCACGAGCTTCCCGATCGAAAGAGGGGTTTTTAGCAGTAAATACGATACGCGGAGAAAGGGATACGCGATCGAAAACAATACCGTCGAGAGGGAGTGTATTGCGCACCGAGGGACACCAAAGGAACGGTGTCGAACCAGAGAGCAGCAATTCACGTCCGAACCAGATAGCGGAAAAAAGCAAAATGGAGTCGATGCCCATGCGCACTATCTCCGAAAGGAGGAGTCACCTACCTTGTGAGTAAAAAAGACTTCTACGAAGAAAAATAAACTGCAAACATCCGGACCCAACACTAGATGGCAGGAGTATGCTAAGCATGTGATCTACAGCTCACATGCCTTGAACACTCGTTTTCACCAGTGTCCGGCACATGTACTTAAAATGGTTCCCCTTTTCACCTGCACTGGCAATAGAGCTGCCCAGCACAGGGGCATACCGGCTCATACAGATATATCCTCACATGTAGTAAAGTGCAACCTGTCTTATGGTCATAAGGCCTGCTGTAGAGGTGACTTACCTATACTGCATGCAGAGTTTGTGGACATATCTCACTGGGCTGTGGGCCATGTCGTGTGTGTCTGCACCAAGTCACGCAGCCTGCAAAGGCAGTCTGTATTTGTTTGCTGAGTTCTCCTTTAAGGTGGCACAATTCGTACTGCCACCCTTAGGGACCCTCTTAAGCCTCCTTGCCCTAAGTACCAGGTGTACCACTTCCTAGGGCGTGTCAGGAAGTGCCAAAGGTATTGCCAATTGGAGAAACAATTGTATAGTTTTGGGAAATAGATCTGACACTGGGGACCTGGTTAGCAGGAACCCAGTGCATTTTCAGTCGAAACCACATCAAATACTAGGCAAAAGGTGGGGGTGACCATGTAAAAAGGGCACTTTCCTACATAACACCCTCCCAAACAAAAGGGAATGAGACTAACCTTTCCCAAGAGAGTCTTCATCTTCTAATTGGAAAAACCTGGAAAGGCCATCTCCATTGGCATGGTCAGTCCCAGGTCTGTGCTCCACTACAAAGTCCATCCCCTGTAGGGAAATAGACCACCTCAACAGTTTGGGGTTTTCACCTTTCATTTGCATCAGCCACCTGAGAGGCCTGTGGTCAGTTTGAATAAGGAAGTGAAAGTCAAACAAGTATGGTCCCTCCCAGCTTCTTCAGGGACAAAACCACAGCAAAGGCTTCACTCTAAATGGCACTTCAACGCTGATCTCTGGGGAGTAACCTCCTGCTAATGAAAGCAACAGGTTGGTCATGGTCATTATCATTGGTCTGGGATAGGATTGCTCGTATCCCATGTTCAGAGGCATCTGCCTGCACTATGAACTGCTTTCAATAATCTGGAGCTTTTAGTATGTGTGCCCAGCACATTGCTTTTTTAAGGGTGTCAAAAGCATTTTAGAAACTCACTGACCAGTTTACTTTCTTTGCCATTTTCTTGAAGGTCAATTCTTTGAGGGGCATAATGGACCCATATCCCTTCACCAACCTCCTGTAATACCCAGTCAAGGAATGCCCTGACGAGTCTGGTTTGTTGGAGCTACCAAGTCCACAATTGTCTGGATCTTGGGTTTTAACGGTTAAACTTGGCCTCCACCTACAAGGTGGCCCAAGTATACAACAAAGCCACCCCAGTGTGGCACTTGCTTGCCTTGATAGTTAGACCTGCACACTGCAGAGCCTCAAGGACTTTCCAAGGTGGATCAGGTGATCCTGCCAAGTGGAGCTAAGATAGCAATATGGTCTAGATCTGCAGCACTTAAGGTCTCCAGCCCAAAAGGGTTTTGTTCACCAACCTTTGGAAGGTGGCAGGGGCTTTCTTTAGTCCAAAGGGCATAAAAGTGAACTGATAATGCCCATCTGGGGGTGAGAATGCAGATTTTTTCTTTTGCTCCTGGAGTTAGACCAATCTGCCAATACCCTGATGTCAAATCAAAAATACTGAAGAATTTGGCTGCCCCTAATCAGTCGATCAATTTGTTGGACGTGCATTTGTCTTGGTTACTGTGTTGAGGCCCCTATCGTCCACACAACACTTCAGCCCTGTTTTTCGACCCTTGGTGTGAGGTTGTGGAACTGGGCTAGCCCAGGGGCTCTCGGAAATTTCAATGACTCCAAATTCCAGCTTCTTGCTTACTTCAGCTTTGATGCTCTCTTTGACTTCATCAGATTGCCTGTAGGTTTTATTTTTGACAGGTTGGCTGTCCCCAGTGTCCACATCATGTATGCACCAGTTAATCTGACCAGGGGTCAAAAAGAAGAGCTCAGCATACTGTTGCAGAATTTGACTGCAGTCAACCTGCTGTTGGGCAGAAAAGGTGTCTAAAAAGACAATAGCTTCCACTGACCCAGATTTAGGGCTGTGAGAGAGGAGGTCAGAAAGAGGTTCACTCTCCTTCTCCTGATCCTCATCAGTGACCATCAGCATGGCCACCTCTGCCCTGTCATAAGAGGGTGAAAGGCGGCTGATGTGGATGACCCTCTTAGGTTTCCTGCAAGAGCCAAAGTCCACCAGATAGGTGATCTTCCCTTTTCCTTCTTGGGTAGGGTAGGGTCCCCTCCAGTTGTCCTAGAGGGCCCTAGGAGCCACAGGCTCCAAAACCCACACCTTCTGCCCTGGTTGGCACCCCACCTGAGTAGCCTTTTAGTCATACCGGAGATTCTGGAGCTCTTGGCTGTTTTTTGGATGCTTTCTCCATGCATTCAGCCATACTTGAACGAAGACCAATTACATAGCTCACTAGGTCTTGCTAAGGCTCTTTGAGAGTTCTCTCCCAGCCTTCCTTCAGTAGACACAATTGTCCCCTTACAGGATGAACAAACAGAAATTCAAAGGGGAAAAAACCCTACTCCCTTCTGTGGAACTTCCCTGAAGGTGAAAAGCAAGCGTGGTAGTAAATATCTCCTCCTGAGTTTTTCAGGGAGTCCACCAATCATACCTTTCATGGTTTTGTTGAATCTCTCAACTAAATCATTTATTTTAGGGTGATAGGGAGTGGTAACTTGTATGCCACCCCACATGGCTTTCAAGTAGCCAGACACAAAGTTTACACCTATGTCTGACCTTAGGAAAGCCCACTCTGGTAAAGATAACAATGAGGGCCCTAGCCACTGCAGGAGCAGTAGTAGTCCAGAAGGGAATTTCTTCAGGGTACCTGGTAGCATGATCTACCACCACCAGTATAAGTCTGTTCCCTGATGCTGTTGGAGGGCCTAGGGGGGCAACAATGTCAACCCCTACTCTTTCAAAGGAATCCACAACCACTGGAAGTGGAACTAAGTGGCCTTTGGGTGGCCTCCTCCTTTGCTACTGGCTTGGCAGGTGGCACAGGAGTTACACTACTCCTTTAACTTCTGGGACATACCTGGCCAGTAGAAGTGGGTAACTAACCTCCTCCAAATTTTGGCCTGGTCATGATGGCCAGCTAAGGGGATGTCAAGAGCCAAAGTGAGCAGAAACCTTCTCTACATCCGAGGCACTACCACTCTTCTAGTAGCACCAGGTTTAGGGTCTCTGGTCTAAGTGTAAAGGAGTCCCTCCTCCCAATAGGTGCTGTGGGCGCCACTGACATCTCCCTATTCCTGACAAACAACTTGCCATCTCAGGCTTTCAAGAGTGGGACAGGTCCTCTGTCCCTGGCACAGCTCTTCCCTCAAGGGTCCCCCTGAAACCAGGAGCCTGCCGTGTAAGGCCCAAGTTCCACGGGGTTCAGATCCCTCTGGGGCTGACAGGTTATCTACGTGAGGAGACTTGAACTTGTGCTGATTTGAAGCTGGATTTCCAGTATTCCTGCCTTTTCTCTTGAAGGGTATGCTCAGACGTGGGTCCCTTGCTCACTTTGCCACTGGATTCAAGATAGCCTGGCTGATGAGGGTTATGAATCCGAAACCGGTCCCAGGATGCTTGTTTCCGGTCCAGGGAGGACATGACATGGCTTGGCAGTTCGGGCTGGACTGTTCCCATGAGGCACGGGGTCAGACTGATTTACATTTGGCCATGTCTGAACTGGGGTGGTGGAGTGAGCTAAAGAATGATGATGGATTAAACCCAGATCAGTTGACTGGGGGTGAGTGTTTGATTTGCTCAAACGCTCCGTCCCTCATCCCCTTTCGTATCGCTTTTCTCTTGAAGAGCTGGGCCATCATTTCAGGCCCAACCTCATCATTTTTACCCTGGGCTTTGCATTGTGCTCAGGTTTTCACACACACCTATTCAGGTATACAAAGCACAGCAGCATGGGTCTTCCTTTCAACTTCAGCTCAAGCTGAGGACTCCAGATCATTTTCCAGCAGACAGGATACCGGAATTGCAGAGTATACCACCTTCTTTTGTCCAGTAACCCCTCCCCATAATAAGGACACCATTGCCATGAGATGGACCTTAGGTTGGTTGTCAGCAGTGATGATGGTGAAAGTCTCAACACTTAGAAACTCTTCTGAGGATATAATTTTTTCAGTCACCATAGTGAAACTTGCATCTGCATCTCTCAGTGCTTCAACTCTGATCCCATTTATATGAGGCTGTTGTCTGTATTTTTCTATGTTGATGAGCCAGAAAGCCAGGGCAGCTACATACACCCCCACCCTCACCCTCTGAGACTAAAGTTGCTTCGGTGAGATCTCTGACACAGTCAGGGCTTCCCTGGGATCCCATCTGTAGACTTACCACTGTAGTTACTGCAGAAGCACTGGGGGATTCCTTTTGTTGAGACAGTAAGGTCTCCAGTTCAGTGCCCATTTGCTTTGCAATCATGACACCAAGTCTTCTTGGGATCCCAATTCTTACCCTGGTACCCACCCTTAGACTGTGCATTGGCTCAGGCCAAACCCGCCTAAACATTTTTTGGGGGGCTTTGAGAAGACTCTTCGTTTTTATTTTTAGACTGGTCATCATCTTTCCCTTGGGGGGTGAGGGGGTAGCGACCCCTTTCTTTTGGTCACCCCCACCATAAGTTGTCTTGGCTACCCTTGTATTGACCCAGTGATCTGCCTTCTTCCCCAACTCTTGAGGAGAAAATGGACCTAAGTCTAATGTAATTTCTCAGGAACACAATTACTCAACAGATGGTCTTTCATAATAAGATTATAAAGCCCATCATAGTCATGTACACTCTTACCTTTTAATCAGCCACCTGATGTTTTCACTGAAAAATCTACAAAATCTAAACAGGTCTGATTCTAGGTTTTTCAAGTCTCCCGGAATCTGATCCTGCATTCCTCAGGGTTGAGTCAAAAACCCTCAATCAGGGTATCCTTCATGAGGTCATAAGACTCAGTATCTGAACTCATTTCATGTCAGGGGCCTATCTCTACACTTTACGAAGAACAGTTCTCAGAGAAGAGAGCCCCAATACTTTTGGTTGAGTTGCCTCATTTTACCAGCCCTCTCAAAGGCAGAAAACCATTTGGTGATATCATCACCCTCTGTATTTAGGGATAATCCCTTTGGGGATCTTAGGGTCAAAAGCTTCTTCTTTCTGCCTAGTTACTATTTTGTACCACCAGAGATAGGTCCTAAGCCTATCCCAGCTCTTTCTTTCTCTATAGCCAGGATCTTTGCTTCTAAAGATGCCCTCTTGACTAGTCTCTCAAGAGCTACATCCTTTTCTAGGAGGTCTTCTCTCATTCAGAGAGAAAGCACTAAGCTCGCCTCCTGTCCACTGTTTCCATCCTGACCCTCGGGTGGGGGTAGGGGTTTGTGGGGTCTTTTTCTGGATGGTCGGTTTCATACTCTGCCAAGAGCTCCTGGAGCTTTGCCTTGGTATGAGTTGGGCCTGTTTCAATTTTAAAAGTTTTACAGAGGGTCCTTAACTGCCGCTTTGAAAGCTGCAGATAAGGGATCAGGTCAAGCTCCTGAAACAGATCCCCATGAAGAAGACATTGTAATTAAAGCTGGGACCTTTTAAAAAAACAAAAAATCCTAAAATGAACTTTTGGGCCTAGCTACTAGTATACTTTTTAAATTCTAAACAGTTTCACTGTGGGAATTAACGCAAGGCACCAACAGCTAGCTTTTAAACAACTTAGAAAAACTCGAAATCTGAAAAAATGCTTTTAACTAATGACAATTTTGGATTCCTTTGAGGAATCACTTATTAACCAAGAGGTACAGCAGATGCCAAGCCTTGGATCTCACTGCTGCACCACCAATGTAGGAAACAGACTCTTTATAAGAAAAAGATTAGGTTTATTGTGGCAGGAGTCCAGGGATTCCCTTATGAGTGGACAGGTGCTTGCTCTAGCAATCCCAAGGTGTTCTTCAAGAGGGTAATGTGGACAAGTAGCGTTAGGCTTATTAGAGTAGAGTGTTCGACATCTGCAAATAAACACAATTGACAATAAATGATGCACGCGGCTCAATAAGGAGATCCACACAAATTTTTATATATATTTAGGCACCAAAATCAATACAATCAGGTAAGTACGTTTTGCAAGAGAAATACTTCACATTTAAAAAATAAATAAACAGTGCATTTTTTAGAAGCTGCAATGTTATCCTATAGGAGGAAAAAAAAGTACGGCTTACAGGTAGAGTACAGCAACTTACGAGGTCAATCTCCTGGACTTAGGGTGAGTACTGGGCAAGGTCCAAGGCAGCACCAAGAGGTCACCTCCAGCAGCACTAGGGCGGACAGGTGCAGAGGAGCAATAAAGGGACGGGTGCCCAATGTTAGTCTATGGGAATCGGCTGTCGTGTAACGAGGCAGCAGGTTTTGACTGGGAGGCCAGTCAGGTTGAACCACGCAAAGGGCTCAAATTTTGCGATGCTATGGGATGTGGGGACACAGGTGGACACTGGTGGTCCTCTTCTCTGCGGGCTGGGGCGGCCGGGTGCGGAGGGTCTTTGAGGTTTCTTTGTCTGGTGGGGGGTCACGGTTAAGGGGGCCAGAAAACTAAGGCTGCAGGCAGAGTCGGAGAGTTCACGATATACTCTTTCTCTTGAAGGCTTGAGGAACATGCTGGCACCATTCGCCCACTTTGACACTTGCTGGTGTACTCGTGTGCAGTGGTGCTTGGTGCCGGCGGGTTTGGCAGTACCTGAGTCCTCACGGTTCTTCTTGGGGTGCCTGA
This sequence comes from Triturus cristatus, assembly GCF_964204655.1. Classification (NCBI taxonomy): domain Eukaryota; kingdom Metazoa; phylum Chordata; class Amphibia; order Caudata; family Salamandridae; genus Triturus; species Triturus cristatus. The sequence goes on from NC_140593.1 coordinate 873,748,684, forward strand.
TGGATTCAGGGGAGCAGTTCCACAGGAGTTCTTGAGCCTTTATTGAAGGCAGGCCGTCCATCCAAGCTTTGGAGGCACAACAGCTGCAGGACGAGATGTCTTTGATGCAGGTTCAATGGGGAACAGCAGGTAGGCCAGCCAGGCTGTTGTTAAGTCAGTTGCTCTTCTTCAGTCTTCTGCTTTTGCTGCTCTTCAGTGTCCTTCTGCTTCATAGGTTGTCAGTATCTGATTTCCTGGTGCCAGGGGCTTACCTAAATACTGAATTTAGGGGAATTAAGAGGGTGCAGGGAAGATGGGCTACTTACCCCGGGGGTCACTATGTCCCCCTTTATGACCACTTCCTGGGGGAAGTGGGCATCCCCTGTCCCAGAGTTCCTAAATGTACCGTCACCAAGATGGCAAACTCTGAAAAGTCGCCTCCACTTCAGTTAGCCCACTTTAGGGGTGGTACTGGCCTGAGTTTGGACACCAATGCTTAATTTGCGCCAGTGGTTTCCGGTGCTTAGCACCAGCACTTATGTTACAGGGCCTGGTCTTTTGAATTTTTCTCCCCTGGGTGGTGAGCCCTGTAATGAATTAAAATATATGTACATCTGTCCCGTTCTCAGATATTTGCCTTGCATGTCTACAGACGATGGCCTACACAGATCCAGGCATGATGACTACACCACGTTAGTGATGTCAGCAGTGCACACCTGCCTTCCACTAAGAGCCTCATTAGTCCAATTGGATTATTTATGCGGTTGAGGATGGGCAGATGGGTGAGTAGGAGGCTCGGAATGTCTGTTCAGGTCGGAAAAACTAAAAGTGCATAGTCTACTTTTACAGCTCGCATGCACGGACCTGAAAGTGAAATCAGCTGAAGCAAGCCACACATCATTTATTCTGCCTTTTACATGTCATGGCCTGGGCCCACCACCAACTGCAGGCCCTGTGTGACATCGATGTGCAGTGCACATGCTGTTCTGCACTGGCAGCACAGTATAAAAACAGCCAGCTCCTGCACAATGCCTCCGGGCAGTGCATGGTAAGGGAGGGTTAGTAAATGCCTTAAACAGGTGTAATATAAGAAGATGCAGGGATGTAATTGGAGAGAGTTGTTACACTTTCACACTAAAGACTCGTAGATACAGTGGTGCAAGGCAGAGTATGTTTCACTGAAAGCAGATCAGAGTAATGGGAGGTCAAATGCCGTGGAAATTATGGTAGGTATCTCAATAATGCAGTCAAACAAGCAAGGTGCCCTCTTGTCCTGCCGGCCTGCAGAGTGTTACACAGTGTGTCTGCAGAGATGCTCAAGGGCCCATGTCATGTGTAGCACCTTGAGATAGGCCAGGCTTTGTAGCCCACAGCAGTTTACATCCTGAGACTTGAAGGCCCGGGTCTGTAATGGAAAGTCACTACAAGTTCCAGAATGCAACATGCTGCTCAAGCTATATGTGTGCTCCGACTCGGTCTACTGGGTTCAGGTGCAGTCCTGGTTTTCCAGCCTGAAGGCAGTCTGAAAAAGAAGACATGGTCATGTTATGTGAGAGCACCAAGTGTTCTACAGCAGACGTGCACCTGTCTGCGCAGGACAAATCAAGCCGCAACGTCAATTGCAAGAGCCTTTTGCGAGACGTCTGTACCACAAGGAAAAACTTTTTTCAGTCATAGCATCAAGTCAATATTCCATTATTATTGTATTTTTTTATTGCACCATAAAGCACAGATTTGTTTCTGTTACTTTTATTGCACCATTACCGCTGTACCAAGGGCAAAATAAGTGTAGGCCTTAGAAGGGAAGTCTCGGCAAGCGGTGCAGGGTTCTTGTCAGTAGTCTCTGGTCTTCTGATCTCCCTCTCTTGTTTCCTCACTTTGACCCCCATTCTTTCTGTCGTATTTAGTGGCACTCGAAGAAAGAAGAACTCAAACTCAGGAGTCTTGGCCCTCAGATTTTATTTATAAGTATAGCTTAGAGGGTTAATGTGCCAGCACTTAATTTGTGCCTTTGGTTGCAGTTGGAGCCCACCGGCACTCATTTTTTGGGACCAGCTTGTTTTAACTCCTCACACTTTGACGCAAAGAAAAAGGGAGAAAAACAGAAAAGGAGGAAGAGAAGGATGGAAAAAACAGTGACAAAGATAGCAAAGATGAAAGAGAAGCTGCAAGGGTGAGCTCAAGTGGAAGGGGGGTGTCTTGTGGTGGATTAAAGAGGCATGAGGTAGCATTGTGGCTATACAGCCTTGGTATTCGGCTCCTCGGACATTTTGTAGCTTCGAAATGCACTTTGGGCACTGGCACTTTTTCTTTTACAAATTAAGTACTGGTGGACAGACCTATCTGACTGGCTAATTTTACTGGCTGTCCAGGTACCAAAGGGCTTTGGACAAAGAGGGGGTCGGCTTCCTCTCCAGATTTGCATATCAAAGGCGGTGGGCCCTTTGAAGCCCCCCTGTCTTTGAATGCTAATCAGCAGACCATACTGTGGGAGGGGGTTTAAGCACCCTCTGCCCGAGCAGACCTGGTTTCTGGTCTTCCAAGAGCACAGGCCCTCGCTCTTGGGGGTCAAACATTTGTCTCTGGTGGCACGCTGGCAAAAACAAGTCAGTTAGCACACAAGTAGCTGGTAGGTTTTCAGGGGGCACCTCCAAGGTGCTCTCTATGTGCATGTATTAATACATTTAACACCAACATCAGTGTGGGTTTATTAATACGAGATGTTTGATACCAAACATCCCTTTTTTTAGTGAAGCCATCATGTAGTTGTGTAGCGTACACAAGGCGGAGTAGGTTTTCTGCATCACAGGCGGCATCCATAGGTCACAACAGGGGGGGAGTTTAACAGTGTTGACATGATACTGATGCAGTGATGGTTTCTAAAACAATGATTTGTATGAGTATGAGTATAGTAATGTTCATGCCCATGTACTAATCTTGAACACATCATCCACAGCTCGCAATAGGGGTGAAGTTGGAAAGCATTGACATGATACTGATGAAGAGATGGTTTTTAAAACATGCATTTGTATGAGTATGATTATAGTAATGTTAATGCATATGTAATATTCTTGAACTTATAAGCACAAAAATACAGCGATATACCATAGATTGCCATGTTTATTAGTATCAGAGCAGTATCGTTTTTTCACAGCTATTTGTACAAATACAATTATAATACTGTTTATGCACATGTGAACTTGCAAGTACATGGATGGGGTCATAGGCTATAAATTGTTATGTCTACACGTGTTCTCTCTTGTATAAATGTGGTAACAGGAAGTTAGTTCTAATTTGTCATTTGGACATCGACACCAAGTCGAAGTATACATTAATTTATCGATAATATAGCCAACATAAGACTTTGTTGGAATTAGTATGTATGTATTGCATCATATTGTTTAATTTCCATGTCATAATTCAAATCCATTTTTCTACTTTTTCAATTGTATCATATGTTTTACATCACTGTCCAAATTCGCTTGGTAATTTTCCAATGTCCATGACTAAGTTTCACTATATGGACTGTTGAAATATCATCCTGGTTAAATGCTGTGCGTGACACAATGAGGTCCTATCATGACCACTGGTATTAGCAGTATCAAAGCAACAGTATGTGAAACCACACGGCCGGGTCTTTTTTCTATGTTCGCTATCACAGGTTTCGTCATGACGGCACACACGTTGGTACCTTTAAACTAACACCCAGAATCAATTGAGTTTTGATTTGTTAAATGGTGACTGTGTTAAGAGGAACCACCACTGTGCAGGTAACGGCATACTAGATTCAAAGTAGAACGTGATACACATTTTTACAATTTGAGAGATTCGTTTGCTTATTAATGTCCGCTCATTAACACAACATCACGCGGAAGTTCATGGGCTGCTGGAGGATGGGGCCTTGGATATGCTGTTTCTCACCGAGACCTGGCTTGATTCTTCCGCCGCCCCCATAGTCGCGTTGGCGACCCCAATGGGCTATAAGATTCTGAGAGTGGATCGCAAAGGGTCAAGAGGGGGAGGTGTTGCGGTCATCTATAAAGATTGCTGGGATCTTTTTGTGGGCGACTCCTAGGACTGGGCCGGCTGCGAGGCACTGGACTTTAGTGTCCGACTATCAGCTCATTTCACTCTTGGGGCCTCCCTGATTTATCGGCCACCGGGCCCTTCTGGTTCCTTTCTCCAAACTTGGGGAGATGCCCTTACTGCTAGGGCGGTCAGGTTCTCTCATTACTTGGTGCTGGGAGATCTGAACTTTCATTTGGATATGCCTCATGAGAGGGAGGTGACGGACATGTTGGATAATCTTGTTACAGCTCAACTTGTCTAGCATGTCCGCCTGCCAACTCATCAGGCTGGTCATCTATTGGACCCTATTTGCTCCAACTTCCCCATCTTGGTAGATGATCCTCTCCCTCTGACGTGGTCGGATCACTATAACTCGTACTTCTCCTGGACAGGCTCCAGGACAGAGGGGTGGGTGCCTGGCTTCTCGAAGCCTGTTCTGGGGAAAATTGACCCCCAGGATCTTGTTCAGGCCTTAGATTCTACCAGGCCGGTAATGTCCGGGGGTTTGGAGGAGTGTATGTCTGGATTTACGGATTGGATGTCCAAAGCAGTGAACTCAATCACCTCCCGTCGACCCATCAGACCGGCCAAAGCATCCCTTCTAAACCTTGGTTTACTCCGGCTCTTAAAGCTTTTAAACATGAATGCAAAATTTGGGAGCGGGCGTGGCGGAAGAGCAATTACTGCACTGTGGCAAAAACAAGACTTCGAGCTTTGCAAAGATCTTATTATGACGCCATTTTTGCAGCTAAAAGCCAGTTCTATGTGGCCCGCATTGATGCGGCTAGGAATAATTCCAAAGAAATCTTTGCCATAGTCCAGAGCTTTACCTCTCCACTGGCCAGAAAAGTGCTACACCCTCTTCCTTTGATTGGTGCAACACCCTGTCTGGGTTTTTTAGAGAAAAATCTTGGCCATTCAGGCATCCTTTTCCCCTGACAGTAGTGCGCGGGCTGGCGCACGGAATGACCTGATTACTCCTTCCACCTCATTGTCTACTTTCACCCCTGTCCCCCCTTTGGAAACTCTGAAAATTCTTAAAGGGCTTAAATCGGGATCCCCAGCTGATGCATGCCCGGCCAGACTCTTAGCAGAGGCAGCTGATAGTATCTACCTGGAGGTTAACCTGATTATTAACCTCTCCCTACAGTCTATGGCGGTTCCTCAGGTCTGGAAGCAGGCTAAGATTCTTCCTTTGCTGAAGAAACCTTCCTTGTACCCGCTCAATCCGGCCAATTATCGCCCCATCTCCCTCCTGCCAGCTATTGCTAAGGTTTGTGAGAACGTGGTGCATAAACAGCTGTCGGATTTCGTGGAGACGGAGGGTATTTTACATCAAGCGCAATCGGGGTTCCGGCCAGGCCACTGCACCGAGACGGTTTTAGTTGAGGTGGTTGAGGCTGTTCGAACATGTTTGGATGCTGGGGGCAGAGCAGCCTTGATCCTACTGGACCTCTCGGCGGTCTTCGATACGGTCCCACACGACCTTTTGATGACCCGTCTCACTGAGATTGGTGTTTCTGGGGCCGTGTGGGGCTGGCTTAGGTCATTTCTTGAGGAAAGGGCTGAACAGATCTGGCTCCCTCCGTTTCATTCCTCCCCTCATTTGGTCACTACGGGAGTCCCGCAGGGCTCTGCCCTTAGCCCTTTGCTTTTTAATATTTATGTCACGCTATTGATTCATCTAGCAGAAGATCTTGGTGCCAAGGTTCTGGCTTATGCTGACGACACCCAGCTACTCTTTACGTGGGATAAGGCCTCTAGTTCTGTCCTGGCCGCCCAACAGTGCCTACGCTCCATCTTCGCTTGGCTGGCTGATGCTCAGCTCAAGTGTAATGAGCAGAAATCTGAGATCTTGCTCTTTGGCGCTTTTCCAACTGACTTTCGTCAACAGCTGTGGCCTCAGGAGCTTCCTCCTCCCTTCTCGGAAGGACAGCCCACCAAGAACTTGGGTGTATGGTTTGAGGAGAATCTCTTGTTTTCTACTCATATCAAGAAAACGGCCGGCTGTTGCTTTGGTCTTATTAAAACCCTTAGGAACTTTTTCCCGCTTATCCCGCATGCAGCCAGAGTAACAGTGACCTGTGCGCTGATTCTTTCTCGGCTAGACTATGCCAATTCCTTGTTTGCTGGGTCACCTGGTTATATGATTAAGAAACTGCAGGTGGTCCAGAACACGGCGGCCAGGCTAGTCTTAGGTATTTCATCTAGGTCGAGCGTCACTGCTCACTTGTACTCTCTACACTGGTTACCTATTGCGGCCAGGATCAAATTTAAATCTCTGGTCCTGGCCCATCGTGCTCTTCATGGTCAGGGCCCGCTCTACCTTCAAAGGCGTTTTGCCTTTTATGCCCCTGCAAGGGTATTGCGCTCGTCGGCTTTCCGTCTGGCTTTGGCCCCTCGCTATAAACTTCAGAGGATTGGAGGTGGCTCTTTGGTGGTCAGAGCCAGTAGGGCCTGGAATGCCCTCCCTCTTGATCTTCGCCTTACCCAGGAGCTCGCAGCTTTTAAGAAAAAGCTTAAAACATTCCTTTTTGCCTGATTGTCTCTCTCCCCACTTCCGGTTCGCGCCGGGACACTCTTGAGTAGCCGAGCGCGGTACAAGTGGAATAAATGAAATGAAATGAAATATTGCAGCACTTCGTTATGGAAGCATTTGCAGTATGAGGATAATCTCGGATTCTGGCAGAAGCTCGTTGGATCGGTCTTTGAAGGTATTTTATGACGCACTACAATATGGTAGGGGACCCATTGTTTGCACCATTGTTTTCTAACCGGGAAATCATTTGCTTTACAGAGAGGCACAAGGATTTCTACTTGTAATCAACAACGTTATTTGCATAATCTTTACATTGCCTTGAGGGAGGTACGAATTTGGGGGAGAAAACATTCTACATTTTCTTCACTTTTTTGTTTAATCAGTCACATTTTTCAGCAGTTGGTAAGAATTGGTTGGTTTGCATTCCACGAATGGTGCATGCTAGGTCACAGTTTGCTGCTGCAAGTATGGGTGCCGTTGTGGATGTTTTTAAGAGCGGGAGGTTGCCTCTATGAGAAGTTGGCCTGGCATATGCTGTTCACTAGTTATACTGCACCAGTCCAAACAGCCCCTTAGAGGTGATAGATTAAAGACAACCTTATTTGAAAGCTATCCTAGTGGTAGCTATGGAGAGCAGCCTTCAGGCTAAGTCTTGAAGGAATGTAAAGCAGCTTGTTTTACCAGCCTATAATCTCTTGAATTACCAAATGAAAGGAGAGCCACACCAGGTATATATATATAAAATATATGTATTTATTACTAAACACACCTGACTAGTCTCTTTATGAGGCTAGAGGTCAAAGCACATATGTTACACTTCAAATATCACAGTAAATTAGCACAATATACGATAGGCCCTGGGGCGAACCAAACCATATACTAAGAAAGTGGTATAAGAATCACAACTTGACTAGACACAAGGCCTAGAGCCTGTAGAATTGCTGGTACCCCAAGGAACCGCTCAAGTTAGTGACACAGGGGACCCACGGGAACGTGTGCAGTGTGAGAACACAGCCGCGAGTTCCGTTAGCTTCTATGGGTAAAGTCGCGGTTGAAATTTTAAAGTTTAAGGACACTTAGAGGTGGACTAGGAAGAAACCTTTTTGGACTTAGATGGTTCTAGGGCCAACACCCACTGGAGCACCGGAGTACTCGTGTAACCTCACCCAGGGAAGCCGGGTGCATAGGTGTCAAATGGTGTTGGGTCGTGTCGTTGTTTTCAATGGCAGGATACTGAAAAGTGCTGCTGCCGGGAAGGAGAGAAGTGTCCGAAGAGATCCAAGCTTGGATCTAAGATGTGAAGAACCTGAAAGCAGAGGGGACAGAGTCTGGGTCACTTGCCAGTGTCCAGGGGCACGATAGACGAATGCCCACCGATGTCGGGTGCTTCAGGTGGGAAGAGGGGAAGCTTGACTCTTCAGCCACGAGGACCAGGAGGCGTCGAGGACGACCAGGTGCTGGATTTGAGCTGTCCCACGAAGGAGGTCGAGTATTGCAGCGTCGGTGCCCGGATTGGACACAACAAGCCTTGGCAACAGCAACCCACGCAGAAAGAGGAAAGATGCTTCGGTGCGGACCAGCAAGGTCCTGGGGACTCCCCAAGCGAATGAGAGTCAGGGTACGTCTGGAGCAACCAGGGAAGCCCAATTAAAGTTAAAGTTGGCTTCACATGGACCCACCAGTCAACGGACCAGGGACCGCGAAGGTACCTCGAGCGAAAACACGGTTCACGGAACACTCGTGGAGTGTAGGTCAGCAATCTTCGGTGGGAAAGGTGCTCGGGGTCTGGGCTACAAGTAACCCAATGCACAGCCTCAAGGAACGTCGAGAAGCTAATGCACTTGCAAATGTGCATGGTGTCCAGGGGTTCCGGTTCCACGGCACCCACAAGGGCTACGGGTCTCAGCTTTGCTGGGGACTCGGGTCAGCCACTGGTTTGAAACACATGGCCCCGTAAAGACAAGAAATCCCCATGCTCGGGACCGCGCTTGTTTTTTTAATTCTCTGAGTATACCATAGATTGAATACAGTCAAGTGACCCTCTGGTCCTGGACTGCGCAAAGCTTAGACACCATATGCACTCGGGTAACTTCAGATGTTATATTTCAATTGTTTTGGGGGCCTTTGGGAAGGTTGTCAATAGTTTGCGCGTTTTTTTTTACAAGGGTCAGCATTACTGGTCTAAACCATCGTGCCCTTTGTTTGAGCTGTATGCTCGCACGTTTGCTTCTGGCGGTCCAGATGTTGACTTGTTACACGTGTAAGCAAATACCCGGCCACTAGAGTCCCGCTTAATTTTGACGATTGAAGCCGCCTCACACTCAGTAAATAAATCTCTTGTTGGAAAATCTGTTTTAAAATATGGGATGCTGCAGGACCGAGTAACCGGAAACTCCCTCTCTTCCTGTTTGGTACTGAGATTTCACCAGCTCTCTAACGTGAAGATCAAATGCTGAAAGTATTGAGGCAAGCTCTTCAAGGGGGGGTGATATGCGTGGGTATTTTCCAAGGCCGTTTTAAGGCTGCAGGCGTAGTAGATGAGTTTTTTTCTGTAGTGGGAACCGAGACCAGTTTATAGACGGGTGCGTTGCAATGTTGGAGCCTCACCAGTCGGTACTTTAACTAGCGTTGGACATGTACACCGGAGTAACGATACAGCTTCCAAAGGATTACGTGAGCTGCCTATGTACTGCTGGGTGTGTACACAGCGGTCACCGTGCTCCTGGTGTATGTAGGACAGTTCAACAGCTTTTTTTGCCTAGATGCACTGACCAGTCTGCTGCAGGTATAGGTAGCGAAAGCCCAGCCGTACTCCTGGAGCAAAGAAAAAGGGGAGTGTAGCCGCCTAGTTTTCCCTGCACTAAAGCCTGGTAGCACATTGCAGGTCTTGGTGCAGGGTCCAGAGGCAGTTGCCCCTACACCTGGCGTAGAGTCGCGAGAGCCCTGCCGCATCTCAACAGTGTTCACAGTTCATGTTTGAATACTACTAGAAAGCCAGCCCGAGCAACATGCTTTGAAGGCAGGGGTTCAGTGCGAGAGAGCAGCATTTGGGTACTTGCGGATTGAACAGGGCCTCGGGGACCGCTCGTGGTACTTGGGTAGTGAGACAGGCGATAGGGCAGCGCTGGGTACTACTTGGTTCCACGCTGCGGGTTACAGAGGCAGCTGCTCTTCTCTTCCAGGCCGGCAAGGTACCTGTGCTTCTACGGCGACTGTGTACCAGGTGCAGCACGCTGCTTGCCGCCACAGCGCACAGCCTATATTACAGCCCTTGGTGTGCAGAGCGAACCACTTGGGAGGTCATAGCCCCTAAGACTGACTGGAAAGGTCCCGTGAGCGCCTTTTGTCCCTATTGGCACTACGGTCGCTGATGTTGCGTCACTGACAGCGCCCGCGCTCTTTTGTTTTGTTTAGGAGGGAGGGTGATGGCGGACTCCACGTGCATAGATACTGTTGGGGTTAGCAACACTTTTCCGTGTATTGCTCACAGTGGTTTGTCATCTTTTCGGGTAGGATCACTAGTTACGAAGATGCCGCTATATGGGAAAATTGTTGTTATTAAAAGAAATGGTTCAAACGGAACTTACTTTCCATTCACTGCATCGAGCTGTTTATTTCGGAGGTAAATTATTTATGCTTATACGTAGTTTGTTATGATTGTTCAGCTGTTGTCAACAGAACTCAATTTACAGTTCGTGCTCGATGAATGCTTTGCTTTATTAGAAATGGTCATATCTTGAAATAACTACTCAAGCACCTTGCGAAGAGAAGCACTCAATTTTTCTATTTCCTTAACATATAGTAGACGAGAGCCGAATTTCACTTCCAGTCATCTGGATTTTTGTATGTATTTGCTTTACCCTTTGAACATTAACTCCTTCTGTTTTTAATAATTAACAGATACAGATACTCCAACCTATTACTCGCGGCGCCATCTCGTTTTGCTCCACGTTGGCACACTTCATATGTGATGTGGCATCTACTGCTTGCTGGTACTTGAACCGGGGACTGTTACTCGCCGCTTGGCTCTTTAATTTGACCCCTTGGATTGTCAACAAGGTTGGTAATATTACAGTTTTCAAGGTCTTGGGTCCGATCTACCCTGGTTTATCGACTAAATTCACATAAAGAATTTTCACTTCTTTTTAAGTGTTTAGTTCGGCTTCTTGGCTCTGATGAAGGTTCCATATTGGGTCCTATGACGAGAGTCTATCCGCCTGACTGACTGCTCCCTGTTCTGTCCGCCTAATTGACCTCTCTCTCTCTCTCTCCCTGCAGCGCCTCTTCTGCCCGCCTCAGTGACCACTCCTTGCGGCCCTCTCTTCTGCCTACCTCATTGACCACTCCCTGCGGCCCCTGTTAATTGTTTAATGATTAACTCTGCTCCGTCGCAGCCCTTTAGGACCAGACAGGGCACACTGCGCCTGCTTTGGAACTCTAGCGGGCGGTGGGGTATGTGTCCCGGCTGTACACGTCTCAGGGAAGCCGAGCCAGAGGTTAAGTGGGATGCTACCTGTGTACACCCCCACCACTACCACGTGTATTGAATGAGTTGAATTATCCTCCCCCAATGCTGTTTCAGGGGGGGCTATCTAAGCTTCCCGCCAAGATGCGGATCCTAGCTAAGGCGGGTGGGGTTGGGGCCAGGCTGGCAATGGGCAGACCTCCTTGGCTGGGCGATCTCCGCTTCTCTCTATATGCATACTTGCGACTCCGCAGTGTACGCTTGCCCATCTGTAATTGCTTACCCCCCTGTAAACATGTGTGCATGGGTCAAATGCCCCCCCCCAACCTGGCACACCTGGTTTCAGCGTTCTATTGTCAAGTGCCTGGCATGCATCTCATCCCCCCCCCCCCATCAGCACCCATCGTCCGTCTTCCATACAAACAGGGGGGTTACTGCCACACTGTACATTGACTTTTCATTGGCAATTCACCTGGATCGCGAGTGAGGCGACACTGCAAGCTTCGAGGCGCTACATGGAGGCCCAGGTACTCCCCAAGTCTAGTGGCGCGCGGTGTTCTTGAGTCCGGCAGTCAAGGCACCAAACCAACTCAGGCAGATGCCATCCTTGCTCACGACCTCCCGGGCGCTTCTGCCTGGGCGAAACTTTGATTATGGCAGCAATATTTCTAAAAATGTCACTTTAGTTTCATGTAGCTTATTTTTAGCGAGCGCACTGCTCTCCCTAAAAAAATAAAACTCACACGGTACCACTAGGAATCCGTGGCGCACAGGAACATTATGTGCTGGCCTGGCCCCCTCTCTAGAGTTATGAATATCAATGAAATTGGAAACAGTGGATTTTGCTATGTGGTCCAGAATGTTTGGTCTTGGATCAATATTGGATTCAGTTAGGTCATCATGAAGTGTGTGTGTTTTTGCTTTCTCCACACAAGAGCGACAAGCACCACTGCGATAAATGTTCCAGGGGCTGCTTGTGACATTTTTGACTTTTCTGTCTGAGAAACCGAGCCGTGGTCTCAATGCCTATGTCTTGTGCTTTTCAACTTCCTGTTCTCATTGTTATCGCACAATGAGGCACCCTGAGCCGTGCGCACCGCTTCTACATCAAAGGCCTTACAAGCTGCTCCAAGCCTCTCTCTCTTGCACATAACCCACACCTCCGAATGTTACTAAGGGATGTATGAGTGTGGGACACTTCAGGAATAAAACACGGATAAACGACACAGAACAAACACATAAAAATAGGGTAGACCATCTGTGCCACCTTACCTGTGAGCTTGCTTCCCTCTCCTGGTTACAGACATTGCTTTTATCCTCTCTCTACTCTGCCTATTTGTGAGTTCGTTTCCATGTGTGACAAGTGAAAGTGCTCCAAAGCTGCCATCTGAGACCAGCATAAAAAAGTGCAATAGGTCTCGCCTTTCATTAAGTTAAAGCCATTTGCTTTTCTATAGAATACCATTAGCAAAGCAAATGGCTTTAACTTAATCAAAGGCGAGACCTATTGCATTTTTAATGCTTGTTTTTGAAAGGAAGGAAGTTTGAAGGCAGTCCCTAGACGGCGGTGACCTCTTTCATTATTTAAGTTTATTATTTTAAGCTTCCAGGACAACTGCGATTACTTTCATTATTTTGTTTAATTATTTTACACCTGTGCAGACAACATTGACTACTTTTATTATTTTATATACACTTGTACTCATAGTGTCATAATAGCGCAGCAAACCACTATCTCCACCTCCAAAATCCAGGTTTCCCTGGCATGGTGTGGGAGGAGTAAAGGGTATCCTTCAAAAAGTATGTGGAGGCCATTGAGGGTGATGTTTTTGTGGCTAAGAGGAAATTAGCTATTCTTAGACACAATCTAGGTTTAGAGGGATGCAGGATTTTGAAAGCCTTGCCTGTATCAGAAGAAGGGCAAGATGAGAACGTGAAGGACGAGGAAGTGGATGAGGATGAGAATGCAAGGGCAATGACGGCTCTATAAAAGAATTTTGGAAAAAATACAAACATAGTTGTAGAGAGCCTCATGAAAATTCAAAAAACTTGCACAAGGATATACTATGGGATCAAATGATAAACAGGACAAACTACACCAAACTTCAAGAAAAACTACTAGGGCTCAGAAAAATCAATAACTATAGCTCAGAGTACTGAAAACACTTTTCGGTACATCAAAGAGTTAAACCAAGTTCACCACAAGAATTAATCTGAGAGTGCAGCTGGTGAATCAGTGAATGCATTATGCACTACAAGGAGGTGCTACAGAAACACTACCTCCAAAGAGGTTGAAACAAGTGATGGGCATAAAGAGTCCAATGCTAAACAATGTTTCAGATGTGGTAGCACTAGACATTTAGCAGAATTCAATGCTTGCCCTGCAATCAAAGCCAAATGTTTTTGGTGTAAAACGAATCGGGCATTTTTCAAGGGTGTGCAAGGATGGGAAAATAATGACAACGGATTTCAGTGTGCGCTTGGTGAAGGAACGAACATAAAGAGAGCAGTGCTCAAATATTGACACAAATGAGGAAGAAGTGGAGGTGTTGGTAGTGTGCGATGTAGACAAAGATGGCAGGGATTCTATTTTGAGACCGTATCAGCCACCTAAATGCAAGAGTGAAATGAATGGCACGAAAGTACACATGTGGGCTGATTCGTTTTCACCATACACGTTGGTTGACAAAACAGTGTGGAAAAGTATCAAGGGTTCTGCATTGATTCTCTCGGACATACAACCGGAGGGCTATTGTGGCGTTAAATTACCGATTATGGAATATTTCTGTACTGAATTGAAGTACAAAGGAAGGAGTACAAGTTGTAGAGTGTATGTAGTGGAGAAAGGCAAGAATATTGAGAAGGGGAAAACAAAAGTCTCACTGTATTATATAGATCCAAACTACACTGACCAGGTGTTGCTGATCGTACAGAATGGTGGGGAAAAGTGGAGTTCTGTTTCCCAATCTGTGCGAGAACTAGGATTTCAAAGAAAGATTGAACACATCATTCTAAAGCAGAATGCGGTACAGAAAGTTCACAAGGTTCGTAATGTTCTTCTGGCCAGCTAAACAAGCATTGAAAATGCAACAGGCCTCGCCTTTTACTAAGTTAAAGCCATTTGCTTTGCTAATGGTATTATATAGCAAAGCAAATGGCTTTAACTTAATAAAAGGCGAGGCCTATTGCATTTTCAATGCTTGTTTAGGGATTTTGGTGTCCCAGGAAAGACATGTATTTGTTTTTCTGTTGAAGTTAAAGATTAAACCAATATTGTTTGGCATCAGGTAAACTTGAAGTAGTCGAAAATAGGTAATAAAAATCCATTTTTTTCCCGAACCGGGCCCCAAAATTGTTCCTTGCCCAGGGCCCTTGAAATCCCTAGGATGACACTGGGGTGAATGACGGAAGAGGCATGACCGAGAAAAGTAGGATGGTTGCTAGTAGAGTGTGAGAGAGATGAGAGAAAGAAAGAGGTAGAGAGAGAGAGAGAGAGAGAGAGAATCAGTACATGGTTACAGAGACGGACTAAAGAGAAATGAGACCTCAAGGTGAGAGCGAAGACAAAGCTGTAGGGGGGGTGAGTTAAACGTAGAGACAGGTTGGAATCAAGAAGCAGGGAACGGAGAGAGAGGGAAAGAAGTGAAATAGAGTCAGAGGGCGTGACAGAAAGGTGGGGAAGAACGGTATTGTTCATTCATTCATTCATTCAAATGATATATGAGGCAGAGAATAGCTAGTGTAAAAGAAAGGAAGTCGATAAAATGTGACAGAAGCAAAGCACAAATATCAAAGCAGGAACTCGAAATGAATGAGAGAGGCGAGCGCGCTATGGAGACGTGAGATGGGGCCCTGTGAGCGAAGAGGCGAAATTGCAAACACTGCGTCAAACCTCCTGCCGGTCTCATGATCCTATGCAGGGTCAGGAGGCCTGCCCTCTGCCTCTCGGTTTACAAGATTTGACACTCGAAGCACAGGAGGGGAAGGAATAGCAGTGAAGGAGGGTGGAGGGGGGAGAGGGTGCGAAAAGCACAGGGCAGAGAGAGGACAGGAAAAGGCTGGTGGCGAGCGAGAGAAAGGTATCATTGGGATGCCCACGGGAAATGCGGTTCAATGAAAGGAGAAACGGAAAGAAAGTGTTGATGTCACATTACGGTCAAGGGAGTTCGCGCCATTTTGCCGGGGTTTAAATGTGAGATGGAGGGAGGTGTACGGAGCTTCTTTCCTGCCGATCTGCAGATCCCCGCCGTCCTTCCAGGAGGAGGGAACGCTCGGCGCCCTTAAGCATGCCACAGTGGCGCATGTCACTTCTGTTGTTGGCATGCCAACAGTAAGCACTTGCGCATGTTGATGAAAAGTCCAGATATCTTTAGGTCCATTATCATTTTCATTCATGTTAATTTGAGATGGCACTTTGCGCACGGCGCCTATATACGCCTAGTGTGCGTTGAAGCAGACTCCGATGTTTCTGTTATTTGTGCCTGAGTGATGCTATCTATAAAGGCGTGGCTAAACCTGCATATGCTTTTCATTGAACGCCTGCCCTCCGTATCACTTAAGTGTCTCTCTCACATTGATCGAAGTCTGTAAAAAACAAGCCAGCGGAGCAGTCGCCGGACCGGGAGGAGTGAGCCCGGGTCCCCGACACTGCAGGCGCGCGCTGCATCGCCAACAACAACTCTCTTTTAGAGCGTCTCATTTAGACTGTCTCGCATGACTGGTTTCTTATCTTTATGGGGCCATGTGTTTGGCCCCATAAAGATAAAAAAAACTTTTACGCCAGCAGTAAGTCGGGGCAGCCAGTCCAACTGGGACGGCTCTAAAAGAGAAAAGTGTACGTCACTAGACGCTCTTTTCCAATGGCTGGCCACCGTTTAGCATAAACGGTGACACCAGCCAATGGAAAAGAGGGGCGGGGCTTAAAGCCCACTAGAGAAATCTACTAAAGTAATTTAATCTCGCCAGCGAGACTGCGCATGTCTGCGCAGTCTTACACCAGGCGAGACCTAAAAAGGGAGTTGGATCTTCTGTGCAATGCTGGAGTCATTGAGCCCATTAAAGCCTCAAAATGGCTTATCCCTATTGTACTTACCAGAAGGCTAATAGCAAGATATGAATGTGTTGATTTGAGAAATCTGAACAATTGCATATGGGTGGATCATCCACTTCCTCACATCACTAAGATGTTGAGTGTAAAAAGGGCAAAATGTTACACCAATCTAGATATGTCCAGCGCATACCACAAGATACGTCTGCATGCC
The DNA here is from genome assembly GCF_964204655.1 of Triturus cristatus. Classification (NCBI taxonomy): domain Eukaryota; kingdom Metazoa; phylum Chordata; class Amphibia; order Caudata; family Salamandridae; genus Triturus; species Triturus cristatus. Next base: position 873,764,996 of record NC_140593.1, read on the forward strand.
AAGTCCAAGCGCCTAACAGAATTTATTACACCAGAAGGGGCATATCAATTTATATGCATGCCTTTCGGATTGGCATCAGAGGTGTTTTAGAGGGTCATGCAGAGTGCGCGGAGGAGCTTGTCGACCGTTTTCTTCTTTCAAGACAACATTGGTGTGGGGCACTAATAAGAGAGAACATGATGGCAAGTTAAAAGAGGTATTAAAAAGGTTGGAGCAAGTATGACTAACGATTGCTCTAGAAAAAGCTAATTTGAGGCAAATAAAGTGACGTACCTAGGACATACACTATTTTGTGATGGTATTAAACGAAAGGGGACATTGGTTGAGGCAATAGAAGAGGTGCCTGCCCCCACAAGACAGGGAGCAACTGAGGTCCTTTTTAGGATTGTAGGAATACTATTACAAATTTGTAAAAATCTTTGCTGAAAAAGAACATGCTCTATTCATTGTAGAAGAACGTTGTGCAATATCTATGGACCAATGAATGCCAGGAAGCCTTTGAGGTTGTTAAGAAATTGATTGGTGAGGCACTGATGCTAAAACCTTTCGACCCTAAACCATAGGGGTCACTGATGTTAGCATGTACCGTTTGGTGCTGAATTAATGCAGGAGTGTGAAGGGCGTGAAAGAGCCATGGCATTTGCATCCAGTACATTAAAAGGGAATGAATCCACTTACTCCACAATTGAGAAAGAAGCCCTAGCGTTTGTTGGGGGTACAATATTTCGTACTTATGTTTGGAGGAACTATTTGAATTACGGACTGAACACAAACCGTTAATCGACTTGTTTTCCACCATGGTTCTGGGAGGGCTACACCTCGTATAGCCAAATGGTTGTACAGACTGCAAGAATTCACATTTACAATGTGCTATGTACGAGATAGCAAAAACTTAAGTGCAGATTGCTTGTCAAGGCTACCACTGGACGAGGGCCAGAATGCTGAAGATGAGGAATGAGGTGTGGCAGAAGTAAATCAGACGTGCAAGGGAGCTATTTGGGAGGATAAATGGAAAATAAAAGTTGGGTGACGTCCAAAGCATGAAATTGACTGGAGAAATTACAGAGCAATCTAGAAGTAGGTGAAGACAAAAGAGGACATCTGAGTGGTACTTACCTGCAAGGGACGAAATCTCAGTATTGAATGGAACTGTTAGGAGGAGAGACACATTAGTGATTCCAGGGGGTTTGCGTGGCAGAGTGTTGGAACTACTGCATGAAGGTCATGGGGTATTTGCCATGAAACGTAAAGCATGTATTGACTTTTGGTGGCTGTGAATGGATAGAGATGTTGATAGATTGTGAGAGATTGTGTGCCTTGTACTTGCAGTGACAAGTCTCATACTGTCACTGAGACTCCTATTGTCTCTACCGCTTTTCCCAGGCTCGCCTGGGAAAAGTTAGCTATTGATATCGGAGGGCCATTTGATTGTTTAGGACAGGTAATAAAATATACTTCAAGTATTATTAGATTAATTTCTAAGTGGCTGGAGATAGCATTTATGAGGGAGATCAGAGTCAATCAGGTAATCTCTTTCTTTCACTAAATCACTCACCCCCAGGACACCAAACGTCTATTTGGAAAAAGATCTCCGCCAAAGTGCCCCTCATCGGGAGCCCATCAGGCATTGCAGCGCCGGCCAGATGAGAAACAGCCCGATGATGAAGCATGACACCCAACTGGGTGTGTGAGGGCATTACATTCCAAAGAAATGGATTCCCATCGCATTGACGCTGTAGCCTGCTGTCCTTTGTATATTGCTGAATTTTAGATCATTCAGGAACAGCACAACTTTAATTTTCATATTGAAGTTGGTAAAGTGCCATGCTGTTGAACCGGAGATGCGGAATGGAGACAGTTCAAATTAAGAGTGGGATGTGTAGTGGAGACAGTCAAACTAAGAGTGGAAGTCCAATGGTTCCCTATCAGGGTGTTACCAGAAGTGTTTTACTGTGGCTCAGGAAACCTCCTAAACATCTGGAAGATTATGTATGCACTTAATAATACAAATATGACACATTGTGTTTTTTGCATGTATTGTTATCAAACTTAAAGAATATTATTATTTTTGGTTTTAGTGTTTTGTTTCCTTCCTGCTCATATGTTGATGATAAAATGTTTTCCTAGTTTAGCTATGTAAGGTTAATCCATCTTAAGTTATTTATATCAAATTTTCTTGAAATGGGGAGATATGTTGCAATATGTATGTGTTTAATGAGGTCACTTGGAGACCATTGCCATGTGACACATAATAGAACCATGGACATTCTGGAATGTGGGGAACTAAGCATTTCTGCCAGGGGTGGATCTGTCGTACTGTGTTTAATAAAGTCCTTTACCTCAACTTTTTGGAGTGTCTAAGTGAGAACAGGGGTTCTGTTGCAATACCTCCACACACACACTTTTTGCCTGGCTTTGATGTAACTTTGACTGTAGAGTACTGGGTCCATGCTGTCCAGGTTCCCAGTATCAGTGCTCTTTGCCTAAAACTGATCCACAATTGGCCTTTCAGACCCCGTGTAAGTCCCTAGTAAAAGGTCCAAGGGCAACTAGGACATTGGGGCTGAAGAGGGTCACTAGGGACCCCTCACCTAGACAATGCAGACTGCCACTGCAGCATGCATGGCCTGGTGCAGACAAAACAAACAAATCAGCATAACACACTGCCTGTGTGCCAAGCCAAGTAGCACTGCCTAAGATATAGGTAAGTTACCCCTCTAGCAGGCCTTACCAGCCCTAAGGCAGGGTGCACTATATACCAGGTGTAGGCATATCAGCATGAGCAGATATGTCACCCAATATTAGGGTCTATTCCTTAGCATTGCACGTGCCAGGAAAGCCATAGAGAGTACATGGGCTGGGAACTTGACAACTCTAGTTCCACAGGACCATGATGACTTCTCTGAACCCAGGAGTGCTTGGCACCAAACAACTCCTTGTAAAAAATCCACACTGATGCCAGATTTATTAAAACATGTACTCTGAGGGCAACTCAGACATGCCCCCTAAAATCCTACTGACCCTGGAGTGGGCACTGACTGGCTTTAGTCAGCCTACCACACATAGACATGTTTATGGATCCCTGGGTGGATAGTCTTTGCTCTCTGAGACCAGAACCAAAGCATATCCTGGGCAGAGGTGTCACACCTCCTCCCCCAGGATGGGCCAGTGCTCGAGAGGGTAAGCTTCAAAGGCGTGACGCCGCTGTAATGTGACCCCCAGCCACTGCTGCTAGCAGCAGTTGGCAGCCCCCGGTTTACACCCCACTTTGGGTGGGAAAACCTAGAAAAATAGGAGGTGTGTCCACATCTACCAACTCCACTCCTAAGGTGGGGGAGGAGAGGTGAGGCACAACTTTCAGTCCCCACCATCTTGAAGATGTGTGGACTCCTCCAATCAGGGCTAGGTCTATGCCCCCTCCCATAGGATGGTGGCATAATAGTGGTTGTAGTCACCCCAGGTAAGGTGCCCATTGGCCCTACCTACTACTCCCCAAAAAACGCCTCCTAAATTAAGTATTTAGGTGGCTCCCCCAGACTTAGAAACTAGATCTGCGATGACCTAAGAAGAAAGAAGGCATCCCTGCAGAGAACACTAAAGACGATGACTGCCTTGGCCCCCGGCCCTACTGGCCTGTCTCCAGCTTCAACGACCCTACGACACGTCTTGCAGCCAGCAATCTCATGGGAGGACTGCTGCGTTAAAAAAGACTCCAATCTCCAGTGGACAACTGACCTGTCCAGAGGAGACCTACTACAAGAGCTCTGGATCCAGCTGCCCACTCTGCACCCAACAACCATGGCCAGAGTCCGAGTGGCTCACCTGCCCAGCGAAGTCTCACCAGCATTCCTGACCTTGAGTCCAGTTTTGGCTGACCTCTCCTGGACTCAACAATGATGCCTGCAGCCTGAATACAGGGGCTCTCCTGGACCGTGACTGCCTCTGATAAGAAGATTCTGATGCCTAAATGCACCCCTGTATCCAAAGCCCTTGCACCTTGGTGAGCTGAATCAACGGTGCCCCTGCAACCCCCTACATCTCTACTTACCTCTGCTGTTTTTGGTCTCCAACCTGCAACCTCCAGTGCGATGCCTGCAGCCTGTTTGTCAAAAACAGAATATCCACTGAAAAACATTGGGCTCCCAATACTGAAATGGCACCCAGTACCCGGCCGCCCCTGTGCTCCTGGTGGTGTATGTTTCGTGCTGCTTTGTTCCCCCTGTGCTTGCTCTAAACCCCAAAGCTAGGCCCCTGCAACCGATTTACTAACCTTCAAGTAGTGTGGCTTTGAGCACATCCAGTCTCCATTGAAACGAACTGGGCTGAACTAAGATTTTGACCTCTGCACCAGGCAAACCCTGTACCGCTGGTGGTGCAGTTTTGGTACTCATCTGACCCTTGCTTCTTGCTAACCTTTGGTCCCGAAGACTGGAACTGTAAGTTGGGCACTTACCTGCATAACCGCATTATTGTTTTCCTCCATGAGATAACATTGAACTGCTCAGAAATTGCACTTTCAACTTTAGAAAGAGAAAGGTATTTTTAATTAAAAACGTACTTACCTTATTGCGAAGATCTTGTTCTTAAAATAAAGTACAACCAAAGCTTATTTTTCTAAAATTGATGTGGATCTCTTTATTGAGTCGTGCGTCAGTTATTGGTTATTTATGTACAATAAGTGTCTTACACTTTTCTGTGTTAGGCCTAAGGCAGCTCGCCCACACGCCCACAAATAGAGGAACTTGGAGATACATTGAGGCCTGTACACTTTTGGGGAACCCCTGGACTCTGTGCACGGTATAGCCATCTAGTGGCATACCGTATACAGAGCCAGCTTCCTACAGTCTATCTTTAGAAAAATTATAAATCATTATCTTTCTTAGGCAGTGCTCAATTTGTGAATGCTCTCAGCTCATCCCTTTATACTGTAATACTTTTATAACTCATTAATCTGAAGTCCAATTTGTTTCAAATTTCAATTCGTTAGTTTAATCTATTGATAAAAGTATACATAACATGGATATATTTTATAAAAATTTAAATTTGTTACAGTATTATGAATTGTTTAAGGTTTTTAGAAATCATTCTGAAAATAAAATTACACATTTAAATGGTATGCTAATGTACAGATATCACTCTGGGGGGCTCTGTCTGCGATAACGTATTTTACAAAAGTGTGAGCTTTTAGAAATCAGCTAAACAATCTCCATTACTGTGAGCTTTATGAATATGACAATAGCATATTTAGCATCGCATAAAAGGTTCGCAATAAAGCACAGATACAGTAGAGCATGTCATTACGAAAACACTTCTTAACTCTAAAGATCCCTTTGATCAAGAGCCAAGTGCGGACTAGTGCAGGAAGTCTAAAGACAGAACAGAAAAGGAACACAAAGAGAAGGATAACCTGAGCCCGCTGGGAGCGCAGCCATGTATGAAGCTGCCTGTGTTATTAAAAATGTATCTCGTCCCTAGGGGACGGGGTGGGTCACGAAATTAGGTTCAAATCTGCATTTGCCGTACAGCGGTTACAAACATTTAAATTATTTGCAATCGAGAGTTAAATATAGCCATCAACGAACTACAAAAAAAACCTTCCATCCGTCGATAAAATAAACAACACCAGGTGATGAAAGGAGAGCGAATGGGTCGTTACCTAGTGACAGAAGCGTCTGGTAATTGTCAGTCATGACGTCCTTGTAGAGGTCCCGCTGCCAGCCGGCCAGGTTCCGCCACTCCTCCTCCGAAAAGTAGACCGCGATGTCACTGAACGTCACCTGGTCCTGGAAGCACAAACGCCACACACTGTTACCGAACGACACTGCACCAAGTCTAGTTTCAGTAGTCGCTCTCGAAGTCATGCATGGTCATCTGTGAGAAGAGAGGTGCATTTGTACAGTAGGCGTGGGGGGCAGAGCTGAGAAGATGTCAAGAGACAGTTCCATCTACAGGGATAAAAGGGGCGGGGCATAAACATGAGGCAGGGGACATACTTCTGTGGAACAGAGGCGTGGACCGCAGAGGCAAATGGGCGGAGCACAAAGACGCGAGGAAAGAGCAGACAGTGAGGCCTGTAGGCAGCAGATAAGTGGAGCGAGCCAGGTAGGTGCGTGGGGTGATAGGGAAGGCTGTAAAGCCAAGGAATAAAACAGTGGCAGAACCGGTACGCAGTGGCAGGAGGCTGGGTTGTCGAGCGGGGAGGGACAAACCGTGAGAGGGACATAGCACGAAGTGATGCGAAATAGCAGGAGCACGTGCCACTACTGTTAACTGTTTAACAATTCCATAACTTTCTACAACCGTTTCCTCACTTTTTTTTATTTTTCTCGGTTTACCGTAAAAGCATATGTCGATTGCACTGTAAGGGCTAAGCTAGCATTTAAAACCGACATTGCCTTAATTTTGACAACGCTAGTAAACAAGCATTTGCAATGCATTTGGTCCTGTAAGTATTTAGCAATGCAGCACATTATTACACATTCCTGCTTATTAAAAGGGATATTTTAGGAGTTGGAACATGAACGGCATCCTCATACCATATAGAACAGGGCGAAAATACATATTTTATTGTATCACCGATGGGGTGGGGCTGTAGAAGAAGAACTAGCACTTAAACTTAGAAGTTGGAGCCTAATATTGGTCAAGAAGATGGATTATTATAGGAACTTTCTATGAGATTTACCAAGGGCTGACAATATCCTAACCTCTGTAATTTTTGAAAGGTGGATAGCTGTATAACAACTGTGTTCGTTTTTAGCAGATGAGTGGAGGCCTAGAAGCAGTCCTATACAGCAATTGAACACCACTGCTTTAAAAAGTGAAACTTGTGTTTTTTTTCTCTCCAGATTCTGCAATAAATGTGAATGCGTATTCGCTTATAAACATCAAAAGCAATCGAGCAACAAAATAAACATTATCTGGATTTGTCGCTAAAGGGTCCTTAACTACCTTCCACTGCCTATAGCAATCAGATTGCTACTGGGCAGCCAAGTGTACCTCCACCAATCCCAGCCTGGTGCCTATTTCGCACAAAAAAGGCGGCTGCCCAGAAAATAACAATAAGGACAGCATTTGTCAGCAATTTTCGTATAATAATTACATCATGCTTATAAGCAGTAAAATTAAGGTGCCTTACAACAAATGCATAGTATTTTTTCAACGTGTTATATATATATATATATTTTCACTGAAAAAAACATAGGTTTCATGCACGTTATAGTTAAAAATTAGCATTTAAAAAACCTTAGAAATTCACTGAAAAAACCATAGGTTTCAGGGGCGTTATAGTTAGCTGGACATTTCCCTCGTACAAAACCCTAGAAATTCCCCCGTTATAGTTAGTTCAGCTAACTATAACTCGCGCCCTCGCAATGCACTGCTGATGATGTCACATATTACATCACTCATGACATGGTCAGTGACATCACTGATGACATCACTAATGACATCACTGATGACATCATCCAGTGACTGTGAGTTTCTAAAGTTTAAATACGCTTTAATATATATAGGGAAAGGCGTGTTGAAGAATGAGTGGGTGTATACGTGTCTGACTGGATGATTTACTAGGTGTGTGACTGACTATAAGTGAGTGATTAAACAACTTACTGAATGCATGGGTTAGTGACTAAACTGTGAATGTCTGTATTCATCTGTCTGTTGGTGTGTAAGCGGCTGCATGGGTTTGCGAATTGCTGCATGAGTGTCGATATGGGTTACTGATTGGTTGTCTGAGTATCTGTATGGGTGCCTGAGTGTTTGTGTGGGTGGGTTGTGTATGACTGTGCAAAGATGTGTGAGCGGGTGATTCACTGAGTGCATGGTTTTAAGAGTGCATCTGTGATGGACTGTATGGTTGGGTAAGTGTATGTATGGGTGTGTTAGTGGTTGAATGTATATCTCAGTGGTACATGTGTGAGTAACTACATATGTGAAAGGCAGTATATATGTGTGTAAGAGTATATAACTGGCTATATGTGAGAGTGTGTGATTGTGAGAGTGGCTGTATGGATGAGTGTGTGCTTGAATCAGTGATTGTATTAGAGCGTAAGAATGTGGTAGTATTTTTATGAGTAAGTGAACTTGTGTGTGTATAACTGTATAGGTGAGTAAATGGGAGAGTGATTAATTATTTGCATGACTGACTAGGTGTGTGAGTACCTCTATGGATGAGTGGCGGTTTGTGAGTGTCTATATAGGTGTATAAATGCATATGATAGTCCTGTACTGAGTGACTGCAAGTATGAGTGACTGTACAGGTGGGTGAGTGGATGTGTGTGTACACCTAAGAGTCAATGAGTGGATATGTAGTTATTGGTATTGGAGTATCTATGGTTTTGAGAATGGCCGTCTGAAATTTTGAGTGGGTGTATCAAAGGTTATATTAGGGTGTGAGAAAAGGCACCAATTTATCACATGGATGATGTCATCAGTGATGTCATTTGAGATGTCATTTGAGATGTCATCAGTGATGTCACTGACCATGTCATGAGTGATGTAATATGTGACGTCATCAGCAGTGCATTGCGGGGGCACGAGTTATAGTTAGCTGAACTAACTATAACAGGGGAATTTCTAGGGTTTTGTACGAGGGAAATGTCCAGCTAACTATAACGCCCCTGAAACCTATGGTTTTTTCAGTGAATTTCTAAGGTTTTTTAAATCCTAATTTCTAACTATAACGTGCATGAAACCTATGGTTTTTTCAGTGAATATCAAAGGTTTTTTAATTGCTAATTCCCAACTATAACATACCTGAAACCTATGGCTTTTTAAGTGAATTTCAAAGGTTTTTTAAATGCTAATTCCTATCTATAACTTCTCTCTTAAGCTATGATGTTTAATGATTTTCATAGGATTTCTAAATCTTTATATTTCAGTGTGTCAATTCTTTTAATTATGTTTTTTTATATTGTTTTTTCACCATTTTTAAACTTTTTTCTTCCAATTAATTCTCTTAAAAATTAAAAAATATTTGTTTTTAAGGATTTAAAAAAATTTTGTAAATTTCTTAAAACTATTTTTTATATTTTGTAAACTATATTTTTAATACTTGTTATTTTTTTTTTACAATTTTTTTGGGATACACGCACCCAACGTGTTAGGAACCACGCACCCTACGCAAGAGAAATCGTGCACCCAACGCGATAGGATGCGCGACTCCTAATTTCACCGTAAAAAAAACCCAGCCGCTATCACTAATTTTTATTATCCCCGGAGACCACATCCCCCGGGGCTCATAAAAACACGTTGGGGACCGTGGGGGGAGCCCCAACGCCCCCAGCCGGCTCCCCGCGTCCTTCGGGAGCCGGCATTGCTTTTCCACATGGGGAGCTGCTGACATGCAGCTCCCCGTGTGGAAAAGCAATATGTTTGGATTTTGAAAGAAAGAGCAGGTTTCCCTGCTCTCTTTCAAAATTTAAACGAAGTTTGCTATGGGAGGGCGGGAGACCCCTTTTAAATTGTTATGCATTTTGCCCCCGGGATTTGGCACTCCAGGGGCTAATTATTAAGGAAGCGCGTTTTTTAAAAATTTTTTACGGCCCTTAAAAAAAGGGGGCCCGGGGGGTTTCTACCCTGCCCCCTTTACATCTTTCACACACTTATTTCCCTTACTTCCTCAGCCTCGCTTCTACTGAGGCACAAAATGGCTGCCAACAGTTCCTGGTTTCGAATATTGACAGACACTTGACAGCCAATTAGCATTCAGCGCGTGATTGGGAGGGTGCCCGCACGGTTCGAAGAGGGTGCGCGGATTCTCCGAGGCCATAGATATATATGTACTTTTAACTGTAATTTTCTCAGAAACTACTGAACGGATTTACACCATTTATGCAAAAGGCACGAGTCTAAACTAAGGACTATCTCTTTGGCAAATTTGGTGTAATTCCGTTCAGCAGTTCGGGCTGTAGCTGCGTCAAAAGGTCCTATGGGAAATTACATGGGGAAAACGCATTTTGGGACTCCCCTTTTTTCTCGGCCCCCGCTTGACGAATCACCACGAAACTTTCAGGATAGGAGCGGACCTGAGCTGGCCAAAAGTTTGGAAAATTTCGAGAAGATTCGTCAACCGGCACCAGACTTATTGAGAATAGAATGATGCGGATTTCCTATGGAAAATAGGTCCTAACTCGCCAGTAGGTAATATATGGAATATGCTACTTACCAGTATGCATCTGTTCTTGGCATGTAGAGCTGCAGATCTACACACTTGTGCATAGATCGCCATCTGGTGTTGGGCCCGGATGTTTGCAGTTGTTTTTCCTCTTGGAAAGTCTTTGGAAGTCACAAGGTCGGTGACTCCTCTTTTGGATCGTATTGCGCATGGGCTTCGGCTCCATCCTCAGATTGTTTTTCGCCAACAGGGAAAGATGGAGCGTAGTAATAACAGGAAAGATGCCCATGTGTGTTGTATCTAAATAAGATGAACTGGAACAGATAAAGGTAGCCGGGGAGGCGGGTGGGCGTGTGTAGATCTGCAGCTCTACATGCCAAGAACAGATGCATACTGGTAAGTAGCATATTCCGTTCGAGGCATATGAGCTGCAGATTACACACTTGTGCATAGATTATATAGCAGTACCCACCCTTAGCGGCGACCACCCGTATCTGTGGCAGTGGTTTGAAATAATGTTTTGAGTACAGCCTGGCCCACACTAGCTTGTTGCTTAGTTTGCACATCTACACAATAGTGTTTAGTGAAAGTGTGCGGTGTTGACCATGTAGCTGCTCTGCAGATATCATCTAATGGGATGTTCCCTAAAAATGCCATTGAAGCCCCTATTTTGCGTGTAGAGGGGGCTTTAGGGGGAACGGAAAGCGTTTGTTTTGCATTGTGGTAGCAAATCTGAATGCATTTGACAATCCACCTAGCTATCCCCGACTTGGAGATGGGGTTGCCCTTGTGTGGTGAAGAGAAAGAGACAAACAGCTGTTTGGTCTTGCGGAAAGGTTGTGTTCTCTGTATGTAGTAGAGTAAGGCTATTTTGACATCTAGTGTGTGAAGAGCTCTTTCTGCAACGGTTTGTGGTTGCGAGAAGAAAACTGGTAGTTCTACCGCTTGGTTTATGTGAAAGGGAGAAATGACTTTAGGGAGGAATTTTGGGTTGGTACAGAGAACAACCTTGTTATGGTGCATTTGCAGAAAAGGTTCTTGAATGGTAAGTGCTTGTATCTCACTGACCCTTCTGAGGGAAGTGATGGCTACAAGAAAGGCGGTTTTCCATTATAGGAATTGGAGTTCACATTTGTGCAGAGGTTCGAAGGGAGGCCCCATTAGTCTGGTGAGAACGATGTTTAGGTTTCACACAGGTGAGGGTGGCAGTCTGGGTGGAATTATCCTTTTAAAGCCTTCCATGAAGGCTTTAATGGCAGGTACTCTAAAGAGTGACAGATGTTGCCTGTTTTGCAGATAAGCTGCTATGGCTGTGAGGTGCAGTCTAATAGACGTATAGGCTAGATTGCATCTTTGCAGGTGTAGTAAATAGCCTATGATGTGTTGAATGGACACATCTAGGGGATTGATGGTATTGTTGTGACAGTAGACAACAAAACGTTTCCACTTGGCGGCGTAGCACGCTCTAGTGGTGAGTCGCCTAGCTTCTTTGATGACGTTCATACAGTCAGGGGGAAGATCGAGGTAACCGAATTCTAGGATTTCAGGAGCCAGATCGCTAGGTTGAGCTGAGCTGGGTCCGGGTGTCTGATCTCTCCATGGTTCTGGGTTAGGAGGTGTGGAGAGAGGTGTAACTTTTGGTGCGGTACTACAGATAATTCCAGCAGTGTGGTGTACCACGGTTGTCTGGCCCAAGTTGGAGCTACTAGTTTGAGAGTGAGGGAGTGTTGTTGTAGTTTGCGCACCACTAATGGATTGAGTGGGAGAGGCGGAAAAGCGTACACAAATTTGCCTGACCAGTTCATCCATATTGCATTGCCTTTGGACAATGGGTGTGGATATCTGGCGGCGAAGCTTGGGCATTTGGCATTTTCGTGGGTGGCGAAGAGGTCTATCTGTGGATGTCCCCACAGTTGAAAGTATGGGTGAAGAACTTGTGGATGTAGTTCCCACTCGTGGATCTGTTGTGTCTGTCTGCTGAGTAGATAGGCCATAGTGTTTTGGACTCCTGGGACATGTTGGGCTAGGAAAAAGATTTTCTGGGGTATGGCCCATTTCCATATACTCTGTGCTAGCTGAGAGAGCGGTGGAGAGTGTGTACCGCCTTGTTTTTGTATGTAGTACATGGCTGTCATGTTGTCTGTGCGGACTAGGACTGCCTTGCCTGAAATCTGTGTTTGGAAGGATTTCAGGGCTAAGAATAATGCTAGTAACTCCAGATGGTTGATGTGGATCAACTTTTGTTGAGGTGTCCATCTGCCCTGCATGGTGTGATGTAATAGGTGTGCTCCCCAGCCGGAGAGCGATGCGTCCGTTGTAAGTATTATCTGAGGAACCGGGTCCAGGAACGGTCGTCCTTTGGAAAGGTTTTTGGTGGTCCACCACTGCAAAGAGCGATGTGCACGACAGTCTACCAACACCAGATCTGTCAATTGACCCTGGGCCTGGTTACCTTGGCGCGCTAAGCACTCTTGGAGAGGACGCATCTGGAGTCTTGCGTGAGGTACTATGAATATGCAAGAGGCCATCATCCCGATTAGTTGCATAAACACTCGAGCTGGAAGGGAGTGTTGCGCTATAAATTTTGCGCGTAGAGCCTGAATGCTTGTGATCCTGGCCGGACTGGGGTAGGCTAGCGCTTTTGAGGTGTCTATGGTGGCACCGAGGTATTGTTTTACGTGGGACGGTTGCAGATGGGACTTTGCGTGGTTTACCGTGAAGCCTAGTTGGTGAAGTAGCTGGATAGTGGCATGCGTGTGTTGTACACACTGGTTGTGTGAGATGGCTTTTATTAGCCAGTCGCCTAGGTATGGGAAGACATGGATGCAGTGCTTAATTTGTAAAATATGAAGTCCAGGTGCTCAAATGTTTGTCAGAGGCCACACCTACTTTTCGCCGGCTTCACCCACTTCCTCCACTGGCTCCGCCCACTTATTACATTAGCTTCACCCACATCCTCAACTGGCACTGGTAAAAGTCAGATGTAATACCCAATCTGAATTGCAGCAAGGGAGCCTTCCTCATAGTAAGGTTTTGATTGGAGGTTCCAAACTTACACATTTGAAAAAGAAACTTCAATTTAATGACTTTAGGGAGTAAGAAATGGAGGCCTAAAGAATTATTGAAAGGTTTTGTTGCAGGCCACACTAGAGAAATATTTTTGCTCCAGAGCAAAATAGAGTACATTTTCAGCAAGACCTTGACCTAAAAGTTACAAATATCGCTCAAAGGTGTTGAACAATCATGGACGTGTAATGCCCTGTTTGGGAGCTTAATATAGCGGGTGATTTAATAAAGGGTGTTGATTCAGCTCAAAACATATGATTCAGACAATCTTGATACACAAATGGGTGCAAGGCCTGATATTTGTGTGTATATCTCGTCTCCATTGCTTGATTTTTCTCGCCAGAAGTTGTAATTCCTAGTCACTGGAATGACAATCATTATTGCACTGAATTGAATGAAATTATGAAATAGACACTCATTGGAATCTGAAACCTTGGTAGCTATGGAGCAGGTGTCAGTGTCACTGGGCGAAGGGTGCACTGCAATGAGAGCAGAAGGACTTCACTACCTGCAAATAAAACTCTCCACTGTGAGCCCTGCAGCAAGAGAAGAGCACTTCCATCTAGGCCTAGCTGTTCCCTATTTACTCATCCCCAGCCTCTGCTGCGAGGTAACCAAACTGCTTCCTACCCCTTTCATTTGATCTCACGCTGGCCAGTAGTGTGTGGAAAAAGTAAGGAATCCAGAAAGAATTTTTTTTAATTTTTTTATTTTATTTAGAAATGTATAAAGCGCTCAGCTACCCCCGACGGGGGTGTCCCGGCGCTGACAACGTGAGAATAAGAAGGTCAGGGAGGTTGAACTGAAGAGGAACGAAGAGGCTAGGGGCGAGAGAAGAACCATGTCTTCAGTTTCCTTCGAAACAGAGGCTCAGATGTCAGAAATCTGAGTTCCAACGGTAGTAGATTCCACAGTCTGGAGGTGGCCACGGCAAAGGCCCTGCCGCCCATACGAGCCAGGCGGAAGCGTGGGCAGAACATAAGGCGAAGATGGTTAGATCTCAGATCCCGCGTCGCCTGAGTCAACCTGAGTCTATGCATTAGATATGCAGGCCCTCGGCCATTGAGAGCTCTGAAGGCAAGGACTAGAGCTTTAAATTGAATACGATGTCTCACTGGAAGCCAGTGTAGTTTGGCCAAACAAGGTGAAATCGAATGGCGATAAGGAATGTTACAGATCAGCCTGGCAGCCGAATTCTGTACTGTCTGTAAACGATTGATGAGGTACACTGGGGCCCCAACGTACAATCTGTTAGCGTAGTCCAAGTGGGATGTTATTAAAGCATGGACTACAGTTCTGCGGGACTCAAGAGGTAAAAAAGGGATGATTTTTTTAATCATTCGGAGTTTTCCAAAACAGGATGATGAAACTTTATTAATTTGGGTTTTACAAGAAAGCGCTGTATCAAATTGAAAGCCTAAATTGCGGGCAGCTTGAACAGGCACCGGGGGAGGATTAAGTTCAGATGGCCACCAAATGTTGGGAGGGATGGCAGATTTCTGATTGAAAAAAAGGACCTCCGTTTTATCAGCATTCAATTTTAAGTTGTTAATAGACATCCAGGAGGCGATGTTAACCAGGCATTGGCGGAAATTAGCTAAGGAGCTTTCGGAGTGATCCTTGAATGAGAACACAAGCTGAGTATCATCAGCATAAAAGTGAAAAATGAAATCCATATTGTTTAATATGCTTTTATAAATTAGATATTGATTGGCTGAGGGGAGCAGCACTGTATATGAACAATATGAGATTTTTTTTCTCTCAAGTCACTTGTTATGCAGCATTAACTCACTGGGGTAGTTGGGTTGGAACTTGGAAGTCTGTTACAGACTCATGGCTGTGACTGATTTCATATAGTATGGGTCCCCTCTCAAGCATTATTTTTCTGAAAGCATCACTACATCACACTGGCGTGTGCCACGCAGTGTGATACACTTCTGTGCTTTTCATGTCCTTTTAGAGATGTCTGTCTGTGATTGTCCAAGTGAAGTTAAGTGGGCCAACATTTAGCTTATGTGATTAGTCTAAGCTTTTCCTCCGATTTAATTAAGCAAAAATCGCTCTTGATTCGTATTCACACAGACCATGCTTGCTCCTTGAATCAGGAGTTGGAAGGGCCATTATTGTCTATTAATTTTTGAGACTGTGTTTTTGCATATTTTAATTTTTATTTATAATTTATGAATTTTGTTTTCTCTATCATAGAGATTGCTAGGTATTAAGGGATAAGTTACACGTGACTCTTTCTAACTCCTGCCTGGCCTGGTTCGGTATGTGGATTTTTACTTCATAAAAAAGTAATGATAGAAACTGTTTAATTTCAGGTGGAATGTCTTGTCCTTAATTGCACATTCTACATTTATATCAATTATTTAAATCATTAATATTCCCGGATAGAGACAAAACCCTTCTATGAGAACAGAGGTTTAAACAAAATGCAACATTCAGTTTGTTTTTTAAACAAAGACTAATTAATATGCTGAATAATTCAAATTTTGTTTTATGCTCAAGTTTCATTGGACTGATAAGATTTCCTGACCCTTGATTAGCATTGGAAGGGCATGCAGAGCAGAGGATGACAGTACCGAGTGTGCTCCGAATCCAAACTCAAAGTCTGAGCTCTGATTGACTGGCAAAAGAGATGAAAATGCTTAACATCAACAGCTATTGCGCGCCCCCAGGTCCCACAGCACTGCAGATTTAAAGTATCTGGTCACCACAGTACTGCCACACTCTGCTAAACTCTGCACAGAACGGGTTTCCAGGGCCTCGGGCCATCCAGCAAATAAAACACAGGCCAAACCTGGCCAGCAGCGGGAAAACATCACTTAAGCTAAACACACAATGAATGAAGTCAAGATAAACATCACCCGCAAACTAAGTGAGAGAGGGCATGCAGAACCAGATGGAATAGCCCGCCGCTCGACAGGTCCGTACCCCATGTGACATCAGGAGCCAGTGACCACAACTGCACCGCTGCATGCACAAACAACCACGAGGCTTGACGACGACGGTAGGATAGAAATATATGTTCAACTGGCGCCTGCTGCCATATTGCAATGCACAGTAGGATAGAAATATATGTTCAACTGGCGCCTGCTGCCATATTGCAATGCACACCGGGGAGAGATGAAAAACGCAATGAAAAACAGTACATTTTTATGAATAAACGTTAGGGGTTAAGTTAAAGGCCCTGTTCTTCCAGCTTCCTCCTTCCAGCATTCTAATTGCACACAGTGCCGGCGCCGGAGATATGATTTCTCAGAGCAGGCCTCGGTTTCGGTTCACTTCCCTTCATACCAAGTAAGTATGTTTATTAGTAAGCAGCATTGGTTTGTCTACTTACGGTAACTGGTGCTGCTTTTCTTAATAAGCCTGCTGCCTGCCCTCAACGTCGACTGAACTTCTGGTGATTTCTGGTGTGCGTGTGTGCC
Source organism: Triturus cristatus (assembly GCF_964204655.1). Taxonomy (NCBI): domain Eukaryota; kingdom Metazoa; phylum Chordata; class Amphibia; order Caudata; family Salamandridae; genus Triturus; species Triturus cristatus. The sequence goes on from NC_140593.1 coordinate 873,781,610, forward strand.
AGGGCGTGGTGTTTTCAAAAAGGTCTACGCACGCTGCGCACAGCCCCTACCCGCGCCCCTACCCCAGGCAGAACCAAATCTAGCCCAATCAGTGTACCGCCCACCGGCAACACTGAACTAAGAGCGTTTTTTTATTTTATTTTTTTGTTGCATATTTATATAGAGCGAACTCGACCCGAAGGTATTGGAGCGCTTTACATAGCACCGTATTTACATTACATATTCAGGCACGGGGAGATTAAATGATTTGCCCAGACTCACAGGATGTGGACGCGAACTCGAGGCTCGAACCCTGGTTTCCTGCACCAGAGGCACTGGCGCAACACACTTCACTGGGGACTCGGGAGACAACAAAGTCGTTAACAGTGAGTTTGAGCTAATTATATTTACTTTGGCACAATACCATTTGACGTGCAGAGGCGAGGTATAGACCCGGCCCTGATAAATAAGTGTCGGTGCTAAGCACCGGAAAGCACCGGCACTAATTAAGCACTGCATGGATGTGTTGTCTCCTGAGGTGTGCTGCCACGACTGCTAGGCACTTGGTGAATACCCGTGGTGCTGTTGTGACTCCGAATGGGAGTACCTTGAATTGGTAGTGTTGGTTGTCGACTACAAATCTGAGGAACTTCCTGTGAGCGTGGTGCACAGGAATGTGGAAATACGCGTCTTTTAGGTCTAGAGTGGCCAGGAAGTCGTTTTGGGAGAGCAGGGGAAGTACCTGCTGAAGTGTCACCATGTGAAAATGGTCTGAGTGTATGTATGTGTTTAGGAGCCTGAGGTCTAGGATGGGCCGTAGAGTCTCGTCCCTTTTTGGTATGAGAAAATATAGGGAGTAAACCCCCAGATTTCGTTGTTTGGCAGGAACGTGTTCTATCGCCCCTTTTTGTAGGAGGGAGATTACCTCCTGCTTTAGTAATGCTAGATGGTCCTGTGACATTGGGCGTTGTCTGGGTGGAATGTTTGGGGGGGTAGACATTCGCTCTAGGCAGTAGCCTGACCGAATTATTTGTGTCACCCATTTGTCTGAGGTGATGGTAGCCCAGACATGAAGGAAATTTTGGAGTCTGCCATCGACCGGAGTGGGATGGTCTGGGGGCAACGGAGGGAAGTCATTGGGTAGGTGTGGAGGCAGAGCGGGCGATGTATGTTTTGCCTCTGCCTTTATTATTGTTGCCCCTGTAGCCGCCTCTTTGGTAAACCCTTGTGAAGGTGGATTGGGTAGGAGTTTTGTATGACGTGAAAGCGGTATCAGAGGAATAGCCTCTGGATGTGCTCCGAAAGGAGGAACGGCGAAAGGAACGCCTGGGAGGGTGTGATTGTAAGGCTCCCATAGATTTCGCCGTGTCGGTGTCTTTTTAAATTTTTTCTAGGGCCTCATCCACTTTTGGGCCGAACAGATGTTCCTGGTCAAAGGGATGGTTCAGGATGGAAGCTTGCACTTCTGGTTTGAATCCTGAGATCCTGAGCCAGGCATGGCGACGGAGGAGGACGCTAGTATTGATGGCCCTGGAGGCGGTGTCTGCTGCATCTAGGGCACAACGGATGGAGGTATTAGTGATGATTTTACCCTCCTGAATTAACTTGTTTGCCCCGTTTTTGTATTTGTCAGGGAGGTGTTGCATTATGGCTTCTAACTCGTCATAATGGGCCCTTTCATATCTAGCCAGTAACGTTTGTGTATTGGCGATACGCCATATGCTGGCAGCTTGGGATGCAGTGCGCTTGCCGGATGCGTCCAAGAGTTATGACTCTTTCTCAGGTGGTGGTGCATCGCCTGACGCCTGGGAGTTGGCCCTCTTCCGTGCCGTGGACACTACCAGGGAATCTAGTGGGGTTGGCCCTCTGATGTAGGAGGGATCTGTAGGGGCGGCTTTGTATTTTTTGTCAATGCGCGGGTTAATAACCCTGGCTCTGACTGGGTCTTTAAAGACCTCTGGCGCATGTTTTACCACTCCTTTGAGCATGGGCAGTATGGAGGTGGCTCTATGCGTGGTGTCGAAAGTATCGAGGAGGAAATCCTCCTCCACGGGGACGTTTTGGAGATCTACCCCGTAATAGTGTGCAGCCCTCTGGAGTAGATGGTTGAACCCCAATGAGTCTTCTGGTGGGGATGGTCTCGAAGGATAGAGATCATCTTGTGGGACGTTAGGGATGTCGGGTATGTTATAGTCGTCCCATGGGTCTTGGGAGCCTGTGGGAGTGGGGTCTCCTGTAGGTAAATCATGGGGCCCGTCCCCCATGTCATCATATGTGTCATGATCATCATCATCCGGAGGGTGTGTTGGGGAATGATGAGGAGGGGGTGGAGGGGTGGAAGAGGTGGGGAAGGCATTCTGAAAGGTGATGTAGCAGAGTCCTTCCTCTTTGGAGGTGGAGCTGGGGTAGGTTTTTCCAGCGGTCTCTTTTTGATGCTGAGCATCAAATGTCCGGTTTTGGGATCCTTGGTCAATGTCTTGTGTAAAGAGTTCTTCTGAAGGTGGTTTATCCGTCGGAGCCGAAGGCGTCGGGGACGTTGGTTTTCTGGCTTTAGTGTCCTGTTTGGAAGTATGCGGCTTGGAAAGGGCTTTTTGTTTGGTCGGTGCCGAGATGGGTTTCGGCTTCGAGATCTCGGTGCCGGTGGCCTTGTGTGCTTTTGTCGGTTCCGGGGATGGAGTCGGTACTGAGGAGGTGGAACTGGGTTTCGGCACCGAGTGTTTCGGTATGGGGCTCGGTGCCGAAGAGGAGGCCATTTTCTTTTTCGGTGTCGGTGCGGAGGAGTGTTTGTCGGCACCGACGGTGGGCTGGCTCGAGCCAGAGCCGACGGAAGGCTTAATCGGCTTCTTTACCGGTCCCGAAGGTGCGGTGTGAGAAGCAGTGTCTTTGGTCTTACTTAACACGGAAGCGAAGGCGTGACCGAAGCCTTTTTCGGTGCCGGAAAGGGTGTGGGGGGGGGGCAAATTGGTACTCACGACCCTCTGTGCCGAAGTGATGTCCTCCACATCTGAATCGCGGCTTCGGAGGCGCTGACAAGGCCCTCGTCGGTGTGGTGTTCTTCTGGAGCATCTACGCCCTCTCCGAAGATGTCATCTGGAATCGCCGTCGACAAGTGCGTCATGGTCCTTCTTGCTCTTCGGGCTCGAATCGTTTTCTTGGACCGGAAGGACTTGCACGCTGGGCAGTCTCGAGCCTCGTGTTCAGGGGAGAGGCAGAGATTACATACTTTGTGAAGATCGGTGTGGGGGAATTTGGACCCACATCGAGGGCACTTCTTGAAGGGAGTACTTTCCATGAGCCAGGACCGGAGCTTGGGTAGGCCCGAAGGCCGGCGTCAACGACTGGAATCGAAGGTGTTGATCGATGAGAGCCGCGTCGAGTGTGGAGATCGCGACCGAAACAATACCGCGAATTGGGGTGAGGATTGCGCGTCGATTGAACTGGAAACCTGTTCAGAACCGGAGCGCGAAGATCACATCCGAGCCCGATGGCGGAAAAAACTGAGGATGGAGCCGAAGCCCATGCGCATTACGATCCAAAGGAGGAGTCACCGACCTCGTGACTTCCAAAGACTTTCCAAGAGGAAAAACAACTGCAAACATCCGGGCCCAACACCAGATGGCGATCTATGCACAAGTGTGTAATCTGCAGCTCATATGCCTCGAACATATATATAATCTCCTAATACAGTAGGGAAATGTTTTAATATGCAGTTGCGAGTGTTTAACTAATCTGATTTCCCTTACTCGACCACAATGGTCCACCACGTCCTTGTTAAAAAGAAATGAAGTTCTACTTCTGGGAGAATTGTTTACGATATATATGATAAAAAAAAGATAAAGGATCAAGATAGGCAGAAGGGATAGTGGAAGTTAATAGGAAGGAAGGGTTTGAGGGAAGGAGGAATTGAGGAATCGGGAAGAGATGGTTGAAGTAATGAAGAGTGGGAAAAGGAGGGAGGGTTAGGAACAAAGGAAGGTAAGAAAAGTAGAAAGGAAGGAAGAAAGGAAAAGTAAGAGGGAATAAGGAGGCCAAAAAGGAAGGGAGTAATGAGGGAATAAGAAGGAGAGAAAGAGAAAGGAAGGAATGGTGTGTCGGAAGGAATTATATAGGGAGGATGGGTGGATTCATTATATTTCTAGAGCTCCCTTCTGGCTTTCTTTGAAACTGTTGTACAAGTAGAGGCTGAGAAACATGGCAGGCGCCTTCCAGTAATGAAAACATATTCCAAAATACAGGCCACGTTTGTTTTTTTAAAAGGGCTATGTTTGACTTAATCAAGTGCTTTTAGTGTTATGAATTTCCTGGACAAAAGGCAGCCATGATAACAATGAAACTTTTTGGTTTCCATTCAAGTTTTTTTTACTTAACACCTTTTGTGATCATGGCACGAGGTTGGGATGGAAGCATGCATGGCTGTTTAATACACCAGCTGCCCCCCCTCCCCAGCAAAAAGACAGAGATACTGTAGTCAACAGCAGCCCGGTGTAAAAAGCCAAAGTGCTCACTCCATTCAGACTCACGAAGCATGAAATAAGTTTCCAAAAGAAATCAATGCTGTACTCGGAATTCAGACATATTAATCCCAGCAGGGGAGTTCCAACAAAATATGGCTGGCAAAGTAAATAAAGTCACTGCATTATTCTAGACAAAGCCAGCACTTTGCTAACGGAATTGCAGGAAGGTAGGCAGTACACAAACACATCCGGCACAAAGTGGCAGAAAGATATAAGTGTTTCCCTTACCCCTTGCTCGGCTAGACCTGAAACTCTAAGAGCGAGAAAAGAATTGTGGAAAGAAACCGAGAGTGGCATACCACAAGAGAGTGTCGGAATGAAAGATTTTGGGCGAGTGCGCCTGCAAAAGGTTGCGCTTGAAGGAGACTAGAAGGCATTACACAACCCGGACAGGTAGAAAGCTGTATAAGACTCCACAATTAAATATATGCATAAATAAAAAGAAAAGGGAGCGCCGTGTTTGTCAGGGGAAAGAGGAAGAATGAAACCAGAAAGCCACAGAATGGAAAGAATATTGGCAGGGCTCGGATCAGTATTCATGCCAGCAACCTCCCAGCGCACTCGAGTGAAATGCACCCTACGTGAAGTCAGCTCCAACTTGGCTCCTGCACGCAGCTCTCGAGCTTCCAGCTAGTAACATGCACCACAGAACTCACTGCGCCGTCCTAGTCATGAAGTGCGTTGTACAAAGGTCCATCGACAAATTCTTTTACCCCGGTTAAACGCCTCGGAAATGCTGTATGAACCCACACATGAACCTGCTTGGCATCCAGGGGTGGAATGTAATAAATCTAGAGGGGTTTAAGCTGCACACGGCTTCTCCGAACTTCGCTAAGTGTAAACTATTTTTACGATTTGCAACAAGTAAATATGCTCCGGAGCATGGCATGGCTTTGGTTATGAACATAAATTAACAAGCATTTGCAATGCAATAGGACTCGCATTTACGCAAGACCTATTGCATTGCATCACGGACAATGGTGGGGGGGGAGCACGGACAACGGGAGTGCAGTCGGGGGAGGGGGGAAAAGGGGGCGAGAAGGCATGGACAAAGTAATACTCACAGTCTAAATAACATGTACCGTACTCACTTGAAGTGAAGGGGCCAGTAGCCATGGGAGGGTACAAATGACGACATGGCCATAATAAGGAGGGACTAACAAGCCTCATAATCAATCAGACGGTGGCATTTACGAAATACAATGACACAAGCCAATTAAAACAAGCATTGGCATAGCCAATAGGTCTCGCGTTTGGGACCTTATAAGTGTTTAGCCATGCAACAGTAGTATAACTAAATACTTATAAGGTCCCAAAAGCGAGACCTATTGGCTATGCCAAGGGTCCGCGAAAGTGAAAGTATTCACGTTCAAGTGAGGCGCGCGCGCCCGTGCACATGCACTGTAGCTCTAGACTGGCCTGGTAGCACTTTTTGGAGCCCTCTCAATAAGTCTCGCCAGACCAGCGCATGCGCTGGGTCAGGCGAGACCTAAACATGAGCGTAGAGTGGGCAGAGCTTCCACGGAACTTCCACTCCATACTCCATTACTGTATGCCTCGCAGAGCGAGCAGAGAATGCGCGATGCCGCTATAGGCTCGACCTAAAAATGGGAATAGTCAGCAACAAGATTGGATATTTTCTCCTATGTGATATAAAGGTAAAAGAGCAAGTACAAGTATACATCACTTCAAAAGTATTTCAGCCCGGCTTACACAATTTCTAATTGTTTATTAAAGCAAACAAAATAGGCAAGTAAAAAAAAAAAAAAATACAAAAAGGTATGTAAAAACTTCGTTCAAGTAGAAGCTCAAAACGAACAATTGCACAGAATCTCTGCGTGAACAAATGCCCATGTTTTTTCCCTGCAGAAAAGCGACTGACCTAAGCAGGAGACAGAAAAGGGAGACAGGAAAACACCACAGGTAGAGTGGCGTTACTGGAAGGACGAGGAGGAGGAACGGGCGGGGGCAGATGGTCCTGGCATTCCATGAGCAAATGTCTTGCCCCACCTCTTGTGTCTACTACCAGTACAGCCAGCAAAACAAACACTGACCTCCCTCTCAACCTATGAATAGTATTTGTTCTAATTTATATTTCGTGATTTACTTACTCTTGCTTTCCCTAAGAGCATTTACTTTTTCCACGTTGGTGTGTTTCTGCAATTTTTTCATGCAACATATTACTTGCATAGTGTGTAGTGTGGGCCAAACAGAGCTTTGGAGTTTAGGCTGAATGCAGTGCAAATTTCTCAGTGCCTGTAGTTGGTCATAAAGTGGCTTGTAATATATGCTCACCCAATTCTTAGTCTCTTTGCAGAGGCCACAGAATAATGGTCCAGTGTGACAACTGTAATTTTATGATTATATGCGAAAGTGTCTGAAGGAGGTACACAGCTGTCAAAATAATGACGAGGAAGAAAATACAGTGCTTACAGGTGAGTGGGTGCGTTGCAAGGCCGCAACTAGACCTGAACTTCAGGGGGGACCTACATGCCAACCAATAGAGGCGGGCTAACACTTCAAACAATGGGGCAGAGCTATCCTTAGAGTCAATTTTGCAAACTAGAGTGATAAATAGTGCATTTTAAACATGCTTGTCAAACCGAATACAATTACAACAAATGTTATAATACATTCGACAATGTTTATAGGCCACTGACAGCGACTTTGATTACTGATTTGCGGAGAGGGGACTCCATCGCAGTGGCAATTGAGTTCCCTTGCTGCCAACAAAGAGATCCACCCTGCCCGATTTAAATGCGGGCAGGCAATAGGATTGGCTACAGTGGTGTCTACGCCATCATCGCCTTAGGCAAACTTCTTAGATGGCCTGATGGAATGAGACCGTCTAACTAGATATATATTTGCGAAAACAGAATGGGCAGACACATACCATTTTTTTTCTGTCAGTCACCACTAGGCAAACCCTGGCGGTAAAGGATAGAAAAAACAAATAATGCCCTCCTTGCCACGAGAGATGACTCCCATGGCAAGGGGGCATTTTCTTTTTTATTTAAAAAAAAGAAAGTCCTGCTTTGGGATTTTCGTGTAGAAAATAAAAAAAAGTTAGGTACAAGGCTCCATCATGTTGACAGAGCCCTGTACCAAACTGCAAAAAGCACTGACAGGACCCGCTACGACAGCAGTTCCTGGAAATGCTATAGAAATGACTGCCAGCTTGGCGGTCATTTCTAAAGCTCCGTTAGGGTGATGGAGTAATTTAGTGACAGGCCATCCGTCAGAATATAAATAAGACCTAGAGCGCTTTAAAAAGGAGAATGAGCAATTTGACAACGAAAAAACAGATTCACAGAATTTAATATAAAGAACTTTAAAACTAGTTTTTGCAAAGCTATTTCAAGACTACTTTTATGAATTCCCTCTGAAATGACAGTGAGCTTGCAGAAAATGTTTTTTTCAATCTTTAGAAATAAGCTCCTGCCTGGCTGTTGTCCAAAGGTCCATGTTCATTCTGCTCATCGGTATGTTGCAACGTATGCTTGTTTGAGGCCGCTCACAGGTAGAGGTGTCAGAATGTTGAGCTTAGTGGGTTAACACCCCTGATTACGGGATGTGCGATGGCAGTCACAGGTTTGATTCCTAATGTACCTTTTGTTCCTTCTGACACTGAATAAGTGAGTGAAAAATCAGTTGGCAATATTACCACCTGTACATTTCTCTGCCAGGAATCTGCACCATCCAATATCAAAATAAAATGGTTGGTGTTAGCACACCATATTGAGCTTTTTAGTTTTTTTTTTAGTTTACTTTATTTTTGCATAGTTACCGAAAACCATTGCAATACAAGCCTTAAAAAAAGTTGAAATAAAAAAAGAAAAAGAAAAATTTAAAAAATGAATATCCAGTGTTGCTTCATCAGCCATTACCACCTTTTTTGAGCACCAGGTTATAGGAAGTGAGATATCTTCAAGTAAAATCAATTAAAACCCAAGTTATAAAGGTGCTGGACAATTTAAAATCAGAGTTAACAATACTGGCAATGATGAAAGTCATCAGTTCGCAAGGTAAAGTGCAGTGTAGTCATCGCTTATTTGCTCCTACCAGACTTGCCCAAAGACCAGTGTCATATTGAGCCTGCTCTTCAATTGTTTGAGCCTGTTCCGAGTTTATTTAATAAAGTGCTAGTGGTCCGTCCTTGATGTGGTCAGGAAAAGAAACTTCTTCCCATCTGCAGACCGCCGAGCAATGCCAGACCTTCGTCCTTATGTTAAATATATTAAAGTTTCGGCATTTTTTGTTCGGCCAGCATGAGGTATTTTACCAGTCTACAGTTCAGTTGTGTGTTCTCCGGGTTTAGGTAGGCCAGCACCGCTTGCCTCCTGGTGCGGATGCCTTTCTGCTTAAGGGATGCTTTTAGGAGCTTTACTGTTCTTGATGCAATTCCTTGCAAGAACAAATTAGATGTAAAATATCTCCTTGCTTCGTGTTACACAGCCTGCGCGTGTCTTGTGCTGTTGCCCTCAGCCATGGTGGAAGATGCTGAACACACGGAAGGATGCCCAATCTATGCCTTAGAAAATTCATTTTTATAGCTTTGGGATAGCCTTGATTAAAGAATGTTTTTGGTGCAAGTGATTTGTAGGAGTTCAAGGTCATCCAGGCATGAGATCTATTTGCGAAGTTTGCCTTGTCCTCCATCAGGGAAATTTGTTTTATGCATTTCCAGACCAGTTTTTTAAAGGTTAGATGGCCGAGTTGTGTGTCCCAAAGTTCCTTGAGCCGGGTAATTTCCAGGGCTGTCTGAAGATAGCTTCTCGCTTGGGAGGATTCCCTATTCTGGATGTCATGCCACAGCTGATGATTTAGCATGTTTGTAGTGGCGCTTCTGATCTTATGCCAGCAGATGATGTAAGATCCTTGCCTGGCCAAGACTTGTTGTGAAAGACCGAACTCCAGCCTTATTTGAGCCTGTGAAGTGTAGTGCGGGAGGCAGAACATGGTCCTATATGCTTTGACCAATATGCTGTCCAGGACCTTGGCATCTTTCCCCCGCATTGTCTCACTGCCATAAGTAATCAAGGGGAGTAATTTAGCCTGGACTACCTTCAGAAGCGGGCTCAGTGTCGGCCCCATCAATTTATTTGCAAGGTTTTTCCATCGATAGAGATATCAACATCCCTTTCCTTCTTATTTTCTCTTTCTGGTGCATAAATGACCCTTCCTTGTCGATTAGAACTCCTAAGTACTTGTAGTTGTGAGCTGATTCAAGTTTTGTGCCGCCCAAAAACCAATTCCTCTGCAGGTTCTTTTTGTTGTTTATTGTCAGTAACCGAGTCTTACTCAGATTTATTTTTAAGTTGTTTTCTGTGGCGTAGTTCTGCATTTCCGTTAGTAGATGTTGAAGACCAACGTAAGTATGACTAAGCAGAACTATGTCGTCTGCGTACATAAGATTGGTCAATGTTTTGCCACCTAGCTTGGGTGAGTGGGAGTTACAGGCCTCGAGTGCCTTTGGGAGGTCGGTCATGAATAGATTAATCAGGGTGGGTGGGAGCACACAATCCTGTTTCAGTAGTTGTGGGGACTTTTGAGGAGATGTCATGCCACAGCTGATGATTTAGCATGTTTGTAGTGGCGCTTCTGATCTTATGCCAGCAGATGATGTAAGATCCTTGCCTGGCCAAGACTTGTTGTGAAAGACCGAACTCCAGCCTTATTTGAGCCTGTGAAGTGTAGTGCGGGAGGCAGAACATGGTCCTATATGCTTTGACCAATATGCTGTCCAGGACCTTGGCATCTTTCCCCCGCATTGTCTCACTGCCATAAGTAATCAAGGGGAGTAATTTAGCCTGGACTACCTTCAGAAGCGGGCTCAGTGTCGGCCCCATCAATTTATTTGCAAGGTTTTTCCATCGATAGAGATATCAACATCCCTTTCCTTCTTATTTTCTCTTTCTGGTGCATAAATGACCCTTCCTTGTCGATTAGAACTCCTAAGTACTTGTAGTTGTGAGCTGATTCAAGTTTTGTGCCGCCCAAAAACCAATTCCTCTGCAGGTTCTTTTTGTTGTTTATTGTCAGTAACCGAGTCTTACTCAGATTTATTTTTAAGTTGTTTTCTGTGGCGTAGTTCTGCATTTCCGTTAGTAGATGTTGAAGACCAACGTAAGTATGACTAAGCAGAACTATGTCGTCTGCGTACATAAGATTGGTCAATGTTTTGCCACCTAGCTTGGGTGAGTGGGAGTTACAGGCCTCGAGTGCCTTTGGGAGGTCGGTCATGAATAGATTAATCAGGGTGGGTGCGAGCACACAATCCTGTTTCAGTAGTTGTGGGGACTTTTGAGGAGAGGTGGGTGCCCCCTAGTTTCACCTGCACCCAGGTATCTGTGTGGAGAACTGAAAGAATGTTTAAGATAGGCTGTGGGATGCCCCAGAGCGCCAATTTCCCCCACAGTCTGCCCCTCTCCACGTTGTCGAAAACAGCACTGAAGTCGATATAATATAGATGTAAGGGTAGGTTAGAGGTTTTTGCTGCGTCGATCAGTAGAGAAATTGTGAGAATATTTGTTGATGTACCAGCCATTTTGCGGAAGCCGGTCAGGTTCAGCGGTATTATCTGATTTGCCTCTGCCCAGGATGTGAGCTCCTTTAACATGATGCCTGCAAAGTATTTTGCTTCATTATCTATCAGGGCAACTAAACGGTAGTTACTAGGCTCGGCCTGGTCTCCTTTTTTATGAATTGGCACGATTGTAGAGCCCTTCCAGGATTTGGGTATTCTGTTTAACAACCTGACTTCCAGAAAAAGAGGTTGCAGAGTGTCAGCCCAGTCCTCCATCTTTGCTTTAAACAGTGCAGGCGGGATACCGTTCAGTCCCGGAGCCCCTTCTTCCCTCCCTTTGGCGATCTGCTTTTTTATTCGGAGTGTCAGTGGGCTGCTTGCTTCACGTGTAGTGATCACGTGCCGTATACACAAGGTGCTTAGCACGCTTTCCCCTTCTTCTTCCACCAAAAGAATGGGTGAGTGTGAGAGTGCTGTGAATGAGGGACCACTAGGGGGCGAGCGTAACATCAGGCACTACAGGTCCCAGAAGCCTAATGTTCATTATACCGAAAGTAGAATCCGGCGCTTCGGCCCACACAGAAGCTACAAAGCCCCTCCTCTTCAGAGGATTGGGGCTTGACAAACTTCCCTATTGCGTCCTGAGTTCCGGTCAGAGGAATTTTTCCCCGCCGGAGTGCCGTGGCTATTGGTTCCCGTTTTCAGGCTGATGCTCCTAAGTCCCCGTGTTCCCGTTTCCAGACTGCAGCCGCTGTGTGGCTTTCCGTCCCAGATCTCTGGCCAGTGGAAGGTGTTCCCCACCGGAGAGCCGAGTCTCAGAGTTTCCTGTTTCCAGGCTGCTGTCGCTGAGTAGACAGAGACCTTTACTTTTCCTGCCCTCGCGTTGCGAGTGTTCCGGATGCCTATCCAGTGAGTGAACTGGAGAGGCGTGTGGTCTTCGTTGCAGGACAAAGTTGCAATTTAGCGCACGCTGATTTCAGGTATTTAGGTTTGGTTCCAAGGTGTACCGGTACTGCGCAGGGGTGCTTTCTCTGGATCCCGTCCCTTTGGAGATGAGGGATTCATCCTTTGCTGATTTAATTTTTTTGTTCGAAGCATGTGGTGAAGAAACTGCTTGTTTGCTTTCTGTTTGTGCTGGATTCCTTTTTGCACTATCAAATCAGTGCTGCTTATTGTCAACCTTGAAGAGAAAGGACTGAGTCTTCTGGATGTATCCTTTCTACTGATTACCTCTTTAACATTATATTAGAGTACTGCAGTGTGAAGCGTGTGAGTAGTGATAGTTACCTTACTAATGTTTGGTATGATTGGTTCCTTGTGTGTTCTTGCCTAAACCCTGGCTTCTTGTCTCATTTCCATATATAGTTGCCTCCACGGGACCCCCACGCTTCTGTGCTGAAAGTCGCATTAATGACAACAGAAGCAGGACTAGGAAGAACCGTTTGGTCCGCAGTGTTTATTATTTTATCCACTTCCCTTTTCCCCGGGGTGCATTTGTGCATAGTAGTGTCTGCTTCACTCTGTGTGTGGTTGCGCCCAGGGGAGTAGGGGGGGCCTTTCTGCTTACCATCGTTCCTGCTGGCGATCTTCCGAGGTTAGTGGCTACATCTTATTAGGTGCTACTGACATCGTGACAACATGATGGTATGTCTTCTGTGGCTAGCAACTTCAACTCCCTCGTCTCAATGTTGCGTGCTACAGCTCGTTCTTCTGGTGACCAGCTATTAGGGATTTGTGCACCAACGCCTCCCGTTTGGTTGTTAAAAGTGAGTGGTAAGAAATTTCACCCAGATTGCTTCCGAGATGGATGACGCGATGCCCTCGTGATATGGGTGGGTAATCCCGTTTACAGTCATTGCGATTTATGTCGTGTAGCAGTTTTACCCAGGTTGCGTTCTCTTGATCTCTACTGATGTTCCATTTCAGTTTTTTGAGTGCTGACCTTTGGTCCATCAAGAGTGAGCATGCGCTAGCAATACCCGGAAGTCTTCTCCGCCTGCGCATTTTTTTGAGGGACTTAAGGCGATCTCTTTGGCCTTTTGGAATTATGTTTTTTTCGGCAAGATTTCTGGTAGTGATCTTTTTTGGAGAGCATGGCGGCATGGTGATCTAAAAGTGTTGCAGTGAACAGTCCCCAATGAACGGTTTGGTCTTTAGAGCTGAATGCTTGAGATTTAAAGAGTTTGATTGCAGCTTCTGCCTGAAGATTTGTGTTATCTACTGAACATTTGATCCTTCTTAAGTTGGAAGTGAAGATGGGCCCCAGGGTTAGGTCTTGCTTAATTGATCTCCGTGCAGTGGCTGTTAGCTGCAGTTCTTGTGGGCGGTGGTCACTATCCCCCTTGTCCCCCATTCTGAACCCAAGGATATGTGGGAACAGAGAGAGGCTTGCAAAAGCATAACCTAGTATGAAACTTGTTGTAGCAGAGTAGAAAGATTCGACTGGAGGTGAGCCGTTAGGGAATCTGCTGTTAGGCGCTCTGAGGTTTAGGTGTTCTAGGTCCTCCAGAAGGCAGCTTTTAATTTGTTTCTTCCTTCCATGCAGTTGGGCGCATTGGATAGGGATGTTGTGGATTCCAGTTTGAATGGTTGCCTCCTTGCCTTCTGCTGAGCCAAAGAGATATTGATTTAGGTCTCCTTCCAGGATAAACGTTGGTGTTTTCATCTCTGTTGCATACTTTGCCACTTGGTCAGTGAGTTTTTTGAGTCTTTCGCTTTGCGTTTCGGATGAATGTATGCGTTGATTAGGCCCACCTCCGTTTCTTCACCCTGGAGGAAAATGGTAATTGTAACTGCTATTATTGCTGTTGGGGTTAAAGCCCACGAGAGTTGCTGAGGGTATGCTCGTCATAGACACATAGGTGGCAAGCCCCCCAGAACGATGACTGAATCTGCCGCCCCTTGTAGCTGGTGTGGTGAAGCACATAAAACCCTGAATGTGCTGAGGGTCCGTGAGCCAGGTTTCTTGCAGCAAGATAGTATCGAAGGTTCTGACGTAACTGAGGAAATCCGGGTCCTCTATTTTTGCTGCTAAACCATTGACGTTCCACGAGCATATTCTAAAGGGTTCCACTTTGCACTACTGTTGCCTTGGTCCTGTGAGTGGCATCAGTCCCCCACTGTGCGTGTGATTTTAGTACGGGATATTACTTCCCTGTCGGCTACTTGGCTTCTGGAGGCTGGTGCAGTCCGGAATACTTCTTGTGGGTCCGGCTGACTGCTAGCACTCTGTTGTCTCGATCTACCCCGAGCCTCTCCAAGTACGGAGTGTGTATGTGCATGTTGTGTTGTTGGTCCAGGGCTTGCATTGGATGGTAATATTGGAGATGGGTAGGCAAGTTTTTGGAAAGGGGAGATGTAAATTCCCCAGTCTTGGAAAGTGCCCAGTTCTGATAGCATTATCTCTGCAATTTTGCTTGATTTCCACGTTGCCTTTGTGGCCTCTGGTCTTTGAGGATTAGCATTGCGTATAAACTCTATGGAGAGTAGGTATTGAGCAGTCCTCATATGAAATGGCTGAGCCACTTCATGCACAACCACCAGGCCTAAAGAATGGACAATAAATGTAGTTGTCTTGAAATAACTTTGCAATAAATTGTGTTCAATCATATAAAGGGTGAAGTATTCCTTCAACCTTCAGAGCATTTGAATGTGTGACTAATGAGCAATGTCCAGCAAAAAAATTGAACCAAAAGAAACAGAAAGTTAGGCTCTTAATAGCAGTTGTAATAATAATAACAGAGAATGACCTTCACAGGAACCAATTCTATCGAGATTTGAAACTCTGGCATGTGCTCCTGCCCTCTGTTTCTGGATTGAAGAAGCTTTTGGAGTGCAGTTTACTAGAGGTACAGGCATTACGTGATGCACAAACTTTCATACCTGTATAAATCTCTTGTCACACAAACCTCCAATTCCTTTCTTAGACTGCGCACAGCTTGGGCCCTCAACCTTGCCAACCAAGACAACGATTGTCAGGAAGCCTTGGGATCCCCACAGGAAGCTGTTATTAAGGTCCAGATTTGCATTATAGTGTTGAAATACCTCTATTGATTCTATCTTATGAGGTCCAGGTTGTGGAAAATGGATGTGACCACTTCACAGCTTTGTCTGCGCTAACCATCGGTGAGACTTTCGCCATACAGTTTGAGGCTGCAGAGTTCTTCCTACATTTTGGGAGAGGGTTTTGACATGCCTCAGGGGATTGCTAGGTTGGTCCCTCCCCAGTGATCCCCAAATTAGCACTTTAACATGTTACTAACCATGCAGAAGGCAACAGGGACAAGAGCCCTACTGCAGAATGAATTGGTGGTGGACAAAGATTATATCGCCAGAGAATGGAAAAAAAGTAGAATCTCCATTGGTGGCGGAATGAAAAAAGGGCCTGGATAGGTGTATGATTCTGCAAAAAACAATACACATAGCTAGGGTTTCCCCACATATGCAGGGCAACTTCTGGAGTGATTGGGATCAGCACAGAGGGATTCACCTGGAGCTACACATGATCCTGGTCTTTGGAAAGGGTGCGCACCTTCGGGACTTGATGGGCTGGAGGAGGCAAGATGGGGCTGTGGGGGGCATGGAGGAGGATGAGTGCTAAACAGTTCTTATGGCCTTTGAGTTAGCAATGTGTGCTATACAATATGTTGTCTTTAGTTTGGATCTGCTACTTGGGAATGATACCCTGTCATTTTGTTCTAGCTCTACCGTATTAATGTTGATTGGCAAAAAAATGTGATATAAAAAAATAACAGTAACAGCAATACTTTCTATTCTATTCTGAAACCCCCTACAGATAACGTGTCACATCCATTAAAATGTTCTTTTTGTTAGCCCTATCAGTCTTAGGGCAGTCTTCCCTGAAACATTTTACCTTTAAACCTTCCATTTTTTTAAATTTGTTATTGTTGCCCTTAGGATTATGTGCACTATACCACCGCTAACCAGAGCTAAAGTGCTTGTGCCCCCTCCCTAAAACATGGGGAAATTGGCTTACACCTGACTGGCATATTTAATTTACTTAAATTTCCCCTAGTAAAGTGGTATACCCTATATCCATGGCTAGTACATTAAATGCTACTAGTGGGTCTGCAGTACTTATTGTGCCAGCCACTTAAGTAGCCCCTTACAACATGTCCCAGGTCTACCACTGCAGACTGTATGCAGTTGCAAACTGCCAATTAGACTTGGCAAAATAAACCCCTTGTTAAGTCTAAAACTTCCTTTTTATTACATGCATGTCACCCCTAAGGTAAGCTCTAGACAGCCCACAGGACAGGATGCATTGCAATTAAAAAATGGGTATGTACTTTCAAGTTTTACATGTCCTTGTGGTGAAAAACTCACATTTCTTTTTGACTATCCGAGGCCTACACCTCCCATTGGATAACAGTGGGTTACATTATTACATTTAATATGTGTTACCATTTGAGTGGGAGCAGGCAGAAAAGTCATGGTTGGTATCTGAGGAATTGTAATTTAAAATCCTATTTAATAATGATGTTGGATTTTAAGTTACAATTCTGAAAATGCCACTTTTAGAAAGTTCTCATTTTCTTGTCCTTACCGTTTGATGCCTGCAGCCTGTTCCTGGATCACCTGACTAAGTGTGAGGGCTACTGGCCTCAGGATATTCCTTCCAGGCAGCTACACAATGGATGATCTGGGTGTTAGCAGGATGGGCCAATTCTGACTTGATGGGGGGCAGAGCTGTCACCCGCCACACTTGCACTTGAACGGTACAGGCTCAGCGCACACAAAAAGGACTTCACAGTACCCTATTGTGCCCCCAGACAGAGTGGGAGCAAGACAGAGAGCCAAGAAATTCCAGACATTTCTGTGAGGATGAGCCTCTAGAAGCTTCTCCAACATCAAAGGAGAAACCAGGTACACAAATTGGACCCCCCAGACCCACTCTTTAGTACACTCCTAGACCTGTGGATACTACAGAAGGACACCCTGCTGCTTGAGGCCTGCCCTTCTGAGCGGGCATGAGCAATATTCAGATCTGTTTCTCTGCCTGCATCAAAGCAGGCAGGAAAACAGATCTGAAGGGCACTCCCAGCTGGCGGGAGCAGTTGTATGGTTCAAATCATTTTACTGCTATTTCAATAAAGAAATGGAAACAATTAGAGCAGTGCAGCGCTCTGCACGAGTAAAATATTGTATTGCTATCAACAGCAGAGGAAAAGAATTGTTCCCAACTCAACAGGAACACATACCCCTCCCTCCTTTCACAGTACTTATGTGTTGAAATGCAATAAGTATAGTACCGCAATCTCTGCTAAGTTCTTATTTAGCCAGAGTCTCCTTATGTCTCAGGGGTAATGGTGGCCAGACGGAGAACATGTAAATACTTGGGACCGAGAGGAGTGTTATGAACGCGTGCCAATATTTCGGATATGAGGAACTCTGTGCTGAAAGAGAGAGGGTTATCTTTTCCATCGACAGTATGTGCCAGAGGTGGTGAAGCCACCCTTGATCTGCTGGAGTACGATCTGTACCCCAGTGTTTTAATATGTTCTGGAGTGAGGCTCCCACTGCTAGCCCTATCTGTCTTCCTCTGGAGAGATTTTAATGGATATGTAAGGGGATTAGATAGACCCCAAATCATGTATG
Source organism: Triturus cristatus (assembly GCF_964204655.1). Classification (NCBI taxonomy): domain Eukaryota; kingdom Metazoa; phylum Chordata; class Amphibia; order Caudata; family Salamandridae; genus Triturus; species Triturus cristatus. The sequence continues at coordinate 873,799,247 of NC_140593.1, forward strand.
AAGGGAAACTGGGAAGTTGTGTATCTAGATGTGAATCAATGTCAGCTATAATCCTAGTCCAGTACTCCGCAGATTTGGGACATTTCCACAGCAAGTGCAGCAATGTGCCAGGGGAGCCACAGCCCTTCGGCAGTATGGGTTTTGTTCTGGGTTTCCTCTATGGAGACAAATCAGTGTAAGGTAACAATAGGTGGCCATCTTTACGGCGCTTTCTATACTAGCTTGTTTGCAAGCTGCACGTCTTGCTCTATATTACACCTACTCCCATTCCTTAAGTGTCAATGACCTTCCCAGCTCTGTCTCCCATCTCTTCTGGCCTGCAGTTGAATGTGTGGGGGCATGTTGCTGTAATATGCTGTATAGCTCAGAGACGAGTTGTTTATTGGAGGTTTTGGTCACTAGCCACTTCTCGAAAGGTGTTCGGCTTCTTTGGGCTCCTGATGGATAAGGCAGGTGCAGCAGCGAGTGTCGCACCTTTAGGTAATGCAATCTACCAGATTCCGGAAACGCGTAGTCTCTGGGGAGTTGAGCAAAGTTCCCCCTCGTCGAAAAAAGTGGCCTATCGAGTGACAATGGACGCAATACCATGTGGCGCATGTCACCTGATCATTGCCTGGGAGGAAGTCAGCATTATCCAAAATCGGTGTCAGTGGAGAAGGGAGTGACAAAAGGCCTTTACGCTATCGTTCTTGATCCCAGATTTCCATAATGGCTCTAGTGATAGGAGATGAATATAGTCTTCAAGGGTGATTCGACCTCCTTAGGACGGGAATCTTCCACAGGTGCTGACCTGCAATCGCCCTATCCTGAAATAGCCATCACTTTACAGATTCCGCCCAATTCCACTCCACTAAATACCTCAACTGTGCCACCCAGTAATAGTTTAGAAGGTTAGGAAGTCCCAAGTCCACGTTAGATATAGGCTGGTAGCTCTGCGTCTTCCGCATTTGAGGGCAGTTGTCCACCCAGATGAATCGGTTAATTTCTCCTTGCAAGGCCTGAATCATCCCCGGGTGGGGTGTCGCCAGGAGGGTTTGAAATTGGATTTGAATCCTGGGACGGGCAATCATTTTAAGGGCAGCAACCCGTTCGAACCAGGCGAGCCGTTGAGGTCTCCATCGGGACAAGTCTTCCTTTAGATGTCACACAGGGACCTGTAGTTTAAGGTGGATGTCACCTAGACGGAAAAAGCTAATTGGATTCCCAAATAAGAAATTGATAGGGATGCCCACTGAATCGGGTATTGTGCCGCAAGTTGAGCTGGGGACATTGAGCAATTAGGAGCCTGAGATTTACTCACACTGACGCAAAATCCTGCTGCCTGGCCAAAAGTCTTCAGTTTGGTCAAAAATGCCGGGAGAACGACAATAGGAGAGGGGGGGGGTCTAAATCTACCAAAACATCATCTGCATATAAGTCACTAGTATGGTGTTCCACGCCAAAGGTAACCCCAGTAGTTCCCGGATTGTCTCGAACCGTTGAGCCATGGGCTCCATATAGAGAGCAAACAAAGGGGACGACAGTGGGCAGCCCTGCGCGTGCCTCTGCCAATGGAGAATGGTCCTGAAGCCTGTTCGTTTACTCTGACTGTTGTATTGGTGTGACTGTAGTTGCTGAGTGTCCATGCCTTAAACCGTACCCAAAACCAAAGTGGAATAGCGTTGCCTCAAAATATGGCCAGAGCACCCGATCAAAGGCCTTTTCAGCGTTGATCGTCAAAAATATTATCACCCTATATGAGCGTTTAGCCTTATCTATGAGATGGAGAACACGTTTGGTATTATCGCTGCACTGTGTATTGCAGATGAATCCTGCTTGGTCCAGGTCAATCAAGATTGGAATAAATGGACCCAAGCGAGCTGCGAGGATACTGATAAAGAGTTTAATGTCCACATTAAGAAGGGATATTGGACGGTATGAACTATATTGTTGTCTGTCTTTCCCAGGTTTAGGTATGACCACTATAGCTGCCTCTAGCATGGAAGAAGGAATCGACCCAGGGCCCGTGATCGAATTAAAGAAACAGTAGCAGCTGCTCCTCTGCTAATCTGCCGCCCCTTGTAGCTGGTGTGGTGAAGCACATAAAACCCTGAATGTGCTGAGGGTCCGTGAGCCAGGTTTCTTGCAGCAAGATAGTATCGAAGGTTCTGACGTAACTGAGGAAATCCGGGTCCTCTATTTTTGCTGCTAAACCATTGACGTTCCACGAGCATATTCTAAAGGGTTCCACTTTGCACTACTGTTGCCTTGGTCCTGTGAGTGGCATCAGTCCCCCACTGTGCGTGTGATTTTAGTACGGGATATTACTTCCCTGTCGGCTACTTGGCTTCTGGAGGCTGGTGCAGTCCGGAATACTTCTTGTGGGTCCGGCTGACTGCTAGCACTCTGTTGTCGCGATCTACCCCGAGCCTCTCCAAGTACGGAGTGTGTATGTGCATGTTGTGTTGTTGGTCCAGGGCTTGCATTGGATGGTAATATTGGAGATGGGTAGGCAAGTTTTTGGAAAGGGGAGATGTAAATTCCCCAGTCTTGGAAAGTGCCCAGTTCTGCTAGCATTATCTCTGCAATTTTGCTTGATTTCCACGTTGCCTTTGTGGCCTCTGGTCTTTGAGGATTAGCATTGCGTATAAACTCTATGGAGAGTAGGTATTGAGCAGTCCTCATATGAAATGGCTGAGCCACTTCATGCACAACCACCAGGCCTAAAGAATGGACAATAAATGTAGTTGTCTTGAAATAACTTTGCAATAAATTGTGTTCAATCATATAAAGGGTGAAGTATTCCTTCAACCTTCAGAGCATTTGAATGTGTGACTAATGAGCAATGTCCAGCAAAAAAATTGAACCAAAAGAAACAGAAAGTTAGGCTCTTAATAGCAGTTGTAATAATAATAACAGAGAATGACCTTCACAGGAACCAATTCTATCGAGATTTGAAACTCTGGCATGTGCTCCTGCCCTCTGTTTCTGGATTGAAGAAGCTTTTGGAGTGCAGTTTACTAGAGGTACAGGCATTACGTGATGCACAAACTTTCATACCTGTATAAATCTCTTGTCACACAAACCTCCAATTCCTTTCTTAGACTGCGCACAGCTTGGGCCCTCAACCTTGCCAACCAAGACAACGATTGTCAGGAAGCCTTGGGATCCCCACAGGAAGCTGTTATTAAGGTCCAGATTTGCATTATAGTGTTGAAATACCTCTATTGATTCTATCTTATGAGGTCCAGGTTGTGGAAAATGGATGTGACCACTTCACAGCTTTGTCTGCGCTAACCATCGGTGAGACTTTCGCCATACAGTTTGAGGCTGCAGAGTTCTTCCTACATTTTGGGAGAGGGTTTTGACATGCCTCAGGGGATTGCTAGGTTGGTCCCTCCCCAGTGATCCCCAAATTAGCACTTTAACATGTTACTAACCATGCAGAAGGCAACAGGGACAAGAGCCCTACTGCAGAATGAATTGGTGGTGGACAAAGATTATATCGCCAGAGAATGGAAAAAAAGTAGAATCTCCATTGGTGGCGGAATGAAAAAAGGGCCTGGATAGGTGTATGATTCTGCAAAAAACAATACACATAGCTAGGGTTTCCCCACATATGCAGGGCAACTTCTGGAGTGATTGGGATCAGCACAGAGGGATTCACCTGGAGCTACACATGATCCTGGTCTTTGGAAAGGGTGCGCACCTTCGGGACTTGATGGGCTGGAGGAGGCAAGATGGGGCTGTGGGGGGCATGGAGGAGGATGAGTGCTAAACAGTTCTTATGGCCTTTGAGTTAGCAATGTGTGCTATACAATATGTTGTCTTTAGTTTGGATCTGCTACTTGGGAATGATACCCTGTCATTTTGTTCTAGCTCTACCGTATTAATGTTGATTGGCAAAAAAATGTGATATAAAAAAATAACAGTAACAGCAATACTTTCTATTCTATTCTGAAACCCCCTACAGATAAAGTGTCACATCCATTAAAATGTTCTTTTTGTTAGCCCTATCAGTCTTAGGGCAGTCTTCCCTGAAACATTTTACCTTTAAACCTTCCATTTTTTTAAATTTGTTATTGTTGCCCTTAGGATTATGTGCACTATACCACCGCTAACCAGAGCTAAAGTGCTTGTGCCCCCTCCCTAAAACATGGGGAAATTGGCTTACACCTGACTGGCATATTTAATTTACTTAAATTTCCCCTAGTAAAGTGGTATACCCTATATCCATGGCTAGTACATTAAATGCTACTAGTGGGTCTGCAGTACTTATTGTGCCAGCCACTTAAGTAGCCCCTTACAACATGTCCCAGGTCTACCACTGCAGACTGTATGCAGTTGTAAACTGCCAATTAGACTTGGCAAAATAAACCCCTTGTTAAGTCTAAAACTTCCTTTTTATTACATGCATGTCACCCCTAAGGTAAGCTCTAGACAGCCCACAGGACAGGATGCATTGCAATTAAAAAATGGGTATGTACTTTCAAGTTTTACATGTCCTTGTGGTGAAAAACTCACATTTCTTTTTGACTATCCGAGGCCTACACCTCCCATTGGATAACAGTGGGTTACATTATTACATTTAATATGTGTTACCATTTGAGTGGGAGCAGGCAGAAAAGTCATGGTTGGTATCTGAGGAATTGTAATTTAAAATCCTATTTAATAATGATGATGGAATTTAAGTTACAATTCTGAAAATGCCACTTTTAGAAAGTTCTCATTTTCTTGTCCTTACCATTTGATGCCTGCAGCCTGTTCCTGGATCACCTGACTAAGTGTGAGGGCTACTGGCCTCAGGATATTCCTTCCAGACAGCTACACAATGGATGATCTGGGTGTTAGCAGGATGGGCCAATTCTGACTTGATGTGGGGCAGAGCTGTCACCCGCCACACTTGCACTTGAACGGTACAGGCTCAGCGCACACAAAAAGGACTTCACAGTACCCTATTGTGCCCCCAGATAGAGTGGGAGCAAGACAGAGAGCCAAGAAATTCCAGACATTTCTGTGAGGATGAGCCTCTAGAAGCTTCTCCAACATCAAAGGAGAAACCAGGTACACAAATTGGACCCCCCAGACCCACTCTTTAGTACACTCCTAGACCTGTGGATACTACAGAAGGACACCCTGCTGCTTGATGCCTGCCCTTCTGAGCGGGCATGAGCAATATTCAGATCTGTTTCTCTGCCTGCATCAAAGCAGGCAGGAAAACAGATCTGAAGGACACTCCCAGCTGGCGGGAGCAGTTGTATGGTTCAAATCATTTTACTGCTATTTCAATAAAGAAATGGAAACAATTAGAGCAGTGCAGCGCTCTGCACGAGTAAAATATTGTATTGTTATCAACAGCAGAGGAAAAGAATTGTTCCCAACTCAACATGAACACATACCCCTCCCTCCTTTCACAGTACTTATGTGTTGAAATGCAATAAGTATAGTACCGCAATCTCTGCTAAGTTCTTATTTAGCCAGAGTCTCCTTATGTCTCAGGGGTAATGGTGGCCAGACGGAGAACATGTAAATACTTGGGACCGAGAGGAGTGTTATGAACGCGTGCCAATATTTCGGATATGAGGAACTCTGTGCTGAAAGAGAGAGGGTTATCTTTTCCATCGACAGTATGTGCCAGAGGTGGTGAAGCCACCCTTGATCTGCTGGAGTACGATCTGTACCCCAGTGTTTTAATATGTTCTGGAGTGAGGCTCCCACTGCTAGCCCTATCTGTCTTCCTCTGGAGAGATTTTAATGGATATGTAAGGGGATTAGATAGACCCCAAATCATGTATGAAGGGAAACTGGGAAGTTGTGTATCTAGATGTGAATCAATGTCAGCTATAATCCTAGTCCAGTACTCTGCAGATTTGGGACATTTCCACAGCAAGTGCAGCAATGTGCCAGGGGAGCCACAGCCCTTCGGCAGTATGGGTTTTGTTCTGGGATTCCTCTATGGAGACAAATCAGTGTAAGGTAACAATAGGTGGCCATCTTTACGGCGCTTTCTATACTAGCTTGTTTGCAAGCTGCACGTCTTGCTCTATATTACACCTACTCCCATTCCTTAAGTGTCAATGACCTTCCCAGCTCTGTCTCCCATCTCTTCTGGCCTGCAGTTGAATGTGTGGGGGCATGTTGCTGTAATATGCTGTATAGCTCAGAGACGAGTCGTTTATTGGAGGTTTTGGTCACTAGCCACTTCTCGAAAGGTGTTCGGCTTCTTTGGGCTCCTGATGGATAAGGCAGGTGCAGCAGCGAGTGTCGCACCTTTAGGTAATGCAATCTACCAGATTCCGGAAACGCGTAGTCTCTGGGGAGTTGAGCAAAGTTCCCCCTCGTCGAAAAAAGTGGCCTATCGAGTGACAATGGACGCAATACCATGTGGCGCATGTCACCTGATCATTGCCTGGGAGGAAGTCAGCATTATCCAGAATCGGTGTCAGTGGAGAAGGGAGTGACAAAAGGCCTTTACGCTATCGTTCTTGATCCCAGATTTCCATAATGGCTCTAGTGATAGGAGATGAATATAGTCTTCAAGGGTGATTCGACCTCCTTAGGACGGGAATCTTCCACAGGTGCTGCCCTGCAATAGCCCTATCCTGAAATAGCCATCACTTTACAGATTCCGCCCAATTCCACTCCACTAAATACCTCAACTGTGCCACCCAGTAATAGATTAGAAGGTTAGGAAGTCCCAAGTCCACGTTAGATATAGGCTGGTAGCTCTGCTTCTTCCGCATTTGAGGGCAGTTGTCCACCCAGATGAATCGGTTAATTTCTCCTTGCAAGGCCTGAATCATCCCCGGGTGGGGTGTCGCCAGGAGGGTATGAAATTGGATTTGAATCCTGGGACGGGCAATCATTTTAAGGGCAGCAACCCGTTCGAACCAGGCGAGCCGTTGAGGTCTCCATCGGGACAAGTCTTCCTTTAGATGTCACACAGGGACCTGTAGTTTAAGGTGGATGTCACCTAGACGGAAAAAGCTAATTGGATTCCCAAATAAGAAATTGATAGGGATGCCCACTGAATCGGGTATTGTGCCGCAAGTTGAGCTGGGGACATTGAGCAATTAGGAGCCTGAGATTTACTCACACTGACGCAAAATCCTGCTGCCTGGCCAAAAGTCTCCAGTTTGGTCAAAAATGCCGGGAGAACGACAATAGGAGAGGGGGGGGTCTAAATCTACCAAAACATCATCTGCATATAAGTCACTAGTATGGTGTTCCACGCCAAAGGTAACCCCAGTAGTTCCCGGATTGTCTCGAACCGTTGAGCCATGGGCTCCATATAGAGAGCAAACAAAGGGGACGACAGTGGGCAGCCCTGCGCGTGCCTCTGCCAATGGAGAATGGTCCTGAAGCCTGTTCGTTTACTCTGACTGTTGTATTGGTGTGACTGTAGTTGCTGAGTGTCCATGCCTTAAACCGTACCCAAAACCAAAGTGGAATAGCGTTGCCTCAAAATATGGCCAGAGCACCCGATCAAAGGCCTTTTCAGCGTTGATCGTCAAAAATATTATCACCCTATATGAGCGTTTAGCCTTATCTATGAGATGGAGAACACGTTTGGTATTATCGCTGCACTGTGTATTGCAGATGAATCCTGCTTGGTCCAGGTCAATCAAGATTGGAATAAATGGACCCAAGCGAGCTGCGAGGATACTGATAAAGAGTTTAATGTCCACATTAAGAAGGGATATTGGACGGTATGAACTATATTGTTGTCTGTCTTTCCCAGGTTTAGGTATGACCACTATAGCTGCCTCTAGCATGGAAGAAGGAATCGACCCAGGGCCCGTGATCGAATTAAAGAAACAGTAGCAGCTGCTCCTCTGCTAAGGTGGAGGAGTGTCACCCCACTGCTTTTCTGCTGTGAAAAATAATATGATAACAGTTATTATCATTTTATTCTTCCTAGTCCACTTCCTGCAGCCGAGGGTGGGGCGGGGCCATTTATTCTGACACGACATCGCAGCTGGAAGGAGGAGGAGTGGTGGCACTGCTTCAAATGCGCATGACAGTTTAACCGGCCGTCTAAGGCCAGCAAAACCATAATGCACACTTAAATCTATCCACCGAGCTGTGCTGTAGTGCCGGTTGGAGGGTCGTAGTCCCTTAGTGGGCACCTTACTAGGGTGTTCACACCAATCACTGCACTGTTCTCATGCTGGGTTATACCAGCATGAGACTGGCATCTGGATTGGCGTAGTGGAGCCTGTGGCATGCTGGGAGTCAAGGAGCAGAGGCCAGAAGAGCACCGATGCTGCAGATGGCAGGAAAGCATTTTTTTATTCTTTTCCCCGAGCTGCCCCCCCCCCCCCCATGCTGCCTCACCACTTTAATGCCCCAGCAGCCGCCACTGACAGCCGGGTTAGGACTAGAGCTAGGACATGGCAAAATGTTTTGTAGAAAAGCACAGGGAAGCCATCTGAAAAGGAAGCCAGAATACGGCATGCGCAATCTATTGTGGCGATTGGAAACATATGACCCGCTTCCTGCCTGGCCTGATGAACTGGGAACACAGCCTCAAGTATCGAAGGAAGTAAGAAACCTTGGAATGACCATGGACTCCAAGCTATCGATGAATGATCAAGTGGACAAACTGGCAAGATCAAGCTTTGTTACTATAAAAACTCTGCGACTAATCTTACCCCATTAGGGATTTCCACACAAGGTCCAAGCTACCATCTCCCTAGTTCTGTCCAAACCCGATTACGCCAATAGCCTCTACCACAGATCACCTTTAACAACTATGAAAAGACTACAACAGATTCAGAACTCGGCTGCAAGACTACTCTTGCATATCAAACAGCGAGACCACATCGCTCCTGCCTTGAAAGCCCTGCATTGGTTACTGGTTGCCAGAAGATCCACGTTCAAGCTGCTTTGCATCACCCACAAAGCAATATGGGACCGCTCTTCATCAGGAATAAAATCACCCAACACATTCATCATAGGAACCTCCACTCTAGAGTGGCACCTCGCCTCAAAATCCCAAGATACAAGAAAAAAAAACATGGGTGGCACATCCTTCTCTGTTCAAGTAGCCAAAATATGGAACTCTTTACCCCCAACATAAGATTCACCGACAACCACCTTATCTTCAGCAAACTACTCAAGAATTGGCTCTTCCCCACATAAACACCATACTCAAACAGAAATATACAGCATATCCCTCTGTATATAAGCATTTATTTGTACTATAGATATGTACCTATATATGTCTATTGCTTTGTATAAACATGTAGAATAACTATGATTAAAAAAAACATTTTCAAGTACTAAACTTGAAAACCAGAGTTTATCGAATGCATCTTTAATCTACTTATACTTACTTCCTTTATGCATCTATAAACTTTCCATGCACTTATGGATCTATATATTTATTACTTTCTTCTAATTCAGCATATCCAATCCAATCTATTTCTCACCCTATACCTCTCTCAGTATATCTTCTACCTCAACTTTCTGACTCATCTCAAACCTCGTTCTACTACTCTTTCCAATGCACTAGCCTATTTCTCATCCTATACCTCTATCAATATAGCCATTACCTCCACTCTCTCATTCATCCCGAACCTCATACCACTACTATGATCCCCAAAATAGCCCTTTCAAGACTCTCCCCACCTGACACCTCTTTTTACTATGCTGATCCCCCAAAACAAGCCTTTCTAAACTCTTCCCTCCGACTCTTCCCCCTCCACATCCCGTTTTACTCACCCCAAGCCTCCCACTACTGCTTGACCTCCAAAAATAAAAGAAAAGAATAAAGTCTAAATCATTCACTTTTCTATCCGTCCACTATCCTTTTCAATCCAAATAACAGACTAACATGTCCATTTCTAAATTTTCATATTTCACTATACCAATTCACCAATAATCCTTTATGGATTCCAGAGTAGCGTGCTACTCACCGAAAAAAAGCACTTCAACACCTCATTAGGGGTAGCAAGCACTATATAAATGCAAACCTTTTTTTCCTCTTCCATACCTCTGCTATCCTTCTCAATACAAATAACTGACGAATATCCACCACTCAAATTACTTTCATATTTCACTACACTAATTCACCACTAATCCTTTATGGGTTCCGAAGTAACGTGCTTCTCGCCGAAAAAGAGCTTCAACACCCCATTAGGGGTAACAAGTGTATTATATATATGCAAACCTTTTTTCTCTCTTCTATCCCTCCGCTATCCTTCCCTCCGCTATCCTTCTCAATCCAAATGACTGACTAATATCCACCACTCAAATTACTTTCATATTTCACTATACTAATTCACCACTAATCCTTAAGCGTTCTGGAGCAGCGTGCTACTCACCAAGAAAGTGCTTCAACACCTCGTCAGGGGTAGTAAGCGCTATATAAATGCAATTACAACTTTATTCTCTAAAAAATAATCCAGGTAGGCGTATGTTTTATGAGCTTGGGAACAAAAGATTTAGTCCTGCATGTGGGAGTGGTGTTCCGCCAAAGGTCCCTCAAACCCATCTCTTGAAGCAACTGCTTACTCCCTTTGGAGAGGGCCCCAGGGTTATTGTAAAGTTGTGCCGATCTGTCTAGCTCGTTGTTAAAGACTAGATTCAGGTCTCCTCCCAGGAATGCCAACCTGTCCGACGTGGACAGTACATCTGCGATCGCCTTGTGAAGAAAATAAATCTTCCTGCCCTTCACTCTGAGAATATATGGAGCCTAATGTGATGGTGTAGTCCTCAGTAATGACTGCATATGCAAGAAGTCTGTTGTTTATTTCGGCAATTTTGGCCCCCACCCTGCCACGGAAGGACCAGGATATCAGTGTAGCCAATCCACCCCACCCCACCGTTTTGGAAGGGGTAGATGAGAAGAACTAATGGTGGAAGGCTCAAGACGACTGTATCCAGTGCCAGTCCCTAGTCACCAGGTGCATCTCCAGTATGAGGCAGATATATGCACCCAATTGGTCAAGGTAAGAGGATGGCCCAGTGTTTAACAGGGCTGTTGAGGCCCTTCACGTTCAAGGTAGAGACCTTTAAGGTAGCATGGGCCATGTCAAATTGATATGGGTAGCAGCTGCACCTACACCAGGGTACCAGTCTGGTCCCCCCGGTGTCCTCCAAAATTAACGTAAAGCCTGTATGGAAACATGGCAGGGTAAGTGTGGGGTATCTCTTTAAGTGAGTACATTTACTCATAAACATTAACATAAAAATCAAGGATGGAAAACATTATAATTGAAGTTTGCTGCAAGGGAGAATCTACAGTCTCCAAAAGGAAGAAAGAAGGGGTCAAATTGTGGGTCAAGGACCGCCCGATTCTCCACCTTGCCACACCAGCAATAGAGTAGGCATTGAAACCCCAGCAACATCATGCAAGTTATGCTTTGTCCGAGTACCCAGACAATGAATACAATACTGCCTTTCTCTCCATTGTAATTGTTTCAGGATCTGGTTTCAGCCTGCTAGCTGGGGTTTTCAGTTGCTATCATAGTGAGTTTCTGCGTGCAGTTCAATCACTAGGACTGGTCCCCACCGCAGAGTTATCCATACCAAGTATTCAACATGAGTCCGATAGTGAACGTAGTTGATGCAGCTTGTTGTCTAGGTGAAAGATAAGCCTGAATGGGTTGCCACAAGAATAAGAGATGCGTATGGACAGCAGATGAGAGATCATTGGGCGAAAATCACACCACTTCTGCGGGGTTATGGCCGCCAAGTCTTAGTACAACATGGCGTGGGCCCCCTTGAAGGGAACCAGTTGGCGATCATGAGCCTTCTGTAAAATGGTCTCCTTTAGTTGGAAGACATGAATGCAAACTAGAATATTTGCTGGAGGAGCAGACTCTGTTGTCGGCAGGCCCCCTCCATGCACTCGTGCAAGTTTAATTTCCTTGTCCGGTGGAGCCTCTAGTATATGAAGGCATAGCTGCCTAACATATAGCCTAACATATAGGTTTAGATCCGTTCCTTCTGCATTCGTCAGTACTCCTCTGATACGAATATTGTTTCGCCTCGACCGGTTTTGCAAGTCCTGGGTGTGTGCTTGCAGGTCTGTATGTTGCTCCATGAAGCAGATGAATTCCTGTTTTAACTGTTCAATTTCCTCATGATTAGTTTTGTGATCTTCGATGGCTGAGACCCGCTCTCCAATGGCATGAAGATTGCGACGTGCCTATTTAAGATCATTGGATGGATCCTGTTTGACTGTTTATAGGTCTTCCTACAGGCAGTGTATAAAGAAAGGAACAGGCCAGTAGACCCTCCGGGTCATCGCCCTCACGTGAATGGCCTGGGCCCAGTGTCGACGGGACTGGCGTTTTAGTAGAGCATGTATTTCAAGGTGCTTACTTTCTTTGCTCGGGCTGAGGCCACGTCCATCAAGATTTGGAGGTGTCTCTGATCTGACCAGCCCCCCTGTGGGTGCCAAGAAGATGGCGTCAAAGGTCTTTCACTATGTATTCAGCTGTGGGATCTTACAAATTGTGGAAAAGAGCCACTTTCAATATGAGTGATCGCCGATTACATGGCCTTCACTCCCTATGAAGGCTGCAGCTAGTCACAAGGGCTGAAATTAGTGTCTAGAGAACATGTAGCAAAGAGACAGTTTTGGCGACATCCAGGGACCTCCTGGTCAGTCTCATGCACACGGATGAGGTTGGGGGGATCCCTATATGTCTCAGGACCTTTCAATGTCTGTGCTAATTGGGGCCTGCCGAAATATACACGTGATAGGGCTACTACAATCTCCAGCATCGAAAGGAAAACAGGTTTGGCCGCATTAAGTGGGCCTGTCCATGAGAGAGGGTCTAGTGAGTTGGTTTAGGGTGTCCTGTAAGGGAGCGCAAGTATGCTGTGCCTTGGTTTGCGCTCAGCGAACACTCAGCTGCAGTACCAGAGAAATCAAGGAGGATTCCAGTACATGCAATGGAAAATGGAGGGCTAGGGGAGTGCGGCGCACCTTCAGAATAGACTTACGTGGGTGCTGTGTCGCACTCATCCAGATCACCGCAGATGGTTTCGGCTAACTAGGCTCTCAAACTTCGCTGCAAGGGCCTAGGCCTAGGGAAGAGGTAGCCAGGACTAGATAGTTCTTGGCGTCACCAGTCCATTGCCCAGGAAAAGTAGCTGCCCTGTGCAGTTCAGTTTCCTGCAACGCAACCTCAGCTGAGGGAATAAGCGTTCCAAGCCGGCCGCCGATCCGTCTATGCAGTTTGAAAGAGAGGGTGGTCTGCTGGTCCTGCAGACGCCCTCATCTCTCCCGATTGGTGGGGAAGCAGCTCTGGCAGCCGCAGGCCCTCTGGCCAGGGAGAGATCTCATGCTCCCTAAGAACTGCGAAAGAGCCACACCAAATACACGGCCAGACATAGGCACTTGAAGCCTCAAAAATCGGCCCCACTATGTGGCCTACCTCATTCAGCAGTCTAACAGTGGGGGGTGGGGGGGGGATGGGGGTGGAAGGGATGCAATGGAGTTGCAGCAGAGTCATCTGGGTTGAGCCGCTCACCACTGGTCTGTGTCAGCAGCTGCCATGTTAGTGCTCCCGGCTCTCTCCGGCTGCTGTCGTACGGCGGTGCTCCTGCCTTATGCGCTCATACCAGGGACAAAGCCCCGGGTGACTATGCTTTGGCGGGGACCACCTCGGTACATCTCCGATGAGCAAAAAGGGTAGTTAGGTGGCCTGGGACGGAGAGGCACGTCTCACCGCTCTGCCATCTTGGGCACGCCCCCGCATGAGCAATTTTAAATCTCCCGCCAGCTGGGAGTGGACTTAGTGTTTGCTCTCGATTGGCGGGAACTATGAAATTGCACGCGGCAAGTGAGAGCAAGCACAGGCTTCCCTGCCCACGCCAGTGCAGACAGTGAAACTGCTATGTTCTAGGGGTGAGCACCCCAGGACATAGCTGGAACCAGCCCTGGGGGATGGGGTTGCCAGGACCATTAATGGCCCAGGGCTGAAATAAGATCCCCCCCCCCCAAGCCCACGCCCCCCCTCCCCTGGCCCACCTGGGAAGCTTAAAGAAAAACAAGTGTGGGAACCACACTTTTTAATTTTTTTTGTTGAAATTTTGCCATGGATCCTCAGTGAATTTGCTGCAAAACAAAATCAAACTTTATGGCCCCAGGCGAGGTCCCCATTTGGTCACCGCCACCAGGTCTAGGTGGCCAGAGCATTCCTAACCTGTCCCCTTATAGGGTTTTTTTTCTCTTTTTTTTTTCTTGGAATTCGGCAGAGTCCCAAGATGGCTACCACCACTTCCTGTCTGAAGTGGTGGCAGTCAATCAGATCCCATCATGAGATCTGTTGGATCTGAGGAGCAGCCGCGTCCCTAGCTATACATAAAGCTTGTTTCTGTAATAAAGCTTTCTTCTTTATTAACTCCTAAACTACTGAACAGATTTACACCAGATTACAAATAGGGCTGTTTCTGGACCAAGATCTAGTGTTCTGCCAAATTTGGTGTAATTCCATCCAGCGCTCGGGCTGTAGTGGGGTCTAAAATCCCTATGAGAAATAGCATTGGAAAAATGCGTTTTGGGACTGCCCTTTTTTCTCAGCCCCTGCTTGACAAATCACCTCAAAACTTTCCAAATAGCAGCTGAAGTAAGTAGCAAACTAGGTTTGAACATTCTGTGAAGCTTCGTCCAACAGCACTAAAGGTATTGGCAAAACAAAAAACGCTTTTCTTATGGAAACTAGGTCTTAACTATAACTACTTACTGACAACTGCCAGTAGTTAACTAATATAAATATACGTATGCACACAATCTTCATGATCTGCTATTTTAGGTGGCCCTGCCAGTTTTATCTGTGGTTCCTTGTGTGTTTGGCCCTTTAAAAATCTTAGCTAGCGAGGACACTGACCACAGGGCATGATTATGAGGGTCCATAGAGACAGGAGAAGGGCAGGGACTGCAGAGGAAACAGAGAGGGGCAGGTCACATGGGAAAAGAAAGTGTAAGATGGGGAAGCAATAGACGGATGGAGTGCAGAGACGTGACAGTAGGAGCACTGAGGGAGGAGGCGTGCAAGATAGAAAAGAGAAATGGGGCATACCTTAGAGGCCGGCGAAGTAGAGGGGGCGACTAGAAACAGAACAGAGGAGCAGGCTGCAAAGCAGACAGAAGACTGGGGAGAGAATGGGGCCTAACGGCTAGGGCAGTCAACTTCGGAGCTGGGGAACCAGGTTCAAGTGTCAGCAGGGACGCTCAACATTCTGGGCAAATGACTTAATCTCCCTGTGCCTAACAAAAATTAACGTGTCCGTCTGTAATGTAACTGGTACTCATGTAAAAGCGCTCTGATACCCTCGGGTCTAGTTCGCGCTATATAAAGCTCCACAAAAATAAAAAAGACCCATACCTCAGTAGCAGGAAAAAGCGCAAACCATGATGGAGAGAAGGGTGGGTTGCAAAGGTAAGAGAAGAATGGACTTCGGATGAATGCTAGAGCAGTGGGCTTCAAAGTGAGGACAGAGGAAAGAAACTACAGGAAGACTGCAGAGACACAAATGCTGCCAAATGCTGGAGGGAAAGCAAAGAGATGAAGGTTGGACAGCTAAAGTTGCTACTTTACCCATGTATATGTTGGGGTAAGCCTTTGTTTATAATTAACACAACATCCAACACTCCTAGCGGACAGCTATGCTTTCTTTAAGCCCAAGTACAAGTAAGGCTACACAAGCGTTGATACTATCCTTTATCAGGAGGTTTACATAGATTTAAGGATGAACACATCTACATCTGCAAAGTGAAACCATAAATCTTTAAGCTGTAAAAATATAGCATGTTCTTTAAAGATGCTCAATAATACTAAAGCCTTTATAGATGTTTCAATGTCTCAGCCAAGACGCAATAGCATTTTAGAGAAAATATCTGTCAAATACAACTAGCCTGAGGATTGGTGCATCCAGTATAAGGGTTACCACAGACATTATCAGAAATACTGTAACAGAACTGAAAATACAGGCTTAATTATAAGATTCCCAAAATCCTAGCTGCTACCAGCCGGCATCTCTCGGTCTAATCATAAAAGAATCTTTTCCATCTTAAGTGATTTCTGATTTGCAAAAGAACACATGCTTATGTCTGTAGTATTGGTACTAATGCATGTACCCCCAATACGTGATGCTGACACTTTCAAAACGTGCATCTTATGGAAATGGGTACAGGAAGCGGCAGGGAGTAGGGAAGAGCAGACAAGCACATTTAGGAGTAGCCAGGACCTGCTTAGCAGGATGTTGCAGTTCACCCTCGCAACACGACTTAGGTCACTGATGATAAAAGTACGAGTTACTTCCCTTCGGTAACGATGTATCTGGTAGAGACGTTGTCTAGCCGCAGATTCCTTAATTTAGAATTATTCCCAGGCCTCGGACTGGATCCGGATTTTTTTTGCAGCAGCACCTCTGCGCGCCGGGGGACGGCGCCACATGACCACGCCCGATGTCATCCACGGAGAAACTTTTCCGCAGCACAACGTGGAGCCACAAACAAAACTGTGAAAGTATGGGAACAGTGTGCGAGAAGGAAAAATCCGTAAAACAAAAAGAGATCGGATGATGCATAGCATCATCATAAAAGACAGTGTCAGACACTGTATACCAATAGACGCGTTTCGAACCACTATATTTTTGGGTTCTCCTCAGGACCAACCAATTTCTTAGAAAGGAACTTTACCGATGGATTGACACGGATATCGAGCTACGAGAGGTGAATTCCCGAATCCGGCGCGGGCACCCTCCGTGAGACGACCAAACGAACTCACCGAGCAAAGCAACAATTAAACAAGCATTGTCAGCCGGAAAAGAGGGCACCATCCCCTAATCCGGTTCCTCATCATTTGGGACGAGTCGGATATATTTCAGGCAGATAGATCTCCATTTCTAAGAAATTGGTTGGCCCTGAGGAGAACCCAAAAATATAGTGGTTCGAAACGCGTCAACCAGTTCGGACCTTGTGTTGCACCGTCCATAAAAAAAAAATTTCTTGTGTGTTTCGAAAATAATACTGGAACTTTATTGTTTCAACAGAAAAGACAGAACGTTTTTTGTTGTTCAAATTGAGTTGTAAACAATCTACCAGAGAAGAAAGGTTGCTACAAGGACCAAGCCTTTTAGTGTGTGTGTAGTTTGGTGTATGCATGAATATATTGGCCATGATTGTTTGAGGAGTGCATGTATGTTTGTTTTATTCACTTAGGGGATCATGAGTATTTTGTTGATGTATTATATGTAATGTCAGATTTGGATTTGTACATAAGATAAATGCGCAATGAAGCAATGTTACAGCGCAAAATTATTTTGAAATGTGAAATTAATTAAAAACATTTCCATCGACTAAAAAGGAAATTTATAAAACCCTCCTCTCTTGTTTCATTTCATTTTAGGAGTTATAAAAGCATAAGGTTTAGTTAGTCTTAGCTTGAACTATTTGTTCTGTTTTGCTACTAAAATACATTGAGAGCAGTTGTCTCATTGGGACCGATTTATTAGAATAGGCATCAAAGTTAAAAGAAACGCGCGACCGCAAAAGTGAACGCAACCGCCATCTGTTTCCAATTAACGCGACCGCGAGACAGGCAAATGTAAACAAGCGCGGGCACGATAATTGGAAACAGATGGCGCAGTTGCTCGCTCCTGCAAGGTAGATGCCGTACATACACGAGTTTTCGAAAAAAGTACACCCGATTCCAAGAGGTCTTCTCCTAAGCAGCGCTTGCACGCTGTGCTAGGCTCGACCTAAAAATGGAGTGAAGAAGGAAATGGAATATGAATAAAAAGATGAGTGTTGTGAAGATAATGTTATAGAAAGAGATGGCGATAGGAGAGAAACATAAAATAATTTTACAGAAAGGTAGAAAAGGACAATCCCAAGCAACAAAAAAAATGCAAATTAAGAGTAATGCCTTCAAGCTTTCACTTAAAAAGAAAATCACAATGAGCGCCTCTGGTTGCCACCTCAGATAAGTTAGTCAAAGAGTGTAAATCCCACTTTCTGCCTTCAGAACGATACCGATACATAGGTTTTGGCAGCGTCAGAGTAGCCGGCAAAGGTGGTCAGTGTGAGGGAGCTGTCCTGGTAAATACATAGCACTCGTTGAGATGAGAAAACACTGGTGGGCAGTGATTGAAGAGGACACTTGTAGGCAATACTGAATCAAGCACTGGTGGACAGTGTAACTATAAGGAAGCAGTGGGCAGGGTGACGACCTCACATTTGTGAGTGGTGTGTGGGAACCTAGCAGTGGTAAACAGTGCGAAGTTACCCCTGTAGGACACAGTGAGGAGCACAGGTTGACAGACCATAGTGAGCAGTGGTTAGCAGTGTGAGTATCGGGTGATGGTATATATCCTAAGGAGGGTATACTCTCGGGAACAATACGGAATGTGCACTAGTTGGTAATGTGAAGAACCTACACTGTGGGCAGTTTCAATCTAAAACAAGCAGCATTTGTAATCAGGCTGCCACTTTGTGTCTTTTGGTTGTTAACCAAAGTCGAGTGAATGATACAGCAATGGAGAAGAAATCCCAACAAGACTATGGCAATGCTGATGCACAATATTGCTAGCTGGGGATCCCCATCACGGAGGTAAGGAGCAGGCCTGTCCCAGACTGCGGTACAGACAAGCTACAGCAGCAGGAGGCAGCAGCATTTGTGGTAGCAAGACCCACTAAGGGAGCACTGCAGCCATCCTGCACAGTATTGCTTGTGGAACACTTCCAGCAGCACCCAACAGCAGTTCCCAAACAACCAGGTCAATTAGAACTTCTCCATCTTTGCAATTAGGCAGCGGACTGGCCACTGTTACAAGATCGATATGCCACCATGACTCCCTATGAACATTTTTACAAGGCATATCCAGCTGTGGATCACTCCTTTGGCAAACAAGGATAAGTCCAACTACTGCCTTCCCTTAAGCCCATTTCTTCAGATACCAACCAAATTACTCTCTTTAGCACAACTATGCCAACAAGTCATAAAAAGGTACCCGTTTTCTATAAAAATGCTCCCTGTACCACGCATAGGGTAGTACCCTTGATCCTTTTTTAGACACACAGCCTTCAAAGCTAAACCCAAATACCAGAGAAAAGCCCAAATTGCTAGTTTAATGGCTAAAACTTATGAAGAAAATCTTTCTAGCAAAACATGGCATTGGAAGGAGATATCACTTTTACAAGATTCATCAATAAAAGGAGCAAAGAGTTCCAGCATTGTATGCTTGTATTGGAACCAAAATCATGCCCCAGAACAGCCATCGCTGCCGATGTTCTGGCAAACTAATTTCACTGCACAATACTTCCCAGGATGGTCTGCTACAATTCTGTAGCTCAACTGATGGAGAAATGTGTTTACAGAGACTAGAGAATTGGCATGTGAGCCACTAACAGCAACCACTTTGAAAACACAGAAATGCTAAAGCGGACTGTAAGAACACAGCGCAGTCCCAAGTCTCAATGGAGTGCCTCCTACTATAAAACATTATATACTGAGCGAACAACCTCTTTGAAAGAGCAGAATGCACCTCTTATCTCTGACCTTCCGATCAGATAAGAGACTTCCACTGAACATGGTTCTATAGACATACCCATGCACGAGTGGAGACTTAGCATGGACTATTGTTGCAATCTTGAACGGGCAGTACACAAGGCTAGGGGCTGCCCCCAGAAACATGTTATAATCTGGGGTACTTGCATAGGCTATAATGTATAGTGCCTGAGCTATTCCAAATTGGCCCTGATGTGTGTGTGGGGGGTGTGTGCTGCAAAGAAATCCTTGGACCCAAACTACACTTACAGCAACCCACACAAGGGGGAGGGTATTGTGGTGTTTTACATTATAAACGTGTTAACAACTGGTTTAAAGATTTGGGTGAGGTTGATGTACTCCACATCATCCGTATTTTTATGATCCTCTTCATCTGAAGTGTTTTTGTACCTGCCATGTTTCCTACTATTTCTTTGTCACAATGCAATAAAAATATGTGGAAAAAAGAGAGAAAGTTGGTTTGTAAACTTTCCCATTGTGGAGGTTGACCGCGTAGCAGTTCACGACTACAGATGAGCACGATTCAATACGGCTCCTCTGCTATTAAAACAAAAAACCCAACTGAAAAGAAAAAGGGACACTACGGCACTGAAGCAAAGACTACAATGGTGAAATTTACTAGTGTGGCTCCTGCGGCTTTCTGATGGCCATGCACGGGCACAAGGTAAAGGATAGTTGCAGCAGCAATACAGTGGACTGTGTTACTTGTGAAGTGCAACATGGCATTTCATTGAAGGAAGAGGGAAAAGTGCAGAAGGTGGAAAGGGCCGCTGACCACAACGGTGTATGTTGTATCATTCATGTGGCTCCCACATATAAATGGAAGACTAAGGTTTGGTGTAAAAAATTGGCCATATTGATGTGTGAGCATACCAAACCAAAACAGGAACTCAATACGACTTCATTTTACAAAAATATGTGCCATTTTCTCGGTTTCAAATCTCAGGTCTTGTTCAAGGATTATAAATCTCCCATGACACCTATCAAATAGCGTCAACCATGGGCATCTATTAGAGGTATCAGCTACCACCACTAGCTTGCCTTGTAGTCATCTTGGTCTTAGAAGTGAAATGACAGAACCAGCAGGAACATAAAGAGAGCTTCAACAGACCTGTTTACTTTTCAGCTTTCCACGTTCTGCACTTCCCTTGAATGATCAATAGCAAAGCAGAAGGAATAGAGAGGCCAAGGCTGGGACAAAGTTCTCATCCTGTGATGTCATTGTCACTTTTGCAACCTCTGGCAATTTGGGGAGTCGCTCCAATGTTGAGACCATGGAAGTAAGACCATCCACTGTTTCTGGTATAGAGCATGCCGAGGGATAGTTAACCATTCTTCTTCCTGCTTGGTTAGACAACAACTGATTCAACAAAAGCACTTACATCCTTCTGGACAAACTTGGTCAACTCTTCTCTAGTACAATGCCAACTCCCAGAAAACCTCACAGTATAATTCTTCACTGGAAAAAAAAACCTCTGTGGCCCAGAGTACCTTCAACATCATCAACCTGCCAGCCATTCATATTGAAGGTCCTTGGGAATTGTGTGGCTTTATAATTCAACTCATTTTGAAAGAGCGACAAAGTGCACACCTCTTTTTAAATTTCCATTTCTTTAATTTGCGTTGTTCTCTTATCCACGGCGTGCTACCCAGAGACGTGGTCAGCCCACCCACGTTAATATGAATACTACAAGAACCTGGAGCGGAATACCACCCCAATCTGGATGCACAGTTTCCTTTCCATTGTATGTAACAGATGTCACAGAATTCACCTTTTTTCTTTCGATTTTATTAAATCCGTTTTTCAATGTAATCCAATTTTTATCATTCTTCATATTTTTCCTCATGTCACAAGAGAGGTGCTTACATCTTCACTATATTCTTAATGATGCAAAAATGCCAATCCAGGCCTTATCCTGCACCAGGACTGTGTACATAAGTATATCCACAAGCGATGATCTAGTTTACCCAATGCATTTCGGGCCTATTATCCGGCCCTTCGTTAGGGGTTTTCTACAAATACAAAACACATCAATTAGACTGTATGTTTACCCCAATGCCGCTTGTTTATACATTAATTCCCTCTAATGACGTTTCCCAGAATCAAGGTTTTCCCGCTAAAAAATGGTAGTATAACACTACCCTATAATGGATACCCATGTTGTCTATTACCATTTAACTACCCTTTACCCCTGATTTTGCCCATCAAACCCAACCTCTATTTCATTTCTCTACCACCTCCCCGATAATGTACACTCAAGGAAGTAGGTTGAAGGCTGGGACGGAGTTTAATTGGCAACAGATTAAATGTAGGGGTGGAGATTAGTGAGTGTAATAAGGTGAGAAGAAAGAGAGTTGAACAGTTGGCTCATTCTGGTTTGGTGGTGAAGTCGGGAGGACGCTTACACGCACAATTTCAAAAGGTACGGATTAGTATAAACGGTGATGTACTGAGGGGTACCTGTTAGAACGTAAGCACAAATTGAGTGTACATTATCGGGGAGGTGGTAGAGAAATGAAATAGAGGTTGGGTTTGATGGGTAGAATCAGGGGTTAAGGGTAGTTAAGTGGTAATAGGCAGCCTGGGTATCCATTATAGGGTAGTGTTATACTATGATTTTTTAGCGGGAAAACGTTGATTCTGGGAAACGTCATTAGAGTGAATTAATGTGTAAACAAGCGGCATTGGGGTAAACATACAGTCTAATTGATGTGTTTTGTATTTGTAGAAAACCCCTGATGAAGGGCCGGATAATAGGCCCGAAATGCATTGGGTAAACTAGATCATCGATTGTGAATATACTTATGTATACTGTCATGGTGCAGGATAAGGCCTGGATTGGCATTTTTGCATCATTAAGAATATAGTGAAGACGTAAGCACCTCTCTTGTGATATGAGGAAAAATATGAAGAATGATAAAAATTGGATTACATTGAAAAATGGATTTAATAAAATCGAAAGAAAAAAGGTGAATTCTGTGACATCTGTTACATACAATGGAAAGGAAACTGTGCATCCAGATTGTGGTGGTATTCCGCTCCAGGTTCTTGTAGTATTTATAATTCAACTGGCACATTCAAGATAATAAATATCTTATGGGCCTACAATCACTTTTTGAGCAGGCTACAGAATTGTGATAGCTCGGATAGTAGTTCATGCATTCTATATCCTTAACAACGGACAAAATCAGTATCTTCATGTTCCTTTATCAAAGTGAAGCTTTTTCACACTGCAACCAAGAAATCCTGCACCACATTCTTAAACATAAGTGGACAGAGGAGACAACTTAATTGGTTCTAATTCTTGCTAATATCGCCACTCAATGCAAACCCGCATGTCAAATTCTGACATGAACTCTTTTCTATCTTGGATAGTAAACTTATCATTAACCAGACAGTATTTCTAGATTTGAATCTAGACAATTAAACTTGCATTCCCATAGTATTACGGCCAAAATTTCTCAACTTTAGTTGAGAATACTGTAAGAGGTAAAAGCATAAATACCATAGAGATCTCAAACTTGTAGTGCAGTCATTTGTTTTGTCCAGTCTCCATTACTCGCCACAGCACTTCCAAAACATCACCCCGTTCCCCAATTGCTCAACATGCTGAAGTTCACATTATAGCTGGCTGCAATCGCATCACACCTATACTCCCCTCAATGGCAGCCCAGAGGTGCTAGAAGCATTTACAAAACAGCATGCCTTGTACACAAAATAATTCATAATTAATTTCATGCTACGGGCCGAAAATCTGAAACTGCATTCCTCTTCCTTTCACACACTGGTTATAATAAAGACCTAAAACAGATATCTTTTATTTTTGATCTACTTCTCAAAAACAAAAAAACAAAAATCACCTGTCTGACGGCACAACATAAAACATATTTTCTCTAGTTAAAGGTTAGCCCACATCTACAATTTGCATATTCTAGAAAACCGCGTCCCTCGTTTCAGGTACCTAGCTCCAAGTTTCTAACCTTATTCCCTCAATTTCCATCCTTCTATCCTCTAAGAACTATGATTTGATGCTCCTTCCGCTACTGTGCAAGTTTGCTCCCTCGTGGAATCCCAATACACATATGCTAATTGTTCCTGCTTTAGAATGTAAGCGAAAATATTACTTGCAACCCTACAATGTCTATTATGTTAGGTTTCTTTCTGATGTTCACCACCAGAAAACAAGATCTCTCCTCTGTTAATCCCTCTTCAACGTCTCTCAAATTTGAACCCAGTACTCGTAATAGATCTATTAAATAGACAAATTCTGTACTAGTTTCATTTAATATACTTCTAAACTTTACTAATCTCTTACTGCATTTTAATTTACAATGTCCAATACACACTACTACACAATCAGTCCATTCACACTATAAAGGCCTTGGATAGCATCTGTATAAAATATTAACATTCTCCAGCGACATTTTGCAAAGTTTCATTGTCAAGGGGTTTCTTTTTTCTGTGCAAAATTGCACGTTTTAATTACTGTACCATCTTTCATGTAAAAGCACGCTGGTGTCCTGATCTGGTTTGCACATGGGATAATCATGAATAAATAAATAAATAAGGAAAGTAGCTCTAAAATCTGAAAGCTTATGTTGTGCAAACCTGGTGACATTTTTAAGATCATTAAACCAGTAATCCCACCCCTGAACTTGCTGGTTTATTCAGCAGACTTACACTGTGTGATTCCCGTCTCAAGGCACTTCAAACCTAAATGTAAAAATTAACACGACAACACCTCGGAGCTGGCACGAGCAGGAAAGGGTATCTGGTGGCGATCGCCTCGGGAAAACTGAAAACAAAGAAAATACCGGAGAGAGAGATGAAGTGCGAGACAAAAGGAAACTGAACAGGAGATGTGAAGTCAACAAACAAAATAAGGACGGAACTAAAACAGCGGAAGCAGATACGTCACAAGTGAACTTGGTGTTATTTATAGAAATAAAGTACATTATGCAAATGAAAATAAGCGGCCATCTCCCAACGTCCCCAATGTACAGTGATGAACAGAATAAAAGAGCCATATGATACAGAAAATTAGACAAATATTTTAAATTGAGTTATCAGGAATGAAGAATAAAAATAATAAGAAACACACTTGTATTAAAAACAATTAAGCCATGAAGGAAGTGCAAGCTCTGTTAAAGCAAACCTGCTCATGCAAAAAGAAACTAACCTTAAAAGAAAACAAACTGAACAAAAACTCTGGAGTAAATGATAGCAGGGCCCTGTTGTGTTAATTCCAACACAAGGTGTGGTTCACTTCACTTTGTTATAGGAAGAATCTATCTTTTTGTCCCGAATTCTACCACATAGCTGCTAGAAATAAAGCTGTTGCATACACTGAAGTTTGGGGATGAAACTCTTCAGGTTAGGAAAGGATTTAGGATAAATCCTTAGACAATGTTGTCTTCCCTTTGCATTTAACCACTAAACTCCTGGGTGTTTTCAATTCCCAGAAATGAGCCCTTTTTGAAGTTTAACCATTTGTAACTTTCTCCACAAAATGTATCCAGGCTACATTTGCATCCTTATTTCCCCCACATGATGTGGATTTTAAAAGCACTCAAGAGTTTGTGGTTTCCCCCCCTGGAGGGAACCGAGAACACGGTCAAAAGATACAATTTTAAAACAACGGAAAGAAAGAAAAGTGCAAGAAAGCTAATTGTTTCTTAAAAAACACACCAACAACAAAAGGTTTGCAGTGGCAATATCACACTTTCCCAGCTTTCAGAAACAACCAGAGTTATAAAAAAACAAAAAGTTTATTTTCTGTGATAATCCAGTTTTCATATTTTTTAAAGTTTCAATCTACTTGCAAGTTAAAGATGGAAACAGTATACATATCTGAAAACGAGGCAAAATTCCAAATTCAGCAAGAGGTAGTTTGTGAACATCGTCCAAAGAAATTAATTGTTGAGATCAAAATAATGTAAAAACAAAAGTAGGAAAAAAATACGAATGGCTGATGTTTTCATCTCATTTTCTGCCCCGGTAGCCAGTTTATAAAAGTTATATATAGATGCGTCCATCAGACCCTTCTGGACACAGGCATATATTGTGTTTGTTGTTTTCATTGTGTAAGACTGTGATTCAATTCATACTTTAAAATCTAGTGAATGCAAAATGGGTAATTTTGCAGTGTACCCTAGATGCAAAGTTTAGGAATAGTGGTTATGTGTACACCACTGAATTTGGGGTTACCAACACTATTGTGTGATTCAGAAGATATTTTGCAAAATGTGTTCTCCTCACACTGGCTTATATACATGGAGAGAAATGAAATTCATAATAACAAATGTTCTACTATTCTAGGTTCCCACAGTTCTCCAGGTAACAAGAGTACCTCACTTGTGTTGCTGATCCTAGCATTCGCTGCATGAAAGGCCCAAAAACGCAACATGGAGACATAACGTGTTCACCATCAAAAATCACCCAATTTAGGTAGCTGCAGTATTTGGGCAGGGGCTTGGCCACCACTCAGGGAAACCTACTAAACACAAACATTTCTGAAAAGTACACAACCTGGGGAGTCCAAGAAGGCATGCTTTCATGGGTCCCACTATGTTGCCTTACCCAGGCAGCCCTACAATCCTCAAACATCAGCTTCAATCATGCATTTCCTTCACACTTCTGTGAGTGAACGAACGTGTTGGAATCTGCGAGGATCCACAAAATTCCTACAATCCAGCAGCCCACACTTTGTTCGATAAAAACTGTACCCAACTTAGGTGGCTGGGCCCATCACTCTTGACAGTACTAGTGAAACCAGGGACCATGTGAAGAACATAATTACTTTGTATGGTTACCGCTTCTAACCGTTTCTGCCTGGAGCACCAGCCCAGTCACACATGCTTAAGGGGGCATAGCTAGATACCAGTGTGGGCCATCCCCAGCACATTCATTTAATTTTATAACTGCTACTTGGTTTGCAGTGGGCTTTCTCCCCCCACCCAACCTCTCCAAGAGGAGCAGGGTGGGTCACCATCGCCTTTTTAAAAAAAAACGAATTCATAAATAAGTTATCCCTGGTGTTTACTGGGATTTCTTCCCCCCACCCCTATCACCCACCCTTCACAGGGGAGCTGAAAGACAGTTTGTGTTTTAAAACTTGCCAAGGAGGAAGGTAAGAGCACTTGTCCATGCACGTGGGTGGCTGCTACCTCTTCCTGGTATCTAGTGGGTGCATTGTGTTAAGAAGTACTCTGGACACAGTCACCAGTTCAAGCCTTCTTTAAATCCACCAGCATATACAGCAAAGTCTTGTTAGGTCCTCTCACTCCAACAGCCAGGCTCCAACTCCCAACCATTCTATTTCTTGTAACCATGGCAGCTCAAGACATCACACAGAACACCCGAGTGCCACAGTTCCACACAGCAGTGATCAAGGAATAACACATCTCCCTTTTTATCAATAAAAAGAATAGGCAGTTCATACAACCTAGAACAAGAATAATACCAAACGTACACTACAAGCACACAAGGTAATAACTGCATAAGTAACATAAGACGAAATAACTGTCCCCACGAATACAAGGAAAGAGTTGAAGTATGAGAGAAATTTGAGAATATAAAAACAAGAGTAGGAGTATAAGAATTAGAAAGATTAAATCGAAATAAGTACACTGCATCTACAAAACATAATAGCCCAGTGCAAATATTGACACAAATGAGTTACATCAGGCACAAACCATGGAAAAATGCGGATAGTGACATAAAAATTCAATATAGTAAAGCAGATGCTTTGGTCGCTTGTTCTGACGGTGAATACCATCTTGAAAGGCGCCAACGTCCACTCTCCCCTCTCCATTGTCACTACTGTAACCCTTATCAGATGTACACCTGGCTCCACTCCTCGCTAAGAGAGACACTTCACACACTTCCATCATCGACCACCATCATATTTTTCTTCACTTGGATTATGCATCTCGGACCCAGCAATTTCGATTTTCCTTTGGGGGGACCAAACTGGGCTTTTCATGAAAACCTCATCCCCCACACTCCACTCCACTCAGGGGCACGCACCTTAAGTCTGTCATCAAATTGTCTCTTGTATTTCTGCTGGTGCAGTCTGATAGACCGTGGGTCAACCTTCTGAGCCGGTTTCCTGCAATCCAAACATGAAGGGTCTAATTTACTACCCGCTAACCTACCCTTCAAGCACAAAAAAAAGAGACACAGTAATCAAATTGGGAGTTTTTCGGTGTGCCCAGAGTTTTTCCTCGAAGCACTACTTTTAAAAGGAACACTATCTTCCACCACGGTGTGAGCACAAGCCTCAACAAACCAGTTTGTGCACTCCATTAAGTAATCTGCTTGGGGAGAATATGAAGCGATTTGGTAATGCTTAATGGCAAGATCCTCTAAGAACTCCCTCATTTCAAGAGATAACAAGCATTGGCATAGCCAATAGGTCTCGCCTTTGGGACCTTATAAGTGTTTAGCCATGCAACAGTTGCATAACTAAATACTTATAAGGTCCCAAAAGCGAAACCTATTGGCTATGCCAGGCGGCCGTGCGGCCGCGAAAGTGATCGCGATCAAACATCAAAGCGGCCGTGCAGCCGCGAAAGTGAAAGCAACCTCGGTCAAGCGTGGCGCGCGTGCCCGCGCACATGCACTGTAGCTCTAGGCTGGCGTGGTAGCACTTTTTGGAGCCCTCACAAAATGTCTCGCCAGACCAGCGCATGCGCTGGGTCAGGCGAGACCTAAAAATTGCACTCCGTTGTCTGTAATGCTGGTCTTGGGCACATCTTCACACGTAAGCATTTATTGCAAAAACTCAATTATAGTGTCTAGTAGTGACAGAATTTACACAATTTGCTTTAACCCACTTCGAGGTGTAATCCACCAGGACCAACACACATCTCTCAAAAGTAGGTAACAACTCAAGCGGGCCACTATGTCCAACCCTAATTTGTTCAGGGTTCCGACGGGACTTCTACAGGAGAAAGAGGAACATACCTTATAGATCAAGCTTTATCACTCCTTGCACACTGTATACAGTCTTGACCACATCCTCCACTTGCCTGTCCACACCAGGCCACCAATAACATTTTGTCACCCTGGACTTAGTCCGGTTCCTCTCAAGATGGTCCTCATTAGCCAAGTTGACTATTTTCCCCCAAAAGCCTGGGGGTGGAACTATGCGCTAACAATGGTACAGTTCCCCATTAAGGATGGCCAATTCCTCTTTGACCACCCCCTCACCCCCCCCCCACCCACCCAGAAAGGTTTGACCTCCTCAGAGTTGCTCTTCAGATCAGGCAAACCCATCAATACATACTGCAAAACCTGCTTCCTGACTCAGTCACTTTCGGCTTCCTTGTCCCACTTAACTTTATGAATGGCCATCTTGTTGCCCACCTGATCTGGTGATCAACCCCATCCATTCCACAATACTCTTTCCACTGGTAATCAGGACAGACAATCCGCGAGGATGTTCCTAGCTCCCAGCAGGTATTCTACATGGTTATTGAACTCAATGAAACTTTCCACTTATCTTTTGATGCAGGGTGTAGTAGTGTTGATGTTCCTACCCTCCAATAACTGCACCAAAGGCTTCCAATCAGTCCTTACTACAAAGGGTAAACCTACCAAGAAAAACTTGAAATGGTGTACCACCCATACACTGGTCAGGGCTTCCCGCTTCACAACAAAGTACCTCTTTGGGAACTAGAAGCAAAAGCGACCACTCTCTCTCCGCTCTATCCACCACATGAGTTAAAATGGCACCAATACTTTTTATACTCACATCAGTTGTAAGGTCATTCTCTTTAGGTGTCAAAATGCCTCAATGTTGGCAATTTTGGCTACGCTACTCTTAACTACCTCAAACGCTTTTGCACAATCCTCAGACCAGTCAAAATGAGCCCCTTGTAAAAGAGCAGCCTAATCTGTTGAATCATACTAGCAAAGTTGGGAATAAGCTTGGTGTAATATTCTGCAAGCCCAGTGAATGATCTGAACTAGCCTTATTTTACCGATGCATCCAAATAGACTATCAATTCCAACTTCGGGCTTATCCCAAACCCTGAAATGGCGTCTCTAAGATAAGAGACAGGACTGACCCCAAATTTAAACTTCTTTCTTGAGAGTGAGACCACTACCTCCAACTCTCGTCAACACCTGCCGCAGTGCCTAGTCATGACTCTGTCCCTCCCATAAACCAAGTTGTCATCCTGGAAGACCACCATACAATCTCTTAAGCACTCTTTTCATAAGTCTTTGAAAACACGTCGCAGCTGAGTCAAATCCAAAAGGCACTATCACAAATCTGAAAGCCCGTCACGGTGTCACGAAAGAGGTTAATGCCTTTGAGTCCTCATGTAACTGCACCGGATAGTATGTGGCAGACATCCCTCACACTGAGCACACAAGCATCTTTGAGAAGGGACAAGCCTTCCGCTATATTGGACAGAGGCTGGCAATCCACCCAAAAATTTTGATTCAGGTCTCTCAAGTCCACACACATTCTGATCTTATTTCCATTACCCTTGGGGGCCAAAACACATGGAACTAGACACTCCGAGGACTCAATTTATTTTCTCTATCACCCACATAACAATTTGTCAATTTCCCCTTGGACCAGTTTTAGACACCCTCATCTTGTGTACCACAGGCCTTGTGTTTTTTTTAAGGATAATCTTGTGTTAAAAATCATCTGAGGAGACCCAACTCATCCCTAAGCACATCCTGAAACTCTTGAATGACAAGTGAATTCCCCTCCTTCATGGCAAGCAATAGGATTTGGATTTAGAATGATTCCCAAATCCATTTGGTGCACCAGCCCAGAAGATTGTCTCCATGCTTGGCCACATAAACCTTGCCAAGCATCTCTCTTCTCTTAAAGTTGATTCTCATGACAGTGTATCCGATCAAATCTATCATTGCTCCCCCATAACCTTCTGGTTTAATTTCAGGAGGCAACAACTTCACACCTTTTGGTCAAGGCAACTAACATTACGCTTAGCGCTTAGGCATCGTGCGCTTTAATTCCTGCAGAATCTCGTGTCACACTTGGATATTTTAATACCCCGTTTTGCTGTATATGTTTAATTTTTTATTTCAGATTATCCCCTGTTTTTAACCAACCTCATCTCCGCATACCTGCATTGTAAATTGTCAGACACACCGCGGCTTCAGAGGGTCCCCAGCGCGGTGTAACGGATACTTTGCTCCATCTTGATGGTAGGAAGGGACGTCTGGCGGGCACCATTTTGGTTAGCGGTCTAGTAGTCAGGCTGACACGCTAGACCTCTATATAAACCAATCATGCAAGCGCGCAGCGTGTGCGCGCAGCGGGCGCGCCGTACTCGTGCCGGAGTCACGCCAGAGTCCAGCCCGTCTGCGCTAAGGATGGGCTAGGGGACGGGCCGGGCGTAAAGGCATATGGACATAGTGGTGTCAGTCATGTAAGTTTTACGTATTCATATCAGGACTTAACTGCCCATAGACCCCCACGGTTACCGTGTCACTATTCTTGCCTTCCGGAGGCTCTTTTGGATTCCTCTTGCTGTTGCTGTTTTTCTAGAAATTACACGTCGTCAACAGAGTGTGC
The DNA here is from genome assembly GCF_964204655.1 of Triturus cristatus. NCBI lineage: Eukaryota > Metazoa > Chordata > Amphibia > Caudata > Salamandridae > Triturus > Triturus cristatus. The sequence continues at coordinate 873,830,322 of NC_140593.1, forward strand.
CTCCAATCTATGCCCTCCTACTAAATCTCTCTCTATTTCTATTACCGCTAATGAAAGCGGCTTTCTCATCAATGCAAGATCGCTGGTGAAGAACAATATTGCTTTTAGCGAGTTTGTGTCTGTAAGAAAGCCTACCTGGGTTTTTATTACAGAAACTTGGGCCTCTGATTCCTTTGGGCCTGATCTGGTGGACGCCATTCCTGATGGTTATGCGCTAGCCATGATGGACCGAGTGGGACGCAGAGGAGGAGGGCTGGGGATTCTTTATAAGATATCCCACATCTGTCGCATTACTACCCTAACTGCCCCCTCAGATACTCTTCAGGCCCTACATTTCTCAATAATTTCTCCCCGTGCTGCTCCTTTTGTGGGCATACTGATTTATAGACCGCCAGGGCCCAGAGCAAATTTCAGCCAGACCCTGTTTAATATCCTAGAACCCTATTTTGGCTGTGCTCATCTGACGGTTCTGGGCGATTTAAATTTTTATCTTGAAAACCTAGATTCTAGGGAAACTCTCTCCCTTTTCGATTCGCTGTCCGCTTGTGGCCTTCAGCAGTTGGTTAAAAGCCCTACCCATCAGGCGGGTCACATTCTGGATGGGGTGTTTTCAGATGATCTTAGGTTAACGGCAGACTTGCCTATTCCGTTGGTTTGGTCTGATCATTTAGCTGTCCCCCTGGAACTTCAGGCCTCTCCTGCAGATACTAAGCTGAGCAGTCCTAGTAAGAAAGAACCTAAGCGAAATTATAGGAGGATTTCCAACGACACCCTTGCTCCTCTAATTTCTAATATTGCAATTGCCACAGCGAAGGATGTTAGTACGGCGGCGCTTGAACTGACTAGTTCTATCACCGCGGCAGTGGATTTGATGGCATGGAAGAGACCTTCGGCCCCCTGGTTCTCAGAGTCTCTGAGACTCTTAAGGCAGGGCTGCAGGAAGCAGGAAAGGCTGTGGCGGGCGAGTTGGGACTATCAAGAGAGGGAAAAGCACAAACTTCTTCTCAAAGGGTATAAAGCGGAGGTAATCAAAGTAAAGCAGGAGTATTTTTCTAATTTAACTATCGCCCTTACCTCTCCCAGAGAACTCTTTAGAATTGTAGACTCTTTGTGCACCCTACAAATGCCCGACCCTATTGTTAGCTCCCAAGATCTTTGTGACAAGATCGCCCAATTCTTCCATTCTAAAATAGCCGACATTTATTCGGCCCTTGAATTGCAAAGGGCATCAATGCCTTCCCCCCCACTTTGGTCACATCCCCCAGAGGATGTGGAACCTTGGCCTCCTCTGCGAGCCTGTCTAATTTTCCGCCGCTCTCCCTACAACAACTGGACCTGCTCCTAAGTAAGACTAGATCGGTGTCCCCACTGGACCCATGCCCTCTTAAAGTTCTTAAAGATTGTAGGGAAACCCTATTGCCCCCTCTCCTGGACATTATGAACCGGGCGATGCAGGAGGGTATTTTTCCTTCCCCGTGGAAGAGTGCTGTGGTTAAGCCCCTCTTAAAGAAGCCAACATTAGACCCTGAAATCCTTAAGAATTTTCGCCCCATTTCATTGCTTCCGGCACCAGCAAAGATGCTGGAGACTCATCTAAATCAGCATCTGGCGGCTTTCTTGGATACTTGGGGTCTTTTGGATCAGTCTCAGCATGGCTTCCGGAGGTGCCACAGTACAGAGTTGGCTCTCACGGTAGTGCTAAACAACATCCGCACTGAGGTCGACCTGGGCCACACCACCCTTCTGGTTCTGCTAGACCTGACAGCCGCCTTTGATACCCTATCTCCCTCGGTTCTAACATCTCGTCTTAGTGAGATAGGGGTGGAAGGTTCGGCACTGAGCCTTCTGGCCTCCTTCCTCGATCAGAGGGAAGAGAGGGTCAAATTGGGAGAGTATCTATCTCCATCCACACTGGTGCAATGTGGGGTTCCACAGGGGTCGGCTTTAAGTCCGACCCTCTTCAATATCTATGTGGCCCCACTTGCCGGGTTAATAAGATCTTACGGGATGGAGGTGGTATCATATGCTGATGACACCCAGATTATGGTGTCCCTATCCCACTCGGTCAGTACCTCCGCTCTCAGCTTCAGGAACTGCATGGAGGCAGTTTCTCAGTGGATGATTCACAATTCACTGAAGCTGAACGGGGAGAAAACCGAGGTCCTTGTTTTTGGTGGAAATATGGACATCTGGTCTTCTGAATGGTGGCCTCTTTCTTTGGGAGCGTGTCCCACACCTACGGACTCGGCTCGTAACCTGGGAGTTATGATCGACCCCGCTCTTTCCATGGCTCAGCAGGTAAATAGGACGGTTGCTACTTGCTGGGGCATCATTAAGATCCTCAGGAAAATTAAACATTACCTATCTCTGCAGGCTCGTAAACAGATTGTTGTTGCACTGGTCGCCTCACGGCTTGATTATTGCAACGCTCTCTATGCCGGCATAAATAAGGGCCTCGTGCAACGCCTGCAAACTGCCCAGAATGCGGCGGCTAAATTTGTGCTCGATTCCCCTAGGCTTTCTTCCACTACAGCTGCTAGGAAGAGTCTACACTGGCTTCCGATCCAAGCCAGGATTGCTTTTAAGACCCTTTGCCTGACTTATGGGGCGCTATCCGGCGATGGGGCTGGGGGGGTGAAGGATCTGCTGGTACCTTATGCCCCTTGCAGAAACCTCCGCTCTTCGAGAAAGAGCCTGTTGTCAGTGCCCCGTTTTCGAAGAGTTAAATGGGGAGGAAGGGCTTTTTCGTCTTTAGCCCCTAAACTGTGGAACACTCTTCCCCCTGAAATCAAAACTCAACATTCTGTACGGACGTTCAGGAAGGTATTAAAGACATGGCTCTTTGCCAAGGCATACCCGTAATTTGGTCCCTGGTCCGTATTATTTTTCTTGGTTAGGCGACTTGATGCCTTTGGGCTTAGTAGCGCATTATAAGATTTCTTTCATTTCATTTCACACCTTCTTTACCATAGATTTTCACCCAATTCTTGTCTCCAATAAGGGTAAATGGAGATCCAGAATCAGCAAGTAATACCAATTCCTTCCCACCAATTATGACAGATTCCGGCATTCTGACTGGCCCACCATCAACTTCACCTTTCACATTATTTACACATTCGGACTGAATAGACACCTGTAGGATGACACCTTGTTCCTCTTCCTCCCCTTCATACTCCTCCTGTACGCTGTTTTTACACACACGGGCATAATGTCCCCTCTTAACACAACTCCGGCACACCATATTGCGTGCATAACAACTGGGACCGTTAAACAAATAGCTAGAACGACCACACTTGAAGCACTTAAATTTAGAATTGCTTCCTTGGACCAACCCTTTGATGCCAGAGGTTTTGTGAGCAGGTTTTTTGTAGTCGTCTTTGTTTCTTATGCTCCAAGTTTTTTTTTTTGTTTTTTTTTTAAAATCAATCAATCTGACTTTATTTGGCTTTTGTAAAAAAAACATAAAAGTCAAGTTAAATAAAAAAATAAATATACATTGTTTAAAATCTACTAACAATACATCTACCACATTTCCTTCAAGTACAATAAAATTGATACCGGATTAACAATTTTTTTTTTAAAGGTCTAAAATGTTCATAAATACAGAATAAAAAGTATCACAAAGACACATTCAACCAAGATTAGCCATGATCTGCTAGTCACAACTAGATCTAAGCCTCACAGCAAACCTTAAAAAGCCAAGAACATAAAGTACAGTATTATCTGAAAGCATTTGTAAAAAAATTAAAAGCGGGTCTGACCTTCCTAAAGATTGCCTTTTTTTAAAATGGGGATGATATATGACTTCCTGGGTACCTCATAAAAACTACAAAACATTAAAAAGCCAAACATGTCCTGTGGACACTTTCCATCACAGCCACAGGGCAAAAGACTCTGACCCTTATTCGCCCCACGCGGGTAGGCAAGGAGAAAATGTGCAAACGGAACCTGGTCAATAAAAAACGGTCATAGCTGCTTTTAATCCATAGAAGATACGGCTCAGTTGATTGCACAGTTTTCACTATAATGTGCCTACTGACGCTGGGCTTCCTCAGCGCCACTTATTCTCTGTCCAGCTTCCGCTTTCTTGAACAAGCATTTGCAATGCAAATAGGTCTCGCATTTGTGAGTTAGAGCTATTGACATTGTAAATGGTAATGTTTTTTACCTACACGTTTTATTTTTGGAGTGAATGTATGTAGTGTGCAAAATCCCTTGGAAAGGTCCTGCACTTCGTAATAAATATATTTCAAAAGACGCAAAGTGTGAATTGTGTCAACAATTGCTTGGCACGTACCTCATGGGTGAAGTGTCGCCACACATGCGCACTGTGGTGCTTTACGAATGCGAAACTCATTAATAAAAGTAGTGCTTACAGACTAACCAACGCGATCGGAGCATGTGAATCCGAATCCCGGCTTCGCTTTCATTTTCTAGACTATTTGACTCACTCTCCTGCATCTTGGTTATTCCCCAAACACTGTGAGGCAATGAAGTTTGGCAAGGGAGCGGGGGGAAGGGGGGCTTCGGGGGTACATGAAAATGTATTCATTGCCTAGTTGTCAAAGGTCGCCCGGTGCTATTAGTTAAAAGTGTGCAGATTTCATTAAGATATTTAGAGTACTTTACTCACATCTATGAGAAAATCGACATTAACTAAAAAAAAATGCCAGAATGCGTGTCAGTTTTCACAGTGTTTTAGACAGTACTGGTTGCTTAGTTTCATTGCATACATTTTTATATTTACTCTTTTACACAGCATCCAAAGTAGGTTGCCTAACCCCAAAGCTCAGAGTTGTTAAATGACCCATAGAATGGAGTGTTGTACAGTAGAGCAAATGTGTCCAAATGTAATTTTGGTAGTGCCATGGAATGATCATCCAATGAATTACTCGATGAGCAGGTATTTAACTACACGTTCAAAACGTACAGTATTGTGGCAGTTGTTGGTTTGTACACAACCACCTCTCTGAATGTGTTTATTAACACAGAGCTTCATTCACCAGACATGCTCACAGAGGGGCGACTAAAGCACAGAACAAAATGTATTCATTTATCCTGAGTGTGAAGACACCGTGAAGGCTTAGGTGCCCGCCCGGAGAGGCTAGGGATCCCAGCGCTTCTACAGACTCTGCCGTGCTCCTCTGCACCAGCAGGGCACAGCTCAGAATCTGCCGCTTCTGCTAAGAATAGGTGAGGGGGATGAGGTTGGGGCATGCGGAGTTGCCGGCAGATTTCCAAGTTATTGAAAGAGATGATTCTGACGTGAGGCAATGGAGACTGACTTTGTCTGTTTGTCTGCACCAGTCTATTTCTCTACCATCTACCGGGCTCACTGTCATGTATCCATTCATCTCTCTTTGTTACAGGTGCGCAAGCCAAAATATAAACAGGTAGAGCCAGCTGGAGACGAGCCAAGCATATACGAGCCAGTGGGCGAGCCATGAAAATGATCGGAATGTTAATCATACAGTAAACATGATGTAAATGTGCGATAATGCCTCTTCAGAATTCAAAAAAGGTCATTTCTTTAGCGCGTCTCCTCAGTACTCAAGATTATAGCACTGAATTGAGAGGAAGTTATTAAAAGTGCTCGTTTTAAGCTTGAGTTAAAACATTGCTGCTCCTCCCGCCCTACAACAATGCCATTTGTGAACTAAGAGGCGTCAGTTGCCATACATACCCCAAATGTTGCCTAGAGTCTTATTATATTTAGAGTAACATTAAAATCAAGTCCATTAAACACGAGACGTTTTTGTACAGCACGCATCTTGAACTTGCATATTTCAAGGTGGCAATAATAAAAGATGAAAACGGAAGTGCCGGCAGGAAAGAAAACACGAACGGGAGTGGGAGGGGGGGGGTGCGGGGGAGGGTGAGAAGTCATAGACTGAGGGAGGGGGCGGTGGGGTGGGGACAGGGAAGAAAATAGTGTTAGGAGTAAAGGGGCCAATAGCCGTGGAAGGATACAAATGATGTATGAGGAGGGACTAACAAGCCTCAAACCAAACCGAAGGCAGCATTTAAGACAAAAGCCAATGGGCAGAGAGAGGCGGAGCTTCCACAAAGCTTCCACACTACAGTATATACTGCATGTCTCGCAAAGCGATGGCAGTGCATTCACGCTGCAACGCTAGGTGAGACCTAAAAGAAAATAGTGTCAGGAGTAAAGGGGCCAATAGCTGTGGAAGGATACAAATGAAGAATGAGGCGGGACTAACAAGCCTCAAACCAATCGGAAGGCAGCATTTAGACAAAAGCCAAAGGGCAGAGTGGGAGGAGCTTCCACGAAGCTTCCACACTACAGTATATACTGCATGCCTCCCAAAGCGATGACGGCGCATTCACGCTGCAACGCTAGGCGAGACCTAAAAGAGACTCCTTCACCCAACATAAATCCTTCCAACAAATGTTCTCTGGATTAATAAATAGGTTTGTCCTTCCCAGACTCATAAAACACTCCATGATATACTTAAACCAAGGGATATGATAAAAATGGACAAGGGTCAGACAATCATTTAAAATCTCGTTGCTTAACCTCTTGAATGCCCATGACGAGGTGGTCTCGTCATGGGCCGCGGTTGCGCTGTGCCCATGATGAGACTATCTCGTCATGAGTCCCGCCTGCTAATGAAACGCCCGGCACAGGGCGTGGAAAGGGCGGAGCACTCAAGGGGTTAAAGCAATCCCTTTCCTGAGTCAAATTTTCATCCATAACAAAAGGGGACGATAAGCCAGAATATCAGAGAGATAGACCATACCCAATTCTTTATGAGCTACATAGGTGGAGGTGCTCTGTAGTACACATAAAAGCCTCACTACCATAGGTTACCTTGGAAATACACTTGGCCCTGTAGATCTACAAAAGGGCCCCCAATGGGTCTATTGCCCAGTCTTGAAGCAAAATTAAAAACAGCAGCATTGGCATTTACGAACTTCTGTTTCTTTCTACATATAAGAGGCCAACAGTTCAAAGCAAAGTTGAACAATACACCAAAGGATGAAAAAACATTTATCTTGGGGACTGGAGTGGACCCGACAGTAATAAGGTTTTCTTAAGCAGGGTCCCACATGCATCACATAAGATTTGTTGTTATTTACCAACAGATCCAGGTCATCCATAAAGTGGACTAAAGTCCAATTTGCAGCCCCCTAGCTGTACTGCCCATAAGGACGGCGTTGTACGCATACAGCAGTACAGGCAGACTTTGCCGTCGCACCTGGGGACAGTCCACTTTTAACTTCAAGAGGACCTGCTCCAGATTGTTAACATATAAATTAAAAAGAAAAGGAGCCAGGATACACCCCTTCCGGACCACTCTCTCTATTAAAAACTGTTGGGTAACCTTAAGATCTTTTGTATAACGAACCACCGCATTAGTAACTCTATGGAGATCCCTTGAAAAAAGACTATCTCTGTTTAATCCAATGTATAACAATCTGCCAGAGCTTGGTTCTGTTAACGCGATTGAACGCGGAAGACAGATCCATGAAGGCTAGGTGGATGGTGCCAGAGCGGGCAACAGTGTACTTGTTAAGGATCATATAAAGATTCAGACATTGGTCCACCGTTGACCGTCCATGGTGAAAGCCATATTGGACTTCTGATATAGTATTGTTTCCATCTGCCCACCCAGAAAACCTGTCTAATAGAATGCACCCAACTACCTTTACCACTGAGTCAAGCGGGGAGATTAGCCTAGAACACCAGGTGCTGTCTCTAGCTCCCTTTTTGAAGACAGGGACTATAGTAGATATTTCCCAGGTACCCAGAGGCCCAGTTACGACTGCAGCATTGATAATGGAAGTAAGGGCCGGTACCCAGATATCTGCGTTAGAGATGTAAAGATCAGGTGGAATCCCATCTGGGCCTGGGGCCTTGTTTTTAGACAACCCCGCTATGCCCTTTCTTACTTCCTTCATTGTGAACACCACAGTAGATTTCCCTTCACCCAAGCCGCGGCCTTCACTCAAGACAGAAGAGGACTGAAACATTTCCTCTAAGTGCCTTATAGAGTCGTCTTCTGTAACATGGGCGTCCAATAAGTTAGCACTATCGCTGCCAAAAAAGGACTATTTATGATGCTCCAAAACTTTGAACTGCTTTTCAAAGTGCTAGCCTCAATGACGTCTGACCAGGCCTCGACCTTCAGGACAGCCTTGCGTCTTGCCAATTCAGCCTTATACTGGCTGCAGCATTCCTTAACTAGGCAGGGGTCCCTTGGTTTGGTACCAGGTGGTTCCTTCAAATTCCTAGAGGTACGAGAACAGTCAGAATCAAATCATCTTTGCACAAAATCATGATACCGCACCGCCAGGGACTTTAGTAAATTTGCTAGTGCCCGAAATAATGGCAAAAGGCCTCTATTATGCCTATTGGATCAGCCTGATGGGCTAAGCAAGTAGCTAACTTTTAATGGCACTGAGCAAACATGGACTCATAAAAAGAATCTGGAGTTATCTGTGTCCACTTGAGTCTCCTGCCACCATCCACAGCTTTCATGGACCCTCTGTCTACTGCCCCCTTGAACTGTGCTAACAAGGACCAGCGAGTCGTAACACACAAAGTGTTGTGGTCTCTATAAATACTCAACTGAATAGTAAAGTCCAAGATATAATAAAAGAATGACTTGCTCTCCCTCCCTATAAAGGTGGGGTTAATATCCTTTTTATTGGGGGGGAACTTGCTCATGGCTTAAATTAAAACAAACGTGTTCACGATGGCATAGAGAATACTACCCTGGTGGATATGTTCCAGGTTCATACCAGTCAAGCGCACACAACTCATATCGTTCAGGCCCTCAGAACTCGGGTCCTCACAGGAATGGACATTAAAATCTCCAGCAATCATGAAGTTAATACAATGTCGATTAGGAGAACAAGTTTCTTAAAAAGGATCTCAGCAGAGAGATATTACAAACATCTGGGAGAGAGGATATAGCATTATGAAAAAAACAAAAGCAACAATTTACATGACCCACTGGAAAATAACAAGGCCTGCAGGGTAGAAGGTTCTGTGGGCAACACAGGAAAGCTACCTTGAACTGCTAAGGAGATATAGATAAACAGGCCCCCCCTTTAGATCTGCACGCCCTCGAAGGGATGGCTGGCTCAAAAAAGGTTTTATATCCCTCCAGGAACAAACAATTATTGGTATCCCACGTTTCCTGCATGCATATCACATCAATCCTTCTTATAAAAAGCATCCATCCAGGGTTAGTAAACTTTCTCTCCAGCCCAGCAATGTCCCAGGAAATAAAATTGTAATCCTTACGGTCAGATAGACTGGGACAAGAAAGTCCGGAAAAGGTCTGCGTTATAGGGATTGACTGCTCTGATAAGGCTACAACCGGCAGTCAGCCGCAACTCTCCAGCGATCCTAGTGGTGCAAAACTGTTAGAAAGAGGTATAACAGGAGCAGCCTCCTTCCCGCCCACCTGGACGGGATCAGAAAACCTCATAAGGTTCCTATCGCCGAACTGTAGTGGGTGAAACAGAGGTTTATAAAAATAAACCAGGGGGAGAGCCACAATGGTACAGATAGGACCACTAGGGGTAGACTGGGTGGCAGCTGCTAAAATCCTTTCCACCATGTGAGGTCTATTAAAATAGATTAAAATACAGTCGCCCTCACAGTTCTTCTTTGCCCTCCCTACCCAGTTGACTCTAGGCACCTTGGTTTTAATTTAAAAAAAAATAAAAAAATTTTAGAGTTTTATTTTGCGCGAACTAGAACCGAGACATCGGGTATCAGAGCGCTTTACATGAGCACCAATTTTGTTACAGATGAACACATTCATTTTTGTTAGGCACGGGGAGATTAAGTGATTTGCCCAAAATCACAGGATGTTGAGCGTCGCTGCTGAGACTCGAACCTGGTTCCCCAGGTCCGAGGTTGACCGCTCTAGCCGCAAGGCTACATCCTCCCCTCCATGTTAATGTATCTTTCCACTCGAATACCTATAATGGTGTTTGAGTTCAGTCAGTGCAAAACATTGTTCTTGAGTTGGCCAAAATCTTCTGTCACACCCGGTGAGAACACAGGTACATTTCCCAAAACCACTACATATGGTGTAGATTCCAGTGCAGGTGTAATATAATAGGTCTATGGCTGGAGTTGCAGGATACCCCACACCGTGAACTATTTTCCCCTCCTCTTGTTATCACGACCGGTTTGTTCTTAACACCTCCAAGGCTATTGTTGGACTTAAGTTTTCCCTATTAAAGGTGCCCCCCACGTTCAAAGTCAAAGAAAAAACAGGTTCTGGTTCAGGCTGGACTGTTCCCATTGGGCGCAGGGTCAAGATTGATTTGCATATGGCTGGGTCCAAACTGGAATGGCATGGTGAGCAAAAAAACAATGGATGTAGGCTCAGATCTCTGTACTGGGGTGACTGCATGACATTGTTCTGCATTCTGTTCATCAAATGTTCTTTTTGCATTTGTCAACCCGAGTGGGACGGGTATGCCCAGACGTGGGTCCTGTGCTCTCCATGCCACTGGAGTCAAGCTATCCTGGCTGATGAGGGCTGAAAGCGTGAAACCGGTCCTAGGATGCTTGCTGGTGAGCAAAAAAACAATGGATGTAGGCACAGATCTCTGTACTGGGGTGAATGTATGACTCTGTTCTGCATTCTGTCCATCAATTGTTCTTTTTGCGCTCGTTGTAAAAAGGCATCCATAGTGGTTACTGAGCTCACAAGAACCTTGGGGGCAGCCCTTGCTGTCTTGCGTTTCCCCATGAGATACCACAAAAAGTCCCGAAGTATAATCAAAAATAGTAGCAGGAAAAAGGAAACTACCCCGACCTGCTCTTCCCAAGTAATCCAAGCAATCCGTTTCCTCCAGGCAGAAGTCCTTTATTCCTCGGGCTACTTGAGTTTCATGGTACATCTTACAGCCGCCCAGCAAAGCAAATGAGATTAGCTCCTCTGGTCAGAGAACCAAGAGGGATGGCCCAGCCTCCTTCGGTCTCTGACAGGCGTGGATGAGCCTGCCCTTGGCCCGGGCGGTTCCTACGCCGCGGAAGGTGATGGTCGCTTTTTAGCGCGCTGCACAGGGATGCTGATTACATGCTCTTCCTCCTGGGCGAACAGGATACTGGGACACCGCGTCCCCATTGTCACTTCGCCAATACCAGGTCTGCAAACACCACAGCAAAGTTAGTTTCCATCCCTGTTCCATAACTAGTTATTCACTCAATAAGAGTGGAAAGTGTGCCTTTTATTTCCTTTATCCAGCTAGAGGTGTGTTCCTTTCCTTCTAAAAGGTCTATCATCTCCTTTAAAGTGGGATTTTCAGTCAACAGTTTCACTTGAGCTCTGGTATCATTGGTGCAACGTGCAAGTTCAGAGAATCAGCCAAGTCATCAAATTCGCATGTGCGCACCAAACTCTTCAGGGAAGCCACATAGTTGTCCACTTTCTCTGTCTTGGCTTGGACCCTAGAAAAGAACTTATACCTCGCCATGGCAACGTTAATGCACGGACCAAAATGCTGTTCTAACATCATGAGTGACATTTCAAAGACATCCCTACACAGGCCCGCAGTCACGATCTCATCACGACTTTCATATATATTTCGTCCCTCAATCTCCAAGTTGTACAACAAAACTCCTTGTTCCCTTGCTGCAGAAATTTTTTCACCTCCTATGGCGATCCAACATGAGTCCAAGCGGTTTTACATTGTGACCTGTAAAGCAATTAAACACAACAACCTAAAACAATAAGACCAAATAATAAAACAAATTATAAACTTTGCAATAAATAAATTAAAATAACTCTATAGGCAAAAAGCTAAACTAACAATATAACATAACAAGAGCTATGAGCACACCAACTGTACTCCAAATGTTTGCTGGAAGATTAAAGAATATAAAAACCTCAAGAAGAAACAGCTACCGGTCTCATAAGCCACCTACTTCAGTAATTGTCAGTACAGACACTGAGAATACTTCCTTTAATCTCAACTGAGGTCATTTAAACAGCCTAGTTGTTGCTGATAAAACCAACTAGCATCAGCCTAGATGGAGTACCACGGAACTAAATGGCTGGTGGCACAGAACACGCCCCCGACAGCATTGGCTGATGTGAATTGCTGACTTCTTAACCCAACTTCCTCTGCTTCCCAATAAACTGCATGCTTGAGACAACTGTGGGCTAATTGGCAGCCCTACAGAGTTCAAACTTCTTGACTGCCAGGTAGTCTGTTTTGTACAAGAGATAATCAGTAGCTATCAGACTACAGAAAAGAACTGCTGCTGCTACGAAACCACCAAGACAATACCTATAAAGTAACTAGTCTTTCACGCAATGCTGTACAGGACCATGGCCCATCTTATTTATTTCACATGGCCAAACAAGATTCCTCATCTTTGTTGAATGCAGCCTCAAAAAAATAAAACCCAACGGGGTGGCATATGAAACCTATGTCCCTTTCCTCCTCTTAGAAATGTACCTAAGGACTGGTCTGGAGAACCTTTCCCCTGTGGTGTCATGCAACATCAACGGTCTGTTGAATGTGATCACATTGGAGTATATTAGGTACCAACCAACATGCTGGCATCAGTTTCTGTTTTTCAGCACACCTCACTGATGTGGATCCAGAGCTTCCTGGCTGTTTAACAGATTAAATTCCTTTGCATTTCTGTGTTTAGACCTTGTTGCAGAAGCGACAAGAAAATGGGTCCTACTGTTTTGACAGATAACCACACCTTCCATTTTCACAAAAGTGCTGGCACTTGTGGCAACTTCACTATAAAAGTAAGGAGTTCATTTATTTTTATACCAGGAAGACTGTCTGGTGAAAGCGGAGTGTCTACAGTGCTGATCAAAGAACATCTTCAGCACACAACGACCTTTCTCCACAACTTAGGTTCTACCATCAAGCCAGAACTCACCTCACCCACAAGCAAGGACTGGCCTTCATTGGGGGCTGAATACAACGTGCCTGAAGGACATCTTTAGCGCACAAGAACCTTTCTCCACAACTTGGGTTTTACCATTAATTGTTCTCCGTCTTGCAACAAGCACTTCTGTCTGAATGGTTACCTTGGGGGTGCCTTCAGTTTCATCTGGTCTCTAGGTCTGTTGTACACATTTTCAGAAATTCTGCATCTGCTGAAGGTCGTGTGAAAGGTGCTGGAGGATCGAGTACAGCATACCCGGCAGCCAAAGATTATGTAAGAAGGATCTGGTATGCCTAGCTGTTGGCACTATGTATTCAGTCACCTCTTTCTCTCCCACACAGGACTTTTTAGTGGCAGGATGATCATTTCCCCACTACAAAACCAGCAGCTGCATGTATGGAGAGTGAACAGTGGCAGCTATAGTCTTTTGCCTTCCAGATGACGTTAAATATATCTTCTTGGCTGGCAGGAAAGCCTTTACTAAATCCCTTTATGCGGGTTTCTAAAACAAATGTGCTCACTGTTGAAGACTGAAAGGCCTAGATCCTTTTAAATCCTACCTTTCTAACATCCTCGGACTCGTACCGTCTCTTGCACAGCAGGGTCTTGCAGTTGCTGAAGTTAAGCACTATTATTCTGCTCTGCGTGCTTTTATCCCTAGCTAACCAGCCATCCTTATTTATATCGCCATGAGTGGCACGTTTTCTAAAAGGTTTCATTTAGATTTTTCAAGCGACTCCATTCATTGTTGCTCAGTGGGATTTGGATCTTATGTTAGTTATCTTAATGACTACCGCAGGTGAGCTGATGCACATTTATCAAGTTCAACTGCTTACTCTGAAGACTGCACCGCTGGTGGCAATACATTAGCCTGCACTGCTATCTATCCAATAATTGACCAAATTAGAAAATATACTCTTTCTATAGAACTGCTGTTTCAGTTCTATGGAATCACAAACTGAACCAGCTATATGAATGCCCTGCATCGTGGTGCCTTCTGGAAAACTTAAAACTAAATCAAAATTACAAAGTTTACTTTTTTTTCGCACCATGCATGACACAGAAATCAGCCCCCTTCTAAGTACTGTAGTACAGAGCTGATATATTACCTAATTATTCTCAGCATTTTAACCTCGAGACGTTAAAAGAATGAGTTTGCCTTTTCCATCATTGCAATCCACGGCTTATAAGAAATATGAACTGTTCTGATCCTCGAGCATAACAAGAAATGTTTTCTTTGCAACAAAACTAGAATACAGAACATTCGGAGGAGAAAAGCAATTATAACCAATTTGTATTTTAAATAACAATGAATAAAACCTATCAAACATTGGAAACACATTTTTGATTGATGATTTCATAAGGTTAGGCACACAATTGGGTGCTTTAACTTTTAAAGGAATGCGATCAGATTATGGCTTTCACCAAGTTAATGGCTAGGGTTAAATTTAGAAATGTAATTCGGGTGGATTGGGTTAGGAAGGTGCCTCATTCAGGTATTCATTATACTGGTTTCTTTGCAACTGTCAATGGAATAAATAATAATTACGAGGAACTTGCAAAAAAGAAAATGTCATTTGTTTGTACTGACATTTCCTTACATTTGTATCCTTTCTTATCACAGATTCTGCCAAATGCCCTGTTCATTAGAAGGTTGATGTGTACAGCATGTATAATCATGCTCTAACAAGGATTCATATCGCTTAATGATGCATAGTTTCGTAGTCTCTGAGGTATAAAAGTATTTGGCAAATAACATAATGCGATAATTTACCATACCATAGAATAAGCTGTTCAATATGAATAGTTCGTAGTAAACAAGAGATAGATCTCAAACAGAACCCGCCTTCGTCACACCAAAAATAGAATGCCCCGACACAGCACTTCCAGGCACACTCAAAATATATTACACCAAGACAGGATAATTGAAATACACACAAACATACTCTTCAGTTCAAACACACTCAGACACCCAACAGACTGTGTCCCACTCAGCAAACTGAAAATTCGGCACAACACCCAGTGCATTCAAACACACTATACCCCACTCAACAAACTCCTCACATCGAGCATAAATCTCTTCATTTTGACAGTATGACCTACTCACTCATTCCTCTCCTCTCATATTCCAGCCTCATCAACTGCTGTCTCCATCTTTCATTTCCTTTCATCCCCATTTCTCCTGCATTCTTCTCAATCATACCTGCTCTTGGACACTATCAAATCGCAATACATGAAGCATAAGAAACACAACTAAGGCGGTCTTTAGGCCAGATACAAAAAGACATATGAAAGGAGTTTCACTTTAAGGTAAAAACTCTATGCATGCAGGTAGGAAAAGCATTAACAAGTGTGTATATATTATATTATATATTTTGAAAAGTTGAGTGTAGTCGAAAACCATGTTAAAAGAGGCCAATAATTCAATTTTTTGTTTTTTATATTCTTAATTAATATGGCATTTAGGGAATGCATAAGCTATTTCTGAGTGATGGACTGCGACAATGGAGAGGCAGCTGTCCCAAAAAATAAAATCTACACTGTATCATACTAGGCAAGAGTCCTTCATATACTGCTCGCACCGCAATATTATGTACTGTTATTTCAGGCTACCTAATTATTACCAGACTGGCTGTAATCATTGTATGTACCTCAGAGTAATGGAAGGGATAAATGAGTTAGCAAGCCCGAAACTGATTTAAAGACTTGTGAATTATAAACAAATATCTAGAGTTAGCATTAAAATGACTTATCTTACTTGACTTAAAGTATCAAAACAAACCCATTTAGCACCACCTTTCTTTTACTTTCTGAAATACCCTTTCATTTCACCCCAAAAAGTTATTGAAGATTTCCCAAAACGTGTGTGAGCAGTTGGCCTGGTATATGCTGTCCACTAATTAAGTGGGCGCCTTGTACCAGTCCAAACAACCCTTATTGTGATTTAAGAGGTCAAAGATAACCTTAGAAAACTATCCAAGTGGTAGCTGTGGAGGGCAGCCTTCAGGCTTAGTCTTGAAGGAATGTTAAGCAGCTTGTTTCACTAGAATGCAACCTTACTGTATTGGTTAAATGAAAGGCGAACCACATAGTAGTTATAAAAATATGTATTTATTATAAACACACTCAATACTTCACAGTATCTACACGCAGATAAACACAAAGCACACAATACTGTAGCACAGAAACAATCGTAAGTAGCACTAATGCACAGTGGGCTCCAGGGGGAGACCAAACCATATACTACAATACTGGTATAAGAACCACGACTCGAGTCAAGACATTGACTAGAGGATATAGAAATCGCTGGAACCCCAAGGAACCACCCAAGATGAGTAAGCAGGGACCCCACGAAGGACAAGTGCAGTGTGGGAAAACAACTGCGTGTTCCGTACAATTCTATGGGAGAGTCGCGGTTGCAGTTTTAAAGTTTAAGGACTCTTCCTAGTGGATTACAAGGAAGCCCTGTGGATCATGGGAGGTTGAAGAGCCACAAAACACACAAGATGGTGGACGGAATGTTGCATATTGGCAAAACATTACCCCCCAGTCACAGATCTGGGTTTAATCCATCGTTATTTTGCTCACCACGCTACCCCAGTTCAGACATGGCCATATGCAAAACAGTCTTGACCCTGTGCCTCATGGGAACAGTCCAGCCTGAACTGCCAAGCCATGTCTTCCCTGGACCAGAATCAAGCATCCTAGGACCGGGTTCGGGGTTTCACCCCTCTTCAGCCAGGATAGCTTGACTCCAGTGGCGTAGTGAGCACGGGACCCACGTCTGGGTATACCCTTCCCACATAGGGCGAACAGCAAAACGCACAAGATGATGGACAGAATGTTGCACATTGGCAAAACATTCACCCCCAGTCACAGATCTGGGTTTAATCCATCGTTACTTTGCTCACCACGCCACCCCAGTTCAGACATGGCCATATGCAAATCAGTCTTGACCCTGTGCCTCATGGGAACAGTCCAGCCCGAACTGCCAAGCCATGTCTTCCCTGGACCAGAACCAAGCATCCTAGGACCGGTTTCGGGGTTTCACCCCTCTTCAGCCAGGATAGCTTGACTCCAGTGGCGTAGTGAGCACGGGACCCACGTCTGGGCATACCCTTACCACATAGGGCGAACAGCAAAACACACAAGATGATGGACGGAATGTTGCACATTGGCAAAACATTCACCCCCAGTCACAGATCTGGGTTTAATCCATCGTTATTTTGCTCACCACGCCACCCCAGTTCAGACATGAACATATGCAAATCAGTCTTGACCCTGTGTTGAAGAGCTACCCCACCTGCGGATACCGTAGTACCAGAGTTACCAATTCCAGGGAAGCCAGGTGCATAGGGCTGAAGTGGTGTCAGAAACCGCTGTCAATCTCAATGGAGGACTTCAAGGAAGAGCCACTGCTGGGAAGAAGAAAAGTGTCAGTTGGAATCCAAAGGTGGATTCTTGATGAAGAGTACCTGAGAGCAGAGGGGACAGAGTATGGGTCACTCAGGAGTGACCAGGGGCTCGGTAGACGAATGCCCACCGATGTCAGGTGCTTCAGGTGCATTGAGGGGGTTCTTGACTCTGCAGCCACCGGGACCAGGAGACGTCGAGGACGACCAGGAGCGGATCCAAGCTGTCCCCCGAAGGATGTCGAGTGCTGAGGGGTCGGTGTCCGGCTGGAGCACCAACAAGCCTTGGAAGCGACAACCCACGAAGAAGATCAAGAAAGGTTACGGTTCGGACCAGCAAGGTCCAGGAGACTCACTAAACACAGGGGGGTCAGGGCAAGCCTGGAGCAACCAGACAAGCCCAATAAAAGCAGTGTTGGGCCTCAAGAGGACCCACAGGCGTCACGAGGGGACCTCAAGCAGATATACAAAGCAACAGCCCACGGAGCACTCGGTGCGATGAGACCAGTGTTATTTGGGGGAATTGGTGTCAGAGATCGTGGCTACATGGAGCCCAGTGCACTTGTTTTGGGAATGCCAACAAGCATATGCACTTGCAAAAGTACACGGTGTACAGGGGTACGGGTATTACTGCCCCCACAAGGGATTGTGACCTCAAACTTGGTGAGAGGGCAGCTCGGACCTTGAGGGACTTGGAAACCCACCTCCTGTGTTGCTGGAGCCTTCGGAGTCCGTAGGAGCTCAGGAGCAGCAAACCAGCCAATTGCGATGTGGTGCCTGCGGTTGCAGGGGAGTGACTCCTGCACTCCAAGGGAGATATCTTCAGTTGTCCTTGATGCTCCACAGGTCCTGCAAGGAGCCTGTACGGGCACAGACGATGCTTCAGACTGACAGGGTGAAGAAGTCGGGCCTAAACTAAGTCCAGCGAAGTCCAGAGTGTCCAGACGGTCGAAGTTCAGTGGTTTCTGGTTCAGAATCTTGTCCATGTCGAATCTAGGGCCCTACAGCCGGGTAAGCCCTTTTGTACCCACGGGAGAGGGTTGGACAGATTCAGGGGACACTCCCAGGGAAGGTCTGGACAGTGGGGAGGTTACTCCCATGTCCTTTGTCCAGTTTTGCCCCAGAGCAGGAGCCAACGTCTCCCAGGACTGGTTTGAACTGGACTATGCACAGGGACACCAAATGTGCCCCTCATGCAGACTTTCTGTTGCTGGCAAGCGCACCCACCCAGGCCTAATACACTAAATCCTGTCTGGGAGGTGGTCACACCTCCCTGTGACAGAATGCCTGTTCTCCTGCCTTCCCCTGCTCGAGCTTGGCTCAGCAGCAGGAGGGTAGAAATGTGTCTCTGGTCGGCAGCAACCCTTTTGGACTGCCCAGGACTAGAAGGCTGGTACCGGGAACACCAGGGATCTCACAAAGCTTGTTTCTGAGGGGGGGAAATCATACCTCCCACACTGGTTACCGGTGTGGGGGTAAGGTTCCACAATGTTTGATACCAAACACGATAGGGTTAATTTCAGCCGTTTTAGAGTTGGTCATCACGCGGTGGCATGATGCCATTCTATATGTCGTAAATGGCTGATACACTGACAACCCGGGATGATGGACTCCGCAGGCTGCAGGGGTGTCCTGCTCATGCAGGGGCACTCTCTCACTTAGATACAAGCACCCTGCCTTCAGGATTGTTTAGGCCTGCTATAAGGGTGACTTATAGGTTTTAAGTGCAGTGACTATTAGATATGGGAAACCTATATCTAGAGTAAGAGGTGCATGCACCATCTTACACAGGCTGCAATGGCAGGCCTGTAGTTCCATTTTGCATTACCTCTCATGAGTGGCATAATACATGCGTCAGCCCCTGGGAGGCCTCTGGCGTACCTATGCCCTGGGCACAAGGGTACCATATACTAGGGACTGACAAGTGTACCCCAGTATCCAATCTGGAGTGTACCTAAGTACATGACATAACATTTTAGGGAGAAAGCAGATAGACTGGGGTCCTGATTAGCAGGATCCCCGTCAGACTAGTAAAAAACAGTGTAACATGAAGCAAAAAGTGGGGTTAACCATAAGAAGCAGATCGTTCTTTCCTACAACGTGCACATCAGAACTACATCACTGAGGTTAAACATGGCTTCCTGTTAAGAAGTACATTTAAAAATCACGAAAATCAGTTTTTCCCCGGGAGTTATCAAGGACAGTGCAATCTCCAAGCAGCCCAAGAAGATTAATAATATCATCAACTATTTCCTCTCACTGCAACAGGCTGGTATTTCTCATCATTTGTCTGACAGATGTATACAGCTATCATCGTCTCCTCCCCCTTGACTGATTGTGTTATGCTGTAGTCGAACAAGAAGAGAAACATGGCGGCAGGGCACAAGTCCAAAAAAAACTAATTCGGGGGGGGGGGGGGGGGGGGGAGTAATCACTAAGTTAGGCAGAATGGGTGTGCCATCACTGCACGTGACATCACTTCATGTCACACTGGAAGTGGCATCACGGTGTGGTATTGCATGTGGCATCACAACCCATAACCTCACAGGAAGTGACATCAGATATTAAGACCTCGAATGTCTATCATGAATACATTTGAGCGCATTACAATATTTAACAAATTAGAATTTTTGCATTGGGGTTGTCCCATAATATTGACGCAACCCCAACACAAAATCTGGTACTAAACGTATACTTTTTTTTTTTGCACACCAACACAAAGAAATTGTCTGCTTAATTGGTTGCAATGTATTGCAAAATATCTTATGGGGTTAAGGCACCTGCTGCAGATATCTTTGTGTGCCAGCTAAATTTCAGGGAATAATAATAATGGTAAGATAACTCTGGAGGATAACGTATTTGCTGGTGGGATCTGTGTTTTGCGCAGTCCTTGTGTTAAACAAAAGTAGCATAGAGGGTTAATATGTCTCCTTTAAAGTACATCATGTAACACGCAAATGAAGGATGTTTATTTTATCTAAATGGGTTACTGCTTTCAAGACAAGATCCTTTGCTAGCTGCAGTCCATAAATTGTAATCCTAATTTAGCACAGTGAGGTATGAAGGACATGTGGCTCCTACACTTTGTAACTAACTGTCTTCTGTAACATCCTTTATATTGATGTACACACATATGATTTATTGTCAATGTATACCCAGTACGTGTGATGTAAAGACCTCTGACACCCTGCATTGAGATGAGTAGTACTAACGCGCTATAAAGAAAATAAAAACAAAATATTGGCTTTTAAATAGTTATTTGTGTAAACACTGGGGTGTCCAACACATCTGACATTCTTACAGTATATTCATATTTCGTATATACAGGGGGTGAACAAAGTCAAAAGCATTTCTCTCTTAAGTATCTGTGAACTGAAGTGAAAAGATGTGAGCCTTTGCCCCCCCCCCCCCCCCCCAATAGCATCTAGGTGTGAGGCTTCCAGTAGCTCCCAGCCAGGATACTCCAATATAGAAAGAGTCCTAATGGCCCCTTAACCCCAGCTTTTGCTATAAGTGAAGCTCTAATCCGATAAACCCCATCCCCGCCTGCACGTTGCTGCTCGGAACAAAAGCAGGCATCATGCAGACGCTGCTGAAAGGGTCCCGATGTCAGAAAATTACACCGGACAACTTAAGCATATTTCTGCGAATTCCAGGGGAAGTAGGAAAGGAACGTGAAACTCTGCTGAAATTGGCAGCTTTGCAACAGAGTAGATAGCATCTACCCTCAGAAAAATAGTGGGTAGACTATGTCTACCTTCGTCGCCCTGAGCCCTGACCATAACGCTGAATACATACTCTGTAAATTAAGTATTATGGTTTTTTGGTTTAACATTCTGCCATTAAAGAAGTGAACAGCTAAACAGGAGTTTGAGCCGAGATACAAGTCTGGTGCTATAAGAAAGGACAAGGACCTTACCCACAGTAGACAGCGTCCATATAGCAGGAGGGTCATACTAAGGGATGATTACATTCCCTTGGGTTCCCAGGTTGCACCCCCAGCAAGATCACCTTGTCTCTGGTAAGAGGAGACCACTAAACAGAAGAATCAAGACATCATATTCTGCACAATTAATTGCCAAGAACGTACATATACACTTTAGTCTGCAGAAAAGTTGGTAGAATTATTCTTCAAGTGGAGTTGGAGCAACAACAATCAAGGCTTCTGCATACATACAAGTGTGTTGTATCTATTATTAATTACAGTTATACGGATAGTTGTACATATTAATGTGACATAACGTTGAAACGCTGTAGATTTAGATTGCCATTCCATTACCAAGCTTTATTTTGATCTTTTAGACCATAAAAGTAAAAAGATAAAATCTATACAACACTAAATTTAGACAATAAAAACATCCATGGTCATTACAAGATATACAAAACAAGTGAGAGAGGGAAGGGAATTGTCATAAAAATGAAGGGAAATACTCCTAGTCCCCTTATGATACTTTAAACAAACAAAAGAAGGAGTATAACCAGGAGACCGATCAGAGTCTCCAAAATGCTGGGAAAAGAGCGCAAGGCACGAAGAATTCTCTCTTCTGTAGAAGACCCCTCACTCACCAACCTGGTTGGTGACATGCTTCATCATCGGGGTCCCACCCGGATAGCCGAGTGCCATCCGGGTGTGCTTCGACACCTGATTACAGTGGAGCGGGTAGTTTTTTTGTGTGCAAGTGAATGAACTGTGGATTAAAAATGGGCCAGATATACTCACTAGGAAGTTTTATTCTGGAGCAACTGGCCGATCTTAAAAACGTTGGTAAGATACCTTACTTGGTTAAATTGACCAATGGTATCTGAGAGTGAAGTATAGTGCTGATCAGTGCAGAAAATAGGTCTACATGTTTCGACCTATGTGATGATATTGCTAGGTTTTCGTCAGGACCAAATACCGTGACCCGGGTGGTGTACACACGCTAAGGTGTACCCTGCCTTTGATCACTGTGACCTAACCATCTACTCACAGTCAGGTGTCCTGTCATCCCACTTGAAGACAGGTGAAATCTCTAAAAGGCAAACACAAAATTATAAGCAGACGCAATAATACGTATGTAATACAGTGTTTTGGTGTTGAAAATGCTCCTAGTGCTCCCAGCAGGGTGCGTAGAGAACACACACAACAAGAGGATTACCCCTAAATTTGCAACGATCACGGAGCATGGGTAATCCAGTAACCGTTTCAGTTTACTGAAATCTTGATTATGACCCATTCATAATCGTAAGTTACAATGAGCATTAAATACGCCATTGAATGCCAATGCATAAAGTTAATCCACAGGGTATCAATTGTGCCTGTGAAAAACTCATACAGACCCACTCTCTTCAATCATTCATAGTGGGTGTTACTGCTGTCAAACATAATCGTGAGGGCGTGCGTTACTAGCTTACATGCTAATTATCTCAGCGTAAGGAAGTGGTACGAAAAAACACATGGAAGGAGTAAAAGGTGCTTACTAAGAGACGCATAAAGCGTGCCTCATGGGAGTCGGGGTCGTGGTGCTTGCTCAGAAACACGATCTGAAGAAAATCAGCACAGTGACACGAGCGGTAAAATAGGTGAAAAGAACGCTTTTGTAAAACAGAAGAATTTGATCGAATCCATGTTACAGCATGGCACAGTACATACATAGTGGAGCTAGTCACCGGCTGATACGCCTACCCTAAGCGACCCATATCTGCTCCCCGAGGGCTGCTAAAACCGAGCGTTTCTGCAAGTTAAATGCAAAGCATTTCCTGGAAACGAGGCGGTGGGGGCATGGTCACGTGTGTCATGTGACGAGCATGCGTGGGCTGGACTACGCAGTAGGCATGGTGATGCGTAAGAGAGATTCCATCGTGCTTTATTAAACAGACAGGCAACTTGTAATTTTGTGTTTGTCTTTTACAGATTTCACCTGTCTTCAAATGGGATGACAGGACACCTGACTGTGAGTAGATGGTTAGGTCACAGTGATCAAGGGCAGGGTACACCTTAGCGTGTGTACACCGCCCGGGTCACGGTATTTGGTCCTGACGAAAACCTAGCAATATCATCACATAGGTCGAAACATGTAGACCTTTTTTCTGCACTGATCAGCACTATACTTCACTCTCGGATACCATTGGTCAATTTAACCAAGTAAGGTATCTTACCAACATTTTTAAGATCGGCCAGTTGCTCCAGAATAACACTTCCTGGTGAGTATATCTGGCCCATTTTTAATCCACAGTTAATTCACTTGCACACAAAAAAACTACCCGCTCCACTGTAATCAGGTGTCGAAGCACACCCGGATGGCACTCGGCTATCCGGGTGGGACCCCGATGATGAAGCATGTCACCAACCAGGTTGGTGAGTGAGGGGTCTTCTACAGAAGAGAGAATTCTTCGTGCCTTGCGCTCTTTTCCCAGCATTTTGGAGACTCTTATCGGTCTCCTGGTTATACTCCTCGTTACAAGATATAGCAATATACAAGGAATTGGACACAGTTCATAACAGTTAAAAAGTATATTACATTTTTTTTTTTAAAGAATTAAACATGATTACATATCTTGGTAAGATCAAGACAATCGGGAATGGTAAAGAAGCGATTATCATATACAGGGGAGATTAAAAACTTGTGACGCCTGTGCCACATGGAGTTAAGGAACCGAGACACAGCAAAGACAATCGCAGGGTGAGTTTCAGTTCTCAAGACTCTAAAAGCCTACCGTGACTGTCTGAACCCCAGATTCCTGCAGATTGGTAGAAGCCAGTATCTCCTGGGTGCATCATATTGTAGACAAAAGAAGAAAACGTGAATGGGAGTCTCTTTTTGGCTAATGCAGGTGGGACAACTAACAGGGGAAGCTTTAGACCATTTCTTAGTTAATGCGTGAACCGGCAAGCAACCCAGTCTAAATTGAACATATAGTTTCCTTGCCATAAACGGTTGTACGTCGTCAAGGAAGAGCTCAAATAAATACTGGTCTTTAAAATTAAGGAAGTCAGAGGTTAAGCGGCCATGTTTCGTGCTCCCTTGGGTTTCGGCCAATCTGAGGTGTCTATAGGTTTTAACTAGTTCGAGCCGTGATATTGTTGGGGACACTTCCTCAAGGTGGGCCCATAGGTTTGCTCGACCCAGTCTACAGCACAGATCTTTTATGTGTATGAACCAGGGTAGCTCACCCGCCCCTGGGAGTCCCATGATAGCTTTAAGTTCCGACTGGTAGGCTATTAGCTCGGGGGTCGCCCACAGCCTACGCCAGAAGGTCAGGGGTTGCAATCCAATCTCCTCATCTATTGGTCTTATCCCAAGGTCCATACGTCGGGGGATGAGGAAAGTGCTTTGCGGTAGGCCCAAGAGCTGCCTCATAAACTTATTCTCAGTTTTGACCAATCTACCTACAGGGAGGTGTCCCCAAAGTTCTGCCCCGTACATTACAGCACTCCTACTTTGGACTTTGTATATCTCGGTCAGTGGGCCAGGTAGTCTAGATGTGGAGTTCCTGTAAAGTTTTGCTAGTCCCCCTGCCATCTGTACTAACCTTAGGCCTGCCTTTTCTTGCTGTGGGCCCCACCCAAAGGTTTCCGTTAATGTCACACCCAGGTAATCGAAGCCAGCTACCCTCTCTAGCTGGATACCATTTAGAGTAGGATTAGGGCGAGATGTTTTACTAGGATTAAATACCATATACTTGGTTTTTAGTGTGTTAATCTCTAGGCCCCTATTCTTACAAAATAGAGAGAAGCTGTCATGGGTCCTTTGAATACTCATAGGCGATTTAGATAGTAACAAGGTGTCGTCCGCAAACATCATTGCTGGCACCTTACCATAGGCGAGCTTTGGGGCATCGATGTTATCTGCCTCATTTAGTTGGTCCACCAGGGCATTAATAAAAAGACAAAACAGGGTGGGGGTCAAAACACACCCCTGCCTTACACCCCTGTTCACTGGGAAACGTGGAGTCAGTTCTCCATTTTTCCCAAATCTCACCTGGGCAACATTTCCAGTGTGCAGTCTTTTGATCAAAGAGAGCAAGTAGGGCGGAATGCCCAGTTGCTCTAGAACTGTCCAAAGTTTGTCACGGGGCACCAAATCGAATGCTGATTTGAGATCAACAAAAATCAAGTAGAGGCTCCCACCCTCTATTGTCACCGTCTTCCAATAAAGTAATTGGAGCCTGAAAATGTGATCGATGGTAGACATGCTTTTGCGAAAGCCGGCCTGGTACGGACTCAGGATCTCACGCTCATCCATCCAGGACTGGAGGCGCTCCAGGACAATTCTGGCAACCAGCTTCTGGGTTATTTATGTCAATCAAGCTCATTGGCCTATAGTTGGTGGGCAAGAGAGATCCCTTCTTGTATATTGGAAAGATTTCTGCCCCTAACCAGGTGTCCAGGATTTCCATGCCATTTAAAATGGCATTAAATATTACACAAAAATATGGGCCCCAGATATTGGGCTGCGCCCGAAATAGGTCCCCGGAAATCTTGTCTAATCCAGGGGCCTTTCCAAGGGGAAGCTTCCCAATTGCACTAAGCACTTCAGTCAGGGTGAATCCTCCATCGTCTTCAGGGGGATTCCCCACAATGGTTTGCGAGGTTCCCCCTGTAGGCTCTACAATGTCCTGGGTGGAATACAACGATTGGAAATGGAGTTTCCAAGCGTCTGCTGCAATGTTCGGCTCAATAGGTGAGCTCTCTGAGGTGCTGGCTGTACGAACCAGGGTCCAGAACGCCCTCATATCTCTATTGGTGAGGGCCTGTTTTATTGCATCCCATCTTTCAGACTCCCACTTTAGGGTATCGCTATATAGGGCCCTCCTGATTTTTATCAGAGATCTGTCTTTTAGTTTTATAGCATCAATGAGGGCACCCTTTGCCGTTCGGGAGGATTTGTTAAACCAAGTGATTTTAGGGGTCCTCTTGGCTTGGGAGTTTATCAGGGGGTTAAAGATGTTAGTCAAACTGGTGGTCAAATCTGTATGGATAGCCGTAAATTGAGCGGTAGTGCCCTTGGGGCTAGGGGTCTGTGCGGCATTCTCCATTACCAGTAAAGGGGGAATAATTAGGGAATACAGGGTGGCAATCTTGTCTGGTGACTGTTTCAAGGTTTCCCACCTTATTCGCCTTCTGTTGACTAACGATAGATTGGTACCAGTGGAGTTGCCAGTGATTGGGGGGGGTTATGAGGTTCTGGAAGCTTAAGATCGAGTACTAGAGTTTTGTGGTCGCGGTCGTGTCTTGGCCAGACAGCAATGTCGACAACCCATTGCCATATACTTGTTTCCACCAAAATGTAGTCCATTAAAGATGTTTGCCCCGGTCTATTAAACGTGGGTTTTCCAGGTTGGTCTGACTTGGTACGACCATTACATGCTCTTAATGCATGAGTTAATGTGACTGCGTTGATCTGTAAAACCAGGGGGGGTCCAGGCTCTCACCAGAGGGATCAGCGGTTCAGGTATCAACCAAAGAGAATCCTCAGCGGTGAGCAGAGGGTCAGTATGGAGGGCTAGGGGCTCAAACTGACAATTGAAATCACCACCTATCACCAACCTGGTGTTCAGGGGGACTGGCTGGAGGAATGTAGTGAGCATATCTATGGTCTGGGATTCCTGGGCAAAGGACACCAGACGGGAATATATGTTGATAAATGCAATACACCTAGTTTCATGAATTTTTTTTCTCATCTCAAAGAATTCCTTCTTTGAAGATATAAATGTTTAAAAAATTTACTTTCAACTTTAAGCATGTCTATTGGGCTATTTCGTTTTTAAAAATATTGAAGATTTGCCCAAAACGTAGCCACTGCCATTTTCTTAAAACAATACTAAGCTAAAAATACAACTACGTACAATAAACTACATTTAAATAAGCTACATCTTTTAGCACCCACACCCTCATGTCCTTAGGTGCTTAAAAAGCACATGTTTAGAACCTGTGAGTAAGGGATTTCTAGATCATTTTATTTATTAATTTTCAGCTATAAATGTATTCTGGGATTTCAGTGTGTCCTATCAGCTAAATGCTGATAGCACCGTGAACCTAAAAGATCCCCATTAAGGATCTGAAGACGTTGAACAACTGCGACAGATTGCTAAGGAGCGGTAGGGTACTGAATCAAAGATAAATGGCTTTGCCTTAATGCTGTCAAAACAAAAGTGCTGCTTCTAAGATGTCCTAGGGTCTCACTCCTGCATCCACTGAGTGAGTTATGAATCCGGGAATGATATTGGATAGAGCTCTCTTCTTTGCACCACAAGCCAAGATTGCGCCAAAGGCCCAACATTTTAGTTTTCATCTTTACTCTTTCAAAAATCTATCCCGTTGAAACAAGAACATACGAATCTGCTTGCACAGACTGTAGTAGTCTCTTAAGTGGTCTATTTTGCATGGCAGTTTACTTAAACATCTCCAGGAATTTGCTTCGTAAATTATCACAGGCTGTCCAAAACACAGCTAAGATGGCGATGTAGATTGCTGAAAGTGGATGCTGCAAAGCTCCCCCCCCCCCCCCCCAAAAACAAAATCTTTGAGATTTACAGATTTGCATATCATTAAAAGGTAATAGAACCCTTATTTTTCTAGGGGCTACTTGCACTAGGTTTTATTTATATTTAGACAGTTGATGTCAGTGTTGTAAGGGAACCTCATGTATCAAAAGTTTGTCATTTTCTATTTTAAATGTAAGTTTCGTTTTCTAACTCGAATTTTGAAGGAAGCCTTTTCAATCCATTCATTACACTATGCATGTATGTTTTATAGCAAACTTTGGATCTTGCATGTAACAAAAACAGAGGGACTGGAAGATGGGATTGACGAAGGTAGGGTACACGCTTTCTTTCTTGTCTGGCTATCAACAAAACTTAACAAGTTGAGTAGTATTTTTTTTTTTAATGTATAAGGCAAGGTTCTAAGCCATCGCCCTCTCATGTAACTAAAAAACAGGGCAAGACACTGAGGTGTCTTTCAAGTTCACAGTTTAACACAGGCATTGGCTTTTGCAAGTGTGAACATTTTTCACTGGTCTAAATTTATGGTGTATGTTTGATGGACTACATTCACAGATCTCAGACAGTGGGTTTGAACATGAAGCACCGACTAATATGGCAAAAACGCTTTTACAAAAAATATTTTCCACAATGGATCCGAACAGGCTATGCAACTTACAGGGCTTGCAGTTTTTAGGGTCTTACAAGTCTGAAACACGATTTTCCAATTTAGCTGTGGTCGATTTTTTACCAGATGAAATTTGTATGCAAAATCTAAATAGAAAAAACAAATTAGCCTTTTGTTAATTGTATTGCCAATAGAGGACCATCAAGGTGAGTTGACACGGGACATACAAAATCCGAGTCAGATGCAGCAGTGGCCCCCTGAGCACCGTAGAACCTGCAGGTTTCACAGGCCCTCCGGCTAAAATGCTAAAAGTGATAGCTATCATTTAATTGTGCACTATGGTATATAAGTGACAGACTTTGTTGGCAGTGGGACAAACTCAGTGTACTGACGCAAAGAGACCTGTATAGTGCTGTGTCATAAATCACCCTTGGCTGCTTTCTATTTCAGGGTGGTGGTGCTACAACTGCAAGAAGTTGTATGTATGTATACGGTATTTCTTAGCGTGAAACTAGCCAAAAGGCAGAAGAGTGATGTACGTGACCAAAGAACATGATGTGATTTCAGTTTATTTGTAAAGGACACATTTATGACCTCTGGTTAGATCAGAAGTGTATAATAAGCAATCACCCAGTATGACTGACATAAGAGCAAGAGCTTAAAACAGATTGGATACACTAGAAATTACCCCAACCATGCCATGAACTGTATTTATTGTCAAAACATAGGTAATAAAGTTACAGGTCATTCAAAAGTTAAGCTTATGTATTTTCTTGTCCAAATGACAATCCATGAACGCAAATAAATGAGGTAAATTTTGAACTGGTTAAAAAACAGTAAGCAATATTTTTCATCCTGAAAACGTTTGAATAACAGTTACATGCCTGGGTTGTATACTGCGGAGGAAAACTTTCCATAAACCACTATACACCAAAATCTTAGAAGTACCTAAAAACCTACTTGGGTCTCTCGGAGCTAAACGCCCCATTCTGCCAGGCTCCTAGGCAACTTCCCAAAAACGTTGTTTAAGTTTGTTCCTTCTAACTATAAAATTGTTTTCCGTTAAGGGTTTACCACTGTGGCTAAAAATGCATCGATGGGGGACCTTGTAAAATACAATTCAAAATACTGCCCACATAGTAGAGACGAAAAACTATATGAATTCTCTTCAAGTACAACAAATCTGGCTTTAAATAGTTTTTTGCTAATCACGTCTCTGGAAGAATCTTTGCTACCATGTTAAAAGAAAACAACACAAATGAAGTTTCACAAACATGTAAATGGCAATGAAACAACTGATTAACAAGTAATTAATGGGAAACTTTTGACTTTTAGGAGAGGCGCCTTTTGCACCAACTGTACCACATTATTGCTGTTAATGACATATTTGAAAAAATGTAAGGACATTCATTACAGAATAAATACCACCTCTTCTGTAGTCTGATCGTGGCCTTCCCCTCCATTAATAACTATTAGCTGCTATATGTAAGGAATCAATTAATCCGTATTGATTGTTACACAATGGATTTTGTAACATACATTGTGCACACAACATACCATAAAAACATGCATCTTATCAACTAAAAATGTAAAATTACTGTTGCATTGAGTTGTTATACTATATACATTAATAATGTGGCAGTATAGAACTAAGATGCCATTAAGTTGAACGATATCATCATAAAAAGTTATTTTATTCCACTAGAAAAGCGTTCGCAAGGATACAAGCAGAATTATGTTGCATCAAGCAACTAGCACGGCTGAAATAGGGAGACTGTGTGGGGTGGAATAAACCCACTTAGTTCGAGTCAAAGCTGTGAAGAAATATCTTATAAAGGACTAAAAATAGGTTTGTGTTGTCGCCATGTTAATCAAAGGGTCAGAAAAGTATGTGGTTCTTGCCACATATAAAAACATCTGGCTAAATCCTTCCCTGTTTCTGTAAAGTAGCTTCAAGGGCCTTTGCTCCATAAGCTTAAATACATATCTATTCATAATAAATGTATTGATGCTCCATGGGTGTTTTAATAATTGTACCCTGGTAAACAGAAATATTGTTTAGTTACTGTTGATATGGTACAGCAGAACAAAAATATTAAAGGTAATACGTTCCATTAACATAGCAAATGTAAAAAGTATGTACAGTCACCCCACGCCCCTCGACCAACCAGAAGGGGGAAGAATACATACCTGTTGGGAGCCCATAGTTGGGGCTTCCGATGACTCAAGTTTAACATAGAGGGTTGCAGCTTCTTGCAAGGAAGGGCCGTGTGAACCTAGATGCTTCGGCAGTCATGGGTAAAGGATGGCTTTGTGTCGTAGCCTGCAGTCACTGGATCAAGGAGACCTATGGCACTACTGCAGGTGTCAGCCCAGCAAAGTTCAAGAGGGAAGGGGGATTTCTACAAGCAGCGGATCAAGGGAGCGCAGACGTTGTTGTGTAGCCAGTCAGCGAGGGATGGGTAAAAGGCACATGGCCAGCGTTTTCAGGGCGATGACAAAACTGGGGTCCCTCAAAGGGACGTGGCCGATGTAATTAGGGTGTGGCTTAAAAAGTAAGCTAAAAATCTGTGTTTAGCATAGTGTGTCACCCGACTGGCAATTTGCTGCTTCTGTCAATGCAACCCGGTATACAATACAACGAGTAACATTACACCAACAAGCCAGGACTATTAGCTTTGCCAATGGTTTTTAGTTGCAAAAGATAAATAAGCAACAACTATGGGTTGGTTGTATAGAATATTGAAAATGCTTCGGTTCTGAAATGATGAGACTATGAAATAACTATAACCAGTCTCTGAGGTTAAATCCAAGGCAGTGAACGGTGGTACTGTTGCAGAGTTAAAAATCGTTCACTCTGACGATGAGGGCAAAAACGGAGGGCCCGATAGGGACCCGTCACAGCACCTGCTTTTTAGAACTGTCGGTGCTGAGCACCGGCAGGACCCGGCCCACTTAAAGTCCTACATATGGTATTACATGAGTGAATACTTTCTCAGAGGGCACAAGGGCTGGATGTTACTGCAGGTCCATGTAGTGGGCGGTGCTCTGCAGAGATGGATGCTATGCGAGCGTCTGCACGCATCAGCTGCGAGGTTGACAGCTTCTGCAGCTTCCCGCAAAGATGGGCTCACCGATGCTGGCTCCGTCGCTTTCTTTGGCAGATGTGGTCTTGGGGGTTCGAGAAGACATGCTCTAACCTGAAATCTGCTAGGGGCTCCAACAGATGGAGTTAAGTGGTTTGATGTAGCCAGTGGCTCTTGCCGATTAGTTTAGGAGCTGGACAATACTACTGCACGGATGGCATAAGGTGGACGGATGCTGCTGCAGGTCCCTACACACAGGAGCTTGGTCAGGGAAACTGGTCGGTTTCTGTTACAGGAATTATTTCTTGGTGCTCTTCCGGGGCGGTGTTGAGGAGAGGGGGTGCTGGGCTTAATGCAGTTTCATGACCCTGGAGCGATGGGACGAATGCTGCTGTCCCATGAAGTATATAGCTCGAAAGGCACTAGATAGCGCTGCAGAGAGTCTCGGGGGCGGGGTAGTTACGTGCTTCTGCATCAGTAGGCCCCAGCAGGGATGCTTCTTCTCTTCCTATGTTGATAGCAGGACCCTATCGCTACAGTTTTAGTGCTCCCCAAGCCTATAAGGTACTGCTGCAGGGAGGAGGGCAAGGATTTCCCAGCAGGAGACAATGGAGGAGAGTTGGATGGGTGCAGCAGGGGGATCAGCAGGCCTCCTGTGCTTCTATCCCAAGAGAAAAAGAGGGGGGGGGGGCACAGCCGATAGACACCAACAAAGGACTAGACTGACCAGACGCAGTGTTCCGTCGTTTTGAGCTCCCAGTTTGTTTGTGCTCCATCCTTTGATGCGCATGCGTATCATCTTGCGCGTGTAATCGTAGGCATGCGTACTATGCAATTTGTCACAGAACCGGTAATTTTAGGCTTCCCAGTGCGCTGCCGTTTTAGTGCGCATGCGTGTCATTGGGTGCATGCGCTCCCCGCTGTCGCATTTTCTTGTGTGCGCAGGAGCACCCAGATGTGCTGTAGTTTTAGTGCCCATGCGTGTCATTGTACGAATACGTTTTGGTACGCATGCGTTTCCGCGGCTGCATTTCCTTGCGTACGCATGCGTGTCATCGTGCATGCCGCGTACTATGACATTTGTCGTTCTGTTGTTGTAGATGTACTTTTAGCTCCCTGTGGCAGCAGTAGCCGCCACACCTGACCTGATGCTTCCCTGAACACTTTACCTCGAGTGGTTGGGGAAAGCGTTAGTCTGGCATGGAACACTAGTGAAGTAACGAGAGTGAGCAAGTTGCTTCAGGAGTTATTAGGTATAAGAAGGACAGCTTATACATCCACCAACCAGCAGGAGCCACCAAGAACAGCAACCTTCTTCCCCGTGTCAACTTTCCCACGTTCTCCCCATGACGGCCTTAACATTCCAACATGACATGCTTAAGAAACACTACACACCTTCCTCATAAAAAACAAACAAAAAAAAAATAATAATAATAACAAATCATTATTAATACATAGCAGCAGTGCATTTGAAGAAAAATATTAATACTGAACAAAATCCTTATATTTCGTAGGTAAGTTTTTAACACGTGAGCTCCTTAAAACGTCAAAATTTTGTTCACCCAAAAGTTGAGTTATACAAAGTGATACTTGATTGTTAAGAACATTAGTGGTAACATTCTGTTCACAAAGATTCTTACTCACATCTGTATTGGATTCATTCACAGACTGAGACTGCAGATTGTCAAAAGCCTCATCAGAACCAACAATCCATTCACTCTCCTCTGACTCGAGAGGAAAATTCTTACTTGGAATTAACTTGTCATTCTGATTACTCGTAATCACATGTGGTCTCTCCCCATCATGTAACTTGCACACAGATATACGTCTGAAATTCCATATTTCCCCACCTTCTACTCTTGTAGCCTTACTGAAAACTTCAGTAACTTTCACGGGATCAGACCATTTAGACAATCTCTTGTTACATAGTCCACCAAAACTGACACGAACCCAATCACCAACTCGATACATTTAATCTTTTTTTAGTATTGCTATTAACCATCTTGTCTTGGTACTTCTTTACACGTTCCCTGACATTCGCAAAATCCAACACAGTATCATAAGAATGTTTTTCTTTTAGCCACCAGGGCATAAGTTCAGAGCCAGGTTTCCTGCCTCGCAGCATTTCAAAAGGAGATAACCCAGTAACAGAATTAGGTGAGGTGCGATAAGTTAATAAAGTAGCTCATAAAGCTTTTCTCCATGGCAACCCACTCAGTAGCTAGCTGACATGACTCTTTGACAACTCTGTTGAAACGTTCTACTTGACCATTTGCCTGGGGAAAATAATTGGAAACTCTTTTATGTAGAACGCCACATCTTTTAAGAAACAACTCACATTCCTTACTGGTAAATTGTGGACCATTGTCGGAAATAAGTTCTTCAGGTAAACCTTCCCGACAAAAAACATCATCCAAAAATTCAATTACCTGCTCAGACGCAACTCTCTCAACAATTTTCAACCCCGGCCATTTCGAAAAATAGTCAACAAGAACTAAAGCATACATATCCTTGCCAGATTGATAACTAAAAGGATCTAAAATATCAACACCCAATTTCCTCCCAGGTCCCTGGGCATATTCAATAGGTGTAATGTCAACAGATAATGGCTTCACAGACTTATCACTCTGGGAACAGGGAGAACATTCCCTAACCCACCTGTGAACCATACCATCAATTCCAGGCCACCAGTAAAATTCTCTAATTCTCCTCTTGGTTGTGGACATTCCCAGATGGCCTTCATGAGCCAACCTACAAATCGACTCTGAGATTCTGAGGCGGTACTATTTTGTCACCACGAAGAACCATACCTTGTAAAAACATAAGTTCCTCCTTCACTTTAATATATGAAGCTAGCTCACCACTAACTTCCTTTCTTCAGGCCAACCTTTGTGCAAACATACCAAAACGTCCTTTAAAACACAATCCTCTTCCATAGCTACTTTCCACTTTTCTTCAGAAATCACGTTGTCTAATTTCTCTTCACTTAAAGTCTTATTAACATTATTCTTAGTTTAAGCTACATCGCAATCATCCTTGTTCATACATTCAGTAATCTCTTTCAAAGGCAAACGTGACATACAGTCAGCATGAACATTCATTTGACCAGGAACATATTCAACTACACACTGGTATTCTTGCAATTTAGCAGCAAGTCTTGCTAAACGAGCAGTTAGTGTTCTACCACCACCAGGCGTCAACATATTGATTAAGGGCTTATGGTCAATTCTTAAACAGAATTTGATACCCCACAAAAACTGACGAAAATGCTTTGTGGCCCAAGTACATGCCAGTAGTTCCTTCTCAATAGTAGAATAATTACATTCAGAATCACGAAGCATTCCGGAAGCATATGATACCACATATTCCCCTTCTTTGTCTTTCTGCATTAGTACTGCTCCCAGACCCACACTACTAGCATCTACACAAACAATGCATTCCTTACCAACTACATAAGATTTTAAGAATGGAGCACCAATAATCTTCTTTTTGAGAGTATCAAATGACAACTGTTGATCGTTCCCCAACATGGTTGAGTTTGGGTTTGATACCCTCGCTAGAAATTGCATGACCCAAGTACTCAACTTTGCTTTGCCTAAATTTACATTTGGAAAACTTCAAAGTTGACCCATTCTCTTGTACTTTTATTAACACTTCATCCAACTTCTCATCATGTTCATCACATGTGCCTCCAAAAATTAAAATATCGTCTTGGAAGACAATAGCTCCCTTGCAATCTTCTAAAAGCTCTTTCATTAACCATTGAAAAACAGAAGCAGCACTAGCCAAACCAAATGGCATACGTAAAAACTGTAACATGCCTTCTGGTGTAACAAAGGCGATTAAACGCTTAGACTCATCGTACATTTCCACCTGATGATAAGCACTTGCTAAATCAATGGTGAAAAAAACAGAAGCACCAGATAATGTAGAAATTAATTCATCCATATTGGGGAGGGGATTTTTGTCTACCCAAATTTCTTTATTCAAACTGCAAAGATCTACACACAAACGAAGATCTCCTGTGCCTTTAAGTGATGAAACAATGGGAGAAACCCAAGGTGATGAATCTATGGACTCAAATATGCGGTTATGAACCAAATAATTCAACATCTCTTTAAGTTTATTCCTATAAGCTAAAGGTACATTTCTTACGTTTGTGCCTGACAGGAATAGCTTCATCATTTAAAATTGTTCTATGTTTGAAATTAGAGTATTTACCTAATGAGTTGACAAATACTTTAGGAAAAGTTTCTTTGATTCTGTTAACACACTTCCCATTGTCAACAGAGACCACACTAACAGAGGGAGAAGCATTAGGATCTAATTAAATGCCAAGTTCTTGTTGATGCAGCCAACCTAAAATGGCTGCCCCTTTTGTGGCAACATATACATTCCCTCTAGTTCTTCTTCCTTCAAATTCTGTATCTGCCCACATGAAACCTTCAAGATCAATTTTGTGACCAGAATACCCACCAGGTTGAATATCAGGTGGAAACAATTTCCTCGTACCCCAAAGCTCATTGAACAATTTCTTCCCGATAATACTATACCAAGCACAAGAATCAACCATCATGTGAACAGGTTTGTCATCAATCCTTGCAGTACAAGGGGGGAAACTTTTGTGATTGGAATCTCTAACCCCAAGCACAGAATTTAACTAATAAGGAACTTCATCTTCTTCATAAGTGATGTAATTAACCTTTAGAGAAGACCGACATACTTTACTGAAGTGACACTTCTTTTTACATCTCACACATACTTTGTCACAAGCAGGACAACCTTTATAATTACCAACATGGTTGGTACTACCACACCTATAGCAATATATAGTGTTTCTTTTGACATAAACTTTGTTCTCTTAAGTTTTCTTTTCAATATCTTTTTTGGTGCATGTATTCAGACTGTTTTTAGGTCCTATCTGATTTTTTTACTAGAGAAACTTCTGCATCAATATTTTGCACTTTGGTATTTTGACTTCTAATTTCTGTGACAAATTTCTCAGACTGTTCGATACCTTTAGCAATATTAATGACTGCACTAAGAGAGGATTCTGTACCTAACCATAGTCTTTTTTGTATTTTTTTGCTTTTGGTCTTCATCATTATTTGATCTCTAAGTACTTGTTCAAAAGTAATGGTTTCAAATGCACAAGAACTGGCTAAAGTACGTAAAGCAGATACATAATCCTCTATAGATCCTTCTTCCTTTTGCGCACGTGAATAGAATTTGAATCTTTCCATTACCACGTTGATCTTTTTCCCAAAACGAACCTTCATTTGTTTAGTGGCTTTTTCAAAAACATCCATGTCACCAGCATCTTTAATAGGAGGAAGATTATTGAATTCTTTCAAAGCTGCAACTCCCAAACAATGCTTAAGTAAAGCTAGTTTCCTTTTTGCTGAGCAGTCTTCTTTTTCAAAACATCAACGTATGCTAAAAACATAGAAAACCAAAGATACCATTCAATACTAGGCTCACCTGCGACTTGTAGAAAATGTGGAGGTGCAGCAATATTAGCCATGTTGAAATTTTCACAAATAATATCACCAAACTGAATAAATAAGCCACATAGAAAAATGTCACTTAAAAAAAAAATTGTAGGTAAACGTGACTGTAAATAATCGTAGTAGGACAACAAGCAAGAAAGGTGTGTGCATCACCGTGATGCACAAACAGCCACTGAATAGACAATGACTGGTGTGCAAATCACTGCTATGCACAAATATCAGCTGCAGATATTCCCAGCGTACGTCATCTTCGTGTGAATTGTTTTCAGCCCTGTTTTGGTTGACAGCATTAAAATCTCACGGTGCCCAGTGAGGATTTACATAGGCATTGCAAGGGTGTCCGCCGTAAGCAAATGTCTGGGCTGTATTCCTTTCTGGCATTTGACTTCTATTGGGTAGGTGGGGACGCAAATGACAGCTCAAAGTCAGCCTGTATATGACAAAAAATGACTTAACTGCCAAACGAAAGGAACAGTTTGGTGGAACTCTGAACTGGTCAGTTAAGTCAGCTGAGAAGATCCGTGTTCGAGGCCCCCAGTAGCGCTGGCAACACTGGCACCGATCGGGTAATAAGCATGTCCAAGACCCAAATTTGGGGTAAAAGGCTGCTTTATTGGACTGGTAGGCAATACAATATATATTTGCATACAGATCATAATATAAACATATTCCAAACTAACACACCCCGCCCCTAAGCAATATCCCCGTACAACTACCTCTTGCCTCCAACTTCTCTCCCTTGCTTCCCTCTGTCCGAAGCTATTCCTAATGCCCCCAACCCTTCCTGCCTTTCTTGATCTCCTCCAACTCTGCCACCTGTCCAAGCGACAATCTCCCAAAGAACGGTTATTGAGCAACAACTCGCATGAGTAAACAAGCATTTGCAATGCAATAGGTCTCGCATTTGCAAAAGTTTGAGTTATTGGCATTGTAAATGACAAAACTTTTATCTATGTGTTGGTTTTGAATACAGATAAATAAACGGCATTGTCATTTACAATGCCAATAGCTTAAACTCTCGCATTGTAAATGACAATGCCTTTTTTTTGTTTTTAATAAATAAACATAAATAAAACGCAGTCATTTATAATAGCAATAGCTGAAACTTGTGTCAATGTGAGACCTATTGCATTGCAAATGCTTTTTTTTTACTTTGCTCATGTGATGGCAATAAATATCCAGCATAGTGAAATACTAACTTAAACGCTGACCCTTCTTCCAAAGACCAGTTCCTGCCGAGTCTCCCAAATAATTAGTGGCTCTTATTTGCATTGGATAATTCTCGTTCACTTTACACCCTTTTGTGGGACACTCGGAGTCAGAGGCGCAAATAGAGACAAATTTTGGGGTGGTGGGGCACCAAATTTTAATACATCTTTATTTTTTGCTGGACTTTTGTTAACCAACAAAAACCAGCTTGCAAGCCACCAGTGGGCCGCGACTCACAGTTTGGGAAACAGTGGCATAAATGGTACACAACTGCACAAATACAGCACCTGCACTTGTGTGTACAAGTCATGAAGGTGTTAGGGTTGATACTATTACTTTTAAGTTGAGGCTGGCACAACTGTTCTTTTAGGCAGCAAACACCACCAACCATGCGGGCAACTAGAGCCACATTTCGGGGGGGGGGGGCTGAACAAGATTTCGGGGGGGGGGGGCTAAGTCTTCCAGCCATAGGCAGAGTGGCTGTAAGAAGGGGTGAAAACACAACAAAAGCCTCATTAACGAGTAAATGGTCTTTTAAAGACCTGTGAAGTACTCGGATCCGGCTGCAATTAGACGGACGCCAGCCCGCGAGGCTATCTCAGCTGGGCTGACACACATGACGGGGGAGTGGGGGCTGAAGCCCGGTAAGCCCAATGGGTGTTGCGCGCCTGCCACCAACAGAACACATTAAACAGAACACTGAATACATATCAAACTCAGATGCAATATACCACAAAGCTAGGTATCACTGGACAGGGCGCCTCCTTCTCTCCCTCTCAGCTGCTTAACTTCATTTAACTTTGGCCTGGGTAAAATGGGCCCTGGTACGTGCAATCTGGTCCGCTTGCCGCAAGTATTTCCAGAACTACCGGCAAAATGTTTAGTTTGCCACTTGGGCGCTCACTCTTCCAAAGACGTAGGGCAATTTTTAAAATTCTTCATTGCAGTCTGGCGCTCTGCATTTGCCCTTTGAGGTGGTACCCTGAGGCAGCTGCCTACAGAGTTTTTTATGGAGCACTGGCACCGAGTCTATTGGGCTAAATGACCTTTTTTAGAAGTTGAAAACTTTAAGTAAAACATGCACAAAGTGCAAAATACTCATGTATTACTGTTGTTGGGTGTGGGGGTCCTTGAACTGTGAGAAACAAGCCTCCAGAGGGGCAGCTGGACACTGATGGGGGAAGCAGCGCTGCTGAAACATGATCTGATATTACAGCCTCCCTCAGATAAGAAGAAGAAAAACACACAGACACCCAAGATCAAGGAGCAAGCAGGATGTCCCTCACGTACATATGAACCACCTTCTTTGATAGACACAGGCAAATCCCTCTCACATTACCAAGAGCAAGCAGAGCATCCCGACAGTATTACATACAGCAAATAAGCCCATGTTCTCACACATACAGCAGCACTTTTCCACAATTGAGAGCAGTTATAACTCAGCAGACACCATTAAGTAATGACACGCCTCCGCTAACCCCACAAAAGTTAGAAAAGACAAAAAAACAGTTCGCTGCGACACCCAATCAGCTTGACCCTCCACCACAACACACGCAGGCCCGAGGGTATTTGTGAGTCCGGCTCCACAGCCCCTGGCAAGAGTGGTTTGGAGGCAGCGATAAGTTTGGAAAAATTTATATTTTTGGACACACTGTCCGATATGGGAAAGCTGGAAACGGGGGGGGGGAGGGAGAAGAGAGAGGAGAGAGCAAGGACCTGGGCAGGACAGGGGAACTGGGCACTGGGAGTAGGGAATGGACAGTTGGCACAAGAGGGCATAGAAAGGAAGGTGGGGGGCAGGAACGGCAGGAAGCTGGTTTTGGCTTTTGCTGTTGGTGTTAGGGCAAACACAAATCAGTAAAACTGAAAGCTACTGTTAATTTGAAAGCCTAAAGGTATGGGCTAGAATGGAATAAATCCCTCAATGAAACAGGCAGGCAGGTTTAAAGACAACGTCCTTTCCAGACCCGCCCAGAAAACAAATTAACATTATGATTGACTTCGATTTTTTTAGACTTTGGGTATTCTGTAAAATTATTTAGATCCTTCAAAAACGCCCTTTTCGTAACCCAGCGTACTATGGCACGTAATGCAACATAACTCGGCATATGAAATATTATAACACCATACAAACTAACATAACATCACGCATTGACCCTGGAACCATGACAGCTGTGGTGGATTACCTAAACTATATACAATTGTCTGTTTTGCAGTTTTGTATAGCGCTAACTTGACCCAAAGGGTTTGGAGCGCTTTACATAAGCACCAGTTACAGTAC
Organism: Triturus cristatus; assembly: GCF_964204655.1. Taxonomy (NCBI): domain Eukaryota; kingdom Metazoa; phylum Chordata; class Amphibia; order Caudata; family Salamandridae; genus Triturus; species Triturus cristatus. Next base: position 873,870,819 of record NC_140593.1, read on the forward strand.
AGAAGGACTCGTTCATAAACATTCTTAAAATCATCACGTTCACTTGGAAATGTTAAATATTATTTCGTCCCCAATCTTTTCTAAGCAGTCATACACTTGTGCAGCTGAACGGAAGTTACTTACCGGGCCCAGGACATGGTTGTCACTCCTTAAGTCTCGGAGGCCGCATCTGTGGTTCTTGCCCTTTAACCGAGGGACTGACCTGCTTTAAGCCGCAGCTGGTATATTCCTCTACCGTTTCCATGGTTGGCGCAGCACCTAAAAGCCCGCAAAGCGAGGCGGCGCCGCGAACACCAACTGGGATATCGCCTTCCCTGCTGGGGCCTGTCGAGGGGTCTCTTTATTGGGCCAGCTCTCTCCCTCCCACGGGTGCTGTTCAATCGTGCGCGCTGCATGAGCTGGTCTGCCCGGCTTGCTGCACAGGTCCGCAGCTTCTTAGGAGTTCGGATGATCGCTTCTTGGCTGCCAGCGGCATGAGGACTAACACACGTCTAGGAGACCTCTGGGGAGGGCGTGCCTTACTGCAAGCTCTGTTTTGCAGTTTTGTATAGCGCTAACTAGACCCGAAGGGTTGGGGCTCTTTACATAAGCACCAGTTGCATTATACAGGGACTCATTCCTACACATTCTGAAAATCATCACGTTCACATGGAAATGTTAAATATTTTGCAAATGCTTGTTTTAGGAAGTCAGTGGGCGTCTTGCCCTTGGGCCTTATTGCATTTTTGTCCTTTTAACTTTGGGGTGCGCAGACCCTGCTTGCTTCTGTTAGCCCCTATCGACACCATTAGGACTCTTTCGAGCATACAAGGGGCAGTCTGTGGTGCTGTGTGCAGAAACTATTAGCTAACAAGGTACACAGCCCAGTGGCGTAATGAAAGTTTAAGGGGCCCCCTTGCAATGTACACAGAGGGACAGAGAGCTGTGAAACAAACATGGACAGGACTGCAGACATTACAGTGAGTGTAAAATCAGACTACTGCAGGGTCATTCGGGGAAGTACGTTCTCAAACCGAGAAGAATGAGTTCACTGAGGGCAGAATTAGCTCTGAAAGTAGACAGTGGCACTATGGGAACAGTGAACTTACTCTTCTTGTCTGCCCTCCCTTAATCACTGGTAACTGCAGAGTGTATTAGCAGGCACTATGAATGAAATAAAATGAGTGTCCCCAATATGGCGCTAAATCTGGAACACTGGTGCAGGTCTGGTATAGTCAGTCAGTCATGTGTCAGTCATGTATAATGGAATCTACCCTGCTCAGAATGAGGAAGCTTAGGGTCAATGTATTTAGCTCCACTAAGCTCGGGTCAGCGCAAACTCGACCCGAGTGCATTGGAGCGCTTTTTACATGAGCACCAATTACGTTACATTCATTTTTTGTAGGCAGGGGGAAATTAAGTGATCTGCCCAGAATCACAGGATGAGGAGCCAATGCCAATGCCGAGACTCACACCCGGTTCACCAGTTCCAATGTACTGTAAACTTGCAAACTTTCCAAAATGTCGAAGAAACTATCTGTGTCGCCCATATGGGCTGTCACTCCTTATGGCATTGTTAATGTTGACTAGCTTGTATCAAATTGTTTTCAGTGACAGCAGCGATGGGTCCCGAGGGACAGAAACCTGAGACGTCCAAGGGCACGCAATTTAGTCATGTCAGCAAGCCGGGATTACAGGAACTTGTATCATGGTTTTAAATGCAACTATTTTAGTGCATGTTTATCTCTGCATCACAATTAGAAGAAAACTGATGTTTACTATCATTATTGTAGCATCCCGAACTGCCTCGTGGTGGTGTCAGCTTGGCTAAAAGACGGACGCAAATCTGGCCCTGTGCTCAGTCATTCTATTTATGTTAGAGTTCATAACAAATGGCTGCTTGCAATACCACAAAGCATCCTTTGTGCGTACAGACATACAATAAAGCGTAGAAACGCAGCAAGGGTTACCAGATTACTTACTCATGTTTCCGGCCCTGAGTTTTAATCCTTAAATCAACGGATTCTTTAAACCAAGTCATGTGATTCTTTAAACCAAGTCATGTGATACAACATGTTTTAAAAGCATAGCCCACTACTGGAGTGCTCGTGCACAGCCAACATGGAGCGACCTGATATGATATCGGAGGTACTCACAATTGACACTGAAAGATGTACACCACTACACAAATGGCAAAACGACAAACTTACCGACCACGTGCCAGGATTTTCGGCGGCAGTACCGGCTGCACCCGGGGGAACTCTCTGCCTCGTATCCCACGAGAGGGGTGCAGATGCTGGCGGCCACCTGGCCCAGGAAGAGGAGGACCCACGCGTAGGTGGTGTTGAAGCCCAGCACCGAGTGGTAGTAGAGCAGAAAGTAGGTGAACCACATGGAAGGGCACAGGTTATTCAGGAAGTGGCCGGTGGAGTAACTCAGCCTCTGCCGGAGCGGCATGGAGTCCCTAACCTAAAACAGCCGCAATACGCTGAGGCCATAAAAAAACAAGCGCGCGCCTCCATGACTGCCACAAGCTGCCAAACAACGGACAGCGGGAGGGGGGCGGGAACAAAGGGAACGGGGAAACAGACAGCGGGAGGGGGCGGGAACAAAGGGAACGGGGGCACTGACAATGGGAAAGGGGCGGGAGGATGGAGAACACACTCAACGGGAGGGGGGGCGGAACAAAGTGAACGGGGAAACGGACAGCGGGAGGGGAGCGGGAACAAAGGGAACGGGGAAACAGACAGCTGGAGGGGGCGGGAACAAAGGGAACGGGGGCACTGACAATGGGAAAGGGGCGGGAGGATGGAGAACACACTCAACGGGAGGGGGCCGGAACAAAGTGAATGGAGAAACGGACAGCGGGAGGGGGGCGGGAACAAAGGGAACGGGGAAACAGACAGCAGGAGGGGGCGGGAACAAAGGGAACGGGGGCACTGACAATGGGAAAGGGGCGGGAGGATGGAGAACACACTCAACGGGAGGGGGGCGGAACAAAGTGAACGGGGAAACGGACAGCGGGAGGGGGGCGGGAACAAAGGGAACGGTGACACTGACAACGGGAAAGAGGGCGGGAGGATGGATAACACGACAAACGGGAGGGGGGCGGAACAGGAAAAGAAAATGCCAACACTTCCAAACTCAGCAGCTAGTGGTGAATGGCGGTGGAAAATAAACAGGGAAGTAGTCCCAAATTGAGTAGATAATGCGGAGCAGCGGAACTAAACTGTAGTTGGTCAGTGCTGCTTCCTGCACAAGGGAAGCAAAACGGAAGTGACGTTTCGGACCACCAGCCAATGAATGAGCTACATAAAAAGAGCAATGCCAGATGTAACCAATGGCAAGTGACAAAACAAAGTGAGATGCAATGGGTGGAGTTTCAGTAGTAATACTTATTACTTGATGCCTCGCAGAGGCAGCGCATGCGCTGCTTTATGCGAGACCTAAAAACCATAAATTGTTATTATTACTTATTTATTTATTTTTTTATATAAAAAATCCAGTGTGGGAGGGCGGGCCAAAATTCGTTACCCTACCTCACCAGACTCAAGAGAAGTGCGCCACATAGAACGTTCATACCAGAGGCTCGCGCTAAAAGAAACCCACCAATCGGATTGCCTAGCTGTCCACGGGCCATACTATGTGCCCGAAGCTACCCGGGGGTGCACACTCTGCGAGTGCCACCCCAGGAGCCCCCATCGGGCAATAAGCATGTCCAAGACCCAAATTTGGGGTAAAAGGCCGCTTTATTGGACAGGTAGGCAATACAATATATATTTGCATACAGATCAAAATATAAACATATTCCAAACTAACACCCCTCGCCCCTAAGCAATATCCCCGTACAACTATTACCCCACCTTGTTCGGCCTAATCCTCCTCCCCAAACCCCTAACTCCATCTCCTGCCTACCTCTTGCCTCCAACTTCTCTCCCTTGCTTCCCTCTGTCCGAACCTATTCATAATGCCCCCAACCCTTCCTGCCTGTCTTGATCTCCTCCAACTCTGCCACCAGGAAAAACCCTCACTCAGGTGTTTTTCCTGCCCCCCCCCCCTTTCTTTTCCCTAAAATTAAAAAGGGGGCAATAACGTTTATTGTCAATTCATAAAGATTCTTGAGCACCACAGATGCCAAACTGGTGAAAAGATTTTATTTAAAGATAAAAAACAGTGCTACCTGAAAGCACAAAAATCATACTGTTGCCAAACAGTTAATAACAAGCAATATACATATATCCAGAGAGACTACCACCATAAACTAATGTAGTACACCATGAGTGGAGATAAAAGGTGATATAAGGTGAGAAAACAGGAAAAAAGGCAGGATGGGAGGGGGACGGGGGGGATGGTGCAGAAAAGGGGGGGGCAAGAAGGAAAATATGTGTCTTAATAAAAACATTGAAAAACAGCTATGCACTCATAAATATGCAAATTGACGCTGTCGCTTCAACAGCATAATTTCAACACCATGTGTGTAAATTCAAAATCTTCAAAATCATTTCTTTTATATTTAAAATATAAATTTCATTTCCGATAAAAGACAGATGTACACCATCATGTCTAAAAAACTGATAATCTTCCTTGGGTATCTCAATATGAACCAACCAATGTATACCATTAATGAAACAAAAACGTTGCATTTCTCGATTGACTTTCCTTCTTGCTCGTTCAACGGCAGTAAATCTGTCCGCCCCTCTCCATATTCTGCGAGGCATTAAAGCAGTCAAGACAAGTTGTGCATTGGGCCAAGTCTTTGAAAATAGCTCCAAATCTGTTTTCATCTCAATTAAAAGCCCCAACCCAGACAACTGCACAAAGTCATTTTCCCCCAGATGTAACATGACCACTTCTGGCTTATTGTTAGCAGATAACTCACTTATTAAAGGCATGAACTGCCCCCATTTCATGCCACTATTTCCCCACCAAGATAACACCACTTCTTCAGAAGAAAAACCCCAATTTTTCCCAAAATGCAGTTTTTCCGCTTGCTTGGCTGCCCACTTGATGAACGAGTGACCAACAATCCAGACTTGGTGCTGATGCATTGCCAAATTTGCTACCAATCCTAAAAAGAGAAAAACTATTAATATTTCCCACATTAACTGTCCTGGTCCAACTTTCTAATATAGCGTAAACAACAATCTGAGGACCAACAGCCCAATTTTTTAACATCACTAACAGAAAATCCCCATCTTGCTGCTTCTGATGATGCCCCAATACGAAAGGAATGTGTATCAAACTTAGTTGGATCCTTACCCATTCTCAATAATGACTTCCGTAAAATTGATAACAATTGTGAGGCAGTTAGTTGAGATCCATTCTGATGCCTAAAAATAAAGATTGAAGTTGCACCTCCAACCTTTAAAAAATCTAACCATGCTTGAACAGGGCATAAAAAACCGCCTATAGCCTGCAATACCACCTTTGAACCTTTGCCCGTTTGGTCAGTTTTTGAGTGTTCCAGAAAAATTTCTATATTTGAATGCATCAAAGATATGTTTTGTTTTTTCATGTCATCGTTAATTGCAGTTCCCAACAATTCAGATACCCTAAAGGCACCAAAAAAGAGCCAAATCATGCACAATTTAAACAAATGAAATTCAAATTCAGAAAAACAAACCTCATGAAGGTTACTAATTATCTTATATAATAGTTTTAGTGATATTTGCTCTCTTTTGTATAAGCCTCTCTTTTTAGTCTTAGCCCAGCCCTGCAAAATTCTCCTACCCATTTCACCTGCCGATGGCTCATAGCCCCAAAAAAACTTCCCATGAAATGATATACCAGCTAGTTTACCGGCTATCGTAGTGGAAGAAATGTTCTTATTGACGTTAAGCATAATGAACTTAACTACATCCTCTCTGTGCTGTTCTAAACCAACTCTATCAACATTTCTATATGTAACACCTGAGTCTAAAAACTCCAGCCAAGCTCTTCTGTAAGCCAGTTTTGTACTTATTGCTAATGAATGTTCGATGAGTCGGTAAATATTCATATCACCAGATTCCGTATCTCGCTGGGTATCTGAGTCTTCCGTATATCAGCTCCGGGAGCCAAACCACGGAATCTCTCCCACTGAAAACGAGATAGGGCATCCGCGATGTTATTTGTTATTCCAGAAATATGCCTTACCTTGAATATAATGTTAAACTTTAAACAGCCTAACATAAAAAATTGCAGTAACTTCAACAATTGCTTGTCTTTAGCTTTCTGACCGTTGATTAAATCAACTACTGTCTTGTTGTCTACATTGAATAGGACTGTTCTGTTAGCCAATTTAGTTCCCCAAACAGCTAGAGCCACTATTAAAGGAAAAAATTCTCGGAAAGCTATACTTTTCTTATCTGCAGCCCAACTAGCCGGCCATTTTTCTGTGCACCACTTCCCCTCCCAAAAAAGGCCAAAACCGGTGGCACCAGAAGCATCAGAAAAAAGTTGCATTTGCCAAATGAAGTCTTCGTCCAGTGACCAAAGTGTTACGCCATTAAAATCCAGACAAAAATGTGGACCAAACCTCAAAATCTGCTCGCATTTGGGCCGTTATCCTAATGCTATGATGGGGAAGCTTCATACCTGACATAGAGAAACCCAGGCGCTGGCAAAAAGACCTGCCTGCTCGAATGACTTTACAGGCAAAATTAAGATGGCCTAGTAAGCATTGGGCTTCCAATAAAGTTAGTTTCTCAACCGTGCGGGCATCTTCCAGAAGCTTAGTTATTTCTATTATTTTCTTGTGCGGTAACCTGGCCTGCATTTTATTAGTATCTACTTCAATGCCCAGATATGTGAGGCGGCAACAACAGGGGCCTTCCGTCTTATCCTCTGCTAAAGGCACACCCAAGTCCTGTGCAAATTTTTTGAAATCCTGTAGAGCCCTACTACATTGCTGTGAGTTGGCTTTACCCATAAACAGAAAATCGTCCAGGTAGTGTGTTACCCCAGTATGTCCTGTACGAAAAGAAAAACACCACAGAAGAAAGGAGCTGAGAGATTTGAATAATCTGCATGATATAGTAAAGCCCATGGGAAGAGACTTGTCTACAAAAATGTTTCCATCAAAAAAGATTCCCAGCAAAGAAAAATCAGAGGGGTGTACTGGCAATAATCTGAAAGCTGACTTAATATCGCATTTTGCCAACTCGGAATTCTCCCCTGAGTTCCTTATCATTGTTAAAGCTGAATCTATTGATGCAAATTGCACCATGGAATCTTCCCGAGATATAAAATCATTGATTGAATGACCTTGGGGCCATGAAAGATGCTGAATCATTCTAAATTCTCCTTCAGCCTTCTTAGGCACTACGCCTAGAGGTGAAACAATAAGATTATCCAGTGGCCAAGAATCAAAAGGCCCTGCCATCCTCCCCTCCTGAACTTCAGTCAGTAGTTTTTTCTTAACTATCTGTGGAAATGCATTTTCAGATTTTAGATTTAGTGCAAATCTGCGACAACGCGGCCCCTGATGGCCCAATTTGAATCCTTCTTTAAAACCCCATTCTAACAAAGCTGCTTCTTGTGAGTTGGGGTAAAATTGTAACCATTTACATAAATTGCCCACCTTGATTGGAGTAAAATTCCTTGTTTCCAGACTGAAACGCGAAGCCTCTGCCCCTGTTTGGAAAACTGTTTCCCCAATTTGTGTGTTCCCCGAAACATTGCATGACTGCATGTTTTCCCCCACACTTTGAACATTCGTGTTTATATTTGCAGGTTTTTTTTGTACAATACCCTTTATTAAAATTCCAGCATGCTCCGGATACGATTGTTTGCTGTCTGTTCCAATTACCCACCCCCCCAGGGTGGGTCTGCTCTGAAAGGGCCGATAAGGAACAGCTAAGTCACTAGCTGTGTGCATGGATGGTGGAGGCCGCTGAGGGTACATCCATTGTACCCAAAGCTCATTGTCAACCTCCCCCCACGGTTTCTCGGGCATTAAAACTAGTCTGGCCCTAAACTCTTCATCGTAGTGCAGCCAAGCATATCCCACGAATTCTGTAGCTGCCTTCCGATTCGTGTCTAAATATTTGAACAATGACACTGACCTATCAGGAAATTTTTCGCAGTATACACTGGCGAAAATGAGAAAAGTAGAAGTCCATGTGTCTATGTTTGTAGGTACCCTTGGTCTCCTTGACAGTTCCCATGCCTCTTCCTTTGAGCCCTCTTTCGCTTGAATTTCCCTATGAAGAAGCTTGAATACATCAATAAAATCCCCTTTCCATATCTTATCCTTTGTAGCTTTATTTAAATGTGCACCCAAAGGCATAGAAAAGCCCATATAAGGTAAGCGTCTAAAATTTTATGTGGATTTGTCTTCGGACTCTGTTTGTTGTGTGGCATCTGAACTTAACGAACTCTTAGCTTTGTCATTTGTGTAAACCACTTCGTCAATACCCTGAAGATGCTTATCTAGTATAAATGACTCATTGTGTTCAATATCAGTACCCATGCCCTTATCAACCCGCAAACGCTTTTGCAACGAATGCTTATGCGCCTCACCTGATTGAGTATAAGAATGATCTTCGGCCAACAGTCTGTTCTTTGTCCCCTTGTTGTGATGCCTTGAACCAAATCCGCACTGAGTACCCTTGCTTACTTTATTCTGTGAAAAAATCTCGAAAAGTCTTTAGTACAACCCCCCTTTCTCCCCGCAAGTTTGTGACAACCTTCCGATACATTTTCATAATCCAGTATTTCCCCTTCTTCCAAAGACTCATTGCCATCCAACAACTGTTCACAACCTACCACCCCTTTCCTACTTACAGTACCACCACTCCCACTACAGCTTGGCTGTACCCCGTCACCTATACCCCCATAAAATTCCCTCCAATTAACAGCTTTTTAAAAATATGAAGCTCTTGTATCGTCCAACGGCGTGGGAAATTTCGCTGAAAAATCCCCCTCCTTGCCATTTCTGATGCTGCAGGACGTTGGAAGCATGATTGGAAGTTCCATACTGCCCTTTCTTGTGCCTGGCAGAATTTTTCCCATGTTGGACTGCAAGACGCTTGAACTTGCAGCTGATAAAGACCTCTTCTCTTTAAGCTTCAACAACCTGTGTTTGTCATTTATTTCTTGTGGAATCCATACCCATTGCCCAACTTGGCCAGCTTCTGGAGAAATAACAAACTGACTGAGATCATTTTTACTGTGAATATCTGACGAAAAAGGGGCAAGGAAGGCGAAACATCCTTTTCTTGGAAATAATTATTTGCTAGTAAAATGGTGTCACCTTGCTCACTGGCCACAATCGGGGATAAGTCTCTGTCACGTAAACTAAATTTTGATATTTCATTATTTTTTAACATACCTTTGTTGAAAATAAAAATATCATTATTCCCTCTAGAAACTTGGTTCACAAAACTGGGCCTATTCACATTTTGGCCACTTGGTGGTGCATTGGTATCACGTAAAACTGCTACCGAGTCCTTTCCTTTAACTAAGAATCGTTTTTTAGGTCTCGCTGAGACAGCGAAATCTGTCTCTTTGAGACATTTTGTAAGTGGGCTTTCAAAAGTGCTACCCACATGGTTTGCTGGCCTAAAGCTTGAGTGCACGATGGCGTGCACGTGCACAGCTGCTCCTCTGCTCCTCTGCTCCTTCCATTCCCCCCTCCCTTCTCACCCTCCCTCGACTTGAAACCAATTCCCTACAGCAGTAAACAGTTCCCCGCTTTCTCCCCTACCGAGTTCAAAGGAAACCTTCGCTCAGTTGTAACAAGCCCTGCTAAAAGATGCCAAGTGCCCCGCACTCCGGTGGAAACACAGCCTCCGATTGCACAAACATTCCCAGCAGCTCTGAAAGCCAAATCGCATTCACTTCGCATCTAGGCGGTCTCTCTTGACACACACGCGTTTCACATTCTTTTATCCGGGGCCTTAAAAAAAGCATTTTCCGTCCTCCAGGGCTCTGGCGGGAGCGAGTCTAGAAACCTCTAAGTCGCCGAACAAGGAAACCTCCTCAATTCTTGGGCCCCCGCCACATATTAATAGTTTCCCGTCCCACACTGCCTAGCACGAGATGTTTATATGAGGATGTGCCCTGCTTAGTTAATAACATGGCACCCTTCCCTGTGTTAGTCATGGTCCGTGTACTAACCTTGATGGCATGCCAGGAACTAAAATGGAACAAATGCGGGCTTTACTTCTGCGGAGTTCCGCTTTTAACCTGCACCCACCAACTGGCAGGGGCCTTTCAGATTCCATGGGGGAGGGGCGGGGGGTGTGTTGGTGGTGAATTTTCTCAGACTTTTCAGCGTAATGGAAAAAAATAAAAATACTAAATTGGTCTCCCCTGTTTGTAGCGTCTGCTTATGAAGAGTTAGTGCAAACAAATGCTCTCAGCACATTCATGCACTGTGAATGAAAGGAGTGCCTCGGTATCTGTCTGTGTCTTGAATGACACTAGAGCCGAAATAACTATCTGTAATTTTATAGAAACGCCTGTAGGAATCGTGTTATTCTTATTTTACCGTGTTTAAAGTACCGACAAACTTCCACGCATGTTTTTCCACCCTCCCTCGACTTGAAACCAATTCCCTACAGCAGTAAACAGTTCCCCGCTTTCTCCCCTACCGAGTTCAAAGGAAACCTTCGCTCAGTTGTAACAAGCCCTGCTAAAAGATACCGAAAAAACTATCTGTAATTTTATAGAAACGCCTGTAGGAATCGTGTTATTTTACCGTGTTTAAAGTACCGACTAACTTCCACGTATGTTTTTCCAGCCGTCTGTGTATCTGTCTACCTGCCTATATTTATTTCCGTCACATGCATAACCTTCCATACATACATCCATACATCCGTTTGTCTATCTAATCTGCTAGTGAATCGTTCTCTTTGCAGATGCTATGATCACGTTATCACCTGCCTGCTGTGTTTATCGATCATGTCATTAGTACAGTGCACATCATCTTATACATATATAATTGTATTACATCTAAATTAGTTTTTATCTATCTGTCTAGCTAGCTACAGTAGCAGTCGTTAAATTATTTGTCCTTTTTGGAGAAAAAAGACTTTGCGTACAACAGTTTATATGGTATTTTACCCAATTGAAATTTGTCTATCTGTCTGCCCCTTTCCCATCTTTCCGTCTATACTGACGTTATGCATAGAGGCAGCTATGATTCATAGTGCTTAGAATCTGCAAACTTGCAATCTTTAGTGCTGCACGATTTCATTACTGCTATAGATGACCTGGTTGTGACTATTATCCATCCACCCATCTGTGTGCCTCTCAGCCCTCGTTTATTGATGGATGCGAACACGTAGTGGACCCAGCATAGGAGAATATTGGAGTTAGTTCAGTGTCATACCCACAACTGATACCTCGTCCGCTGTAAGTAGTTGTAACATTAGAGACGGGGCTCCATGTCTTGGAATTCAACGTAGTGTACTCTGCCATCACTGTCATGTCCTATAAGATGCAGAATAGGTTGGACGATTAAACGACCAACAAGGTCTAATGCGGTTCATCGCTCGCAGTGTAACAACAGCATTTGACTTTCCAATGTTCCTGCTCAGGAGCAGACGAGGAACACACGCAGCAAATTATCCAGTGTACGAAGTGATGCTTGTAAACTTACTCCATTAGGTGCTTGGTGCAGTATGGCAAGGCGACCTACTTTATTTCTGGGCACTGAGTACTAAAATCTAATGAAACAAAGAGTCAAATACCGGAGATCACACAGAATGACAGTGTAAGCTTGAGCTATTAAAGCGTTCGCATCAGCCCGTAACACAGTAGTAATTCAGCGCTGGCTGAGTTAAATTACAGGAAGACAGATGCCTGCCTTTGACCTCCTGACCTCGACACACAAGTGCGTGTTAGTGCCCTTCCATTACTGGTGCTTTACAGCAGTTAAAATCTTCTTTGGGTTTATCATTGCTCAAATGCGTGTACTTTCTGATATTTCTATGTTTCCCTCGTCTTCATTACTTGATTTGCTCGTGAGAATGTGTCACTCATAGTTGTTGAAATGTCACTCATAATTAGGCCAAAAGTTTGAAGATGTCCCACATGGCAATCTGAAACCTTGGCAGCTATGAGGAACTAGGAGATACAGGATATAACACAAGTCAACGGGAAAATTGCATTCTCCCGATTTCTGTTTAAAAATCTCGCACTTCCCTGTCCTAATATGTTGGAAGGTATGGAGGAGTGTGCCACCGGACTTCTCAAAAGGGCGAACCCTAGTGTCTGCATGAGGGTAAGTAAATGCAACATGCTGCATGGACCAGGCACCAGCGTTTAATCCCTGAGGAGCCCAGTCAGAGGACAGGAGAGGCTAGTACAGGTACTGCCAGCGTGCATGTGGATTTAAGATACCAGGTAGAGCAGAGCCAAGCCGACGGTCTGACTGAGCTCTAAGCTTGTGCATAAGCTGCGCCCTGAACACGTGTGGCATGTCAAATGTGCAACAACTCCCATATAAAAATATGATAAACTGTTTTAAAATTCATGAGTGTACTTCTTTAACATGCAGAAGTGATTCAGCAAGATAATGAAAAATTTCCTAGTTAACATGAAGGAAAGTTTCAATCCTATTAAGAACGCGGGGGCGAGGATATGCCTAGGTTTCTTCACTTTTATTAAACAGCACGTTCAAAGATAAAAAGTAAAAACACCACTAAACAAGCAAAATAATTACAAGAAGGTGGGACTGACAGCAACCTTTTGATAAATTTGTCCTCAATGACTTGAAGTGAAGTCACGTCAGTTATTCCCCAGATTGCTGCCCCATATATAGCAATTGAATGTGTTTTTTGCCTGATAGATTTTTAGCATTTCTACAACTGGCTTGCTGTCCAGTTTTTTGGAGAATCTGAAAATTGCTGTGATGCTTTGGGCCATTAGGTTTACACAACTATCCAGCATCACCTTCCAATTTTGTTTTACATCAAAACTATTCCCAAATAATTGAAATGTTCCACCTGTTCAATCTTTGCACCCTCTGAATAATACCTCATTGTCTTCTTTCTGGCCCCACCCATTGCCACAATAAAAGTTTTGGCTTTATTTACATGTAGGTCCAAATTAGGCACAAAGACTGTATATTGTCAGATCATATTTTGAAGGGCCATGGGAGTCATAGCCAATAAAACCGCATCGTCTGTGTAAAGGAGGAATGGGAGGGGAGAAAACTGGACCTGTGGAGTGTTTTTCGAGCTTTTAATAAAGGCATCATTTAGGTTGTTGGTATATAGAGCAAACAGGAAGGGGGCCAGAACACATCCTTGTCTGACACCCCTTTCAATTTTAAAGGGTTTAGTGCATTCACCATGCAAACCAAAGCTCATGTTATAATGTTATAATATCCGTTACATACTAAATAGGTTGTTAGAGTTGGCTAACTGAATCATTATTCATATAGATTTCGGGGTGGAATTTACTTTGAAGATACACCCTTATCTGCGGATGGCCATCCTGGTGATGACCCTACTGTTCTCTTGAATTTCTGTGTGAATACGCTATTTGATTTTTGAAGGTGAGGCTCATTCTACAATTGGACACGATAACAGGTGATGGCGCATGGTTTTGGTGCACTCAGAACTACTTATATATCATTAGATTTTAAAGTAATTATCCCACCTTTACATTAAATTTAACTTTCCTTTCCTTTTAAGTTTCTTTTCCCTTTTTCTTATCTTTTCTTGTTTTTCTTTGCTGTTTTTCTATTTCTTGTCTTTAAACTAGTAAGTGTCATATCCAATATAAGGTACTACGGCTATATAGAATGCTGTATTATATTGCTGTGTACTTTTTTATGCCTTTGAACGTACTGTTTCTTGAATCCTTTCTGGAATTTGTTTAGAATTTTTTTCTTGATATTCTATGATTTACTATTTGATATATGTATGTCTTGTGGGCTGTCTAGTTACAAACTATGTTTATTCGGTTATGTCTAAATGTAGTGTGTCATATGCGTTAGTCTTTGTCCATTTGATCCCCAATGTACAGACGTAAACTAGTCAGTTGTATGTATGTATATATATTAATATGTGATGTCCTTATATATGTTTTTATGTGTTATGACTTATACTGTGTTTTATGTGATTGTTCCAGCCCTGATTAAGTTCCTCTGTGACAGCAACGAAACACGTTTTTGGGCTGATGGCTGATTTTAACACTTATGGTACATATTTTGATTAATAAAAAGAAGATGATGGACCTAATCTTGTGATTTTGACTTCAATTCTGGTGCACCTTTCATTTAAAAGTTTATTGATCTTTCTGGTTTGCAGTGGCAACAAATGGCGGCAATTGCAGGAAGAGGATTACACAGGACAATATAACTCAAGTGACGGGGATTGAGGTGCAGAACCTATGGTCCGCCGCTGGTAGTTTTGTGAATAGGACATTTTTCATTCTATGTCTGGACCTAAGGCTAGAATTATGCATGTTTAAAGCTTACTTACCCCAATGCGGCTGTGTCATAGATTGTTAGATTAGTTTAAAATAGAACCTTTTAAAAGTGGAGTTCAAGGACCAATCTACCGCATTCATGATATCCTCAAGCCTGCCACCTACCTGGACTGCTTTAGAGCCATAGCCCCCCTAGACGAATGTGCCCCGAAATCAGTGGTATCAATGCTGGCCTCTGCCATGACCCATCTCACCCACCTGGCAATGGTCAGAGAGGACACTGCTTTTAAATGCTTTTTGATGGCTATCAACAGTTGCCGTTCTCTTTGAGGTCGAACCTCCCTTGTCATGTCCTCGTATACCTTCAGGCACCTGACCACACATAACTTGGAGGCCTTTGAAAAGGCTGTATAAGATACCGACCTGGTACTCGTCTTTGTTCTCCTGGAAATAGTGAAGGTAACCTCCTCCGGAGTAAAGATTCTAGCTGACAGGCCTAAAGCTTGCACACCCGAAGCTCTCTTGCAAGAAATAAGACAGACTAACATCACCAGTTTTGCAAAAATCTCCTTCCTAGAAAGGTATTTGTTATCTTGCCAGGAGGATAACAAGTGCAAGACCAAATTGACGACCCATAGGCCTGCGTACTGGGGCTCGGGCGGACCGGATATCCTGATGCCTTTGAGAAGTTTGCTTACACAAGGATGTTCACCCACCCTAACCTTGTTCACTGGCACATGGCTCGCTGAGACAGCTGACCTTAAGAAGTTGATAGTGCAATATGCCAGTCCCTCCTGTAAAAACTCGGCCAAAAAATTCACCATGTCAGTAACACTGGTGCCCACAGGATCCAGGTGTTTCTCTATACACCAACGAACCCATCTCCTCCAAGCCAATCTGTACCTCTTGGTAGTCCCTAGAGCCCACACTTGTCGGGTGAGGCATTCAGCTCCCTGCAAAAGTCAATGGCAGAAGTACCGAAGCGGCCCACGCTAGCGCTAGGGAACCATGCTTGCGACCGCCATACCGGAGTGATCAGTATTAGAGACGCACGACTTGCGCCATCACTTGCTGAATAAAGAGAAAGGGAGGGAAGGCATAAGCTTGATCTATCGACCAGTCCTGGAGAAAGCTATCCACCGCCCCTGGATCCGGTCTCCAGCTGACGTAGCAAGGAAGTTGCATGTTCCACCTGGAAGCAAACAGATCCACCTGACATGGGCCCTTACCGTCATCAGAGCCTGAAATACCCTTGGGTTGAGCCTCCAGTTACTGGCATCCTTGAGGTACCTGGAGTTCCAGTCTGCCACTGGATTCAGCGCTCCTGGAAGGTGTTCCCCTGTCACTGAAATCTGTTGTTGGAGGCAGTAGTGCTAGAAGTCCTTGGCTAGTTCCACCAGGCCTCTTGAGCGTGTCCCGTCCAGTCGGTTGATATACTTGACAGCTGTCGTATTGTCCATCCTTAGAAGTACCATCACCGAATAGCAAACAATCCCGCTGGTAACTCAAGACAGTTGATGTGAAGTGTCAATTCTTCCGCTGTCCATCTGCCTCCCATCAATATTGAGCCGCATCTGGCTCCCCAGCCGAGGTGACTGGTGTCTAATTCTATCACAAGGTCCGGATGGGACCCAAAAATCGCCCATCCGTCCCATGCTTTCATGTGGTCTATCCAACACTGCGTCTCCGGCTTGGCATCCGACGTCAGTGACACCAGCATTGAATTCGTAAGGCCCCTCTGAAGATGAGCCGCCTTCACCCTCTGCAGGGCTCTATTGTGGAGAGGTCCAGGGAAAATGGCTTGTATCAAGGAAGATAACAAACCAACAATGCTGGCCAGCTGCCACAGGGAGATTTTTTCCCTCTTGAGAACCCTCTTCACTTTTTTCTTGATTTTGGTTATCTTCTGGTCCAGCAAACTCAGGCTTGCTGCTCTGGAGTCTATGCGGAAGCCCAGAAAAGTCATCTTCTGTTGTGGAGTTAAATCCAACTTTAGTTGGTTGATGACAAACCCCGAGTCCTGAAGCAAGAATATGTTGATGTTCAGGTAAGCCAACAAATGCAAATATAGGGGTTCCCCTGTTACTTAATAGGGTTCCTAAGTCAGGGATACAAAAGCAATTGTATAAGGAAATACTCAGGCAACAACACTGAATGGGGGCATCAAAGTTTAAATACCAAAACCCAGATCACAACTGAAGATAGAATATTTTAATTGTATCAAAAGGGAAAATAATATAATCATAAATACATACATTTCAATCTATATATCATACAATTAGGCAACAATACCTTGTTATTGCTAAATGACGTAACAAACCTAACATTCAGTCATTCTTCTTCATACATTCTTCACTATTTTATAAACTATCCAAAATTGCAATATTGCATTGATATAATGATAAATTCATAAATATGTTGTATATTCACATTCATATCTCCCATGGTGACATAGTCTTCTATTGTTCATATAATAACAGTGCTATTTTTTCTGATGAAATATCAATGATTTTTTAACTTTTTAACAGTGAAAGGTCGGTTGTTTCGTCAATTGTGAACATTTTTTGGGCTGGTTTTTCATTTCCATCATGGCTTTGTTTTCCCATCACTCAGGTAAGCCACCAGAAGTTCATGTGATTGTTCCATCAGCAGTATATCGTCTAGGTAGATGATTAACCTGATGCCCAGTATCCGTAGGTGTTCCAATACCGGTTTGAGGAGCTTTGTAATGCACCATGGTGCTGATGACAGGACGAATGGGAGAGTCGGAAACTCAAAGATCTGCCCTCTCCATTCGAATTCGAGAAACCTGCAATGTGGAGGAAAGATGGGACCATCA
Organism: Triturus cristatus; assembly: GCF_964204655.1. NCBI lineage: Eukaryota > Metazoa > Chordata > Amphibia > Caudata > Salamandridae > Triturus > Triturus cristatus. The sequence goes on from NC_140593.1 coordinate 873,888,004, forward strand.
GGTAGGCATCCTTGAGGTCTAGAAGTGCTAACCAATTGTCCTGGAGCAGCAGGTTTATGAGGAGAAGGATCCCCTCCATCTTGAAGTGGTGATAAACCCGCCACTCATTGAAGACTATTAGGTTGATCACGGTACAGAAGCCTTTGTCTTTTTTATCCACCAGAAATAAATTGCTGAGAAAGGCTTTTGGATGAAGAGCGGAAGTGCATACTGTGCCCTAGGCAAGAAGGTCCTGTATGTCTTGGTCGATAAGAAACATGTCCTGTGTGGAAAAGTGTAGTAGAAGGGGTTTTACTGACTGAATTAGAGTTCCGTAAAACTCTATGTGTTACCTTTGCACAGTCTCCAGCACCCACGGGTCTGCTGTGATGTCTGCCCATTTGTGTGTGAATAAATGCAGTCTCCCTCCCAAACGGAGAGGTAATGAAAGTATGCGGCTTACCATTGTATCCACTACTGTTGTTGGCCCCTCCCCGGGCCTGGTTGTTCCTTCGTCTTCCACTGCCGCGGTGGGGTAGATGGCCATCGTGCCATCCCTTGTTCCTCTTGGCCTGGGCTCTGTTAGGGCCTTGACAGGCGCCCGGAGGAGCGACCCCTACCTCTTCTGCCCCCTCCAAACCCCTTCCCCGGCAAGATTTTCTTCATGGATGACTAGGCTTTACCAAGGGCCAAAAAGGTTGAGATGAACTTCCCCAACTCCTTGAAGAAGGGTTTCCCAAACAGGGTGCTCTGCACTATAGGCCCCGCTGCAACGATGAGAGCTCTCCAGCTTGGGGTCTATTTTGATCAGCTGGGAGCAACGCCGTTCTGCAGAGAGGGCGCAGTTGACGTTGCCAAGGAGGCAGATGGCCCTCTGCACCCAGCCCACTACATCTGTGGGGAGGGGGTTCCCCGACTGCCTTGCTTGCTCAGCCAGCTCAGTAATCTTGGTTATGGGCCCCACTACGTCCAGAAGTTTGTTCTGGCATGCCCTCCAGGACCGGTCAATCCCCTTCTTGGCGAAAAAGGTACACAGCTTGAGATCAATATCAGGGGTAGCTGTGACATCCCCTAGGGATGGTCTGGGACACTTCGCCCGGAGGCGGGCTCTAACTTCTCTGCTAAGTGGTTGGCAGATCTTACTCGCCACATATTTTGCTACCTTTCTTTCAGGGACCAACTCTGCGGCGCGCAGTCGATATATATCCTCAGGGTCAAACATATCACTAGGGGCAGAGTCCTCATATGGCCCTGAGTTGGCCATATGTGGATGCCAGAATCTTCCAGAGTCCTGGACCTCATCTGATGAAATGTTGTCATCCTCCAGATCACCCTCCCCTGATCGAGGAACCTCTCCTCGGGGTCAAAATCCGTTGCAACATCATCGTCCATTGTCCTGGGTGTTTCTTCCTTCCGGGAGGGTGCATCCTTTAGCGTGCCCGCACTCTTATGGAAGACGTCGGCCCAACGACCGAAACCCTCAAGGTGCCACGCTTGCTGGCCCTTACATGTGGGTGCCGAGGTCACCCCAATAGACGCAGCCCCCTAACCCCCAGGATTCCTGTGCCTTTGGAAACCTGGGCTGATAACCTGGTGACACTCTCCTGCATACAGGCAAGCACCTGTAAAGTGACCTGGGTAAGGAGCTTGTCCACCTCAGCCGGAAGATGCCCCGGGGGGGGCATTCTTCCTCTGAGGTGTATGAGGGTGAATAGTCATGGTCCTGCTGGGACTGCATTATAGAAGAGTGAGAGCACCCAACAATAGTTAATATGGGCAGCCCCCTTCGCTGGTGCTGGTGCTCGGATTTAAAATGTATCACCTTAGGATACTTTGACAGCACTGGCAGGGTACAAATCCTTTACTTTTTACCAGGACTTATGTAGAGAGAAGTCAGAAGGGCTATGCACTTTTAATCCTACCGCTCACGCTGTGTCAAGCGAGGGTTGGAAGGGTAAAAAGGCACAGAGCATATAAAAACCGCTCTACTCCCCTCAGCGCGATGCGATCGCAAGAGCACTGAAAGAGCTGCTCTGTGGCGCAAAAGAATGTGATTGGGAGCGCGAAAGGGCGCCACCCAGTGCACCTGCGCGGTATAAGAAAGACGCACTCAGGTGGTTGCCTACAGCGCTTCGGTAAATGCTGTCAATCGAGTGTTGCTGCAGCGAGTCGGAGCGCTCATATACAATCAGTGAAATAAACCAAGCAACCCAACGTCAATAAGCCTAATATTCCCTGAACAACTCAATTCAGGAATAATGAACGAAAGGTGACTTAACTGACATGAAGCAGTGAAGAAAGAGGAAGGACTATGGCATGGAGTGTGTTATATGGACTCACGGACTGTTGCTGGATTGGCTGATGGTCTTCATGGTTACGTCATGGTTACTCCCTATGGTTCATGGGAGTTGTACTGTTTAGTGGTGTTTTTACTTTTTATCTTTGAACGTGCTGTTTAATAAAAGTGGAGAAAGTAATGCATAATCCTCGCTTCCGGTCCTGACATAGAGTCATATTATATCACTGTGCTGAGAAGCATTTATTAAAAGCAAAAGTTTTTAAACACCCCCCCCCCCGATAAGAACAATGCTATTAGTGAATTGAGAGGCAAATCTGTTGCTACGTTCACCCTGTATGTGGCCTAGATTCTTACAAGGAGCGACATTATAGTCATTTAAATCGGGCATTTGGGAGATACTTGAATAGCACACACCCTGAACTCATGTATTTCAGAGTGCTTAAAGAAAGAGGAAGCACAGTGATATAAAATATTTTCCTAGGATCACTCTAACTGGTCAGGCGGGGAAGCCAGGAAAAAATCCTAGGTTTTCTGATTTGCCATTGTGACATTCAGCCACTGGATGGGTATCTCGGGCCTTCTCATGGTTTACATCAAAGGTTAATGTTAATAATGTATTTTCTTTAATGCTTTAGTTTACAGCGTGGGTGATAGCCAGAAGCCACATGAAAGCTTGATTTATTTGGGCTTCAGGGCCCATGGGGACCTTGAGCTGCACCAGAGCCAGGCATCTGGGTCAAGCTTTCACTGGCATACCCACTTTTAGTTTCATGTCACACCACATGCAGTCAGTGGTGAAGTGGATACTGCCAAAGAGGTAGTTGACTTTGCTGCTGGTGCCAAAATTGGGAAAACCAGGTCAGGGAACCTGGTTTTAGAGGGAAGACACACCTGGAACAGTCTGGTGTATACTGGCTGCAGTGAAACTGAAGATACTGGGCCTGCCACTGTTGGATGGATCAAGTAGACCTCCTGCAGTTATGTGGTGTGCAGATCTGATTCTTTGCTTCACTAAATCTTGGGTCCTTGCAATGTTTGTAGATAGTCTAGTATTTTAAGCAACCTTTTGTCATTGCTCTAATCTCTCCACTTCTCCTTTTAGTTTTTTTAGGACTCCCAACCGTCACTGCCCCTGTTTATTCATTATTTCCAACTGTCTGACAAATGGTGGCATTTTGTTGTTGCTATGTCCAGTGCTTCTAGACCCAGGGAGCTGGGTCCCCGGGAAGGGGCTTGCTGGTAAACGGATGGTGCGAGCATTGTTTTAAATGGAAGACTCTGTAGAAGGGTGCCTGATGAACAGAGGCCTAGGGGAGGAGGAATGTGATGTCTCCGCCATTTGAAAGATCTCAGTTTTGTTTTAATAGGTTGGCTGTTCAATACTTTAGTGATGCAGTTGCTCACATAATGTTATAGTGCTGCTGACTTGCATCAATGCAATTGTCTTTCTGCCTGTGCATTAAAAAGCCTTGGAATATGTCCATAAATATTTCCTGAGGCAAGCATGTATTTCTGAATCAGCCTGCATGACCCAGTGTGAAGTAATTGTATAGCTCTTCAATCCCTGTGGTACAGCACCCAGCATGATGTGCTGCATGGCTAAACACATAAGGTCCCAAAAGGGAGACCTATTGGCAATGCCAATGCTTATTCACTCCATTGAACTCCACAATTAGCTGATCACCCACCTGATGGTCTTTGGTACAATCTATGTAGAAGGTCAGCACTCTATTCGGGTCCAAATACTGCACCAAGCAACAAATGTGTCGCAACAACAGACATATACAGTTTTAGTCAAGGAATGTCTGGCTACCACTACTGGTTATCAATTACTAGAGTAAGATCCAAAGTGATCAGCTGTTGCCCCTGGATATTGGACATTGCGAATGCCCGAACTTAAAACCCAGCCCTACTACTGCAAAGTAGGTCCTCCCACGGGGGCAGTCTCATCAGAGGACAGATGCTCAAGCCCAGGAATTCTGGATGCCATACTCTCCATATCCAATCTTGGTCCCCTTAGATGGCTTGGACCTAGTCAGTCATGATATTCTTGACAACTTGAGGCAGGAGTAGTATCAGCAGGAAGGCATAGAAGAGTCCCATATTCCACTTAACGTAGAATGCATGTCTGAGAGTGAGTTCTCTTGGAAACTCCAGGGCTCTGAAGAGCTGACGTTGCTCGTTCTTGGCGGTGGCAAACCGATCGAGCCAAGGTTCTTCCCATTTGGTGAAGAGACCCTGCCACACCTCCAGGTGTAATTACCACTTGTGACTGCTCAGTTCATCTGCCAAGCAGATGGCCCTCTGCTCCAGAAGGTTGATTTGGAGCTGGGACTCCACCAGAGGCCACTGATCTCCACCTCTCACAGATGGCCACTCCCAACCCAAAAGCGACGCATTGGTCACTGTCAGCTCTGAGCAGGGAACGGAAGAAGGCTTTGCCACTGACCCAATACAGTTTAATAAGAACCACTGCAGATCTTTTGTGTCTCCTTGATGTTGGGCCCACTGAGACTTCAAATCACAATCCATGACCCACATGTTAGACTTGGCATCTTTTGGCGTGTTTCCCCTGAGTTTTTTGCTTTCTGACCTCTCGGTTTTGACTCTGTTTATGCTGGATTAGTGTTTCTGCACACTTTTCTCACTGCTGATCAGTGGTAAAGTGCAAGTGCTCCTGTGGTCATATATGTTGTGGATTAGTGTTTCCATGATTGGCCTGTTTGATTTATGTGTCAGTCCCTAGTAAAGTGCAGTGCGTGTGCCAGGGACTGTAAATCAAATGCTGTTGGTGGGCTGCAGCACTGGATTGTGCCACCCACCCAAGCAGCCCGTAAATGTAACTCCAGCCTGCCATTGCAGAGCCTGTGTGCGGTCTGGTACTGCCATGTCGACTTGGCTAGTGCACCCACTTGCCAGGCCCTAACCTACCCTTTTCTTACATGTCAGTCACCCCTAAGGTAGGCCCAAGGTACCCCCGTGGGCAGGGTGCAGTGTATGTGAAAGGTAGGATATGCCCTGGTGTGTGTGGCATGTCCTGATAGTGAATTACTGCCAATTTCGTTTTTCACTATTGCAAGGCTACCTGTTCCCCAGAGGATAGAATGGGGAATTTGTTTATAACATCTTATAAACATAACTGCCCCTGGGAAAAAGGTAGAAAAATTAAGTTTAGTATGCCTGAACTCAGAATCTAAAGATGCATCTTTTAGTGAAGGTAATTTTTACATTCTGTGTTAGAGAAAGTAGGTATTTTCTTGCCTGACCATCCCGAGTGCCTCTGCTGGGTTTGTGGATTGACTGTCTGGGTTTTGGATGACAGAAGCTGGGAGCCGGAGTGGCTCTGGATAGTCTAGGCAGGTTAGGAAAGGGCTAAATCGACCTGGGCTGCATTTAGAGAAGGGGGAGGAGATTTCCTTGCACCTGAATGGGTCTGGTCTGACTCTAACAATGCCGTCTCCACTTCCTGCCAGGAAGCCACCCCAGAGAAGGCAGAACTGGTTTTGGCTGGGCACAGACACTCACTGCCTAAGAGATCAAAGAAGTTTTGGATATAAATACTGGGGCCGAGACCACAGAATTTTAGAACTCTTTTGGACCAAGAAGACTGCCAAGAAGAAGCTGGAGAAGCTGCGAGGAGGAACTACCACATTGCTGTGTTGGCCTGCAGTGGCTGCTTCTGTCTTGGGCAGTGAAAGGACTGGACTGAACTTTCTGCAATTTACTTTTGTGAGTTTCTCCAAGGGCTTGAGGTAGAGCTTGCTCCCTGTTCAAGAAGTCTCAGGAACAGCAAAGACTTCAAACTCTTCTGCCCTCAGCACTGGGAACTGTGTGTGTGCTGCAACAGAGGAAAAAGCAACCCGTCAACGACGACGCTGCCGTCTCCGTGTCCTTATGACAACCGCAGAGGGCACCGCGGCAACGCGACCCTGGTCTCACAGACGACGCCTGCTAACACCACCACCGAGCCACTGCTCGCACCACGACCTGTGGGCACCGCACTCCGCACCGCATCGCGACGATGCCTTGGCCTCCCCGACAACGCCGCTCTATGCTGAAATTGACGCCACTGCTTGCATCGTGGTTTGAGAGCACCGCTCATAAAGTTACACGACGCACCGCCCTCATCCCGCACTGCAGCCCTGGCCTACCGACGCCAGTGCTATTGACTCCAGTGCTTCAGCAAAGATGACGCCGTTGCTTGCACTGTGACCTGCCAGTACCGCGACGAGCACCGTATTCACTACGCACCGCGACACTGGTCTCACGGAAACGCCATATGACGCCGCCACTGAGCCACTGCTCGCAGCGCAACCTGAGGACACCGCACGCCGCACCACTGCACTTCGCATCCCAGCACCCGACGCCTGCCGACGCCAGCGCTCCTGACTTCAACAGAGAGGAGTTAGATCTGCAACATATGTGACTCTAAGATAAGCCTGACTGCTTGCGCCAAGCTACCAAGGGGGTGAGCAGGGTTTTTTTTTAGAGTGTAACTCCCTTATCCTGACTAGGAAGAAGGGTCCCTATTTGGACAAAGGTGCAAACCCTTGCCAACTAGAGACGCCCATTTCTAACACCACATATGCCACTTGGCATGCTGGATGGGCAGGAATGCTGGAGGCCATCAGTTTCCAGCTGCTTTAGAGTCGGCCTCACTCGAAGACGAAGGTTTTGCATTGAAGGATGCAGCTTTGTGAGGTTGAAACTAGTATTTAAACATTTATGTGTGTAAATATTCGTATTTAAATGTGCGGCTTAAACATGTGTATTATTTTCAACTTTGGACATCAGATTTTCCCTCCTCCAGTCAAACATTGAGAGCTTTTGCTTTGTGAGGTTTGAGTGTGGCAGGTAGAAGCCACATGAATCAGATGAAGTCTCTTCAAAATTCACATAACCACGTTTTTTTAATATGCAGAATGTTTTCATTTTAGTACAATTAATTTACATTGAGGGTTGCTGCTTTGTGCTGTTTGAGTGTGACTGGCAGAAGCCTCATGAAGCAGATTGAAGTGTCTCCAAAATTCACACAACTGCATTTCTTAAATATGCGCATTATTTTCTATTTTGTTAATCAGATTTTCATTTGCCTGTTTTATATTGAGGGTTGCTGCTTTTTGTCCACGGTGAGTTTGGCAAGTAACTTAGGGCCCGATGTAGGTGTCCAAATACCGGTCGGTAACGGTGAAATTTGGTAAATTTTACCGTTACCGACCGGTATATAGGCATGCGCGATGTAGGGAAGGAATCGGTAATAAGGAATCGGTAAATACCGACTCCTTATTAGCGATTCCTAATTTACCGAATCGGAATTACCGATTCCTAATTTACCGAATCGGTAAACAAGAAACAGTAAAAACGATAAAAGAGATGTAGGAAAAGTCGGTAATACCGCATTTCATGAAATTCGGTATTTAGGAGTCGGTATTTAACACTGAATGAAAGCAGGTGGTAATCAGGTGAAGTGTATATAAGCAATCCCAAAATGCAGCAGTGTGATCACTATGGCGGCCATCTATGTAATTGCAAGGCGGCTACGGCTACAGGCAGCAGGAGTGAGGATCTGGAGATGGAAGGAGCGCGTTTACAGACAGCGCATCACACTCTTCCAAATGACTGAGGCTGAGATCCATGAAAGGTACAGGCTACACCCCCAAACCATCATGGACCTGATAAGGGACTTGCACCCACTCCTGGACCATCCAACAACAAGGGCGCACGCCATACCACCACATGTGAAGGTGCTCTGTAGCCTACACCTACTTGCATCTGGCAGTTACAAGGGGGTGGTAGCTGCGGTAGGTGGGGTGTCACAGAGTTGCCTGTCAGGTTTCCGCAAGAAGTTCCTGGATGCCATGATGCAGAGAATGCATCACTACATAGGCTTCCCAAACACACAGGCGGAACTGCTGAAAACCAAGACAGACTTTTACCAAATGGCACAGTTCCCGCATGTCATAGGGTGCATTGATGGGACACACATTCCAATCTGCCCACCTGCAGCCACTGAGTATATCTACAGACACCGAAAATCCACCCACTCCATAAATGTGCAGGTAATCTGCGATGCAGCCAACATAATCACCAACATTGTGGCCAAATTTCCAGGGAGCACCCACGACTCCTACATGTTCCAGAACAGTGGGATCTACACATGCCTGGCTGCAGGAGAATTTGGAGAAGGATACCTGCTAGGTAAATCATTGTTACACACCCTGATGGATACAGCAGATTAATGTGTCGGTGTTTGTAATTAATGGCACTCTCTTTCTCACCTAGGTGATAGTGCTTATGCTGTGCGGTCATTTATCCTCACTCCCCACCTAAACCCATCAACCCCGAGTGAGAAATGATACAATGTGACACACAAGACAACACACAACGTAGTGGAGCGCACGTTTGGACTATTGAAAAACAGGTTCCGCTGCCTCCTCAAAAGCGGAGGCACCCGTCAGTACACATCGATCATCTGCTGCAAAATCATTGCAACTAGTGCTTGCTGAGCCAGAGCCCAATGCAGCAGGAGTGGCGCCAGCACCAGATGGGAGACAAAGACTGGCAGAGATCACACACAACTACTTCTGAGTAAGTAAGGAGACACAGCCAGTTGTTGCATTTGAATGACGTTGTTTTATTTTTGGGCACTACGCCACTACACAAAGGGCTCAACTTGCCAGTCCTATTTGTGACAACACTAAGAGCTTGTCATGGGTTAAGTCACCCAATAGAATACACAAAGTGTGGGCTGCATCAACGCCTGCGGCCACACACAACACTGCTGGATTCACTCAGCAGACTGTCTTCACTGGCAATGGTCCCAGTGCCAGCCCCATGTCGCCTGCTGCTCCTCCTGGTCTCAGTTGCAGGGGGCGTTATGCTGCTGTTACTGGTAGTCTCCTCGGCGTCCCCCACATAACATGCACCAGTATTGGCAGCCTGAGTTGTTAGGAGCACTTCTAGTGCAGTTGTGACCTTGACAAGCCCCCTAGAGACATCATGGCTGCACTGTTGCATCCCTTCTTGCATGGCCACGGAGCGCCTGCAGAGTAGAGATGTGGCAGTTGCGAGGCAGTTCACCGCCTTTGTATGGCTTTCCATCTTCTGCCTCTCCCTGCGCCGTGCCACCATGTCCCCCTCAAGTTTGCTGCACAGCAGCATCACAGCCTGGGACATGTCCCTCATGCCCTCAGCTATCCCTTTCATGCCCTCCGCCATCTCCTTCATGCCCTCAGACAGCATGGAGTTCATAGTGCTGATGCCCTTCTCGATGTTATGCATGCTACCATTCAGATGTCTCATTTGCAGCTGTACAGACTGTATTGCCTTCCTTTGCAGGCGCTGAACCTTGCCCATGTTTGCCTCCAGCCCTGCAAATACACGATTGTCGTCACCCTGCAAAGGTGGACTTTGTTCCCTGGCCCTGCGGCGACTAGCACCTGTGTGCGATCTCCCTGAGGTGGACTGCAACCCTGCATTACTGCCATCCACTGGCACAGTCGAGATTTTGCCATCCCTGGTGTCTTCCAAGGACGACTCCATCTCTTGTAGAGTGGCAACTGCATGCCTCCTGGGTCTTGCCACTGGCGGTGGTGTTGCTGCTGGTGATGCTAGCAGTGTTGGTGATGCTAGCAATGATGGTGATGCTAGTAGTGTTGGTGATGCTAGCAGTGTTGGTGATGCTGGCGGTGGTGGTGATGCTGGTGGTGGAGGTGATGCTGGTGGTGGTGGTGTGGTGTGCCCTGTACTTGCACTGGCCTCCTCCGCTCTCTCCTTCTGGGGTGCCTTTCTTCCCTTGTCTCGTGCAGCCCTGCGCGATGTCTCGCCTGTGGACAGAAATTGTACATTAGGTCACTAGTCTGGCAGACCTACGTAGCAATAATAAATTGTCATTCCTGGAACACTATCTTTCTGTCCTCTGCTTGCTTATCACTGATGTGTGACACATGCCTTGGTGTTCAGTGGGATGACTGTCATTATACGTGTTCCACTGACTACATCTCCCAGAATGCATTGCTGGTGATTAGTAAAACCTGTACTCGGGTGGGATTCACACAGCCTCATTGGGGAATGGGGATAGGGAATGGGGGGCGCAGATTGGTGTGCATGCTTCTTACCTTGTTTGTTGGCAGCTCTGGCTGAGCTGTCTGCATCCCCGATTCTGCATACGCTGTCCGGCTCTATGGTGGACTCCACCAGCTGTTCAGGCGCGCTGTTCCTTCCTCCTCCTGTCTGTCTGGCTTGTTTTTTATCTCTGCCATCTTCTTTTTGGTGATGCCCCTGATGTCATAGCACCTCTTTTTCAGGTCATCTATTTCCCGGGTGGTCACTCCTATGGCATTCACTTGTGCCTGTATCCCCAGCCAGATCTTCCGGTTTGCAGATTCAGCCACTTGCAGGGACTGTTTGCCTAACAGCTTCGAATGTTGTTTGGCCACCTTCTCAATTAGGACCTGGAGCTCCCTTTCACTGAACTTTAACTTTCTCTTCCTCTCAGCACCTTCTTTGTCTGTCTCCTTGTCAGACATTGTGCAGGTTTCACAGGTAAAGTTCTCCTAGTGGCTCCTCTGTCCTCCTCTGCACTCCCAGCCTCTCCAGAAGGTTCAGATTCAGTGCACCTGGGAGGTGGGGTGGATGCCCAGGATTGGCTGATTCCTCAATTGCTGGTGTTTTGAATTACCGATTCGGTATTTACCGATTCGGTATTTACCGATTCGGTAATACAGATTCGGTAATACCGATCGGTGTTAAGGAATCGGTAATGTTTTTTTGCGAATTTTACCCAATCGGTAACAAATACCGAATTTTTACCTACATCGGAAATTCTGAATTCTTAATACCGAATCTGTAAAATTCGGTATTAGGAATTCAGAATTTCAGTTTTATCTACATATGGCCCATGGTGTTCTGGTATTTCTGTCTGCATTTCTTTAGCATGTGGCAGATTTTCACCTTATTACTTCCCCTTCCCGTTATACTTTTATGGGTTGCTCCCTTTTTTATGGTTAAGCATGACCGGCAAAATCCACATGAAGCAGATGAAGCATTTTCAAAATTCACACAACCTAAGTTTTTTAAACATACTTATTATTTTCAACTTTGTACCTCAGATTTTCTCTTGATCATTATACATTAAGGGTAGATGATTTGTGTATCTTGTCTGTTTTACACTGTGTTGCTGCTTTGTGTTTCCTAGTGTATGAGGTCTGAGTGTGGTAGGCAGAAGCAGCTAATGTAGCAGCCCCATGGGCCGCTATATAAAGCTATTTCACCCGGATGTAGTCATGCTCCCACAAACACACCTTTTAGACTCCCACTGTTCCTTCCTGGGCCAATTTGGATATGGCCGAGTTTTTTATGCCTGCTTCTCCTGAGGTTTACAAGGGGTTGCTTTCCTGCTGCACAAGGCCTTCCCCGTGGTGGTGTCCTCATCACACATTGATCCGCAGGGGAAGTACGTTGAAATGGAGGGTCGTCTAGAAGCTAGACACTACAACTTCATATCATTCTACGTCACCCGACAGATATTGCACTCATTATTGCAGGCACTCCAGGATCATGTGGTGGCCCTTACCAGAGAAACTACCCTGATAAAAAGGATTTTAAGCTGTCCCAGATCCCATACTGGATATTTCTGAGCTCCCTCGGCCAGGCATGCTCCTCCAAAATTACATCGTGAGCCGTCTCAATGGGCCTATGAGATGCTTGTAGATCATGGAACCCCTCACAACTGCTATAGACTACCACACCAGCAGCGCATAAAACGGGGTCCATAGAGGCGTGGCCTGAGGCATCAAGATGGCAGACGCACTCTAAGAGTGCTCCGGACCCCCTCTGTCATCCGCCTTGCATCCGCCGCCAACAGCCGCCACTTACCTCTCTCATCTGCCCAGGAAGCCTCCCTGCATCATTGGCTCAGCTCCGATCCCTTTCCCAGGCGGATCGGTGCTTCGGTGGCCCAGGGGTGCTATCCTTCAGCCAACGGCCTCAGATCTCCAAAATGGCGGACCCGCTGGAGCCCCGATCCCGGGCCTGATGACCTCCCTGGACGGCCCGGCTCCCCCAGCTGTGGGGGGGGGTGGCGGCGGTGTCTGGGGCCCATCTGCTCGGCCCCAACGTCTGTGATCACTCGGTGGTGAGCCCTCGGCACAGGAGCCCCTCCCTGCCGCGCTGGCATCGGACACTGTGTGTGGCGATCTGTGGACCGGGGCTCAATTGGTCTCCAGGTTCGGCCTGCTGCCCCCTGGGGATTACTTCAAAGCGCCCCCCTCTGGACCCACCTCCGAACCTCGGCCACCATTGTTGGGTGGCGGCTCAGGGACCAGGGCTTTCCTCAAGCCTTCTCACGTGTCTTCCCCCTGTGACTGCTCTCCACGGGCCGACTGCAGACACCCTCTGGATTCTGAGATGGGTGCTGCCTCTGGGCCTTCTTGGGGCCGCCCGGGGAGCTGTGACCCTCGATGCTGTGACCTTTGGTGGAGCCTCTCCGGTTGTGGACGCGTGGGCCGCCCTAGGCCTGAGCGTCTTGGGCCCGGGCCCACCCACTATCTTGCGCTGACGCGGGCTCGGTGACAGATGGCCTTGGGGGCACCTGGGACTTTCCTGCGGAATACTGCAGCATTGCACCGGTGAGTGGGGTCTGGGGTTGGGGACCGGTCACCTTGTCTGGTGGCAGGGCGGAAGGGTGACCTGGCGCCCCGGCCCCCCCTTCCTCCATCGTTCTCCTGACTTCCCCTCACAGATCTGGGCCTACTCCTTTGGGTCACTATCGCTGTCGGCCACGGGCCTATAGTTATTGGGCCACCTGGTGTCATATGTGGGGCTGTGGGCCCTTCATCAATACGGCCTCTGGTGGGTCCCCCCCTGAGGCGGATGCTTGGGCTGTCCTGTACACGCACCCTCCCACCACTGTAACTCTACTAGGGTGCAGCGGCCTCACTGCTGCGGCTGGGGCAACTGGGCCCGGGGACGTATGAGACTCCTTTGTCACCCCTACCGCCACTACACCGGTGAGTGGGGTCTGGGATTGGGGATCGGCCACCAGGTTGGGTGGAGGCGCGGAGGGCTAACGTCGGTGCCTCCGCCCCCCCTTCTTCCTTCGTTGCTTCATCTTCCTCCTTCATACACCACGCTTCTCGTCAGAGGGGTGCTTCCCTGTGTTCGGCAGACGGGACAGTTGGGGCCCCAACTGCTCCGGCCGGCCGGTGTCGGCGGAGGAGCTCATCACAGAGCTTGGCTCCTCCCTGCCTCTTGTCCGATTCAAGTTACCCTCTCGAAGAGAGGCCGTCTCTGCCGAACGGGGGGGTCCAGGCTGTGTAACTGTCGCTGCCGACTGACCTGGCCTAGCTGCCTTACACTGGAATGTTCCACGCGGACCCGACACCGACCCCGGGGCACTGAATCAGTCCTGCTCCTCACGTGGGGCCAGAGGGGGTGGATCTGGGTGCCCGGACCTGAGTATCGACGGTCTGGGTGACCGGGGCCCCCCCCTCCTCAGTGGGACTGCTGTTTCCCCCCTGTCCGTGCGGGGGCCAGACCCCGTCCTTGGTGGCGATGGGCAAGACTCACACCCTACTGAGCCCTGCCCCTCCAACCCAAACAACAATGGATCAATTTACCACGTCGGACCAGGATCCTGGAGGTGGGACACGTAATGCCCCTGTCCCCACCCAGGACGATCTCTCCACCATCCTTCAGGCGATAGACGCATCGCAGGCCTCAGTCGAAAACAAGATTGGTGAGGTGAGGGTAGATGTGGCTCTTATTCGCCAAGACCTGCACAATGCCACGGCACGAATCACGGAGACGGAATCCCGTATCTCCACGACAGAAGATGACATTGTCCAGCTTAAGACACAAGTGCCCCGCCTCCAGACCCAAACCTTGGAGCTCCGCTGACGAGCGGAGTACGCCGAAAACAGGTCGAGAAGGAACAATCTACGCCTTATAGGTTTTTCCGAAGGAACTGAGCAAGGACATGCTGACACGTTCGTGGAAAACTGGGTGCGGTCCTGGATGCCCAAGGAGTCCCTTTCACCCTGGTTCATCATTGAATGGGCCCACCGCTCCTTGGCCCCCAGGCCTCCATCTGGGACCCCTGCCAGACCCATAATCCTGAGGGTCTTTAACATCTGGGACAGAGACGCCATCCTCAGGGTGGCTGGGGCTCAGGGTCCACTGCTGTTTCAAAACAACAAGATCATGGTCTTCCCGGATTACACCAGGGAGGTACAGGCTCAACGTCGAACCTATGACGAGGTTAAACAGAAGCCCCGCAGCCTGGGTCTTCGCTATGGTCTTCTCTTCCCGGCCCAGCTCAGAGTGGTCTTTCAGGACAAGACATTCTCCTTCGACAGCCCCCAGGCAGCATGGACCTGGATCACGGAAGAACGGCCCCTCCTGAATCAGCCGGTTCCTTCCCCTACCCGGCGACTCCCCCCGCAGCTCCACCCAACCTTGCCTAAACCCCAAAGACGCCGGACCAGGTCCCGTAAGAAAAACAACCGTCAGGGGGGAGGCATCCCGTTCACCAGGTGGACCGTCCCAGCATCCTCCCTCACATGCTTCAACTCAGAGGTCCGCCACGCCCAGCCCGACTAACTCTCTGATTAACTTGAGCCATATCCCACACCCCGCCGATACCTTGCGCCCGTCCATATCTGACTCAGACCTGTCTAGGAGCCCTGCACTTCGTGGATCCGGAGAAGATGAGGGAGCTTGAACTGAGGCCTAAAACAGGAACTCCCCATTTTTGTTTCCCAGATGGCTCCTACATTTACGATTGATATCTAACCCATATAGTGGGAGCGATCCATCTTCATTGTAACCACGGCTTGGCGCACTGTTTCCTATTTCCGTTTCTGGACTTACATATACTCCTTGTTGCAAATTAGTCCTAAAAGTAATTGCAGCTGTTGACGAATCTCTTATCTGGCTATATGGCTGGGGGTCCATCTTTGCCCTGTCCATGTTCAGCTAACCGTTTTAGCTTAGCATTTAGACTCATTGGTGGGTTGTTGTTCTGAGTTGTTTTCCTTTTCAGGGTGACAAATGCTTCGTCTTCAGAAGTGTAGGGTGGGGGGAGTTGGAGGGCAAGGGAGGGTTTGGTAGACCGTTGTCTCGCGATTGTTTGTTGTTTTTAGCCACCTACGGGACGCTGTTCCTTGTTTTTCTCAGGAGCTATCCACGCACGTATGCCACTGATGACGACATGAGACTTACTAGACCGCACAACTTATACCCAAAGACCCCGGCCACGGAACGCTACTTCCCTTGGGACCCGGGCCTGCTTGCTCTTGCTTCACTTCTTCCACACACTTTCCGCCCCGATGATGTCCGCCTTAAATAGACCCCCTCCATATCCTGTCGTGGAACGTCAACGGCCTCTTAGACCGCATAAAACATACTGCTGTTCTTCATAGCGCCTGATATCTTGTTCCTACAAGAAACACACCTTCTGGGTACTCAATGCAACTTCCTCGCCCGATATGGGCTCAACAGGGTCTGGCATTCAGGTTTTACGCGGGGTTCCCGGGGGGGTTGCCATACTGCTTCGGAAGGGCATTCCCTTTACACTAGCGCAGGCTGAAACGGATGCACAAGGCCGATACGTGGCCCTGACGGGTAAGATCGAGGGACGCCCCTTTAATCTCTTGTGTACTTATATCCCCCCCAGCCACCATGGCGTCTGCCCTTCGCTGTCTCACACTTGTGGTCTCCTCCTTTCCACAGGGTTTGACGGTCAATGGAGGTGATTTCAACACCGTTCTGCAACCTTCTCACGACACAACAGGTACTCCATCCGCAGCCCCCCTTGCCTCTGCTAAATGCTCATCTGACTGGTCCTCTGCCTTGGGTCTTTGCGATGCTTGGAGGGTGTGGAACCCCCGGAGAAAACAATATACCCACACATCGGCGGCCCACAATACCCAGTCCTGATTCGATCTGTTTCTGCTACCTGCCCCAGACTGTCAACTGATGTCCGGGGCCCTTGTCTTGCCCAGAGGCATCTCGGATCACTCCCCCGTCTCCCTCCATCTCGGGAACCCCCCTCACGGTACCCGTACGGCATGGTGGATGAATGCCTGGTTCCTGCACGATACGGAATTCGTTGAGTCCCTCGGGCAGGAACTGAGGCACTACTTTCCGACAAATACGGACTCGGTCTCCTCGCCGGGAACATTATGGGAGGCTGGTAAGGCCACTATGCGAGGGGTGGCTAGAGGTTTGGTCCACGCAAAGCGCACGGAACAGACCGCCCGACTCGTACAGCTGGAGGGCCAAGCGCCACAGTTAGAGGGGGCCCAGGCGTGCACTGACAGCGACGACTTCGGTCGACAGCTCACACTGATCCATGAAAAGATCTGCCAGATGTCGCTGGGGTCCGCTAAAATGCTTTGGCGCTCCTCTGTGGCACGTGTGTATGGCTGGGGCCATAAAAATGGCAAATTACTTCACAGTTTAGTGTCCTACCCCAAAGCCAACTGCATTATTCCTGAGATCCGTGATGAGACCGGGGCTCACCACGCCACCTACCAAGCTATCGCCCAAACTTTTGCGGGCTACTACGCTGCCCTTTATGCGGCCTGACCTACCAGAACCTCTCTGGCTGAGCTGCTTTCCAAGACCGGGACTCATCTGCCCTGCCTCTCCCAGATGGTCTTGAGACTTTGGATCTTGCCTTCACCCCGGAAGAGATACACTGGGCCATTACACTGTTGCACTCTGGCAAGACGCCCGGGCCCGACGGTTACCCCCAAGAATACTACGCGACTTACCGTGATACACTGGTCCCACATTTAGTGGAACTGTTCAAACATGTAGTAGACATGGGGTCCTTCCCACCTGCGACTGATGTGGCCACAATTGTGGTCCTCTCAAAGATGCAGCCGCCCTCCCTTGCCTGTGACGTCTACCACCCCATCTCCCTCATAAATACCGAGGTTAAAATTTTCGCCACTACTGTGGCCCAACAACTCCACCCCCATTTGCAAGATTTGGGTCACCCAGATCAATACGGCTTCATGCCTGCCCTGGGCACCCGGCACTGCATACGCCGCCTTCACCTTGCCCTTGCACACCATCACCTCCTCACTCCATACCTGGCCCTGCTTTTCATTGATTTCGAAAAAGCATTCGATACGGTAGATTGGAGCTACCTTGGGAAACGTGTTGGAAAGGATGGGTTTTGGCCCCCCGTTTCGACGCCTCATCCGGGTCCTTTATTCCAACCCTAGGGCAAGGGTCCTCATTAATGGCATGCTTTCGTAGATGTTTCCCATTTGGAGGGGCACTCGTCAGGGCTGTCCGCTCTCGCCGCTCTTATTTGCATTAGCAATGGAGCCCCTGGCCTCCCTTGTCCGCCAGGATCCCCTCATCCACGGTTGGGCTTGGGACTCATACCAGATCGATAAGATCACCCTGTATGCCGATGATGTCATCCTTTTTCTGTCGGACCCAGAGAGCTCAGGCACGAGATGCTTGGACGCCCTCCTTGCCTTTGAACTGGTCTCCGGCCTCCAGCTCAACCCGGCGAAATCCACACTGGTTCCCCTGCATCCATCCCGGGCGTGCTTCGACTGGCAAACGACCATTTCCCTGCGTAGGCAGTCATTTAAGTACTTGGGGGTGTGGGTCGCCCTCCTTCCAGAACTCAAATGAGCCCTGAACATCATGCCCTTGGTCACCAAGGCCAAGGCGGACCTCCAAAAATGTCATTCCCTTCCTCTCAATCCCCTTGGCAGGAGCGTCCTTTTTAAAATGATGGTCCTATCCCGTTTTCTGTACATTTTACAAAATACCACCCTTCACCTCCCAGGGAGTTGGTTTCGGGAAATAGACAGTGCCCTCACCCGGTTTCTGTGGGGAGGCGGGAGGCCCCGATTGTCCCTGGTGCACTGCTGCATACCTCCCTACGAGGGGGGCATGGGGGTAACCAATCTCCACCTCTATTACCTGGCCACAAGGCTCATTGTGATCCACGACTGGTTCACGAGCGGCTGGTCCGACCCGGCGTACCGGGTGGAGCTCCGGTCACTGGACTTCCCACAGCTCTAAGCCTACCTATATGGGGCCCCCATGCCTCAGGCCCTTCCCCCATCACCCGAACGGTACTCATGGCCTGGCGTACGGCCTTACGCCACACAAAATGGGACCGGAAACTCACCAGGCAGACGCCTCTGTGGAGTGGTGTTTGGCTGGAGGAGATCTCGTCTCTCCGAGACTTCCGTAGATGGGATCACATCGGGATCTCGCTGTTGGGAGACGTCTAGGTAGGGGACCACATCAGATCGTTTGCATATTTACAGCAACGCTACTCCCTCCACTCCTCCTAATTTTATAAATATTTACAGCTAAGGCATGACCTCCAAGTACATATCAATCTCCCACCTCCTTCCCAGAATTCAGTCCCCTGGAGGCCCAAGTAATGATTAGGCAGAGGGGGGGTGTCGCGGATCTACCGCTCCTTAGTAAACAATGGCCCGCATCCCTGGACCTGCTGCGTGCCCGCTGGGAGGGGTGGCTGAGACCCTAGAGGACGCGGACTGGAGGGACGCTCTCATGGCTCCCAAGACCCTGACGACCTCCTCCAAGTTGCGTCTAGTCCAACTCTATTACCTCCACGTGGTATACCTCACCCCAGCCCACCTATATAGCGCCTGTATGCGGCCTTCCCTGTCCTGCACGCGATGCAGCCACGCTCCTGCGGACTTCTACCACATGACATGGCAATGCCCCGTCCTTGCACCATTCTGGGCGGGGGTGGAGCTAGAACTCACACAGACCTTGGGGTGGGAGGTTCCCCATGACCCGTTACGCCTGATCCTTGGTGTGTTTGACGGCCTCGATGGTTCCTGGGCCGAAAAGCGCTTCCTTGGAACGGCGGTGGCGGTGGCGAAACGCTATATAGCGGCACTTTGGTCTCAAGCCAAGCCACCTACTATGTGGAAATGGAGACGGGGGGTGGATTGGTGTGGAACTCAGGAGGAACCCCTCTTTGAGGCCTGGGGCTACCCCAAGCTTTTTGGCAAGATATGGGGCAAATGGTTCAACTTAATGCCCTGAGTGTCGCGAGTGCGTCTTGTATAAGAATGTTTATAAACAAATGTGTTATCCATTCCAAGAGTGCCGTACAAGTCTCTGTCGTCCTTCTTCCCAATGTACTTCATCTATATAATGTGTCTGATTCTGCTGCCAATGTATCTTGTGATTTGTTCTCTAAAAAAACAATAAACTTGATTATAAAAAAAAAACGGGGTCCATAATCGATCAGGTTTGGCTCTCAGCCAGAGACCTCCAAGTATTACAATACTTACTGATCCTGCCCCTATTCATCGCCGATCACACACCCCTCATCTTAGAAATGGGACCCCCTCAGGGCTCTCTACAACCTATGAGGCGCATCAACGCCTGGCATCTGGTAGACCAAGACTGCGCTGACTTTATAGAGGAGGAACTCCAGATCATCTGTAAGCACAACTGTAGTACTGTGCCTGTGTCCTCCGTTGGATCCCTATGGGCGTTCAGTAAACCCACCCTTAGTGGTCTGATCAACGGATATGTAAGGGGAAAGAAGACATGCCACCTGGCATAGGTGATGGATCTAGAAGCCCAGATCCTCTCCCTTTAGCGCCGGACATGCCGCCAGGCTCAGCGATAATGAGCGCCTTCTAGTACTGGCGAGGTCCACCCTTTAACAGATCTCCCTAGAGGAAGCTAGGCAATGCAGGGGAGCTTAAACCTACCTAGTCTACGAACATGGATACAAATCTAGTAAGCTCTCATATTGGCGGTCAACTCATGCTGCCTTGACTAGGACAGTGCCGGCCATTTGTGATTTGTATGGAACGCTTTATGAAAGTACATCTGTGGTTGCTCATGTCTTCGTGGCTTATTATCAAGACTTATATGCTGTGAACCCCTGAGCCCCACATGAGCTTGCATCCCCACTGCAAGAGAAGTTTCCCCTGCACTCGATTCACCCCTTCTCCGGCCCGAAAACTTGACCAACCGAGGAGATAAACGTGGCTATTTCAGATCTCAGTTCAGGCAAGACCCCTGGCACAGATGGGTTCCCCATCGAATTTCGTAAAAACTACCGACCCCATTTTCTGTGTCACCTACTAGCCCTCTACAAGGAGGTGGCAGAACGTGGATCATTCCACCTCCTGACCTGGACACTGCCACTATTGTGGTGATTTCCAAGGCCACCCAGCCTTCCGAACATTGCTCCTCATAATGCCTATTTCTCTCAAAGACTCCGACACCAAAGTGTTTGTGAAGGTCCTAGTGACTAGATTAAGTCAGAGGTTGAGTTACCTAATCCACCCGGACCA
The DNA here is from genome assembly GCF_964204655.1 of Triturus cristatus. Lineage (NCBI taxonomy): Eukaryota > Metazoa > Chordata > Amphibia > Caudata > Salamandridae > Triturus > Triturus cristatus. The sequence goes on from NC_140593.1 coordinate 873,908,617, forward strand.
AAGTTGGCCGTTGCATACGGAGGGTACAATTTGCCATGTCCCGCCACGCTGGTTGAGCGGCTCCCTGGCCTTGCTCCTAATTGACTATGAAAAGTCCTTTGACACTGTCAAATGTACCTTCTTGGAAGCCGTACTGAAGTGTGCAGATTTTGGGCCTTACTTCCACAAACTCATCGGTCTGCTATACAATGCCCCTACTGCCCAGGGATGGGTAAAGTGAATCCTATCCCCGCCCTTCCTAATTTGCTGATGCACCTTCCAGGGCTGTCCCATGTCTGTCATTATGTGCCCTAGTAATTGAAATCTTGGCGTGCCATATCAGATGCGACACCCAAAATTAGGGCTAATTTTGGGAGGGGGGGGGGTCCTGAAGAGCGCATCACTCTCTATGCAGATGACATCCTATTATTTCCGGAGTGCCTGCAGTTTTCTGGTCTCAGATGCCTCGAAATCTGTTGCCTATGTGGTGAAGCCTCTGGTCTGTGAATAAACATGAGCAAGTCACTGTTGGTACCGGTTGAGGGAAACACCAGAGGACATTCTCTGTGTCCTGCAATCCTGATGCGCTGTCTCTCCTTCAAATATTTAGATATCTGTATCTCTTCCCAGACCTAGCCTGTACTCTTAATTTTCAGCCCCCTATGAACACCTTGACTAGGGACTTGCGGGAATGGGGCCACTTGCCTCTGAGCGCTATGTGGTGGGCAGTCTTATTTAAGATGATGTGTCTCTTGTGCTTTTTGTATGTCATTGCGAACTTCTGTCACCCATTCCCCTGAGGACAGCCCTGTTATGCCTCTTGGATGAGGTTGGAGGACTTGACTGGAGCGAACCTTTATTGGCATGGCTACATTTCTGGCTGTAGGAGCCTGGCTCTGTATATAGTATACCACTAAGTGGATATACCATGCACAGAGTCCAGAGATTCCCCCCCCCCCCCGAAGCGTGCAGCGCTCATTGCAAACCCCAAATCCTCTATCTGTGGCAGTGTGTGCATGCAGCCTTAGGCCTAACACAAAGGAGTGTAAGACATTTGTTGTGCACAAAATGACCTATAAATAACACAGCACGCAAACAGGAGAGCCACACCAATTTTATAAAAATAGGCTTTGCTCAAGATTTATTTTAAAACTAAGATCTTTGCAAAAAGGTAGGTACTTTTTTTTAAATAGAAATTCTTTTCAGTTTCAAAAGTGGACACACTACAATCATCAGTCTTTGCAATGTTAACCTATAGAAGAAAACAATAATGTGGTTTTACAGGTAAGTAACCAACTTACAATTTCAATCTTAAGGTTACAGGATCAGTAGAGGGCACGGTTCAGGTAAACACAAGCACTGCACCACCAGCGGCACAGGGACGGCCCGCTGCAGAAGTCAAAGTTGAAGATCAAGCCTGATGTTACCCAATGGAGACTGGTGATGCTTGAAGGCACACTGCTTGCCGGTAAGTAAAGCGGCTGCAGGGCTCAAGCTTCGGAGGTTTAGGCAAGCACGGGTGGGGGCACAAGGCAACATAACCATCAGCAGACTAGAGCAGGGTGCAAACACTGTGTCAGGAGCCCAATGCAATTTAATGGAGAAACTCTGTTTGGAAAACAGACTGCAGGCAACGAATTGGAGGCATGCCGAAGGAAACCAGTAACAGCAGAGGTGTGTTGGGATGCTGTAGGTCATAGGGGCACAGTCGGTCGAGCTCCTCAACGCCCAGGGGCTCTGGTTGCAGGGATGTCCTTTGACATTGGGTTTCTCTTACCGGAGCTGTTCACGGTTGGGGCAAGCTTTTGGATTCACAATACAGGCATCGTCGAGAAGTCCAGGAGGGGTCAACCCACGCTGGACTAGGGACTCAGGATCACCGGGGAATCTTTTCTTCACAGGTGGGCCACCTGGACACGGACCGGAGGCGTCGGGTGCAGAGTAGTCAGGGATCGTGGATCCGTAGGGCACAAGAGCCCTTTTTAAGTCTTGCCTAGGCAGCGCTTGCACTGTCTCTTTGAGACATTTTGTTGAACTTGGCATTTTTGGTAGGTTTATCCCCTGACTTTTTTCTTTTTGGCCTCCTGTTTTTGAATTCGTTTTTGCTGGTTTGGTGTCCCTGCTCACTTTTTCACTGCGTTTCAGTGCTAAAGTGCAAGGCTCCTACTGTAAATTGTGTTCGGATTGGTTCTCCATGATTGGCATATTTGATTTACTGATTAGTCCCTAGTAAAGTGCACTGCATGTGCCCAGGGCCATCTTTAAATCAAATTCTACTAGTCGGCCTGCAGCGCTGATTGTGCCACATACACAAGTAGCCTTTTAAATGTGTCTCAGACCTGCCACTGCAGTGTCTTCGCACACAGTTTTTAACTGCCATGGAAACCTAGCAAGTACATCCACTTGCCAGGCCTAGCCCTTCCCTTTTCTTACATGTAAGGCATGCCTTAGGTAGGCCCAAGGTACCCCCACTGGCATGGTGCAGTGTATGTGAAAGGTAGGACACGTACTGGTATGTTTTGCATGTTCTGATAGTGAAATACTATGTTTTATGTTTTACGTGTTTCTCTATTGAAAGGCTGTCTTTCCCATGGGTGATCATTGGAGATGCCTTGTAACATTTTACAAAAGTAACTTCTAATTGGGAAAAGATTGAGGAATTGAGTTTAGGTTCCCTGATCTCAGAATTTAATAACATCTTTAGTGAAGGTGTTTTTTAAATTGTGTGTTTGAAAATGCCACGTTAATAAATGGGCATTTTTTTGCTTAACCTTCATGTGTGCCTCTGCCTGTTTGTGTATTTACCTTCTGGTTTTGGACTGACAGGAGCTGGAGTTGTGCATGCACAATAGACAGTCACAAGGGAGCGGAGGAGGGTGGGGGTTGAGGTGTGTCCTGCCTTTCTCCTGGGTGACTCATAGTAAGGCTGAATAGACCTTTCTGCATTTAGAAGTGGGAGAAGTTTTCACTAGCACCTGAATAGGCTGTGTCTGTTCTGCACAATGCTGTTTCCACCCCCTGTAGTGAAGCTTGACTAGAGAGGACAGAACTGGTTTCTACTGAGCAAGAGTGACTTGTTGCCTACAACTTCAAAGAGAAAAATAGTATAAATACTGGGGCCCTGACCCCAGAACTTTAGAACTTGTTTGGACTAAGGAGCCTGCCAAGAAGAAGAGCTGGAGAATCTGTGAGGAGGAACTACCACTTTGCTGTGTGCTTTGCTGTGTTGGCCTACAGTGGGTGCTTCTATCTTGGGCAGTGAAAGGACTGGACTTTCTGCAACTAATGTCCCTGAATTTCTCCAAGGGCTTGATATAGAGCTTGCCCCCGGTTCAAGAAGTTTAACGAACAGCAAATAATTCAAGATCATCTGCTACCAGCACTGGGAACTGTGTGTTTTGTGCTGCAATAGAAGAAAAAACAACTCAGCGCCGTCAACGATGCCGCTGCCTGCTCCGTGACTTATTGGCACCGCAGAGAGCACCGCCCACTTCGCACCGCAAACCTGGTCTCACTGCCACTGAGCCACTGCTTGAACTGTGACCTGAGGACTTTCCACCACCTCACTTCACACCACCGCCCTGGTATCTCTGACGACAAACACTCCTCGCCGACATAGACGCCGTTGCCTGCACCGTGGCTGAAGTGCACCGCCCTGGACGCTGCTGGTGTGCCTGCACCATGACCTGAGGGCACCGCACGCCGCAGCGCTCCTCTGTGCACTGCAGCTCCGATGCTTGGCATTGCTCCTGAATTCAACCTCATGGAGTTCGATCTGCAACGTAGATTCCAGATTGAGCCAAGAGCTGGCACCTGTTAGCGGTGTCCTGGCCCCATTGACACTAGTAATGGGTGATCTGAACTGCCACTTATGCCCCTTATTGTGTCCGATTAATGCGAGCTGGTCACAATGCCCAGTGAAAAGTGGTCCCCATTTTAGCCACTCACCGAGTGGCATAGAACTGGGAAAGCTCCTTCAATCTTACGATTTGGAACACACGATTGACATGATACCACTGGGGTTAGATGGCACTCTCCCCCCCACCTTTAAAGGGAGAGGGTGCTCTTCTTACATAGATTATATCCTCGCTTCTAGATGCTTAAAGCACCGGATCACTGAAGTAGGAATTGAGTGGAGCCCCTTTAGTGACCACAATCCCTTGGTCATGGAGTTTTTGTACCTTGCAAAACAAAGTCTAGTCCAGCCGGGGGTATCTCCGAGAGAGTGACGGACCAAGGTAGAAGACTTCGGTGGGCGAAACTAGACGGGGAAAGATTTTACCGGTCCTTAATGGAAAAAGGTAAATCACTCATTGATGAGTGTCTAGATCTCTCTGTCGAAGGGGCCCGCTTAACACACGTATTTGGCCAAATAACTAACCTGGTGGAAGGGCTACTGTGGACCAACGCCCCAAAAAAAAACAATTCGAACTCGCCGCGATGGTTTGACGGGGACTGTACACGAGCCCTGAGGGAGTTAAAAAAGCCCTTAGTAGTAAGCCCAGGGATCCAATAAAAGTCCACACGTGTAGACTAAATTATAGGAAGGAGCTAAAAAGAAGGAAAGTAGCTCTGCAGGGGGAAGCGTGGGCGGCCTTGAGGGAGGCCTCAGAAAAAAGGGATATTACGGAATTTTAGAGAATAATAAACACCCCTTGTTTTCAAGATAAAAACGCACCCGAGGTTGCCACAAACATCCTACCGGAACAGTGGACAGCCCACTTTGAGGGCCTTTATAACCACGGGGAGGTAGACAGGACAGAGGAGAGGAGGGTGGGCATGCAGGGACAGGTACTGGAGTTCACACTGGAGGAAATTGTCTTGGGCATCGATGGACTAACTAAAAATAAAGCCCCGGGCCCAGATGGGACCCCCCCGGACCTGTTCCTGAGCAAAGTGGAATTATGGGCCCCCATTCTAACCAGAGTAATAAATGCGGCCATTTTGGTAGGTCTGCCCCGGTCTTGGTCGTTGGCCATTATAGTACCTATTTTTAAAAAGGGTAACAGAGATAACCCCCAATGTTATCGCCCAATCTCCTTGATAGATGTCACTGCTAAAATTCTAGGAAGAGTCATCTTGAATCGACTGACTGAATGGTCCGAGGATAATAACATCATCTCGGACGTTCAGTACGGTTTCCGGACCGGCAGGTCCACTAGTGACCAATGCTTGAACCTCTACATGTTGGTCGCCAAGTATACCAAAACCAGTAACGAAGCCATCTATCTGGGGTTTATGGACTTGGCCGCTGCATTTGACCATGTGAACAGGAACAAGCTTTGGGCGATGATGAATCACCTGGGAATTGACCCAGGTATAATCTGTACTCTGAGGGAATTGCATAGAGAGACATCTGCCAGAGTACGTTACAATAGGGAAGGGGGGCTGACTGAGTCTTTTAGATGCACTAGCGGTGTGAGGCAAGGCTGCATACTGGCCCCTTTTTTATTTTCATTATATATTAACAACTTAGAACAGTCCCTGACTAACTTAAAAACAGACTGCCCAAGGGTCGGAACACGTAACATCCCGGTGCTGCTGTACGCAGATGACGCGGTCCTCTTGGCGCGAACCCCCAAAAGCTTGCAGACTCTAATTGATGGGTTCGTTAAATTTATGGATGCGCTAGACCTGTCTGTCAATTTAAAAAAATCTTATGTAATGACAGCAGGACACAAACCACGGACCAGCTTCCTATACAGAATCGGGAATCACACACTAGAAAGGGTGCAATCTTTTTCGTACTTAGGCGTGCTCTTTGACGAGTCTTTGAAATTTGCCCCTCTGGTACAGGAAAGGTGTGGCAAATTGGTGGCATCAACTGGAGCTATAGCAGGCTTCGGGAGGAGAGTCGGTCGATGGTGCCCGGAACAATCAATGAACCTTTATGGTTCAACGTGCTGTCCCAAAGCCATGTACGGCTCAGAAGTGTGGGGTTTTATAAATCTTGACTTATTGCAAAGGGAGGAAAATAAAATCTTTCGCTCAATATTGAAAGTCCCTAATTGCACCCCAGCCGTCATAGCCCATAGAGAACTAGGAAGACCTAGAGGATCTGATTAAATTCAGACCAATCCTGGCCTGGTTGAAAATCTGGATTAACCCTGAAGCCGCGTTGAGTAGGCAGATCCTAAAAGATTCCCTTGGGAGAGATAAAAGCTTGAATATACCTTGGCTTATGTATGTTAAAACTAGTTTGGAAAATATGGGCTGCAAGGAGTTGTACTCAAACCCTTCAGGGATTACCTCACAGGATAAGCTTAATCGCAAGAGAATTTTTTTGGACCAAAGATCTCTTGCTAGATTTACAGTGGAAGGGGTCAAACCCTCAGTGAGTGTTTACAGCAGGCTTGAAACCACTGATGGGATGGAACCGTATCTTTGTGTTGTGTATAATGCCCAAGAAAGGTTTTTAATGTCACGTTTTAGGCTCAATTTTTAACCATATCTGTTAGCTGATCCAGCTGGTTTTAGTCATTCAATTGAGCAAAAGTGTCCCTGCGGCTGCGACAACAAGTCTCCGCAGGACACCCTTCATTTTGTACTTCTATGTCCTCTATATGCAATCCCAAGACGTAGATTTTTAAAGGAAATTTCAAAAAAGGCCAGGTTCACTCGAGACAAAGAGGCACTGACCTTTCTACAAAGGGCTAGTGACCCATTAACATTGTGTTCTGTTATAAGTTTCCTGAAATTTGCACTAAGATTAAGGGTAACCAGAGGATAGAATTACTCATGAATCCTGCAGGATCCTCCACTTGTCATTTTGATTAAGCTCTCTTGGTGGCTATATTGTGAATAATGAATTATTTTATGTACATAGATTCAGTCAATGTTCTTGCATAATGATTTAATATTATTTAATTGTATATATGTGTACTCTTTTATGATGGTTTTTAACCACCGAATAAAGAATTATTGAAAACATCTTTAGTGAAGGTGTTTTTTAAATTGTGTGTTTGAAAATGCCACGTTAATAAATGGGCATTTTTTTGCTTAACCTTCATGTGTGCCTCTGCCTGTTTGTGTATTTACCATCTGGTTTTGGACTGACAGGAGCTGGAGTTGTGCATGCACAATAGACAGTCACAAGGGAGCGGAGGAGGGTGGGGGTTGAGGTGTGTCCTGCCTTTCTCCTGGGTGACTCATAGTAAGGCTGAATAGACCTTTCTGCATTTAGAAGTGGGAGAAGTTTTCACTAGCACCTGAATAGGCTGTGTCTGTTCTGCACAATGCTGTTTCCACCCCCTGTAGTGAAGCTTGACTAGAGAGGACAGAACTGGTTTCTACTGAGCAAGAGTGACTTGTTGCCTACAACTTCAAAGAGAAAAATAGTATAAATACTGGGGCCCTGACCCCAGAACTTTAGAACTTGTTTGGACTAAGGAGCCTGCCAAGAAGAAGAGCTGGAGAATCTGTGAGGAGGAACTACCACTTTGCTGTGTGCTTTGCTGTGTTGGCCTACAGTGGGTGCTTCTATCTTGGGCAGTGAAAGGACTGGACTTTTTGCAACTAATGTCCCTGAATTTCTCCAAGGGCTTGATATAGAGTTTGCCCCCGGTTCAAGAAGTTTAACGAACAGCAAATAATTCAAGATCATCTGCTACCAGCACTGGGAACTGTGTGTTTTGTGCTGCAATAGAAGAAAAAACAACTCAGCGCCGTCAACGATGCCGCTGCCTGCTCCGTGACTTATTGGCACCGCAGAGAGCACCGCCCACTTCGCACCGCAAACCTGGTCTCACTGCCACTGAGCCACTGCTTGAACTGTGACCTGAGGACTTTCCACCACCTCACTTCACACCACCGCCCTGGTATCTCTGACGACAAACACTCCACGCCGACATAGACGCCGTTGCCTGCACCGTGGCTGAAGTGCACCGCTCGTAAGTTACTTGATACACCGCCCTGGACGCTGCTGGTGTGCCTGCACCACGACCTGAGGGTACCGCACGCCGCAGCGTTCCTCTGTGCACTGCAGCTCCGATGCTTGGCATTGCTCCTGACTTCAACCTCATAGAGTTCGATCTGCAACGTGTGTGACTTCAAAGGCCTATGACTCCTGCCTCAACCTCCAGGACATTCCACCTCTCAGGAGCTCATCGCAAGGTCCTCGATGCCCTACATTTCCAAAGTACTGTTTGCTAGTCTTCCGATCACCGTAGCTGGCCTGCGACGCCGCGCTCGGCCTGAACTGTTGAATTTGCTTATTCACAACGCCCTGATAGCCCTGGACTGAGCGCTGGACTTCAAGGAACCGTAATTTGAGTCTATTTAAAAAAAATATTCACATTTTGATTACTGTATGATGGATTTTTATCATTTTAGTCTGGTTTTACATTGATAAATATTGACTATTTTTCTAAAACTGATGTGGTGTCTTTTTGTAGTGTTTTCACTTATTACTGTGTTATAGCCAAACACTTTGCACATTGCCTCTGCGATACGCCTGACTGCTCGTGCCAAGCTACCAAGGGTGTGAGCAGGGGTTATTTTAGAAGTGTAATCCCCCTTATTCTGACTAGAAGGAAGGGTTCCTACTTGGACAAGGTGCATACCTTTGCCAACTGGAGACCCCAATTTCTAACACATGCTATATTCAGGTATGGACTTTAAGCTCAGCCCATTTTCTGCCCATCTTGTCAAGTGGCTTCTGTTACTGTCTTTTATCAATGGTGGCTTTTGATTCGACAATAGGCTAAGTAGTCCCTCCTTAGTATCTTTTTTTCTCCTGTTGTAACCTCCCATGAGGACTGCCTCTATTACATTCTTTGTTACACCTAATTGAAGTCTGTGAGCACTATTTCCTTAAATGACACACTCTCCGCAACCAATTTTTTTAAAAATCAGCGCGACGCCGTGAAATTTGAGCGCAAGTGACAAAACTATTCAGTTATTACAGTAATTACTCCAATGCACCACTTAGCCTCATGATTCAATAAATTAAAATAATGGCGTTGGACTTGACTTCGATGTTTAGTAAAACCCACGTGGTGATATGACCATCCATGTCTGTACGTAGAATAGAGGGAACATTCAGGCCCTTTTCTACAGGCAAATCTTACCAAAGACATTGAATATCAATAAAAAACACACTGCTGCAATTTAACCATCTATGTGGTTATGTAGAAGAGGGGAACATTCAGGCCCTTTTCTACAGGCAAATCTCGCCACTCCAAAATGCAAAGACATGGAATAGCAGTAAAAAAACACTGCAGCAATATAAACATCCATGTGGTTATGTAGAAAAGGGGGAACATTCAGGCCCTTTTCTACAGGCAAAACTCACTACTCCAAAATGCAAAGACATGGAATATCAGTTGCTGAGTTGAAGACCTGTTTTCAATAAATTATTTGTTTGACAGTAAAATTACAGCTTTTGGTACAGGTTGAAAGATTGTTTGCATAAATGTAAACGTCTCATGTCATGCAGTATCATTTCATCTGACAACAGCATAGATTTACGTGCTCAAGTAAATAGAGTAAGTGCTTATTGGGAAATGTGGGCAGTGCGGGAATCAGGCATTTACCTCTCATTTACAGAACAGAGGTTCTTTCTGGTGCCCCCTCTTGTAGTGTAAACAATATGGTACATAACAGTTCCATTCCCTCTGGATTCCCTCTTCTCACATCACAGGACTCTGTGGCGGCCACCGCTGCCACTCATTTACAGGAAACAAACTACAAAAAACTAAATGTGAATAAGAGAAAAAAATTACAATGCCAAAAACTAAAACTTTCACATATGTGAGACCAATTACATTGCAAATGCTTGTTGTTGCTTTCTTGTGGACAGAGGCGCTGTCCTCTGGAGGCCTGGTCTTATTCAAGGCAGTAAGTCCTCCCAGGGGTTGTGGAGGTGGCTTCCTGAAGGACAGGCAGTTGTGGAGGTCGCTGACTACAGGACAGGTGTCGTTTCTTCGCAGGATCTTCGAAAGATGCAGACAGGCCGGTAGGGCAGGGGTTCAAGTCAGTGGGCATCAACAGTCTTTTCTGCACATCGTCTTCTATGTCCTCCTTCTTAGGTCAGCAGGAACTAGTTTCAGGGTCTGGGGGAGCCACCTAAATATTAGATTTAGGGGAAGTACAGGGAAGTAGCTGATTGGGACAAATGGGTTCCTTACCTGGGGTGTCTACACCCACTATTATGCAAAAAGAACAACTGATGGACAGAATGCAGAACAATGTCATACATTCACCCCAGTACAGAGATAAGGGCCTAAATCCATAGATTTTTTGCTCACCATGCCATTCCAGTTTCGACACAGCCATATGCAAATCAGTCTTGACCCTGTGCCCAATGGGAACAGTCCAGCCGGAACTGCCAGGCAAGGTCCTCCCTGGACTGGAAACAAGCATCCTAGGACCGGTTTTGGGCTTTCAGCCCTCATCAGCCAGGATAGCTTGACTCCAGTGGCATGGAGAGCATGGGACCCATGTCTTGGCATACCCGTCCCACTCGGGGTGACAAATGCAAAAAGAACAACTGATGGACAGAATGCAGAACAATGTCATACATTCACCCCAGTACAGAGATCTGGGCCTAAATCCATCGTTTTTTTGCTCACCATGCCATTCCAGTTTGGACCCAGCGATATGCAAATCAGTATTGACCCTGCATCCAATGGGAACAGTCCAGCCCGAACTTCCAGGCCAGGTCCTCCCTGGACTGGAAACAAGCATCCTAGGACCGGTTTCAGGCTTTCAGCCCTCATCAGCCAGGATAGCTTGAGCAAAAGAATGATGGATTTAACCCAGATCTCTTGACTGGGGGAGAATGTTTTGATTTGTTCTCCATTCTGTCCATCAAGTGTGTATCTTTTACACCCACTATTATGTGGGAGTGGGTATAGCCCTAGCCCTGATTGGATAAGTTCCCACCATCTCCAAAATGGTGAGCACTGAAAAATGTGCTTTACTGAAGTAGGGCACGCCTATCCTGACTACGTTTTCCTGCCGGTCCAAAATAGGATTGTCAACCGAAGGGCTGCCATCTGCTGCTAACAGCAGAGCCTGGGGGCCGCATTACAAAGGCGGCAGGCCTTTGAAGCTCCCTTTAAGCACTGTGCCCATCTTGGTGGAGGAGGTGTGACACCTCCGCCCAGGATGTGCTTTGTTTCTGGTCCCAGAGAGCAGAGGCTCTCGGCCCAGAGGTCCAGAAGCATGTCTGGTGGTGGCAGGCTGCATAAAGCCAGTTTTAGACCACAGCAGGGCTGGTAGGTTTTCAGGAGCACCTCTGAGTATAAGTTTCAATAAATCCCACAATGGCATTCATGTTGGTTTATTGAGAGGAGTAGTTTGGTACTGTGAAGCCATCCTGGTGCTGTCGAACACAAGTTGTCGAGGTCCCAGCCCATGTACTCTCTATGGCTTCCCTGGCACTTACAATATTATGGAATATGCCCAGACCTCAGATATAGATCACCCTGCCTTAGGGCTTGTAAGGCCTGCTAGAGGGGTGACTTACCTATACCTTAGGCAGTGATGGTGGCATGGCACAAAGGCAGTGTACCATGACAACCTTGTCATTTTTTGTCTTCACCAGGGTATGCATGCTGCAGTGGCAGTTTAAATAGCCTAGATGAGGGATCTCTAAGGGGCCCTCTTATGTCCCAATGCCCTAGGTACCCAGGTACCATTTACTAGGGACTTACAGGGGGCCTAAAGGGCCAATTGGGGAACATTTTTAGGGAAGAAGCACTGGCACAGGGGACCTGGTTGGCAGGCACCCTGTGCACTACACTCGGAACCACATCATTTTCCAGGCAAAAAGTGGGGGTCTAACCATGTCAAAAGAGGCCCTTTCCCACATTGGCCAAACAAGATATTGCCCGTAGCTGGAAGTCACCCGAATCCCCCTCATTGAAGGAGCGGAGGAGGGGGGGTGGATGAGAAGCTGGTCTATGAGGCACAGAGATACCAAGAAAGCATGATAAGATATGGAGCGGGTGGTGGACGCATAATGGATTGAGTGTGTAACGATATTGATTATAATGTGTTTACTATGTCTCTAATGCATATTGATGTGGTCCTGTACAATTGTTTGTGGAAAATGGTGAAAAATGAGAAAATGTATAAAAAGTGGGTATCAAAAAAAGAATATGATGCTTTAAAGTTCCACAATTACCTGGATAAGAACAATGTGTCCTGCTGCTCGCAGTGTTAAAGTTAGAGCAGCTGCCACCCATGGGCTCTGCACTAAAACGTTTGATCTTACCCACACCATGGGAGATCTAGAGGCAGCCCCAGAAACCTTCGGTAGTCTGCAGTGGCTGGTTCTGGCAAGGAATAGCAGCCTATATACAATAATCTGAGAACTTGGATCTTCATGCTTGTCCTCAAGGTTGACTTAAGTTCCCTTGGGTTCTGATGCAGATTTTGAATGTGTCAGTCTTTACAAAGTTGATGTAGCAGTTGCACATATTGTGTGAGTCTCAACCCACACTGTTCAAGGCCACCCAATGCAAATCTGAGGTCGCTTTCACACACTTAAGGAGATGTCCTGATTCTGGTCACACTACTGTGCAGGGTGACAAACCTGTCTTCTCAAGCACCACTGAACCAAGGCGATGACTCTTGAATCCCCTCCCTCTGTGTTACTCACCTAAGGAGTCAACCCACTTGGGGCCACAGCTACTGACATTTTATTTCCACATCGTTGCACCAGGGCAACAGTCCTTAATTTCCCATGCTCACTCTTGCTGTGCAGTAGTTGTCTCACACCTAAAGGCAGCCCTGTATTCTCATAAGCATTGTTTTAGTTTGAATGCCCTCAAATTCCAGTGCCTCCCCCTTCTGTAATACAGGGGTCATGTCTCTTGCAGGCGGAAGGTAGTCAGATCGGTACAGTGCTCCTGATGCACCCTAATCTCACACACTGCCTCTCCGATTCTTGCATCAGAACTTCTGAACCATGCTTCTTCCTAGCTCTCTTCTGTACTTCAGAGTCTACTGGTATTGGGTTAGGCAGAAGGTTGTGTACCAGGTGAGAATGCTTGATCCTCTTGGGTGATGTTCCCTAAGAAAGCATGGAGAAACTGGGCAACCCTTGAGTCCCATTCCTGGTTGCAACAGGCTGAACTCTTGTTGAGTTCTTCCATGCTGCTCAAATTCATTTGACAGTGTTAGTCTCAAGCCTTCTCTTTCATGATCATTTTTCATATACACTGTTTGATTAGTTGTGTCTGCTTTTGATGTTGGTGTAAGGGGGTGCCTGCTTGGAAATGACCACATCTTATGACACTTACTGTAGGTCATCATCCAACACTGAAGGGCAGTCTCCAAATTTGAGAGCCGCCATCACAGGCCACCTTGATGTTCTTCTAAGTGATATGTGGTTTCAGTGGTTACCTGTGACATTGGACCCACTCTTTATGATTCCCTTATCATTTCCATAGTCATCCACAGATGTGCTTAGGCCTCCTATGACCAGTAATTCTTCCACATTAAAGAGCCACCTTTTGAAATGCAGGGCAGACCCTTGCTCTCCCTTCACCCAGTGTTTTCTCTTCCGGTTTGAGAAAATGCAACCCACATCGATTGACTGCTAAATTGACCTTAGTGATATTTATTGTTGATTTATTAATATAATATTTTTTACTACAGTCTCCGTCACATAACCTCTTACGACTTCATGGCAGAAGACAAAGTGCAGGAGGGGCTACACTTATTGCCAAAAGTAGGGTGGCTTGATCTACTGGTGGTCTCTGCACCAGTTTGTCCGGCTAGGGGGGGTAGCCGCTGCAGTATTTGCATGCACCCCACCCCAGGACAGAGCCAGTGAGCATTATGACGCCCAGGTAGGTGAACTGGGCCGCTCGTAGGTTCAGAGAGGGGACCTGAAAGCAGGGAGATGTCCGGGTGGGGTGAAAGGGGCAGGGCCGCTGACAATAAGCAGCATAACTGTGAATGCGCGTGTAGCGCAAGACGCTTCCCCGATTGGAGTCATGGTTCACGGGAGAGAGGAGATAGCTGGCATAATGAAGGGCACGCAGGAGAGGGGCAAATGTCATGGCAGGAAGGCCCAGGTGCCTTCCCCGAGCAGTAAACAAATACAGACACAGGCAGCGCAGTGCGGTCACAGAAGTAAGAATGCTGTGGTGATTGAGAGGCAATCTAGCACAAAACAGGGGTACAGTTCCTCATTGGGGGAGGAGGTGATGAGGCTGGCAGAAGGAACTGGTGGGTAAAGCAGAGGGATCCAAGGGGATCCAAGTAATCAGATCTGAATGTCCTCACACACAAAGAAGGATGTCATGCTTCATCATTGAGCTGCTTCTTGGGCCGATGCTGCAATGCCGGACAGGCCTCTCAGTGGGGGTTCATTAGCGGAAATCTTTTGATCTTAGCCATACTGATGAATGCAAGTGAGGGTGTGTAAGTGTAGAGTGGTGTGTAGGTGACTACGTCTGAAAAATTGCATCAATACTTGATCACTCGGATCCCTCTGGTCCTACCACCAGTTCCTTCTGAAAGCCTTATCACCCCCCCCCCACCCCCATGAGTAACTGCACCCTTCTTTGGTGTTAGATTGACCAATTAAGAGCTCAGGTGCTGGACCTATTGTATTTGCTCCTTGTCCCTCCTTTGATTTATAGTGATTTAGAGGCAAGAAGGGGAGCAGGTGACCCCTGTTTTAGGTGCTGGTTATAGCAATGTCGGAGGAGAGTGAAGAGGATTAGGATATCAGTAAAAGGAATGTAGGAGGTGAAGAGCAGTGGTTGGAAGTTACATGCACAAATGTACATGCTGTAGAGCCGGGATGCGTTGAGGCTAAGCCACAGACATGTCTGGTGATGCAATATTGTCTGGAAAGGGAACCAGAAGGGCTGCGGGTACAATGGCCAGTGGAGGTGACGGGGGGAAGCTGGGGGTGGTGCTTTCTGTAAAAGGGGCAGAGGGAGATCAAGGGGCCTGAAGCAAGACCTTGGCCCAGTTCCTGCCTGCAGAGGCAGTCCTGGGCCCAGCGGTGGCAAGGTTGACGTGTAGCAAGTATGAAGGCCAAGAGGAAGTGGAGCATTAAGCTTGGGCAGCTACTAGTCTAGGGTTGTGGGAAGGTGAAAGGAATGGACCCAAAAGGGTGTATTCCCGCAGAGGTCAAAAAGAAAGTGGGGGGCGAAGGCTCAGGGAGGACATCGCATAGGCGTAGCGAGGATGTAAGAGCGGTTAATGGTTTAGCTTCCACAGTCTGCTTCTAGCGGCCCTGTAGGCATCTTGGGTGCGGGGTCTAGGGCTCTGGGGTGGGGTAGCGGGAGTTTGGAAGTGAGTGGAGAGACAGAATAGACAGGGAGGAATGAAGGTCGGCAAGGGGTATGCACACCAGACCTAGCCTCTTTCTTACAGGTTTTGTGACATCTGCAGGGAGCAGACTATGGAGGGCACAGTGCCTTCCCAACAACCCGAAAGAGAAGTGAATGTATGGCACAGAGCAGTCAGCCGGACGGCATTGTGAGACCCTGCGTATGGTGACACAGGAAGGCCCAGTGAGGACTCCTCACGTCCACAAGAGGACTAGCGCAGAGCATCTTCAGGGGAAAGGGCATACGGGTCGTGATGGCCCGCAACTACAGAGGACCTGGGAGGGTTGGTTACTGCCCCCCTCAAAAGAGGGTAGACATTTACCCCACAGTGGGGCATAATGTGCAATATCTGGAGGTGGTACCACCACGTGCTGAGTGTGCAGTTGTAGATGAATTGTTAGATAGTATGGAATTGGACTGTGAGGAAGATAACCTGGGGAAAGGCGAGGCCGTGAACAGTGATGTGAATGATAAGACGGAGAAGAGGTGGTGGCAGCAAGGGGCAGAAAGTGTTTTACAGGCTTAAGACACGGTACCGTCCAGTTCGACTGATACCAGGTTGGTGGGCAGGTGGCTTCTACTGGGAAGGCTGCGGTGCGGGCACCAGTCTTTATGCCAGGACACTTGGGCAGCACCGATTATGGTGCCATTGGGGCGGAGGCTGGGAATGGACAGGAGCAGTAAATCACGTCTACAGATGTACTGGTAAGTTAAGAACACTGGTGTAGGCATGGAGGAACGAAGGTCAGATACAAAAGAAGGAGGCTGCACAAGGAGACGGATGTTCTCGTACATGGACAGGGTCATCAGCAGGAGACAAGGCTAAAAACATGGAAACTGACACTGGGGAGCAAATGGGGCTAAGGGGGAGAAAGGTAAGGTCAAAGAAGCGGTGGTCAAGGAAAGCAAGGACCTGAAAGGAAGTAGTTGCCATACATGGGGGTGACAAAGCTGCTGGGGGCACACCATATGTTGTCCTCCAAAGAAAAGATTTGGTAGGAAGTACTTGTTGCATACGGAACACAGAGCTAAATAAGGGTCCAAGGAGGAAGAACATGAGCTGTCCAAACGACCTAGGGTGCCCATGACAATATAAAACTGGACAGCAGCATTTTTGATTTTCGCTAGTATATATTACAAAAAATATCCAGAGCCGAGTGTAGCCATGCTTAAATAAATGGATGTTATACGCAAGGCACTGCTCACATATGAGAGATATGCGTGGAAACAGAATGACGAAGAATTCAGGGTGCGTTTGTCCTTGAAAGCCAAAATGGGGGTTAGATCAACTTTGTTCTCTGGCAACACATAATGGATCCGGAATAATCTGGGAAAACAAGTTTCACAGCAAGTGGTTTGCCCATTGTTTATTGGCCCTTTCAAGCCCACCCCACCCGAGGAGGGGTGGGGTCCACAGCAAAAGGCCAGGGGGAGAACGCTGGGCTCATGCTGGGATTTCAGTAAAGGGCTGTGGTCCAGGGATTATAGCAAGTTCCAACAAAAATGTTCCAAATGCGCAGGGAGGCACCCCCTCGTGCATTTTTTTAGTGCCACAGGGAAGCCAACAAGGCACCCATTCAGGTGGATACATTGGACAGTGGCAACAGAATCAAGGAGGTTCAGTCGCACCTCAACACATGTTTTGGAGCTACAGAGGAGAAAAAGGGGCACAAGGACCTGACTGGAAAAGCTCTTACTTTGGTTAAGCGCGACAGAGTGGCAATTGGCTGCAGCATTATGATAACACAGCAGACGCAGCAGTTTTGAGAAGGGAGTTTCAGTGCGGAGTTTCATCTGGGGTATCAGGGTCAGAGAGTTCAGAGCTGAGCAGAAAATCTAAAATCCGTCAGAGAGCATCCGTAGGTGGTGAGGGATAAATTGCAGAAAGAAGTGCGGGAAGGCAGGATGGCAGGCCCTTTTGATGTGTGGCTTTCAGAGAACCACAGCATTTGTCTTGGCCAGAAGGGAGCTCAGTAAATGACTTAATTGCTGAAGATTTTGCCTCAGTATCTTATTCTTCAGTTGATGTGGCCATGTCCCTGGTGGAGTGAGTGGGGATAGGAGCAGACATGTCAAAGTGTGACATAAAATCTGCCTTCCGGTTGTTGCCACTACACCCGGAGGACTTTCAACTGCTGGGTATTTAGTTTGAAAGGCGATGGTATGTTGACAAGGCTTTTCCGATGGGATGTTCGAGTCTGTGCAGTCTGTTCAACCGTTTTAGCTTATTCTTACACTGGTTGTTTATGTGGTGCACAGGGCACGAGTGGGTTACCCATTACCTGGGCGTTTTCTTCTTTGTCATCAACACAGGCTATAAGGGCTGCTAGCGGCTGCTGGTACATTTTCAAGAGCTCATGGAGCTCTTTGCCTCTTTCACAGTGGAAGATAATTCTTGGGCTGCCACGGAGGCAGATTGGGAGAAGAAATGTATGCCGACAGAGCTATGGATATTAGGAGACATTGCCTGTTCCAGCTAGTGATAGGGTCTTTGTTGGCATCGACCTGGAAATCATACACACTGGCGTGGGAGAAAGTTTTGAAGACTGGGGCCCAGAAGAGACGCGAGAGAAAGGAATGAGTGGAGGATATAGTACAATTTATAATGAGCCTGACAAAAAAACAGCTTTCTCGAGTTACAATTGCTTGACAATTGGCAGATATCCCCTTCATGGACAAATTGCTATGGGGTTATGCCCCGTCAGCGGGAGAACTGGGGAAGAGGATTCTGGAAGGCTGAACCAGGGCCATTCGGGGTCGAAGAGGAAGCCCCTAACGTGGCAGTACTTTACACGAGTAATCCGGGCCCTACCAGCATTGTGTATTGCACAGGGGGAGATGACGTTGTTCGCTACCATGATGACATGGGTGTTTTTTGATGCCTTGCGTGTGTTGGAATTGCTGGGGGACAGAGGTAGTCTGGGGGATTCTTTGGGATGAAGTGGCGTTCCAAGAGTTTGTAATAGAGGTACAGCTGCAATATTATAAGACATCAGTAGGAACTACTCTAGTTTTGTCAGTTTACCTGGTGGAGGGTGTATGCCCTTTAGCATGGACTAGGTAACTACAGGTGCGAAGTACATCACACGATGGTGAGT